>NC_053390.1:291934581-293134581 GCF_905171765.1 Bufo bufo
AGATATCTGCACTTTTCCAACCAGTTAAAAAACAAAAACTAAACAGGAATGCAGACTAGACAGAAAATATGCACTTTTGGCTTCTTCTTAGAAGCCTATGTATCTTTTTTTAATAAGGTTTCCGAGTTAAAATTGTTGATACATGTAACAGAAAATAAAAAGAAAATGTGGTGTGAAAGAGGCATAAGACATGTCTACACAAAACAATTATTTCGGTACGATACATAGAGCCATGAGTGATCCTACAGATAAAACTAAAACAACCAACAACAAAAATACTGTTTATCGATGATGTAAACTGACCATTAACGCATAAAAGCCATCAGTCAACTTTTCCTACAGAATTAGTATGTCGTGGCCATCTGTGGTAGTGTTTATTGACTGGCGTATCAGTCCCAAGGACTTCGGTCAAGATACGTTGGAAACTTTTTTCTCTACAGCTGACCACTGTACACAATCTAAATGACATTTTTCCAATAATTTGATGGCTTCCCATCGTGCTTATCTGAGTGGGCGACAGCTCTGTTCTTGCTGGAAAATGTCTGAACGTCTGAACCTTCATGAAATACCAGGGATATGTAAATGTGTTATAACAATGCCGCTGCTGTTTCTGAACAAAGCCTTTCTTTACCAAAAGCTCAGAATCATTAAACCATACGTCAACTGTGACCGTTCAAGATTTTACACTGTTTTCATGGTTCTTAATGGTTTAATGTATTTCAGTGGGCCTCATTTCATACTATTTTCACATATTAAAGCATATTATTTGCCAATCTAGTATTTCCTACTTTCCTTGCTATACATTGCTGGAGAAAAAAAACATATGAACGGTAAGTTTGAATATTCTTTTACAATTTCCTAATGCACAGATACCGTATACACTATATAGACATAAGTACATATTACAACTACACAAGCTTTTATGGCTCCCCATTCTAAAGCCATAGGCATAATATGGAGTTGGTATCCCCTTTTGCAGCTAAAAAAAACTTCCACTCTTCTGGAAGGACTTCCTAAAAGATTTTGGAGTGTGTCTGTGGGAATTTTTGTCCATTCATCCAGAAGAATAATTTGTGAGGTCAGACACTGATGTTATAAATGGTCTGGCTCACAATCTCTGTTCTGGTTTATCCCAAAGGTGTTTGATGGGACTGAAGTCAAGGCTCTGTGCGGCCAGTCAAGTTCTTCCACACCAAACTCATCTGACCATTCCTTTATGGACCAAGCTTTGTGCACTGGGGCACAGTCATCCTGGAACAGAAAAGCGTCTACCCAAAACTGTAGGCTTAAAACCGTCCAAAATGTCTTGGTATCCTTAAGCATTATGATTTCCTTTCACTACAACTAAGGGATCTAGGGCAACCCCACAAAACAACCCTATAGCATTATCTCTCCTCTCCCAAACTTTACAGTTGGCACAATGCAGTCAGGCAGGTAACGTTCTCCTGACATTCAAGAGGCATGATACATCACAGGACACATTTCTACTACCCCAGACTCCAGTGGAGGTAGACTTTACATCACTCCATCCAATGCTTGCCATTGTGTTTGGTGATGTAAGGCTTGTTCAGCCAAAGAAAAACTCATTCCACGAAGCTCCTGGAGCACAGTTTTTATTAATGCCAGAGGAGTGGTGTTGAGCGAACTTGTGTTTTTAGTTCGGTGTACAAGGTTCAGGTTATTGAAGAATTCCGTTATGGATTCCGCTACCAGGGACCATAACGGAATTCTATGACGGCATGCACCATGGAAGCCTATAAGAGGCATTCCGTATTGCATTACATTATATGCTGGCCATAGACTTCTATTATGACGGAATACAATACGGAATGCCTCTTATAGCCTTCCGTGGTACATACCGACACAGAATTCCGTTATGGTCCGTGGTAGCGGAATCCATATGACATAGAATTCCGTTATGGTCCGTGGTAGTGGAATCCATATGACATAGAACTCCGTTATGGTCCGTGGTAACGGAATCCATATGACATAGAATTCCGTTATGGTCCGTGGTAGCGGAATCCATATGACATAGAATTCCGTTATGGTCCGTGTTAGCGGAATCCATAACTGGATTCTTCGATAACCCGAACCTTGGACGCCAAACTAAAAACCCAAGTTCGCTCAACACTACAGAGGAGGTTTGTACTGTGTAGTTATTGAGTCAGAAGAGTGTTGCCTACTTTTATTTATTATGCACCTTAGCACTTGGCTTTACGTAGTCTGACACTTTGTTGCTTATGTTTAACCCCTTAAGGACTCAGCCCTATTTAACCTTAAGGACTTGGCCATTTTTTGCAAATCTGACCAGTGTCACTTTAAGTGCTGATAACTTTAAAACGCTTTGACTTACCCAGGCCGTTCTGAGATTGTTTTTTCGTCACATATTGTACTTCATGACACTGCTAAAATTGGGTCAAAAAAGTTAATTTTTTTCCATAAAAAAATACCAGATTTACCAAAAATTTTGAAAAATTAGCAAATTTCAAAGTTTCAGTTTCTCTACTTCTGTAATACATAGTAATACCCCCAAAAATTGTGATGACTTTACATTCCCCATATGTTTACTTCATGTTTGTAGCATTTTGGGAATGATATTTTATTTTTTGGGGATGTTACAAGGCTTAGAAGTTTAGAAGCAAATCTTGAAATTTTTCAGAAATTTACAAAAACCCAATTTTTAGGGACCACTACAGGTCTGAAGTCACTTTGCGAGGCTTACATAATAGAAACCGCCCAAAAATGACCCCATTCTATAAACTACACCCCTCAAGGTATTCAAAACTGATTTTACAAACTTCGTTAACCCTTTAGGTGTTGCACAAGAGTTATTGGCAAATGGGGATGAAATTTGAGAATTTAATTTTTTTGCCTAGTTTTCCATTTTAACCCATTTTTTCCACTAACAAAGCAAGGGTTAACAGCCAAACAAGACTGTATCTTTATTGCCCTGACTCTGCCGTTTACAGAAACACCCCATATGTGGCCGTAAACTACTGTACGGGCACACAGTAGGGCATAGAGGGAAAGGTGCGCCGTATGGTTTTTGGAAGCCAGATTTTGCTGGACTGGTTTTTTGACACCATGTCCCATTTGAAGCCCCCCTGATTAACCCCTAGAGTAGAAACTCCATAAAAGTGACCCCATCTAAGAAACTACACCCCTCAAGGTATTCAAAACTGATTTTACAAACTTTGTTAACCATTTAGGTGTTGCACAAGATTTAATGGAAAATAGAGATACAATTTCAAAATTTCACTTTTTTGGCAGATTTTCCATTTTAATATTTTTTTTCCAGTTACAAAGCAAGGATTAACAGCCAAACAAAACTCATTATTTATGGCCCTGATTCTGTAGTTTACAGAAACACCCCATATGTGGTCGTAAACCGCTGTACGGGCACAAGGCAGGGAGCAGAAGGAAAGGAATGCCATACGGTTTTTGGAATGTATGTAGACATGTATGTCCCAATACTTGTCTACATATGGTGACCTTTCTATGAAAACATACACTATATGGAGAAATTATACATACTGTACAAACTAAAACTCATCATAGCATTATGCCGCTTTTTTTTTTTTTTGGGCTGGCATGAAACACTATGGTGAACATTGCCGTTTTAGATGCCGGTCTTAATTACCCCTATACCTGGTGTTGGATCCGGCTGAGTTATGATGAGGTGCAGGCCTCTCCATAACCACTCCACCACTTCTAAATGTAAGACAGCCTCCTAGCTGCCTTACATTTAGACAATTTTCTACGCCTAAAACAGACGTGGAAAATGGTACATGAGACAGACCTGACGGCCCTTCTCCGTCCCTGCACCCCCCCTTTTTTAGACCTTGCTTGAGCAGGGAAAAGTTGCAGATTGCACCGCAATCTGCACCAGAAATACAACTAAGTTAGGCGTATTTCTCTTTGATAAATTACCCCCTATGAATTTCATGTAATTTTCATTGCATTTACATTCATAAGTTTATTATTATTAACGGTGGCTCAGTGGTTAGCACTGGTACCTTGCAGCACTGGGGTCCTCAGTTTGAAACTGGCCAAGGGCAACATGTGCATGGAGTTTGTATGTTCTCCCTGTGTATATTCTTCCCCCAGGTACTCCTGTTTCCTCCCACAGTCCAAAAACATATTAATAGAATAGGGATCGATGTGAGTGATAACACTGTACAGCGCAGATGTGGCACACTTATTAAGAGGTGTGTGCCTCTTAATAACTGTAGTATATCTGACCCAGCAGGGCATAGATTATATTAGGATAGGTCATCAATATCTGATCACTGGGGGTCTGACTCCTGGCACTGCCACTGGTCAGCCCTTTGAAGAGGATGTGCTTGATAAGCTGCAAGGAGGTTGCGGCGTTCACCAGAGTGCCTTGGCCTCTTCAAACAGTGGATTGGCAGGTGTGCCACCCCCACGATCAAGTATTGATAACATTATACATCCTGAAAACACCTTTAAGCCCAGCGTGTAAAATGCTGGTCTTAATAAATGCGCCCACTGGGCCAACAGCTTCTAGGACATGCAGTAAGTCGGACACTAATGGTCTATAGATTGGGTGTACTCTCTGCTAGGATTTTATCGCAGTTCTTACTTTAGACTAATAACATTTCAACTAAATGGAAACAAAATGGAGTGCATATGTAGAGTTTTGGATTCCTATGAGATGTTCTGCTTATTTGTCAGTTTTTCTGAGAGAAAAATATAAAAGAAAAACACAAGAAAAAAAAAAAAAAAAAAGAAAGAACAAAAATGGCCAGAAGTGGGGACAGAAGCAGCGGCCAAACAGCAGCAATGGGGGGTGGGTTTTTATTTTTGCTACCTCTGAACCCATGTGTAAAGGAATACCACTTTAAGCTTGACTAAATGCAAAGGAGAATGCTGATAAAGTGCCCTCCAGGATGCCAGCCTCAGAACTGCAAAGAAGCCATTGAATGTATAAACCTGCTAGAATCTTCTAGTCATTTGTTTTTGGAAATGATTAGCAAAGCCATGAGTAGAAAGCCTGTAGGCATACACAAATTCCTCACCGTTTCCAATTATGTACCTGTATGTTGCCATATAGTGCTCTGGTGCAAGAATATGGATGGACACGGATAGAACTTATCACAATATTTCTGCCTCGAAAAAAAACATGTGTGAACCTAGGCCTATTGTAAGCTGCGCACGCAGAGTTGTGTAACAATGAGGTCTTGTGATGGAGTTTAGTTTATACAGAAACCTCAGAGTTTGGTGTAACTGGATCTTCCATGTGCGGGAGGACTTGTGTGTGAGGCCATGGTAACGGGATTTTGTATATTTAGACAGGATCATACTCAGTCTGCTGTTACACTGGTGTCTCAATCTCTCCCTGCCGACCCAGCTGTTTCCTGTCATATCTCCGCCAAAAAATATCTCGCTTTTGTCCAAGTTTCAGCAAACTACTGAACGGAACTGAAGTGAACTTAAAAAACAAAAATGCTGCGAGCCAAAATTGAGAAGAGACAGATTCAGATCTCTCACCCATCTTTGCTTTCAGCACTGTGAGTGAAAGTCCCCACTAGACATTACATATCCGTCAATGAGCAGAAGGGACACGTTAGGACTGTATTCTCTAGTGTTCTTCTATTGACCACACTACGTAAAAGGCGGCAAATACTCCTGCAGAACCTACCACTCTTCTGTTAGGGCTTGTTCACATCTCCAGTAACCTGATCAGATCTGGCAGGGAACAGCCGGATTCTACTATTCACCGCTGGATGCCAATTGACTATATTGGGATCCAGTGGCATAAATGGCGGGTGTCTGACAAATAGAGCAGCATGCAGCCGTTATTGTCTGGCCGACAGCACACATTTATGCAGGAACAGGCTACCGGAAGAGAATGCCGGATTTAGAAACACAACTGTGAGCCTACCCTTACAATCACAGCCATGTTTTCCTCTTGGGTCAAATTTCTACTGCAGATTTTTCACAGATTTGACCCTAGGCATGGTAAGGGTAAATGCACACGTTCAGGTCAATCTATGATGCAGATTTTTTTTTCGTGTGCGTGGATGAGATTTCTTAAAATCTCCACATTGCTATTACTGCAAATCCTCAGCAGAAAATCTGTAACATTTATGTCTCATGTGAACGTACCCTAACACGCAGGCTCGGACTGGCCCACAGGGGTACAGGGGAATCCCCCGGTGGGCCCCTAGTCTCCCACCCCCTGCACAAGTGGCACATAGCACAGGAGACTTACTGCACTACAGACATATATTCAATGTACAGCACCTCAACCAGCCTGTGTTCATATAAAAAACTTGTTAGATTATTTATTATATTTGAATGTATCCGTACGGTGGGCCCTAGGCACCCCAGTCCGACACTGCTAACACGTATAAAAACGTCAATGCCAATTAACCACCTCAGCCCCCAGTGCTTAAACACCCTGAAAGACCAGGCCACTTTTTACACTTCTGACCTACACTACTTTCACCGTTTATTGCTCGGTCATGCAACTTACCACCCAAATGAATTTTACCTCCTTTTCTTCTCACTAATAGAGCTTTCATTTGGTGGTATTTCATTGCTGCTGACATTTTTACTTTTTTTGTTATTAATCGAAATTTAACGATTTTTTTGCAAAAAAATGACATTTTTCACTTTCAGTTGTAAAATTTTGCAAAAAAAAACGACATCCATATAGAAATTTTGCTCTAAATTTATAGTTCTACATGTCTTTGATAAAAAAAAAATGTTTGGGTAAAAAAAAAATGGTTTGGGTAAAAGTTATAGCGTTTACAAACTATGGTACAAAAATGTGAATTTCCGCTTTTTGAAGCAGCTCTGACTTTCTGAGCACCTGTCATGTTTCCTGAGGTTCTACAATGCCCAGACAGTACAAACACCCCACAAATGACCCCATTTCTGAAAGTACACACCCTAAGGTATTCGCTGATGGGCATAGTGAGTTCATAGAACTTTTTATTTTTTGTCACAAGTTAGCGGAAAATGATGATTTTTTTTTTTTTTTTTTTTTTTCTTACAAAGTCTCATATTCCACTAACTTGTGACAAAAAATAAAAAGTTCTATGAACTCACTATGCCCATCAGCGAATACCTTGGGGTCTCTTCTTTCCAAAATGGGGTCACTTGTGGGGTAGTTATACTGCCCTGGCATTCTAGGGGCCCAAATGTGTGGTAAAGAGTTTGAAATCAAATTCAGTAAAAAATGACGAGTGAAATCCGAAAGGTGCTCTTTGGAATATGGGCCCCTTTGCCCACCTAGGCTGCAAAAAAGTGTCACACATCTGGTATCCCGTACTCAGGAGAAGTTGAGGAATGTGTTTTGGGGTGTCTTTTTACATATACCCATGCTGGGTGAGATAAATATCTTGGTCAAATGACAACTTTGTATAAAAAAATGGGAAAAGTTGTCTTTTGCCAAGATATTTCTCTCACCCAGCATGGGTATATATAAAATGACACCCCAAAACACATTCCCCACCTTCTCCTGAGTACGGAGATACCAGATGTGTGACACTTTTTTGCAGCCTAGGTGGGCAAAGGGGCCCATATTCCAAAGAGCACCTTTCGGATTTCACTCATCATTTTTTACAGAATTTGATTTCTAACTCCTTACCACACATTTGGGCCCCTAGAATGCCAGGGCAGTATAACTACCCCACAAGTGACCCCATTTTGGAAAGAAGACACCCCAAGCTATTCCGTGAGGGGCATGGCGAGTTCCTAGAATTTTTTATTTTTTGTCACAAGTTAGTGGAAAATGATGATTTTTTTTTTATTTTTTTTTTTCATACAAAGTCTCATATTCCACTAACTTGTGACAAAAAATAAAAACTTCCATGAACTCACTATGCCCATCAGCGAATACCTTGGGGTCTCTTCTTTCCAAAATGGGGTCACTTGTGGGGTAGTTATACTGCCCTGGCATTCTAGGGGCCCAAATGTGTGGTAAGGAGTTTGAAATCAAATTCTGTAAAAAATGACGAGTAAAATCCGAAAGGTGCTCTTTGGAATATGGGCCCCTTTGCCCACCTAGGCTGCAAAAAAGTGTCACACATGTGGTATTGCCGTACTCAGGAGAAGTTGAGGAATGTGTTTTGGGGTGTCTTTTTACATATACCCATGCTGGGTGAGATAAATATCTTGGTCAAATGACAACTTTGTATAAAAAAATGGGAAAAGTTGTCTTTTGCCAAGATATTTCTCTCACCCAGCATGGGTATATATAAAATGACACCCCAAAACACATTCCCCACCTTCTCCTGAGTACGGAGATACCAGATGTGTGACACTTTTTTGCAGCCTAGGTGGGCAAAGGGGCCCATATTCCAAAGAGCACCTTTTGGATTTCACAGGTCATTTTTTACTGAATTTGATTTCAAACTCCTTACCACACATTTGGGCCCCTAGAATGCCAGGGCAGTATAACTACCCCACAAGTGACCCCATTTTGGAAAGAAGAGACCCCAAGGTATTCGCTGATGGGCATAGTGAGTTCATGGAAATTTTTTTTTTTTGTCACAAGTTAGTGGAATAGGAGACTTTGTATGAAAAAAAAAAATAAAAAAAAAAATCATCATTTTCCACTAACTTGTGACAAAAAATAAAAAATTCTAGGAACTTGCCATGCCCCTCACGGAATACCTTGGGGTGTCTTCTTTCCAAAATGGGGTCACTTGTGGGGCAGTTATACTGCCCTGGCATTTTCCAGGGGCCCTAATGTCTGGTAAGTAGGTAAATGACCTGTGAAATCTGAAAGGTGCTCTTTGGAATGTGGGCCCCTTTGCCCAGCTAGGCTGCAAAAAAGTGTCACACATCTGGTATCTCCGTACTCAGAAGAAGGTAAGGAATGTGTTTTGGGGTGTCATTTTACATATACCCATGCTGGGTGAGAGAAATATCTTGGCAAAAGACAACTTTTCCCATTTTTTTATACAAAGTTGGCATTTGACCAAGATATTTATCTCACCCAGCATGGGTATATGTAAAATGACACCCCAAAACATATTCCCCAACTTCTGCTGAATACGGAGATACCACATGTGTGACACTTTTTTGCAGCCTAGGTGGGCAAAGGGGCCCAAATTCCTTTTAGGAGGGCATTTTTAGACATTTGGATACCAGACTTCTTCTCACGCTTTGGGGCCCCTAAAATGCCAGGGCAGTATAAATACCCCACATGTGACCCCATTTTGGAAAGAAGACACCCCAAGGTATTCAATGAGGGGCATGGCGAGTTCATTGAAAAAAAAAAATTTTGGCACAAGTTAGCGGAAATTGATTTTTTGGATTTTGTTCTCACAAAGTCTCCCTTTCCGCTAACTTGGGACAAAAATTTCAATCTTTCATGGACTCAATATGCCCCTCAGCAAATACCTTGGGGTGTCTTCTTTCCAAAATGGTGTTATTTGTGGGGTGTTTGTACTGCCCTGGCATTTGAGGGTCTCCGCAATCATTACATGTATGCCCAGCATTAGGAGTTTCTGCTATTCTCCTTATATTGAGCATACGGGTAATGAGATTTTTTTTTTCCGTTCAGCCTCTGGGCTGAAAGAAAAAAATGAACGGCACAGATTTCTTCATTCGCATCGATCAATGTGGATGAAAAAATCTCTGCCAAAAAAAGAAAAAGGAGGGGAAAGGCGTCTGCCAGGACATAGGAGCTCCGCCCAACATCCATACCCACTTCAGCTCGTATGCCCTGGCAAACCAGATTTCTCCATTCACATCAATCGATGTGGATGAATAAATCATTGCCGGGATTTTTTTTTTTATATATACAAAGTGTTTGCCAAAGTATATGAACACCGCCACCTCCTCAGCTCATATGCCTCGGCAAACATATCTTTTACTGCAGAGGAGAAATCTCGTCTTGCAGCGCCGCATACACCGACTTGCGTGTAATCTGACAGCAGCACAATGCTTCTGTCCGAATGCACATCAGTGCTGCAGCTGGTCGATCGGTTGGTCCACCTGGAAGGTAAAAAAAACAAAACAAAAAAGAAAAAACCAGGCCGCAAAGCAATAACTTTATTAACTTTAGAACAGAACATATTAACTTTTTTAAACTTTTTTAACTTTTTTACTTACCGGTAATTTTTTTTTTGTTTAGTTTTTTTTACCTTTATAGAACAAACCTCTCCTTCCCCATGGGACAATGTGCAAAGCGCAAATCGCCCAAAGATGTGGCGAAGTACGTTATGCACTTTATCCCAGGTGAAAGGAGAGGTTTGCAGCAGCTGAGAGTAAAAGGGCCCTAATAGCCCTGTGTGCCTGTCCTGTGAGATGCAATCCCTATGCTAGGTGTACCTGTGTGTGGTACTTCCGGAAACACTCTCCATAGCATAGGGCAGGGTGGTCAGCACAGTCAGGACAGAAATAGCGGGTGTCACGCCTTATTCCACTCCTGCTACAGACACGACATCTTTTTCGGGGTGACGGTTGGGTTGAGGTACCAGGAACGACACTGGGGAAATGTCGCTCGTGTAGACGGCTAACTACACTGGGGGATGGGGCCACGGAACCTCCTGGGTAAAGGAGGTTCTCGATGATCTCTTCCTGGAATTTGAGGAAAGATCGTGTTCTCCCAGCCTTACTGTAGAGAACAAAACTATTGTACAGCGCCAATTGAATTAAATATACAGACACCTTCTTATACCAGCGTCTGGTTCTGCGGGAAACTAAATACGGAGACAACATCTGGTCATTGAAGTCCACCCCTCCCATGAGCGCATTATAGTCGTGGACACAGAGGGGCTTTTCAATGACACGGGTTGCTCGCTCAATTTGGATTGTCGTGTCTGCGTGAATGGAGGAGAGCATGTAAACGTCACGCTTGTCTCTCCATTTCACCGCGAGCAGTTCTTCGTTACACAAGGCAGCCCTCTGCCCCCTTGCAAGACGGGTGGTTACAAGCCGTTGGGGGAAGCCCACGCGACTAGTTCGCGCGGTGCCACAGGCGCAAATCCGTTCTAGAAACAAATGCCTAAAGAGGGCCACACTTGTGTAAAAATTGTCCACATAAAGATGGTACCCCTTGCCGAATAAGGGTGACACCAAGTCCCAGACTGTCTTCCCACTGCTCCCCAGGTAGTCAGGGCAACCGACCGGCTCCAGGGTCTGATCTTTTCCCTCATAGACACGAAATTTGTGGGTATAGCCTGTGGCCCTTTCACAGAGCTTATACAATTTGACCCCATACCGGGCACGCTTGCTTGGGATGTACTGTTTGAAGCCAAGGCGCCCGGTAAAATGTATTAGGGACTCGTCTACGCAGATGTTTTGCTCGGGGGTATACAAATCTGCAAATTTCTGGTTGAAATGGTCTATGAGGGGCCGAATTTTGTGGAGCCGGTCAAAAGCTGGGTGGCCTCTGGGACGGGAGGTGGTGTTGTCGCTAAAATGCAGGAAACGGAGGATGGCCTCAAATCGTGCCCTGGACATAGCAGCAGAGAACATGGGCATGTGATGAATCGGGTGCGTTGACCAATATGACCGCAATTCATGCTTTTTTGTCAGGCCCATGTTGAGGAGAAGGCCCAAAAAAATTTTAATTTCGGAAACTTGGACTGGTTTCCACCGGAAAGGCTGGGCATAAAAGCTTCCCGGGTTGGCGGATATAAATTGTGTGGCATACTGGTTGGTCTCTGCCACGACTAAGTCCAAGAGCTCCGCAGTCAAGAACAGCTCAAAAAATCCCAGGGCCGAACCGATTTGAGCCGTCTCAACCCGAACTCCAGACTGGGCGGTGAAAGGGGGAACTACAGGTGCGGCTGAAGTTGGTGACTGCCAATCAGGGTTTGCCAGCACCTCAGGGATTCTAGGGGCTCTACGGGCCTGTCTTTGCGGTGGCTGCGACGGGGTAACTAGTGCACGTGCCACCGTACCAGCTTCAACTGCCCTTCTGGTGCTCGCCACGTCACCATGTTGTACGGCAGTGCTGGTACTAGGTCCAGGGAGGGCTGCGCTGCTGGTGTATGCCTCACCACGTGATCCGGCAGCGACAGCCCCACTCTGCTGCTCTTGAAGCGGATCCTGCATAACCTGTGGTCTAGCGACATGGGGCCGGGTACGCCTGGTGCTGCCAGGGACCTCCACCTCCTCGTCCGAACTTTGGGTCAGAGAGCCACTGCTTTCCACAGGTTCATATTCTGACCCGCTAGATTCATCAGATGAGGGTTCCCACTCCTCATCCGACTGGGTCAGAATCCTGTAGGCCTCTTCAGAAGAATACCCCCTGTTTGACATTTTGGACTACTAAATTTAGGGGTATTCCCTGAGACTACCCAAGAAAAAAAGCAAACCTGTCTTACAAAGGGGAGGCTAGCGAAGTACCGGAGGCCGCTGCGGTTGATAAAAAATATCAAAACTGATTTTTTTATCGCCGCAGTGCGTGTAAAATGAATGTGCAGTGATCAAAAAATATATATTTTTTGTCACTGCGGTGGGGCGGGCGTGGGTGAACGCACGTGTGGGCGACCGATCAGGCCTGATCGGG
The DNA here is from genome assembly GCF_905171765.1 of Bufo bufo. Classification (NCBI taxonomy): domain Eukaryota; kingdom Metazoa; phylum Chordata; class Amphibia; order Anura; family Bufonidae; genus Bufo; species Bufo bufo. The sequence goes on from NC_053390.1 coordinate 291,947,081, forward strand.
CAAACACTGCGTTTTGGGTGGAGGGCGAACTAAAGTGACACTAATACTATTATAGATCTGACCGTGATCAGTTTTGATCACTTACAGATACTATAAAAGTACAAATGCTGATTAGCGATACGCTATTCAGCGAATAAAAGTGACTGCGGTGCGGTGGGGTGGGCGCTAACTGACGCTAACTACCTAACCAAGGGGCCTAAACTATCCCTAAAACCTAACAGCCAATACTAGTGAAAAAAAAAAAGTGACAGTTTACACTGATCACTTTTTTTCCTTTCACTGGTGATTGACAGGGGCGATCAAAGGGGTGATCAAAGTGTTAATTGGGGTGCAGGGGGGTGATCTGGGGCTAAGGTGTAGTGTTGGTGCTACTCACTGTGAAGTCTGCTCCTGTGCTGGATCCAACCGACGAAAAGGACCAGCACAGGAGCAGACAAGCCATATAACAGATCATATTTACTAATATGATCTGTTATATGGCTTGTGATTGGATTTTTTAAAAATCGCCAGCCTGCCAGCCAATGATCGTTGCTGGCAGGCTGGTGACTAACTTGTTCTTTAACTTTTGCCGGCCCGCGATGCGCATGCGCGGGCCGGCTTGGAGCGAAATCTCGCGTCTCGCGAGATGACGCGTATATGCGTGACTGTGCGCAGCGCTGCCACCTCCGGAACGCGAATCTGCGTTAGGCGGTCCGGAGGTGGTTAAAGTCAGAGGGAGGAGAAACCCAATCCCACGGATAAAGCACGACACGGCTACAAAAAGACACACAGCCGGCTCTAGTAGACTGCATCTCCATCAGTGTGCTGCAGTGTGTGAACAGGGTTTTTATAAGTACAATATGACACTGGAAGGCGAGAACTGTTATATCGGTCTGGCTCTGACCACTCTGCTGTGCATCCCCATAGCCATGGAAGGGGTGACACTTCCATTCATCTTTATAGGACTCTATAGTCCTGTGTCCAGCTATATCCAGGAGTCCCACTGAGTGTGAATGAAGCAGCATGGTCATTCATAAAGGGGGACACAAAACTGCCTGTTCTCATGATCGATGAGACCCTCAGCAGTCGAACCCCCACCTATTTAATAGTTCTCTCCTATCCAATGAATAGGGAAAAATTTGTAACCTGAATACCACTTAAATAGGTCCATTTGCCCTCCTATTCTATGTCCCCAAATTCAGGAACATATCCAAAAAGACGAAACAGAAAAACGCCTGTCAAGCTTTCTCTTGTTGACACTTCTGGGATCCCTTGCCAATAGGAGGAAGAATGGTTTTCCTAATGCTAGTAACATCTGGGCCTCAGCCAGGTTTCCTATAATGTAGACTCTTACAAAACCTGTAAGAACAATCGCTTATGTCAGTGAAGGTATTATTATACTGCTGCAGGGGCGCTCCAGTAATAACCACAGAGTAGAACAGAGGACTCCAATTCTGGATTCAGTCACCAGATACAGGTTCACATATGACAGAAGGATGCTGAATATCACTGTAATACCAATACTAAGGATAGGGACAAACCATGCTACAAGTACAATTCACATAAGGCGGTAAGATTTAATTTATATTAATAAAAAGCAAAAAATATGGAACACATAAATCATCAAAACTGGGCCCATAGAAAAAAACACACGGGGCAATGGCAGGGGTGCTCCCTAGGTGGTATTGTAGGGCTAAGGCAGGGAGTGGGAAGCTTGCAATGAAGATGGCCACAGTCACACACATCATATCAAAGTCAGGATCTGCCAACCAGCTATTGCGTATGACGGAAGGCCTCATTCACATTCACATTTTCCACAGACAGCACACATACCCATTGATTTTAATGTGTTTGTTCACATATCAGTAGTTTTTCACTGACCATAAGTCAGTTGAAAACTCACAAGGACATGTGCTACATTGGTCTGTTATGCAGAATGAACATGCCCTTTAAAGTCTATGGATCCGTAAAAACCACTGACACAACATGGATGGCATCTGTGTTCTATCAATGATCTTCATGGACCATTGGTAGGAGATGCTCTAACAATAAATTTTCAGCTGAGCAGTGTCCGAGGAATACAGATGACACATGGAGGACAAAAAACGGACGCACTGATCCTTCATGGATGAAACACCACGTCAAATGGACATGGAAATGTGAACAAGGCATAAGGCCTGGATCTACTTAACTTTAACTCATCCATTTACACTACAGTGTTTATCTGCAGATCAGAAAAAGCAAAGAGACATCCACTACTTTGGCCCGTCGAGTGGACCCATCATGGCCATTCGATTCTAAGATTCGGCAAAAACTACTGACTAGAACCTGGATGGCATCCGTGTTGCATCAATCTTCACTGACCATTCATAGGAGACTCTCTGGAAATCCCTTTTTCAGGTTAGCAGTGTACATGGAATACGGATGACACGCTGAGGTAGAACTACATATTAAAGAGGACCTTTCACTACAATAAAAAAATCAAAACTAAGCATACAGACATGGAGAGCGGCGCCCAGGGATCTCCCTGCACTTACTATTATCCCTGGGCGCCGCTCCGTTCTCCCGGTATAGGCTCCGGTATCTTCATATTTTCGGCTCAACTTGGAGGAGCCTGCTCTTGTTCTCCTGGGCGTCTCCTTCTCCCAGGCTGGAGTGCTGGCCAATCGCAGCGCTCAGCTCATAGCCTGAGAGGTTTTTTTTCTCTCAGGCTATGAGCTGAGCGCTGCGATTGACCAGCACTCCAGCCTGGCAGAAGGAGACGCCCAGGAGAACAAGAGCAGGCTCCTCCAAGTTGAGCCGAAAATATGAAGATACCGGAGCCTATACCGGGAGAACGGAGCGGCGCCCAGGGATAATAGTAAGTGCAGGGAGATCCCTGGGCGCCGCTCTCCAGTTAATTTGGCCTGCTTAATACCGTACTACCTCCGAGGCATTTACGTGGCCAGCAACTGGTCATATATCATTTTATATATCTATATATTTGATATGTTTTGTAGTAATATATACTTTTATGCTTCAATAAAATAATGATTGAACCGTAAAGTGGTTCTTAAAAGGGAATTAAGAAAATGAAAACACTTAAATATTACTTTATTATAAATACACTGAACAAAAATATAAACGCGACACTTTCGGTTTTGCTCCCATTTTGCATGAGCTGAACTCAAAGATCTGAAACATTTTCTACATACACAAAAGACCCTTTACTGTCAAATATTGTTCACAAATCTGTCTAAATCTGTGTTAGTGAGCACTTCTCCTTTGCCGAGATAATCCATCCCACCTCAAAGGTGTGGCATATCAAGGTGCTGATTAGACAGCATGAATATTGCACAGGTGTGCCTTAGACTGCCCACAATAAAAGACCACTCTGAAATGTGCAGTTTGATCACACAGCACAATGCCACAGATGTTGCAACGTTTGAGGTAGCGTGCAATTGGCATGCTGACTGCAGGAATGTTTACCAGAGCTGTTGCCTGTGCAATGAATGTTCATTTCTCTACCATAAGCCATCTCCAAAGGCGTTTCAAAGAATTTGGCAGTACATCCAACCGGCCTCACAACCACAGACCACATGTAACCACATCAGCCCAGGACCTCCACATCCAGCATGTTCACCTCCATGATCGTCTGAGACCAGACACCCGGACAGCTGCAGCAACAATCGGTTTGCATAACCAAAGAATTTCTGCACAAACTGTCAGAAACAGTCTCAGGGAAGCTCATCTGCATGCTCATCAGGGTCTGGACCTGACTGCAGTTAGTAGTCGTAACCGACTTGAGTGGTTAAATGCTCACATTCGATGGCGTCTGGCAAGTTGGAGAGGCATTATGTTCATGGATGAGTCCCGGTTTTCACTGTTAAGGGCAGATGGCAGACAGCGTGTGTGGCGTCGTGTGGGTGAGCGTTTTGCTGACGTCAATGTTGTAGATGGAGTTATGGTATGGGCAGGCGTATGTTATGGACAACGAACACAGGTGCATTTTATTGATGGCATTTTGAATGCACAGATACTGTGACGAGATCCTGAGGCCCATTGTTATGACATTCACCCACGACCATCGCCTCATGTTGCAGCATGATAATGCACGGCCCCATATTGCAAGGATCTGTACACAATTCCTGGAAACTGAAAACATCCCAGTTCTTGCATGGCCAGCATACTCACCGAACATGTCACCCATTGAGCATGTTTGGGATGCTCTGGATCAGCGTATACTACAGGGTGTTCCAGTTCCTGACAATATTCAGCAATTTCACACAGCTATTGAAGAGGAGTGGACACACATTCCACAGGCCACAATCAACAACCTGATTGACTATGCGACGGAGATGTGTTGCACTTCGTGAGGCAAATGGTGGCCACACCAGAACTTAAAACCCTGCCCCCATCTCCCACTAAGCCACGCCCCTGATTCAGTTAGGCCACGCCCCCTCCCACTCCTCAGACGGCTGGGATTGGAAAAAATGAAGTTAAAAATCAACTTCTAGGTCATGCTAGGCCATGCTGCCGATTCAGTTAGGCCACAGATTCACACAGAAAGCCTGTGCATGCTTTCTGTTTGTAAACCTGCACCAGTGTGCACGTACCCGATGAGGCATGTGCCACTTGCATCACAACTGATCCAAGCGTGGGGATTAAGACTGGCATGAAAACCACCCGTCTTAAGGAGGGTACAGCTACATGGCAACACTGGATGCACGGCAGCTGTTGCAGTAAGAATTACAGGGGCATAGCAGAGTAGAGGTGATCCCATAGATATGAATGGGGTAACAGCGCAAGTCGCATGTGTGCCGGAACAGTGACACCTGGAGTCGCAGTTGTGGCACATGGGCGACTCGACCAGTGTCGCAATGTGCAGGAGTGGACTGGGAACCTAAAGGCTATGTGGACCTTTGCGGACTTTTTTTTTAAAATTATTGCATCATTTTAACTCTTTGAGATATAACGGCTCAATATTTTTAGGACCAATTGAAAGAAAATATTTTTAGCCCAAAATGAGTAAAATGCAATCACAAAAAAATTGTCTCCAAAGGTATACATAGCCTTTAAATAGCCTAAAAAAAACAACAAAAAAATAAAATAAAAGTGGCCCCAAGTTGTAGGCGAGTGTCACGAGCGTGTAACGAACTATCGCTGATGCTGTTGTGTCTAGGGTCAGAAGGTCGCAGAGGGTAGCTACACGCTCAGTTTCTCAAGAGATCGCTCCCTGACCTAGTGGTGAGAATAGATTCCAGTCCAGGTGTTCCTGCTTAGGTTTGCCATCCTTTTTGTCCCATTTAGGAATCTGTAGCTTTTCCTTTCAGCTGTTCTCTGTCAGCCACTCCCAGCTACTATATATTCTCCCATTCTGTTTCCCTTGTTGCCAGATATAGACCTTCTTTCCAGATCTTCTATGCGGACCTCTGGTGGAGTTGCTCCTATCTGCTGTCTCCCTTCGGGGTTATACGTGGTGTTAGTGTTGTTTGTCTTTTCCCTGTTGTAGCCCTAGGTGTCAGTAGTGAGGACTAGTGCTCCCACTGTCCTACTCACTACCTAGTGCTTATTTCAGGGTAAGTCAGGGACGAGTCACGTGATCGTACGGGTGAGCAGCCCGTCTAGGGACGTCAGGGCAGCCAGGTGCCAGTGCCAGGTGAGCTAGGGGTCACCTCCCTCTCCCTAGTGGAAAGGTACTCCTCTTCCCTCCCCTCTGCGCTGCACATCTGTTACCTGCCATATCAGACGTGATAGCGAGTCTAAATTTCTATTATACACTATAAAAGTCTCTTATATACTATAGATAAGACACCTGTGTCAGTATCAGCATTATATACTATAGAGGAGACAGTTGTGTCAGCATCAGTATTATATACTATAGAGGAGACAGTTGTGTCAGTATCAGTATTATATACTATAGATGAGACAGTTATGTGTCAGTATCAGTATTATATACTATAGATGAGACAGTTATGTGTCAATATCAGTATTATATACTATAGATGAGACAGTTATGTGTCAATATCAGTATTATATACTATAGATGAGACAGTTATGTGTCAGTATCAGTATTATATACTATAGATGAGACAGTTATGTGTCAATATCAGTATTATATACTATAGATGAGACAGTTATGTGTCAATATCAGTATTATATACTATAGATGAGACAGTTGTGTGTCAGTATCAGCATTATATACTATAGATGAGCCAGTTGTGTGTCAGTATTATATACTATAGATGAGACAGTGGTGTATCAGTATTATATACTATAGATGAGACAGTTGTGTATCAGTATTATATACTATAGATGAGACAGTTATGTGTCAATATCAGTATTATATACTATAGATGAGACAGTTGTGTGTCAGTATCAGTATTATATACTATAGATGAGACAGTGGTGTATCAGTATTATATACTATAGATGAGACAGTTGTGTGTCAGTATCAGTATTATATACTATAGATGAGACAGTTGTGTGTCAGTATCAGTATTATATACTATAGATGAGACAGTGGTGTATCAGTATTATATACTATAGATGAGACAGTTGTGTGTCAGTATCAGTATTATATACTATAGATGAGACAGTTGTGGGTCAGTATCAGTATTATATACTATAGGTGAGACAGTTGTGGGTCAGTATTATATACTATATAAGAGACAGTTGTGGGTCAGTATTATATACTATATAAGAGACAGTTGTGGGTCACTATCAGTATTATATACTATAGATGAGACAGTTGTGTCAGTATCATATACTATAGATGAGACAGTTGTGTGTCAGTATCAGTATTATATACTATAGATGAGACAGTTATGTGTCAGTATCAGTATTATATACTATAGATGAGACAGTTATGTGTCAATATCAGTATTATATACTATAGATGAGACAGTTATGTGTCAATATCAGTATTATATACTATAGATGAGACAGTTATGTGTCAGTATCAGTATTATATACTATAGATGAGACAGTTATGTGTCAATATCAGTATTATATACTATAGATGAGACAGTTATGTGTCAATATCAGTATTATATACTATAGATGAGACAGTTGTGTGTCAGTATCAGCATTATATACTATAGATGAGCCAGTTGTGTGTCAGTATTATATACTATAGATGAGACAGTGGTGTATCAGTATTATATACTATAGATGAGACAGTTGTGTATCAGTATTATATACTATAGATGAGACAGTTATGTGTCAATATCAGTATTATATACTATAGATGAGACAGTTGTGTGTCAGTATCAGTATTATATACTATAGATGAGACAGTGGTGTATCAGTATTATATACTATAGATGAGACAGTTGTGTGTCAGTATCAGTATTATATACTATAGATGAGACAGTTGTGTGTCAGTATCAGTATTATATACTATAGATGAGACAGTGGTGTATCAGTATTATATACTATAGATGAGACAGTTGTGTGTCAGTATCAGTATTATATACTATAGATGAGACAGTTGTGGGTCAGTATCAGTATTATATACTATAGATGAGACAGTTGTGGGTCAGTATTATATACTATATAAGAGACAGTTGTGGGTCAGTATTATATACTATATAAGAGACAGTTGTGGGTCACTATCAGTATTATATACTATAGATGAGACAGTTGTGTCAGTATCATATACTATAGATGAGACAGTTGTGTGTCAGTATCAGTATTATATACTATAGATGAGACAGTTATGTGTCAGTATCAGTATTATATACTATAGATGAGACAGTTGTGTGTCAGTGTCAGTATTATCTCCTCTATTATAAAAATGAGTTTTTGTCTGTCTGTCTGTCTAGACGTCTGTCTGGACATTCTTTATGCGCGACCAAACGACTGGACCGATTTTCACCAAATTTGGCACACAGGTACATCAGGTGCCCGGGAACGTTTTAGACCGGGTCTCAGCTCTCTAGGACGTACCGATCATGAGATATTCCCAAAAAATTACCCGCATTAGCGAATACAAGCCAGCAAGCCTTTCACTTAAATCCGAACTGCCATTTACACGGTCACATGTCCCTTATCAGCCAATAGAAGCTCGCAGTCCTACTCCAGGTTGCCATAACAACTGATCACAGGTTTTAGCAGTTCGCAGGTCCTTAAATATTCTGTCATATGACGGCACAACTACACTGCTACATGCATGGGGGGCAGGGGCCACTATTAAACACACGGGCACTGTGGAGGTCATTGTTATGGGGGAAACTGTTGATATCTTTCTTACGACACAAAGAAACATAAAATGAAATAGATGAAATATACCCGTGCGAAGCCGGGTCCTTCTGCTAGTATACTATACATGAGACAGTTGTGGGTCAGTATCAGTATTATATACTATAGATGAGACAGTTGTGGGTCAGTATTATATACTATAGATGAGACAGTTGTAGGTCAGTATTATATACTATAGATGAGACAGTTGTGTGTCAGTATTATATACTATAGATGAGACAGTTGTGGGTCAGTATCAGTATTATATACTATAGATGAGACAGTTGTGTGTCAGTATCCGTATTATATACTATAGATGAGACAGTTGTGTCAGTATCAGTATTATATACTATAGAAGAGACAGTTGTGTGTCAGTAGTATATACTATAGATGAGACAGTTATGTGTCAGTATCCGTATTATATACTATAGATGAGACAGTTGTGTCAGTATCAGTATTATATACTATAGAATAGACAGTTGTGTGTCAGTAGTATATACTATAGATGAGACAGTTGTGTCAGTATCAGTATTATATACTATAGATGAGACAGTTGTGTCAGTATCAGTATTATATACTATAGATGAGACAGTTGTGTGTCAGTATCAGTATTATATACTATAGATGACACAGTTGTGGGTCAGTATCCGTATTATATACTATAAATGAGACAGTTGTGGGTCAGTATCAGTATTATATACTATAGATGAGACAATTGTGGGTCAGCATTATATACTATAGATGAGACAGTTGTGGGTCAGTATCAGTATTATATACTATAGATGAGACAGTTGTGGGTCAGTATTATATACTGTAGATGAAACAGTTGTGGGTCACTATTATATACTATAGATAAGACAGTTGTGGGTCAGTATTATATACTTTATAAGAGACAGTTGTGGGTCAGCATCATCAGTATTATATATACTATATAAGAGACAGTTGTGGGTCAGTATCAGTATTATATACTATAGATGAGACAGTTGTGGGTCAGTATTATATACTATAGATAAGACAGTTGTGGGTCCGTATTATATACTATAGATAAGACAGTTGTGGGTCAGTATCAGTATTATATACTATAGATGAGACAGTTGTGGGTCAGTATCAGTATTATATACTATAGATGAGACAATTGTGGGTCAGTATTATATACTATAGATGAGACAGTTGTGTGTCAGTATCAGTATTATATACTATAGATGAGACAGTGGTGTATCAGTATTATATACTATAGATGAGACAGTTGTGTGTCAGTATCAGTATTATATACTATAGATGAGACAGTTGGGGGTCAGTATTATATACTATAGATGAGACAGTTGGGGGTCAGTATTATATACTATAGATGAGACAGTTGTGGGTCAGTATCCATATTATATACTATAGATGAGACAGTTGTGTGTCAGTATCAGTATTATATACTATAGATGAGACAGTTGTGGGTCAGTATCAGTTTTATATACTATAGATGAGACAGTTGTGGGTCAGTATCAGTATTATATACTATAGATGAGACAGTTGTGGGTCAGTATTATATACTATATAAGAGACAGTTGTGGGTCAGTATCAGTATTATATACTATGGATGAGACAGTTGTGGGTCACTATCAGTATTATATACTATAGATGAGACAGTTGTGTCAGTATCATATACTATAGATGAGACAGTTGTGTGTCAGTATCAGTATTATATACTATAGATGAGACAGTTATGTGTCAGTACCAGTATTATATACTATAGATGAGACAGTTATGTGTCAGTATCAGTATTATATACTATAGATGAGACAGTTGTGTGTCAGTATCAGTATTATATACTATAGATGAGACAGTTGTGTGTCAGTATCCGTATTATATACTATAGATGAGACAGTTATGTGTCAGTATCAGTATTATATACTATAGATGAGACAGTTGTGTGTCAGTATCAGTATTATATACTGATGAGACAGTTGTGTGTCAGTATCAGTATTATATACTATAGATGAGACAGTTGTGTCAGTATCAGTATTATATACTATAGATGAGACAGTTATGTGTCAGTATCAGTATTATATACTATAGATGAGACAGTTGTGTGTCAGTATCAGTATTATATACTATAGACGAGACAGTTGTGTGTCAGTATCAGCATTATATACTATAGATGAGACAGTTGTGTGTCAGTATCCGTATTATATACTATAGATGAGACAGTTGTGTCAGTATCAGTATTATATACTATAGAAGAGACAGTTGTGTGTCAGTAGTATATACTATAGATGAGACAGTTGTGTGTCAGTATCAGTATTATATACTATATAAGAGACAGTTGTGGGTCAGTATCAGCATTATATACTATAGATAAGACAGTTGAGGGTCAGTATTATATACTATAGATGAGACAGTTGTGGGTCAGTATTATATACTATAGATGAGACAGTTGTGGGTCAGTATTATATACTATAGATTAGACAGTTGTGGGTCAGTATTATATACTATATAAGAGACAGTTGTGGGTCAGTATTATATACTATATAAGAGACAGTTGTGGGTCAGTATTATATACTATATAAGAGACAGTTGTGGGTCAGTATCAGTATTATATACTATAGATGAGACAGTTGTGGGTCAGTATTATATACTATAGATGAGACAGTTGTGGGTCAGTATCAGTATTATATACTATAGATGAGACAGTTGTGGGTCAGTATTATATACTATAGATGAGACAGTTGTGGGTCAGTATTATATACTATAGATGAGACAGTTGGGGGTCAGTATTATATACTATAGATGAGACAGTTGTGGGTCAGTATTATATACTATATAAGAGACAGTTGTGGGTCAGTATCAGTATTATATACTATAGATGAGACAGTTGTGGGTCAGTATTATATACTATAGATGAGACAGTTGTGGGTCAGTATCAGTATTATATACTATAGATGAGACAGTTGTAGGTCAGTATTATATACTATAGATGAGACAGTTGTGGGTCAGTATTATATACTATAGATGAGACAGTTGGGGGTCAGTATTATATACTATAGATGAGACAGTTGGGGGTCAGTATCAGTATTATATACTATAGACGAGACAGTTGTGGGTCAGTATCAGCATTATATACTATAGATGAGACAGTTGTGGGTCAGTATCAGTATTATATACAATAGATGAGACAGTTGTGTGTCAGTATTATATACTATAGATGAGACAGTTGTGGGTCAGTATCAGTATTATATATACTATATAAGAGACAGTTGTGTGTCAGTATCAGTATTATATACTATAGATGAGACAGTTGTGGGTCAGTATCAGTATTATATATACTATATAAGAGACAGTTGTGGGTCAGTATCAGTATTATATATACTATATAAGAGACAGTTGTGGGTCAGTATCAGCATTATATACTATAGATAAGACAGTTGTGGGTCAGTATTATATACTATAGATGAGACAGTTGTGTGTCAGTATTATATACTATAGATGAGACAGTTGTGGGTCAGTATCAGTATTATATACTATAGATGAGACAGTTGTGTGTCAGTATTATATACTATAGATGAGACAGTTGTGGGTCAGTATCAGTATTATATACTATAGATGAGACAGTTGTGTGTCAGTATCCGTATTATATACTATAGATGAGACAGTTGTGTCAGTATCAGTATTATATACTATAGAAGAGACAGTTGTGTGTCAGTAGTATATACTATAGATGAGACAGTTATGTGTCAGTATCCGTATTATATACTATAGATGAGACAGTTGTGTCAGTATCAGTATTATATACTATAGAAGAGACAGTTGTGTCAGTATCAGTATTATATACTATAGATGAGACAGTTGTGTGTCAGTATCAGTATTATATACTATAGATGACACAGTTGTGGGTCAATATCAGTATTATATACTATAGATGAGACAGTTGTGTGTCAGTATCAGTATTATATACTATAGATAAGACAGTTGTGGGTCAGTATTATATACTGTAGATGAAACCTTTGTGGGTCACTATTATATACTATAGATAAGACAGTTGTGGGTCAGTATTATATACTTTATAAGAGACAGTTGTGGGTCAGCATCATCAGTATTATATATACTATATAAGAGACAGTTGTGGGTCAGTATCAGTATTATATACTATAGATGAGACAGTTGTGGGTCAGTATTATATACTATAGATAAGACAGTTGTGGGTCCGTATTATATACTATAGATAAGACAGTTGTGGGTCAGTATCAGCATTATATACTATAGATAAGACAATTGTGGGTCAGTATTATATACTATAGATGAGACAGTTGTGGGTCAGTATCAGTATTATATACTATAGATGAGACAGTTGTGGGTCAGTATCAGTATTATATACTATAGATGAGACAATTGTGGGTCAGTATTATATACTATAGATGAGACAGTTGTGTGTCTGTATCAGTATTATATACTATAGATGAGACAGTTGTGTGTCAGTATCAGTATTATATACTATAGATGAGACAGTTGTGTGTCAGTATCAGTATTATATACTATAGATGAGACAGTTGGGGGTCAGTATTATATACTATAGATGAGACAGTTGTGGGTCAGTATCCATATTATATACTATAGATGAGACAGTTGTGTGTCAGTATCAGTATTATATACTATAGATGAGACAGTTGTGGGTCAGTATCAGTATTATATACTATAGATGAGACAGTTGTGGGTCAGTATCAGTATTATATACTATAGATGAGACAGTTGTGTGTCAGTATCAGTATTATATACTATAGATGAGACAGTGGTGTATCAGTATTATATACTATAGATGAGACAGTTGTGTGTCAGTATCAGTATTATATACTATAGATGAGACAGTTGTGTGTCAGTATCAGTATTATATACTATAGATGAGACAGTGGTGTATCAGTATTATATACTATAGATGAGACAGTTGTGTGTCAGTATCAGTATTATATACTATAGATGAGACAGTTGTGTGTCAGTATCAGTATTATATACTATAGATGAGACAGTGGTGTATCAGTATTATATACTATAGATGAGACAGTTGTGTGTCAGTATCAGTATTATATACTATAGATGAGACAGTGGTGTATCAGTATTATATACTATAGATGAGACAGTTGTGTATCAGTATTATATACTATAGATGAGACAGTTGTGTGTCAGTATTATATACTATAGATGAGACAGTTGTGTGTCAGTATCAGTATTATATACTATAGATGAGACAGTGGTGTATCAGTATTATATACTATAGATGAGACAGTTGTGTATCAGTATTATATACTATAGATGAGACAGTTGTGTGTCAGTATCAGTATTATATACTATAGATGAGACAGTTGTAGGTCAGTATTATATACTATAGATGAGACAGTTGTGGGTCAGTATCCATATTATATACTATAGATGAGACAGTTGTGTGTCAGTATCAGTATTATATACTATAGATGAGACAGTTGTGGGTCAGTATTATATACTATAGATGAGACAGTTGTGGGTCAGTATCAGTATTATATACTATAGATGAGACAGTTGTGTGTCAGTATTATATACTATAGATGAGACAGTGGTGTATCAGTATTATATACTATAGATGAGACAGTTGTGTATCAGTATTATATACTATAGATGAGACAGTTATGTGTCAATATCAGTATTATATACTATAGATGAGACAGTTGTGTGTCAGTAACAGTATTATATACTATAGATGAGACAGTTGTGTCAGTATCATATACTATAGATGAGACAGTTGTGTGTCAGTATCAGTATTATATACTATAGATGAGACAGTTGTGTGTCAGTATCAGTATTATATACTATAGATGAGACAGTGGTGTATCAGTATTATATACTATAGATGAGACAGTTATGTGTCAGTACCAGTATTATATACTATAGATGAGACAGTTATGTGTCAGTACCAGTATTATATACTATAGATGAGACAGTTGTGTGTCAGTATCAGTATTATATACTATAGATGAGACAGTGGTGTATCAGTATTATATACTATAGATGAGACAGTTGTGTATCAGTATTATATACTATAGATGAGACAGTTGTGTGTCAATATCAGTATTATATACTATAGATGAGACAGTTGTAGGTCAGTATTATATACTATAGATGAGACAGTTGTGGGTCAGTATCCATATTATATACTATAGATGAGACAGTTGTGTGTCAGTATCAGTATTATATACTATAGATGAGACAGTTGTGGGTCAGTATCAGTATTATATACTATAGATGAGACAATTGTGGGTCAGTATTATATACTATAGATGAGACAGTTGTGGGTCAGTATTATATACTATATAAGAGACAGTTGTGGGTCAGTACCAGTATTATATACTATAGATGAGACAGTTATGTGTCAGTACCAGTATTATATACTATAGATGAGACAGTTATGTGTCAGTACCAGTATTATATACTATAGATGAGACAGTTGTGTGTCAGTATCAGTATTATATACTATAGATGAGACAGTGGTGTATCAGTATTATATACTATAGATGAGACAGTTGTGTATCAGTATTATATACTATAGATGAGACAGTTGTGTGTCAGTATCAGTATTATATACTATAGATGAGACAGTTGTAGGTCAGTATTATATACTATAGATGAGACAGTTGTGGGTCAGTATCCATATTATATACTATAGATGAGACAGTTGTGTGTCAGTATCAGTATTATATACTATAGATGAGACAGTTGTGGGTCAGTATTATATACTATAGATGAGACAGTTGTGGGTCAGTATCAGTATTATATACTATAGATGAGACAGTTGTGGGTCAGTATCAGTATTATATACTATAGGTGAGACAGTTGTGGGTCAGTATTATATACTATATAAGAGACAGTTGTGGGTCAGTATTATATACTATATAAGAGACAGTTGTGGGTCACTATCAGTATTATATACTATAGATGAGACAGTTGTGTCAGTATCATATACTATAGATGAGACAGTTGTGTGTCAGTATCAGTATTATATACTATAGATGAGACAGTTATGTGTCAGTATCAGTATTATATACTATAGATGAGACAGTTGTGTGTCAGTGTCAGTATTATCTCCTCTATTATAAAAATGAGTTTTTGTCTGTCTGTCTGTCTAGACGTCTGTCTGGACATTCTTTATGCGCGACCAAACGACTGGACCGATTTTCACCAAATTTGGCACACAGGTACATCAGTTGCCCGGGAACGTTTTAGACCGGGTCTCAGCTCTCTAGGACGTACCGATCATGAGATATTCCCAAAAAATTACCCGCATTAGCCAATACAAGCCAGCAAGCCTTTCACTTAAATCCGAACTGCCATTTACACGGTCACATGTCCCTTATCAGCCAATAGAAGCTCGCAGTCCTACTCCAGGTTGCCATAACAACTGATCACAGGTTTTAGCAGTTCGCAGGTCCTTAAATATTCTGTCATATGACGGCACAACTACACTGCTACATGCATGGGGGGCAGGGGCCACTATTAAACACACGGGCACTGTGGAGGTCATTGTTATGGGGGAAACTGTTGATATCTTTCTTACGACACAAAGAAACATAAAATGAAATAGATGAAATATACCCGTGCGAAGCCGGGTCCTTCTGCTAGTATACTATACATGAGACAGTTGTGGGTCAGTATCAGTATTATATACTATAGATGAGACAGTTGTGGGTCAGTATTATATACTATAGATGAGACAGTTGTAGGTCAGTATTATATACTATAGATGAGACAGTTGTGTGTCAGTATTATATACTATAGATGAGACAGTTGTGGGTCAGTATCAGTATTATATACTATAGATGAGACAGTTGTGTGTCAGTATCCGTATTATATACTATAGATGAGACAGTTGTGTCAGTATCAGTATTATATACTATAGAAGAGACAGTTGTGTGTCAGTAGTATATACTATAGATGAGACAGTTGTGTCAGTATCAGTATTATATACTATAGAATAGACAGTTGTGTGTCAGTAGTATATACTATAGATGAGACAGTTGTGTCAGTATCAGTATTATATACTATAGATGAGACAGTTGTGTCAGTATCAGTATTATATACTATAGATGAGACAGTTGTGTGTCAGTATCAGTATTATATACTATAGATGACACAGTTGTGGGTCAGTATCCGTATTATATACTATAAATGAGACAGTTGTGGGTCAGTATTATATACTATAGATGAGACAGTGGTGTATCAGTATTATATACTATAGATGAGACAGTTGTGTGTCAGTATTATATACTATAGATGAGACAGTTGTGGGTCAGTATCAGTATTATATACTATAGATGAGACAGTTGTGTGTCAGTATCCGTATTATATACTATAGATGAGACAGTTGTGTCAGTATCAGTATTATATACTATAGAAGAGACAGTTGTGTGTCAGTAGTATATACTATAGATGAGACAGTTGTGTCAGTATCAGTATTATATACTATAGAATAGACAGTTGTGTGTCAGTAGTATATACTATAGATGAGACAGTTGTGTCAGTATCAGTATTATATACTATAGATGAGACAGTTGTGTCAGTATCAGTATTATATACTATAGATGAGACAGTTGTGTGTCAGTATCAGTATTATATACTATAGATGACACAGTTGTGGGTCAGTATCCGTATTATATACTATAAATGAGACAGTTGTGGGTCAGTATCAGTATTATATACTATAGAATAGACAGTTGTGTGTCAGTATTATATACTATAGATGAGACAGTTGTGTCAGTATCAGTATTATATACTATAGATGAGACAGTTGTGTCAGTATCAGTATTATATACTATAGATGAGACAGTTGTGTGTCAGTATCAGTATTATATACTATAGATGACACAGTTGTGGGTCAGTATCCGTATTATATACTATAAATGAGACAGTTGTGGGTCAGTATCAGTATTATATACTATAGATGAGACAATTGTGGGTCAGCATTATATACTATAGATGAGACAGTTGTGGGTCAGTATCAGTATTATATACTATAGATGAGACAGTTGTGGGTCAGTATTATATACTGTAGATGAAACAGTTGTGGGTCACTATTATATACTATAGATAAGACAGTTGTGGGTCAGTATTATATACTTTATAAGAGACAGTTGTGGGTCAGCATCATCAGTATTATATATACTATATAAGAGACAGTTGTGGGTCAGTATCAGTATTATATACTATAGATGAGACAGTTGTGGGTCAGTATTATATACTATAGATAAGACAGTTGTGGGTCCGTATTATATACTATAGATAAGACAGTTGTGGGTCAGTATCAGTATTATATACTATAGATGAGACAGTTGTGTGTCAGTATCAGTATTATATACTATAGATGAGACAGTTGTGGGTCAGTATCAGTATTATATACTATAGATGAGACAGTTGTGGGTCAGTATTATATACTATAGATAAGACAGTTGTGGGTCCGTATTATATACTATAGATAAGACAGTTGTGGGTCAGTATCAGTATTATATACTATAGATGAGACAGTTGTGGGTCAGTATCAGTATTATATACTATAGATGAGACAATTGTGGGTCAGTATTATATACTATAGATGAGACAGTTGTGTGTCAGTATCAGTATTATATACTATAGATGAGACAGTGGTGTATCAGTATTATATACTATAGATGAGACAGTTGTGTGTCAGTATCAGTATTATATACTATAGATGAGACAGTTGGGGGTCAGTATTATATACTATAGATGAGACAGTTGGGGGTCAGTATTATATACTATAGATGAGACAGTTGTGGGTCAGTATCCATATTATATACTATAGATGAGACAGTTGTGTGTCAGTATCAGTATTATATACTATAGATGAGACAGTTGTGGGTCAGTATCAGTATTATATACTATAGATGAGACAGTTGTGGGTCAGTATCAGTATTATATACTATAGATGAGACAATTGTGGGTCAGTATTATATACTATAGATGAGACAGTTGTGGGTCAGTATCAGTATTATATACTATAGATGAGACAGTTGTGGGTCAGTATTATATACTATATAAGAGACAGTTGTGGGTCAGTATCAGTATTATATACTATGGATGAGACAGTTGTGGGTCACTATCAGTATTATATACTATAGATGAGACAGTTGTGTCAGTATCATATACTATAGATGAGACAGTTGTGTGTCAGTATCAGTATTATATACTATAGATGAGACAGTTATGTGTCAGTACCAGTATTATATACTATAGATGAGACAGTTATGTGTCAGTATCAGTATTATATACTATAGATGAGACAGTTGTGTGTCAGTATCAGTATTATATACTATAGATGAGACAGTTGTGTGTCAGTATCCGTATTATATACTATAGATGAGACAGTTATGTGTCAGTATCAGTATTATATACTATAGATGAGACAGTTGTGTGTCAGTATCAGTATTATATACTGATGAGACAGTTGTGTGTCAGTATCAGTATTATATACTATAGATGAGACAGTTGTGTCAGTATCAGTATTATATACTATAGATGAGACAGTTATGTGTCAGTATCAGTATTATATACTATAGATGAGACAGTTGTGTGTCAGTATCAGTATTATATACTGATGAGACAGTTGTGTGTCAGTATCAGTATTATATACTATAGATGAGACAGTTGTGTCAGTATCAGTATTATATACTATAGATGAGACAGTTATGTGTCAGTATCAGTATTATATACTATAGACGAGACAGTTGTGTGTCAGTATCAGCATTATATACTATAGATGAGACAGTTGTGTGTCAGTATCCGTATTATATACTATAGATGAGACAGTTGTGTCAGTATCAGTATTATATACTATAGAAGAGACAGTTGTGTGTCAGTAGTATATACTATAGATGAGACAGTTGTGTGTCAGTATCAGTATTATATACTATATAAGAGACAGTTGTGGGTCAGTATCAGCATTATATACTATAGATAAGACAGTTGAGGGTCAGTATTATATACTATAGATGAGACAGTTGTGGGTCAGTATTATATACTATAGATGAGACAGTTGTGGGTCAGTATTATATACTATAGATTAGACAGTTGTGGGTCAGTATTATATACTATATAAGAGACAGTTGTGGGTCAGTATTATATACTATATAAGAGACAGTTGTGGGTCAGTATTATATACTATATAAGAGACAGTTGTGGGTCAGTATCAGTATTATATACTATAGATGAGACAGTTGTGGGTCAGTATTATATACTATAGATGAGACAGTTGTGGGTCAGTATCAGTATTATATACTATAGATGAGACAGTTGTAGGTCAGTATTATATACTATAGATGAGACAGTTGTGGGTCAGTATTATATACTATAGATGAGACAGTTGGGGGTCAGTATTATATACTATAGATTAGACAGTTGTGGGTCAGTATTATATACTATATAAGAGACAGTTGTGGGTCAGTATCAGTATTATATACTATAGATGAGACAGTTGTGGGTCAGTATTATATACTATAGATGAGACAGTTGTGGGTCAGTATCAGTATTATATACTATAGATGAGACAGTTGTAGGTCAGTATTATATACTATAGATGAGACAGTTGTGGGTCAGTATTATATACTATAGATGAGACAGTTGGGGGTCAGTATTATATACTATAGATGAGACAGTTGGGGGTCAGTATCAGTATTATATACTATAGACGAGACAGTTGTGGGTCAGTATCAGCATTATATACTATAGATGAGACAGTTGTGGGTCAGTATCAGTATTATATACAATAGATGAGACAGTTGTGTGTCAGTATTATATACTATAGATGAGACAGTTGTGGGTCAGTATCAGTATTATATATACTATATAAGAGACAGTTGTGTGTCAGTATCAGTATTATATACTATAGATGAGACAGTTGTGGGTCAGTATCAGTATTATATATACTATATAAGAGACAGTTGTGGGTCAGTATCAGTATTATATATACTATATAAGAGACAGTTGTGGGTCAGTATCAGCATTATATACTATAGATAAGACAGTTGTGGGTCAGTGTTATATACTATAGATGAGACAGTTGTGTGTCAGTATTATATACTATAGATGAGACAGTTGTGGGTCAGTATCAGTATTATATACTATAGATGAGACAGTTGTGTGTCAGTATTATATACTATAGATGAGACAGTTGTGGGTCAGTATCAGTATTATATACTATAGATGAGACAGTTGTGTGTCAGTATCCGTATTATATACTATAGATGAGACAGTTGTGTCAGTATCAGTATTATATACTATAGAAGAGACAGTTGTGTGTCAGTAGTATATACTATAGATGAGACAGTTATGTGTCAGTATCCGTATTATATACTATAGATGAGACAGTTGTGTCAGTATCAGTATTATATACTATAGAAGAGACAGTTGTGTCAGTATCAGTATTATATACTATAGATGAGACAGTTGTGTGTCAGTATCAGTATTATATACTATAGATGACACAGTTGTGGGTCAATATCAGTATTATATACTATAGATGAGACAGTTGTGTGTCAGTATCAGTATTATATACTATAGATAAGACAGTTGTGGGTCAGTATTATATACTGTAGATGAAACCTTTGTGGGTCACTATTATATACTATAGATAAGACAGTTGTGGGTCAGTATTATATACTTTATAAGAGACAGTTGTGGGTCAGCATCATCAGTATTATATATACTATATAAGAGACAGTTGTGGGTCAGTATCAGTATTATATACTATAGATGAGACAGTTGTGGGTCAGTATTATATACTATAGATAAGACAGTTGTGGGTCCGTATTATATACTATAGATAAGACAGTTGTGGGTCAGTATCAGCATTATATACTATAGATAAGACAATTGTGGGTCAGTATTATATACTATAGATGAGACAGTTGTGGGTCAGTATCAGTATTATATACTATAGATGAGACAGTTGTGGGTCAGTATCAGTATTATATACTATAGATGAGACAATTGTGGGTCAGTATTATATACTATAGATGAGACAGTTGTGTGTCTGTATCAGTATTATATACTATAGATGAGACAGTGGTGTATCAGTATTATATACTATAGATGAGACAGTTGTGTGTCAGTATCAGTATTATATACTATAGATGAGACAGTTGGGGGTCAGTATTATATACTATAGATGAGACAGTTGTGGGTCAGTATCCATATTATATACTATAGATGAGACAGTTGTGTGTCAGTATCAGTATTATATACTATAGATGAGACAGTTGTGGGTCAGTATCAGTATTATATACTATAGATGAGACAGTTGTGGGTCAGTATCAGTATTATATACTATAGATGAGACAGTTGTGTGTCAGTATCAGTATTATATACTATAGATAAGACAGTTGTGGGTCAGTATTATATACTGTAGATGAAACCTTTGTGGGTCACTATTATATACTATAGATAAGACAGTTGTGGGTCAGTATTATATACTTTATAAGAGACAGTTGTGGGTCAGCATCATCAGTATTATATATACTATATAAGAGACAGTTGTGGGTCAGTATCAGTATTATATACTATAGATGAGACAGTTGTGGGTCAGTATTATATACTATAGATAAGACAGTTGTGGGTCCGTATTATATGCTATAGATAAGACAGTTGTGGGTCAGTATCAGCATTATATACTATAGATAAGACAATTGTGGGTCAGTATTATATACTATAGATGAGACAGTTGTGGGTCAGTATCAGTATTATATACTATAGATGAGACAGTTGTGGGTCAGTATCAGTATTATATACTATAGATGAGACAATTGTGGGTCAGTATTATATACTATAGATGAGACAGTTGTGTGTCTGTATCAGTATTATATACTATAGATGAGACAGTGGTGTATCAGTATTATATACTATAGATGAGACAGTTGTGTGTCAGTATCAGTATTATATACTATAGATGAGACAGTTGGGGGTCAGTATTATATACTATAGATGAGACAGTTGGGGGGTCAGTATTATATACTATAGATGAGACAGTTGTGGGTCAGTATCAGTATTATATACTATAGATGAGACAGTTGTGGGTCAGTATTATATACTATATAAGAGACAGTTGTGGGTCAGTATCAGTATTATATACTATAGATGAGACAGTTGTGTCAGTATCATATACTATAGATGAGACAGTTGTGTGTCAGTATCAGTATTATATACTATAGATGAGACAGTTATGTGTCAGTACCAGTATTATATACTATAGATGAGACAGTTATGTGTCAGTATCAGTATTATATACTATAGATGAGACAGTTGTGTGTCAGTATCAGTATTATATACTATAGATGAGACAGTTGTGTGTCAGTATCCGTATTATATACTATAGATGAGACAGTTATGTGTCAGTATCAGTATTATATACTATAGATGAGACAGTTGTGTGTCAGTGTCAGTATTATCTCCTCTATTATAAAAATGAGTTTTTGTCTGTCTGTCTGTCTAGACGTCTGTCTGGACATTCTTTATGCGCGACCAAACGACTGGACCGATTTTCACCAAATTTGGCACACAGGTACATCAGGTGCCCGGGAACGTTTTAGACCGGGTCTCAGCTCTCTAGGACGTACCGTTCATGAGATATTCCCAAAAAATTACCCGCATTAGCGAATACAAGCCAGCAAGCCTTTCACTTAAATCCGAACTGCCATTTACACGGTCACATGTCCCTTATCAGCCAATAGAAGCTCGCAGTCCTACTCCAGGTTGCCATAACAACCGATCACAGGTTTTAGCAGTTCGCAGGTCCTTAAATATTCTGTCATATGACGGCACAACTACACTGCTACATGCATGGGGGGCAGGGGCCACTATTAAACACACGAGCACTGTGGAGGTCATTGTTATGGGGGAAACTGTTGATATCTTTCTTACGACACACGGAAACATAAAATTAAATAGATTAAATCTACCCGTGCGAAGCCGGGTCCTTCTGCTAGTATACTATACATGAGACAGTTGTGGGTCAGTATCAGTATTATATACTATAGATGAGACAGTTGTAGGTCAGTATTATATACTATAGATGAGACAGTTGTGTGTCAGTATCAGTATTATATACTATAGATGAGACAGTTGTGGGTCAGTATCAGTATTATATACTATAGATGAGACAGTTGTGTGTCAGTATTATATACTATAGATGAGACAGTTGTGTGTCAGTATCAGTATTATATACTATAGATGACACAGTTGTGGGTCAGTATCAGTATTATATACTATAGATGAGACAGTTGTGTGTCAGTATCAGTATTATATACTATAGATAAGACAGTTGTGGGTCAGTATTATATACT
The DNA here is from genome assembly GCF_905171765.1 of Bufo bufo. Taxonomy (NCBI): domain Eukaryota; kingdom Metazoa; phylum Chordata; class Amphibia; order Anura; family Bufonidae; genus Bufo; species Bufo bufo. The sequence continues at coordinate 291,970,633 of NC_053390.1, forward strand.
GTAGATGAAACAGTTGTGGGTCAGTATTATATACTATAGATAAGACAGTTGTGGGTCAGTATTATATACTATAGATGAGACAGTTGTGGGTCAGTATTATATACTATAGATAAGACAGTTGTGGGTCAGTATCAGTATTATATACTATGGATGAGACAGTTGTAGGTCACTATCAGTATTATATACTATAGATGAGACAGTGGTGTATCAGTATTATATACTATAGATGAGACAGTTATGTGTCAGTACCAGTATTATATACTATAGATGAGACAGTTATGTGTCAGTACCAGTATTATATACTATAGATGCGACAGTTGTGTGTCAGTATCAGTATTATATACTACAGATGAGACAGTGGTGTATCAGTATTATATACTATAGATGAGACAGTTGTGGGTCAGTATCCATATTATATACTATAGATGAGACAGTTGTGTATCAGTATTATATACTATAGATGAGACAGTTGTGTCAGTATCAGTATTATATACTATAGATGAGACAGTTGTGTGTCAGTATCAGTATTATATACTATAGATGAGACAGTTGTGTCAGTATTATATACTATAGATGAGACAGTTGTGTGTCAGCATCAGTATTATATACTATAGATGAGACAGTTATGTGTCAGTATCAGTATTATATACTATAGATGAGACAGTTGTGTGTCAGTGTCAGTATTATATACTATAGATGAGACAGTTGTGTATCAGTATTATATACTATAGATGAGACAGTTATGTGTCAATATCAGTATTATATACTATAGATGAGACAGTTGTGTGTCAGTAACAGTATTATATACTATAGATGAGACAGTTGTGTCAGTATCATATACTATAGATGAGACAGTTGTGTGTCAGTATCAGTATTATATACTATAGATGAGACAGTTGTGTGTCAGTATCAGTATTATATACTATAGATGAGACAGTTATGTGTCAGTATCAGTATTATATACTATAGATGAGACAGTTGTGTGTCAGCATCAGTATTATATACTATAGATGAGACAGTTATGTGTCAGTATCAGTATTATATACTATAGATGAGACAGTTGTGTGTCAGCATCAGTATTATATACTATAGATGAGACAGTTATGTCAGTATCATATACTATAGATGAGACAGTTGTGTGTCAGCATCAGTATTATATACTATAGATGAGACAGTTATGTGTCAGTATCAGTATTATATACTATAGATGAGACAGTTGTGTCAGTATCAGTATTATATACTATAGATGAGACAGTTGTGTGTCAGTATCAGTATTATATACTATAGATGAGACAGTTGTGTCAGTATTATATACTATAGATGAGACAGTTATGTGTCAGTATCAGTATTATATACTATAGATGAGACAGTTGTGTGTCAGTGTCAGTATTATCTCCTCTATTATAAAAATGAGTTTTTGTCTGTCTGTCTTTCTAGACGTCTGTCTGGACATTCTTTATGCGCGACCAAACGACTGGACCGATTTTCACCAAATTTGGCACACAGGTACATCAGGTGCCCGGGAACGTTTTAGACTGGGTCTCAGCTCTCTAGGACGTACCGATCATGAGATATTCCCAAAAAATTACCCGCATTAGCCAATACAAGCCAGCAAGCCTTTCACTTAAATCCGAACTACCATTTACACGGTCACATGTCCCTTATCAGCCAATAGAAGCTCGCAGTCCTACTCCAGGTTGCCATAACAACTGATCACAGGTTTTAGCAGTTCGCAGGTCCTTAAATATTCTGTCATATGACGGCACAACTACACTGCTACATGCATGGGGGGCAGGGGCCACTATTAAACACACGGGCACTGTGGAGGTCATTGTTATAGAGGAAACTGTTGATATCTTTCTTACGACACAAAGAAACATAAAATGAAATAGATGAAATATACCCGTGCGAAGCCGGGTCCTTCTGCTAGTATACTATACATGAGACAGTTGTGGGTCAGTATCAGTATTATATACTATAGATGAGACAGTTGTAGGTCAGTATTATATACTATAGATGAGACAGTTGTGTGTCAGTATCAGTATTATATACTATAGATGAGACAGTTGTGGGTCAGTATCAGTATTATATACTATAGATGAGACAGTTGTGTGTCAGTATTATATACTATAGATGAGACAGTTGTGTGTCAGTATCAGTATTATATACTATAGATGAGACAGTTGTGTCAGTATCAGTATTATATACTATAGATGAGACAGTTGTGTGTCAGTATCAGTATTATATACTATAGATAAGACAGTTGTGGGTCAGTATCAGTATTATATACTATAGATGAGACAGTTGTAGGTCAGTATTATATACTATAGATGAGACAGTTGTGGGTCAGTATCAGTATTATATACTATAGATAAGACAGTTGTGGGTCAGTATTATATACTGTAGATGAAACAGTTGTGGGTCAGTATTATATACTATAGATAAGACAGTTGTGGGTCAGTATTATATACTATAGATGAGACAGTTGGGGGGTCAGTATTATATATACTATAGATGAGACAGTTGTGGGTCAGTATTATATACTATAGATGAGACAGTTGTGGGTCAGTATTATATACTATAGATGAGACAGTTGTGGGTCAGTATTATATACTATAGATAAGACAGTTGTGGGTCAGTATCAGTATTATATACTATGGATGAGACAGTTGTAGGTCACTATCAGTATTATATACTATAGATGAGACAGTGGTGTATCAGTATTATATACTATAGATGAGACAGTTATGTGTCAGTACCAGTATTATATACTATAGATGAGACAGTTATGTGTCAGTACCAGTATTATATACTATAGATGCGACAGTTGTGTGTCAGTATCAGTATTATATACTACAGATGAGACAGTGGTGTATCAGTATTATATACTATAGATGAGACAGTTGTGGGTCAGTATCCATATTATATACTATAGATGAGACAGTTGTGTGTCAGTATCAGTATTATATACTATAGATGAGACAGTTGTGTCAGTATCAGTATTATATACTATAGATGAGACAGTTGTGTGTCAGTATCAGTATTATATACTATAGATGAGACAGTTGTGTCAGTATTATATACTATAGATGAGACAGTTGTGTGTCAGCATCAGTATTATATACTATAGATGAGACAGTTATGTGTCAGTATCAGTATTATATACTATAGATGAGACAGTTGTGTGTCAGTGTCAGTATTATATACTATAGATGAGACAGTTGTGTATCAGTATTATATACTATAGATGAGACAGTTATGTGTCAATATCAGTATTATATACTATAGATGAGACAGTTGTGTGTCAGTAACAGTATTATATACTATAGATGAGACAGTTGTGTCAGTATCATATACTATAGATGAGACAGTTGTGTGTCAGTATCAGTATTATATACTATAGATGAGACAGTTGTGTGTCAGTATCAGTATTATATACTATAGATGAGACAGTGGTGTATCAGTATTATATACTATAGATGAGACAGTTATGTGTCAGTACCAGTATTATATACTATAGATGAGACAGTTATGTGTCAGTACCAGTATTATATACTATAGATGAGACAGTTGTGTGTCAGTATCAGTATTATATACTATAGATGAGACAGTGGTGTATCAGTATTATATACTATAGATGAGACAGTTGTGTATCAGTATTATATACTATAGATGAGACAGTTGTGTGTCAATATCAGTATTATATACTATAGATGAGACAGTTGTAGGTCAGTATTATATACTATAGATGAGACAGTTGTGGGTCAGTATCCATATTATATACTATAGATGAGACAGTTGTGTGTCAGTATCAGTATTATATACTATAGATGAGACAGTTGTGGGTCAGTATCAGTATTATATACTATAGATGAGACAATTGTGGGTCAGTATTATATACTATAGATGAGACAGTTGTGGGTCAGTATTATATACTATATAAGAGACAGTTGTGGGTCAGTACCAGTATTATATACTATAGATGAGACAGTTATGTGTCAGTACCAGTATTATATACTATAGATGAGACAGTTATGTGTCAGTACCAGTATTATATACTATAGATGAGACAGTTGTGTGTCAGTATCAGTATTATATACTATAGATGAGACAGTGGTGTATCAGTATTATATACTATAGATGAGACAGTTGTGTATCAGTATTATATACTATAGATGAGACAGTTGTGTGTCAGTATCAGTATTATATACTATAGATGAGACAGTTGTAGGTCAGTATTATATACTATAGATGAGACAGTTGTGGGTCAGTATCCATATTATATACTATAGATGAGACAGTTGTGTGTCAGTATCAGTATTATATACTATAGATGAGACAGTTGTGGGTCAGTATTATATACTATAGATGAGACAGTTGTGGGTCAGTATCAGTATTATATACTATAGGTGAGACAGTTGTGGGTCAGTATTATATACTATATAAGAGACAGTTGTGGGTCAGTATTATATACTATATAAGAGACAGTTGTGGGTCACTATCAGTATTATATACTATAGATGAGACAGTTGTGTCAGTATCATATACTATAGATGAGACAGTTGTGTGTCAGTATCAGTATTATATACTATAGATGAGACAGTTATGTGTCAGTATCAGTATTATATACTATAGATGAGACAGTTGTGTGTCAGTGTCAGTATTATCTCCTCTATTATAAAAATGAGTTTTTGTCTGTCTGTCTGTCTAGACGTCTGTCTGGACATTCTTTATGCGCGACCAAACGACTGGACCGATTTTCACCAAATTTGGCACACAGGTACATCAGGTGCCCGGGAACGTTTTAGACCGGGTCTCAGCTCTCTAGGACGTACCGATCATGAGATATTCCCAAAAAATTACCCGCATTAGCCAATACAAGCCAGCAAGCCTTTCACTTAAATCCGAACTGCCATTTACACGGTCACATGTCCCTTATCAGCCAATAGAAGCTCGCAGTCCTACTCCAGGTTGCCATAACAACTGATCACAGGTTTTAGCAGTTCGCAGGTCCTTAAATATTCTGTCATATGACGGCACAACTACACTGCTACATGCATGGGGGGCAGGGGCCACTATTAAACACACGGGCACTGTGGAGGTCATTGTTATGGGGGAAACTGTTGATATTTTTCTTACGACACAAAGAAACATAAAACGAAATTGATGAAATATACCCGTGTGAAGCCGGGTCCTTCTGCTAGTATACTATAGATGAGACAGTTGTGGGTCAGTATTATATACTATAGATGAGACAGTTGGGGGTCAGTATCAGTATTATATACTATAGATGAGACAGTTGTGGGTCAGTATTATATACTATAGATGAGACAGTTGGGGGTCAGTATTATATACTATAGATGAGACAGTTGGGGGTCAGTATTATATACTATAGATGAGACAGTTGTGGGTCAGTATTATATACTATAGATGAGACAGTTGTGGGTCAGTATTATATACTATAGATGAGACAGTTGTGGGTCAGTATCAGTATTATATACTATAGATGAGACAGTTGTGGGTCAGTATTATATACTATATAAGAAACAGTTGTGGGTCATTATCAGTATTATATATACTGTATAAGAGACAGTTGTGTGTCAGTATCAGGATTATATACTATATAAGAGACAGTTGTGGGTCAGTATCAGCATTATATTCTATAGATGAGACAGTTGTGGGTCAGTATTATATACTATAGATGAGACAGTTGTGGGTCAGTATTATATACTATAGATGAGACAGTTGTGGGTCAGTATTATATACTATAGATGAGACAGTTGTGGGTCAGTATTATATACTATAGATGAGACAGTTGGGGGTCAGTATTATATACTATAGATGAGACAGTTGGGGGTCAGTATTATATACTATAGATGAGACAGTTGGGGGTCAGTATTATATACTATAGATGAGACAGTTGGGGGTCAGTATTATATACTATAGATGAGACAGTTGGGGGTCAGTATTATATACTATAGATGAGACAGTTGGGGGGTCAGTATTATATATACTATAGATGAGACAGTTGGGGGGTCAGTATTATATACTATAGATGAGACAGTTGGGGGTCAGTATTATATACTATAGATGAGACAGTTGGGGGTCAGTATTATATACTATAGATGAGACAGTTGGGGGTCAGTATTATATACTATAGATGAGACAGTTGGGGGTCAGTATTATATACTATAGATGAGACAGTTGGGGGTCAGTATTATATACTATAGATGAGACAGTTGGGGGTCAGTATTATATACTATAGATGAGACAGTTGGGGGTCAGTATTATATATACTATAGATGAGACAGTTGGGGGTCAGTATTATATACTATAGATGAGACAGTTGGGGGTCAGTATTATATACTATAGATGAGACAGTTGGGGGTCAGTATTATATACTATAGATGAGACAGTTGTGGGTCAGTATTATATACTATAGATGAGACAGTTGTGGGTCAGTATTATATACTATAGATGAGACAGTTGTGGGTCAGTATTATATACTATAGATGAGACAGTTGTGGGTCAGTATTATATACTATAGATGAGACAGTTGGGGGTCAGTATTATATACTATAGATGAGACAGTTGGGGGTCAGTATTATATACTATAGATGAGACAGTTGGGGGTCAGTATTATATACTATAGATGAGACAGTTGGGGGTCAGTATTATATACTATAGATGAGACAGTTGGGGGGTCAGTATTATATATACTATAGATGAGACAGTTGGGGGGTCAGTATTATATACTATAGATGAGACAGTTGTGGGTCAGTATTATATACTATAGATGAGACAGTTGTGGGTCAGTATTATATACTATAGATGAGACAGTTGTGGGTCAGTATTATATACTATAGATGAGACAGTTGTGGGTCAGTATTATATACTATAGATGAGACAGTTGTGGGTCAGTATTATATACTATAGATGAGACAGTTGTGGGTCAGTATTATATACTATAGATGAGACAGTTGGGGGTCAGTATTATATACTATAGATGAGACAGTTGGGGGTCAGTATTATATACTATAGATGAGACAGTTGGGGGTCAGTATTATATACTATAGATGAGACAGTTGGGGGTCAGTATTATATACTATAGATGAGACAGTTGGGGGGTCAGTATTATATATACTATAGATGAGACAGTTGGGGGGTCAGTATTATATACTATAGATGAGACAGTTGTGGGTCAGTATTATATACTATAGATGAGACAGTTGTGGGTCAGTATTATATACTATAGATGAGACAGTTGTGGGTCAGTATTATATACTATAGATGAGACAGTTGTGGGTCAGTATTATATACTATAGATGAGACAGTTGGGGGTCAGTATTATATACTATAGATGAGACAGTTGGGGGTCAGTATTATATACTATAGATGAGACAGTTGGGGGTCAGTATTACACTGGTGACTGTGTGTGTCCTTTCTCAGCCATAACACCAGCTGCAAATCATTAAATGTGTGAGCTCATTCCTTCCTGCAGAGAGAGACGGCAGGAGAAGAGACAGAGGAGTAATGTGAGGGAGATGGAGGATGAGAGGGCAGTCCTGAGGTAACATTCCGCTACCCGGGACAGATAGGTGCCAGCTGCGATAAGAGGGCCAATAGTTCAGATGGAGCAGACCTCAGTGTACTGCCCTCACCTCAGACGGAAAGTCAGGAGTCCCCATAGGAAGTGCATGGAGCTCCGCGCAGATATGGGGAAATTGGAAACAGATTTGGGGACGAAGACGGAAACAAAGAAATTAAAAAGAAGAGACAGAAGCTGCAGGGCAGTCGGGGCGGGAGACAGTGCCAGTGGCGGACAGGCTGGTGCCCCCTCACCATGTCTTGCTGCGGCTGTGCAGTCACATATCTATGCGGGAGCCTCTGTGCCGGTGTCCTGCGGTGCTCTCTCTTGGTGACAGTCTCAGGCAGCGGTCTCTCTGGAGTCTCCTCGTAGCATCTCCTCCTGCCTTCGTCTCTCTGCTCACACTGGGGGACCTGTTAGGGGGTGAGCCTGAGCACAGCACCCCCCTCTCCTTGCCTCACCGCCCCTCTGCCTCTGTGATTTGTTCCCTCGGCTTCTATAATACCTTTCCCTTAGTGCTCTCAAGTCTTTCCTACAGCTACATGCCAGCTTCTTCCCACATCTCATAGCTGTGCTGTCTCTTTCCTCTCACACATTGTAGCTGTGCTGTCTCTTTCCTCACACATTGTAGCTGTGCTGTCTCTTTCCTCTCACACATTGTAGCTGTGCTGTCTCTTTCACCTCATACATTATAGCAGTGTTGTGTATTTATTCACACACACTATAGGTATGCTGTCTCTTTCTATTCACACATTGTAGCTGTGCTGTCTCTTTATTCTCACATAGGCTAGCTATGCTGTCTCTTTCGTCTCACACATTGTAGCTGTGCTGTCTCTTTCACCTCATACATTATAGCAGTGTTGTATATTTATTCACACATAGTTATGCTGTCTCTTTCCTTTCACACATTGTAGCTGTGCTGTCTCTTTATTCTCACATAGGCTAGCTATGCTGTCTCTTTCGTCTCACACATTGTAGCTGTGCTGTCTCTTTCACCTCATACATTATAGCAGTGTTGTGTATTTATTCACACACACTATAGTTATGCTGTCTCTTTCTATTCTCATATTGTAGCTGTGCTGTCTCTTTCCTCTCACACATTGTAGCTGTGCTGTCTCTATTCTCACATAGCTATGCTGTCTCTTTCCTCTCACACATTGTAGCTGTGCTGTCTCTTTCACCTCATACATTATAGCAGTGTTGTGTATTTATTCACACACACTATAGTTATGCTGTCTCTTTCTATTCACATATTGTAGCTGTGCTGTCTCTTTCCTCTCACACATTGTAGCTGTGCTGTCTCTATTCTCACATAGCTATGCTGTCTCTTTCCTCTCACACATTGTAGCTGTGCTGTCTCTTTCACCTCATACATTATAGCAGTGTTGTGTATTCACACACATTATAGGTATGCTGTCTCTTTCTATTCCCATATTGTAGCTGTGCTGTCTCTATTCTCACATAGTTATGCTGTCTCTTTCTATTCCCATATTGTAGCTGTGCTTTCTCTTTATTCTCACATAGTTATGCTGTCTCTTTCCTCTCACACATTGTAGCTGTGCTGTCTCTTTCACCTCATACATTATAGCAGTGTTGTGTATTCACACACATTATAGGTATGCTGTCTCTTTCTATTCCCATATTGTAGCTGTGCGGTCTCTGTTCTGTCTCTTCCCTCATACATTATATATACAGTATATCATCCTTGCATTGTCTCTTTTCAGACTATAACTGCTGGCTTTCCCTTTGTACAATATAACAGTAAGGTCTCTATCTAACTGTCTCTCCTCTCACTTGCTATAATTGTGCTGTCTATCTGCTCTGGTACATTATAACTGTGCAGTCTCTCACATATAACTGTACTGTCTCTTTCCACTTAATAGCTAGGTTATCTCTCCTCTCCCACATGATGACTGCTTCTCCACTCACACATGTCTCTTTTTCCTCATAAATTATAACAAATTATACCTATGCTGCCTCTTTTCACTGTCTCTTTCTCCTCACACACTGGCCTACATTTACTAATATATCTATGCCACAAATCTGTCTATAAAAGTGGCACAAAATGGAGCCATCTAGAGCTTCTACACCTTGAAAAGAGGTGGAGCTTAGTGGAAAGTGGTCAGAGCTTCATGGGGCCATAATATGCGTAAAGTAAGCCAAGCAATAGTTGGTATGCAGTCAGAGAAAAGTGTCTACCCCGGTACCATATTTACCGTCCACCCTGAGGCACTGCGATAAATCTGGTGCAGGTCCGGCCAGCCTGTCTAAGATTACACCAACTTTAGTAATTCTGGACCCTGTGTCCGTCTCCTCTGCACATCACAATGTCTCTTTCCCTTCACACATATTATTGTGCTGTTCATCTAAACTCACACCATTAGTGCTCATGCATTCGACCGTGATCGGCCCCGGACACACAGTCCATGTGTTAGCTGCATCGCCCAGGCCGACTGTGGTTCCCCTGACCCGAACTGCCTGTCATTTATCATACAGTCAGTCTCTATTTGTTTGCGGGGCTATTGCTGTGTACTCACATGATTATGTGAATACAATGCAATAGCTCCATGATCAGATACGAACTGACTGTCTGTGTCATAAATTACTATAATACACAAAAACCTCATATGTGATGCAGAGAAAAAAAATGGAATCCTCTATATAATCCACATCACAAAAGAACACTTAAGGTACCACATAGCAGCAGAAGCCATCATGGTTTCTGCCACGGTTGTTCACTTTGGATGCCATAGACCTGCTCATGGCTTAGTACCATAGAATGGAGTTAAAGCACAAGTTGACACTCATTCCAGCTGTCCACACACTGTGCTCAGAAGGGATATGTTTAAATTGCCAGGCGCAAGCAGGATAAAACAATGGGAGGCAGACGCCCCAACGTCCACTGGAGGAGTTTTGGTGCTATGTCTGTGCCACAATTCCACCGCGTGAGCAGGCCCTTAGAGTGTCATCAAATTTTGTGGCCATTGTGCAGTCATTGACTCATGGCCGAGAAACATGCTTCCAAGAGCTACAACTTTTTTAGTTGTCCAAGCAGGGGCGTAGCTATAGGGGGTGCAGAGGTAGCAGTCGCTACCGGGCCCAGGAGCCTGAGGGGGCCCAAAGACCCTTGTGCTGCATAAGAAGACACACAAAGCACTGAGGGAACAGGGGCCCAAGCCTAACTCTTGCACCAGGGCCCATGAGCCTTTAGCTACGCCCCTGTGTCCAAGGTTTCGCTGTATGAGGGCTTGTTTTTTTGCAAGACAAATTTTAGTTATTTGATGCATTATTTGAGGTACACATTACTTATTGATAGCTTTAATTAAGCCTTTCTGGGGATTGAAAAAAAAGCAATACCGCCATTGTCTGTTTACGTTAAATTTTGTGAATTTGACTTTGTGGCATAAGTAACATGAAAGCTTTACTCCCTGGGTCAGTACGATTACGCCAATACCACATATATTGTCACGGTGGGGAGTGGGGGAAACCCCCCACCGTACAATGTCAAGGATAAATAGGATGCCACCAGGCCAGAAACCATGGATAAGGGAGCGGGACACCTCCTAGCACATCCTATCCCTGACCACCTAACTGTATGAGCCGTCCTCAATAGTAGGGGGGCTCATACTCCGGAACCTGGGCCCTACTGACCCTAGCGATCCATGGAAGAGAAAGGTCAGGGCCAGAGACAACCTGCTCTTCTAAGACACGGAAGAGCAGGAGTCTCTGCAGGACTAACAGCAAGGAGAGGAAGCCAAGAGGAACAGCAGGTAAGTAACCAGTGGCAAGAAACCACTGAACCAAGAGCAACGGAATGCTTGGTAACTTACCTACCGCAGCTGCTGGAAGGCACCAAAGAAGAACACACCAAAAAAAAAATGGAACCCATGCAAACACACTGCAATCCAAACTGCATCAGGACGCAGTACGTACTGACACACAGGAACCAGCACCCCAGCAACTGCACATACTTGACATGTGATTCCCCTCCTGGGAACCCTGAGACCCCCTTTCGGAGGAGACAAACAGGAGAAATGTCAAACAACCATGCTGGACTACCAACACAATATAGACCAGACATGGAACACCAAATGACATACAACAATCATCCTGAACATAACACACCAAACTCTCAGACAACAAAGATAAGGGAATGACACCATGGATAACAAATAGGATAGCCATCAGATAACAGAGATAAGAGCAAGCTCCTACTCCAACAGTCAGGCATCCAACTGATCTCAGTCTCACAGCAAAGATATATAAAGACACAAGAGACCACACCCAGCTCCACCAAGCTCACACCTCAACCCTGTGCACACCAGGAGGGAAGGAAAACAGCCTTAAAGAGGACCTTTCACTACTGTACAAACTAAAAACTAACTATATCAGTGGGCAGAGCGGCGCCCAGGGGTCCCCCTGCACTTACTAGTATGTCTGGGCGCCGCTCCGTTCGCTCGGTATAGGCTCTGGTGTCTGCGCTCCCTCTGACTGATTTTTTGTATGAGGCGTGTCCCTTGCTGCAGCGCTGGCCAATCGCAGCGCACAGCTCATAGCCTGGCCATAGCGCAGACACCGGAGCCTATACCGGGCGAACGGAGCGTCGCCCAGACATACTAGTAAGTGCAGGGGGACCCCTGGGCGCCGCTCTGCCCACTGATATAGTTCGTTTTTAGTTTGTACAGTAGTGAAAGGTCCTCTTTAAAGGGGAAACACACGCATGCAATACAACAACACGTTGCCACCGGCAACAAACATGCACAGAGAAAGTGTCACGGCAAACTACCACCAAGCCATGAAATATATACAGTGGTCCCTCGATACAATATTAATTGGTTCCAGGGCAACCATTGTATGTTGAAACCATGTAACTTGAGTAATGCTTCCAAAGATTTAAGAAAAATAAGCGGATAACTAAGACAGGTAATATAAGTCCTTACATATAACAGTCAGGAATAGCTGCTAACTAGTAACTTATACAGCTATTTTACCAGAGAAGTGACCTTGATTGGTTGGATCTGAGTCTGAGACATTGTATGTTGAGGATAGTTTTTAACTTACGATGGGTCAGAAAAGACCATTGTATGTTGAAAATATTGTATCCTGAGGCCATTGTATCTTGAGGGATCAGTGTACTGTATTTTTCGCTTTCTAAGGCCTTCTGCACACGAACGTGTGCGGTCTGTGGCCGTTCTGCGGGCCGCACTGCACGAACACCGACCATGGGACAGCCGCAGCATTCACTTTAATGGGTCCGCGATCCGGCCGTTCTGCAAAAAGATAGGACTTTTTGCGGAACGGAAGTACAGGACGAAACCCCACGGAAGCATTCCATAGGGTTCCGTTCCGTGCTTTTATTCCGCATCTCCGGTCCGCAATATTGCGGTCCGCAATACGGCAACATGCGTGAGAAGTAGTTTAAAATCAAAATGTGTAAAAAATGCCCTGTGAAATCCTAAAGGTGCTCTTTGGAATATGGGCCCCTTTGCCCACCTAGGCTGCAAAAAAGTGTCACACATGTGGTATCGCCGTACTCAGGAGAAGTTGGGCAATGTGTTTTGGGGTGTCTTTTTACATATACCCATGCTGGGTGAGAGAAATATCTCTCTAAAAGACAACTTTTCCCATTTTTTTATACAAAGTTGACATTTGACAGAGATATTTATCTCACCCAGCATGGGCATGTGTAAAAAGACACCCCAAAACACATTGCCCAACTTCTCCTGAGTACGGTTATACTACATGTGTGACACTTTTTTGCAGCCAAGGTGGGCAAAGGGGCCCAAATTCCAAAGAACACCTTTAGGATTTCACAGGGCATTTTTTACACATTTTGATTTCAAACTACTTCTCACGCATTAGGGCCCCTCAAATGCCAGGGCAGTATAACTACCCCACAGGTGACCCCATTTTGGAAATAAGACACCCCAAGGTATTTCGTGATGGGCATAGTGAGTTCATGGAAGTTTTTATTTTTTGTCACAAGTTAGTGGAATATGAGACTTTGTAAAAAAAATAAAAATCATCATTTTCCGCTAACTTGTGACAAAAAATAAAAAGTTCTATGAACTCACTATGCCCATCAGCGAATACCTTAGGGTGTCTACTTTCCAAAATGGGGTCATTTGTGGGGTGTTTGTACTGTCTGGCCATTGTAGAACCTCAGGAAACATGACAGGTGCTCAGAAAGTCAGAGCTGCTTCAAAATGCGGAAATTCACATTTTTGTACCATAGGTTGTAAACGCTATAACTTTTACCCAAACCATTTTTTTTCTTACCCAAACATTTTTTTTTTATCAAAGACATGTAGAACAATAAATTTAGAAAAAAAATTATATAGAAATGTATTAAAAAAAAAAAAAAAAACAACTGAAAGTGAAAAATTTCATTTTTTTGCAAACATTTTGGTAAATTTCGATTAATAACAAAAAAGTAAAAATGTCAGCAGCAATGAAATATCACCAAATGAAAGCTCTATTAGTGAGAAGAAAAGGAGGTAAAATTCATTTGGGTGGTAAGTTGTATGACCGAGCAATAAACCGTGAAAGTAGTGTAGTGCAGAATTGTAAAAAGTGGTCTGGTCATTAAGGGGGTTTAAGCTAGGGGAGCTGAGGCGGTTAAGGGCCTTAGGCCAGGCTGCTGCCTTTTTAAAGCCATCTAATCTATGCACTGCATAGGTCACCCATGCAGTGAAGCGCAAGGACTTGGCTCTCCTGACAACTTGGCTCCTGCTCTAATGGCCCAGATTGGCAAAATGACTGACCCAGCAACCAATAGCGATCACTGCATCTAAGTGGTTTCAGAGGGCTCACTCTGTCTCCCATTGGCACCGCTGCAAGTGAGATTGTGAGGTGACAATGTCTGTACGCCGCAGCTGCGGGTCCAGTGGTGGCCCCCAGGTATCCCTTCAGTGTATGCCTATTTTCTTTTTTTTGTCACAAGTTAGCGGAAATTGATTATTATTATTATTATTATTTTTCTTACAAAGTCTCATATTCCACTAACTTGTGACAAAAAATAAAATCTCACATGAACTCACCATACCCCTCACGGAATCCAAATGCGTAAATTTTTTAGACATTTATATTCCAGACTTCTTCTCACACTTTAGGGCCCCTAAAATGCCAGGGCAGTATAAATACCCCACAAGTGACCCCATTTTGGAAAGAAGACACCCAAGGTATTCGCTGAGGGGCATATTGAGTCCATGAAAGATTGAACTTTTTGTCACAAGTTAGCAGAAAGGGAGACTTTGTGAGAAAAAAACAAAAAAAATCAATTTCCGCTAACTTGTGCCAAAAAAAAAATACTTCTATGAACTCGCCATGCCCCTCACGGAATACCTTGGGGTGTCTTATTTCCAAAATGGGGTCACATGTGGGGTATTTATACTGCCCTGGCATTTTAGGGGCCCTAAAGCGTGAGAAGAAGTCTGGAATCCAAATGTCTAAAAATGCCCTCCTAAAAGGAATTTGGGCCCCTTTACACACCTAGGCTTCAAAAAAGTGTCACACATGTGGTATCGCCGTACTCAGGAGAAGTTGGGCAATGTGTTTTGGGGGGTCTTTTTTCATATACCCATGCTGGGTGAGATAAATATCTCTGTCAAATGCCAACTTTGTATAAAAAAATGGGAAAAGTTGTCTTTTAGAGAGATATTTCTCTCACCCAGCATGGGTATATGTAAAAAGACACCCCAAAATACATTGCCCAACTTCTCCTGAGTACGGCGATACCACATGTGTGACACTTTTTTGCAGCCTGGCATAAATGTGGGGTATTTATACTGCCCTGGCATTTTAGGGGCACTAAAGCGTGAGAAGAAGTCTGGAATATAAATGTCTAAAAATTTTTACGCATTTGGATTCCGTGAGGGGTATGGTGAGTTCATGTGCGTTTTTTGTAGAGCTTATAGAACATGTCCTATTCTTGTGCAATTGTGGACAAGAAAAGGCATTTTCTATATAGTTCTGGCAATGTGCGGATCCGCAAAATGCGGAAAGCACATTGCCGGTGTCCATGTTTTGCGGATCCGCGGTGTCCGTGTTTTGCGGATCCGCAAAACACATACGGACGTCTGAATGGAGCCTTACAGGGGGGTGATCAGGGAGTCTATATGGGGTGATCACCCTCCTGTAAGGCTCCATTCAGACGTCCGTATGTGTTTTGCGGATCCGCAAAACACATACTGACGTCTGAATGGAGCCTTACAGGGGGGTGATCAAAGACAGGGGGGTGATCAGGGAGTCTATATGGGGTGATCCATGGATCCTCAAAACACATACGGACGTCTGAATGGAGCCTTACAGGGGGGTGATCAATGACAGGGGGGTGATCACCCCATATAGACTCCCTGATCACCCCCCTGTCAGGCTCCATTCAGACGTCCGTATGTGTTTTGCGGATCCGCAAAACACATACGGACGTCTGAATGGAGCCTGACAGGGGGGTGATCAATGACAGGGGGGTAATCAGTGACAGCGGGGTGATCAGGGAGTCTATATGGTGTGATCAGGGGTTAATAAGGGGTTAATAAGTGACGGGGGGGGGGGTGTAGTGTAGTGGTGTTTGGTGCTACTTTACAGAGCTGCCTGTGTCCTCTGGTGGTCGATCCAAGCAAGAGGGACCACCAGAGGACCAGGTAGCAGGTATATTAGACGCTGTTATCAAAACAGCGTCTAATATACCTTTAAGTGGTTAAAAAAATCGGATCTACAGCCTGCCAGCGAATGATCGCCGCTGGCAGGCTGCAGATCCACTCGATTACCTGCAGTTCCTGTGAACGCGCGCGCCTGTGTCTTCTGTATCCGTTCCGTTTTTGCGGAACCATCTATTGAAAATTTTATGCCAGCCCAATTTTTTTATGTACTTACTGTTTAAACATTATTGTATTTTTATTATATCCGCAAAAAAACGGATCACAAACTGAAACCAAACGGAAACACTACTGAAACAAAAAAACGGATCAGTTAAAAATGGACCGCAAAATACTGAAAAAGCCATACGGTCATGTGCAAGAGGCCTAAGGCTAGGGCTATACAGTCGCAGTGTGACACCATAGACTATCATTAATATAAATGTCACGTGACTTTGCACATACTTTTTATGTGCGTGTTCAGATGAGTATATCTTTATGACTGGTGCCCCTCCCTTGAAATACTATAGTTGTGCTGTTTCTTTTTGCTACTTGTCATATCTGCAGTGTTTCCCCTCATGCATTATAATGGTCTGTCTCTCCTCATACATTATAGCTATACTGTCTCTCTCACTAGTACTTATTTCTCATTTTCTGTCATCACTTTGCAGACTTACCCCTCCTTTATTTCTTTTTTCACTTCTCCATTTCCTGCAGTTTCACTTTACCGACTTACCCCTCCTTTATTTCTTTTTTCACTTCTCCATTTCCTGCAGTTACTATTATTTTTTTCTTACTCTTTTCCATCACTCCCTTCACTAAACTTCTCCATGTGTGCCTTTTCCTCGCTCCACCCTCCCTTGTCTTTGGTTTATTTTCCTGGCTCTTTCCTTTAATGTCCCTCTTCTCTGTGTCTTAATTAAAGTAGATTCTTCCCCTCATCCTGGTAAGCATTCCTGTCAGACACAAATATTTAGGGAAATGTCTAGGGTTTTCTCTAAGTTGGAAGTAACAATCATTCCTTTGTTTCCATGCCTGAGGTCACACGAATAGCTAGCAGTATGGCACCAATGCTGGATATCAATTGCTTATCCAGGGTTGAGTGATATTGATCCCATATTCACTTCTTTCTCCCAGGCCAAATTCAGCAATTCATTTCTACATACCTTAGCAGGCATCTTCTCCTGTCACAATTCTACGGCCTCCTTCACACGACCGTATGTATTTTGTGGTCCGCTTTTCACGGATCAGTTGTACCGTTGTGTTTCCGCTCTGTTTCGTATTTCCGCAAAAACGTCTCCATATGGTTTCCATATGCGATCCGTTTTTTGCGGATCGTAAACAGAAAATTTGTAGTCATTACTGTAATGTACTGTAATGTTTGTAAACAGTAAATACATGGGCAAAGTGGGCATGGATCCCCAAAATACAGATGACATACGGATGTGTTCCGTATGCATTTCGTATTTTTTGCGGACCCATTGACTTGAATAAGGCGACGGAACGTTATTTGCGGACAATAATAGGACAAGTTCTATCTTTTGGCGGAACGTATATATAGAAACAGAATGCACACTGTGTACAATCAGGTTTTTTTCAGGAAGCATTAAAATTAATGGTTCTGCATACGGACCGCAAACGGAAACCGCAAAAACGGAACGGAAACGGAAATAACATACGTTCATGTGCAAGAGGCCTAAGGCCTCATTCACATTTCCATGTCTGTTTGACATTCGTTCAAAATCTGTTTGTGTTTCATCCCTGAAGATATCCATGAAGGATCTTTGTTTGGTCCCTGTGTCTGTTTTTTGCCCTCCCTGTGTCATCTGTATTCCATGGACACTGCTTGGTTAAAAATTAGTTTCCAGAGCATCTCCCACCAATGGACCCATAGACTTCAATAGGCATGTTTGGTCTGCATCACCAACCAAAGTAATGCACATCTCCATAATTTTTTCCCTGACCTATGACCCGTGGAAATTCACTGCTTTGTGAACACATTAACCCCTTCCCAACCGGCACATGTATGGCGCTGCAGGATGTGACTTGCCACCCAGCGCCGCAAAGGTACGCCGTGCTGATCAGACGGTGGCAGGAGCTGCGCCCGCCTTATTAGCAGCAGGGGTCCAGCAGTCACTGACAGCCGAACCCCAGCTGTATGCTCCGGCACTGGTGAAAACACAGATAACGGCGATTTAACCCTTGCCATGCTGCGGTCAGCGCTGACTGTGGGATGTGTGGAGGGAGCTCCCTCCCCACCCTCATCGGGTCCCTGCGCTGCGGTGACGGGGACCCGATGGTTGGGGAGGCAGCCCAATGCCTTCCATAGGCATTGTGCTGCCTTCTATGGAAGCCTCCGAGACACAGCCCCCTGGGTCTCACAAGCAAGCAGACTGTCAGTGTATTACAGCCAATGCATGGGGACCAGACCCCCAAAGTTGAGGTCCCACAGTGGGACAAAAATAAAAAGTAAAAAAAAAAGTGAAATTTTTATTTTATTTTAAATAATAAAAATAATAAAAGTTCCAAGTTAAAAAAAAGTGCCCTTTTCCCATATTTAAGTAATAAAGTAAGTAAAAAATAGGCAAAAAAAAGACATTAGGTATCGCCGCGTCCGTATTGACCAGCTCTATAAAAATATCACATGATATGCCCCCTCAGATGAATGCTGTAAAAATAAATAAATTAAAACTGTACAAGAACAGTCATTTTTTGTCACCTCGCCTTACAAAATGCGTAATATCAAGTGATCAAAAAATCATATGTACCCCAAAAGGGTAGCAGTGGAAACGTCACCTCATCCTGCAAAAAATGCACCCCCACGTAAGACAATCGCTCAAAAAATAAAAACCAATTGCATCCATAAACCAATCTATCAAAATCTGTACTGCAAAAGCCATATGGCGCACCTCCCCTTCTGAGTCCTTCAATGTGCCCCCACAGCAGTTTACCATAACATATGGGGTGTTGTCGTATTCAGGAGAAAATGGGTAACAAATTATGGGGTGCTTTTTCTCCTGTTACCCCTTCTGAAACACTTATGGGGTCAAAGTGCTCAGTACACCCGTTAACTTTTATGAAGGGTGTAGTTTCCAAAATGGGGTCACTTTTTGAGGGTTTCTACTGTAGGGGTACGTTAGTGTCTCTTCAAATCCAAAATGGTGCACAAAAAACATTCTAGCAAAATCTGCCTCCAAAAACCATATGGTGCTCCTTTCCTTCTGACCACTGCCATGTGCCCATAGAGCAGTTTACTATCACATATTGGATATTTCTGTAAACTGCAGCATCAGAGTAATGCATATTGAAGTTTATTTTGCTGTTAACCCTTGCTGTGTTGCAAGAAAATAGATTAACATGAAAAATCAGCAAAAAAAAATTACATTTTGAAATCACCTCCATTTTTCCTTAACCACCTCAGCCCCCCTAGCTTAAACACCCTTAATGACCAGGCCACTTTTTACACTTCTGACCTACACTACTTTAACCGTTTATTGCTCGGTCATGCAACTTACCACCCAAATGAATTTTACCTCCTTTTCTTCTCACTAATAGAGCTTTCATTTGGTGGTATTTCATTGCTGCTGACATTTTTACTTTTTTTGTTATTAATCGAAATTTAACGATTTTTTTGCAAAAAAAATGACATTTTTCACTTTCAGTTGTAAAATTTTGGAAAAAAAACGACATCCATATATAAATTTTTCTCAAAATTTATTGTTCTACATGTCTTTGATAAAAAAAAATGTTTGGGTAAAAAAAAAAATGGTTTGGGTAAAAGTTATAGCGTTTACAAACTATGGTACAAAAATGTGAATTTCCGCTTTTTGAAGCAGCTCTGACTTTCTGAGCACCTGTCATGTTTCCTGAGGTTCTACAATGGCCAGACAGTACAAACACCCCACAAATGACCCCATTTCGGAAAGTAGACACCCTAAGGTATTCGCTGATGGGCATAGTGAGTTCATAGAACTTTTTATTTTTTGTCACAAGTTAGCGGAAAATGATGATTTTATTTTTTATTTTTATTTTTCTTACAAAGTCTCATATTCCACTAACTTGTGACAAAAAATAAAAACTTCTATGAACTCACTATGCCCATCAGCGAATACCTTGGGGTGTCTTCTTTCCAAAATGGGGTCACTTGTGGGGTAGTTATACTGCCCTGGAATTCTAGGGGCCCTAATGTGTAGTAAGTAGTTTGAAATCAAAATCTGTAAAAAATGGCCGGTGAAATCCGAAAGGTGCTCTTTGGAGTGTGGGCCCCTTTGCCCACCTAGGCTGCAAAAAAGTGTCACACATGTGGTATCTCCGTACTCAGGAGAAGTTGGGCAATGTGTTTTGGGGTGTCATTTTACATATGCCCATGCTGGGTGAGAGAAATATCTTGGCAAAAGACAACTTTTCCCATTTTTTTTATACAAAGTTGGCATTTGACCAAGATATTTATCCCTGGCATTCTAGGGGCCCTAATGTGTGGTAAGTAGTTTGAAATCAAAATCTGTAAAAAATGGCCGGTGAAATCCGAAAGGTGCTCTTTGGAGTGTGGGCCCCTTTTCCCACCTAGGCTGCAAAAAAGTGTCACACATGTGGTATCCCCGTACTCAGGAGAAGTTGGGCAATGTGTTTTGGGGTGTCATTTTACATATACCCATGCTGGGTGAGATAAATATCTCGGTCAAATGCCAACTTTGTATAAAAAAATGGGAAAAGTTGTCTTTTGCCAAGATATTTCTCTCACACAGCATGGGTATATGTAAAAAGACACCCCAAAACACATTGCCCAACCCAAATTACCAGATGTGTGACACTTTTTTGCAGCCTAGGTGGGCAAAGGGGCTCACATTCCAAAGAGCACCTTTCGGATTTCACCGGCCATTTTTTACAGATTTTGATTTCAAACCACTTCTCACGCATTCGGCCCCTAAAATGCCAGGGCAGTATAACTACCCCACAAGTGACCCCATTTTGGAAAGAAGACACCCCAAGGTATTTTGTGATGGGCATAGTGAGTTCATGGAAGTTTTTATTTTTTGTCACAAGTTAGTGGAATATGAGACTTTGTAAGGGAAAAAAAAAAAAAAATCATCATTTTCCGCTAACTTGTGACAAAAAATATTAAATTCTAGGAACTCGCCATGCCCCTCACGGAATACCTTGGGGTGTCTTCTTTCCAAAATGGGGTCACTTGTGCGGTAGTTATACTGCCCTGGCATTCTAGGGGCCCTAATGTGTGGTAAGTAGGTAAATGACCTGTGAAATCCGAAAGGTGCTCTTTGGAATGTGGGCCCCTTTGCCCACCTAGGCTGCAAAAAAGTGTCACACATGTGGTATCACCGTATTCAGGAGAAGTTGGGCAATGTGTTTTGGGGTGTCTTTTTACATATACTCATGCTGGGTGAGAGAAATATCTCGGCAAATGACAACTTTTCCCATTTTTTATACAAAGTTGGCATTTGACCAAGATATTTATCTCACCCAGCATGGGTATATGTAAAATGACACCCCAAAACACATTCCCCAACTTCTCCTGAGTACGGCGATACCAGATGTGTGACACATTTTTGCAGCCTAGATGCGCAAAGGGGCCCACATTCCTTTTATGAGGGCATTTTTAGACATTTGGATCCCAGACTTCTTCTCACGCTTTAGGGCCCCTAGAATGCCAGGGCAGTATAAATACCCCACATGTGACCCCATTTTGGAAAGAAGACACCCCAAGGTATTCAATGAGGGGCATGGCGAGTTCATAGAATTATTATTTTTTTGGCACAAGTTAGCGGAAATTGATATATATATTTTTTTTTCACACAAAGTCTCCCTTTCCGCTAACTTGGGACAAAAATTTCAATCTTTCATGGACTCAATATGCCCCTCACGGAATACCTTGGGGTGTCTTCTTTCCGAAATGGGGTCACATGTTGGGTATTTATACTGCCCTGGCATTCTAGGGGCCCTAAAGCGTGAGAAGAAGTCTGGAATATAAATGTCTAAAAAATTTTACGCATTTGGATTCCGTGAGGGGTATGGTGAGTTCATGTGAGATTTTATTTTTTGACACAAGTTAGTGGAATATGAGACATTGTAAGAAAAAAAAAAAAAATTCCGCTAACTTGGGCCAAAAAAATGTCTGAATGGAGCCTTATAGGGGGGTGATCAATGACAGGGGGGTGATCAGGGAGTCTATATGGGGTGATCACCCCCCTGTCATTGATCACCCCCCTATAAGGCTCCAATCAGATGTCCGTATGTGTTTTGCGGATCCGATCCATGTATCAGTGGATCCGTAAAAATCATACGGACATCTGAATGCAGCCTTACAGGGGGGTGATCAATGACAAGGGGGTGATCAATGACAGGGGGGTGATCAGGGAGTCTATATGGGGTGATCACCCCCCTGTAAGGCTCCATTAAGATGTCCGTATGTGTTTTGCGGATCCGATCCATGTATCAGTGGATCCGTAAAAATCATACGGACATCTGAATGCAGCCTTACAGGGGGGTGATCAATGACAGGGGGTGATCAGGGAGTCTATATGGGGTGATCACCCCCCTGTCATTGATCACCCCCCTATAAGGCTCCATTCAGATGTCCGTATGTGTTTTGCGGATCCGATCCATGTATCAGTGGATCCGTAAAAATCATACGGACATCTGAATGCAGCCTTACAGGGGGGTGATCAATGACAGGGGGGTGATCAATGACAGGGGGGTGATCAGGGAGTCTATATGGGGTGATCACCCCCCTGTAAGGCTCCATTCAGATGTCCGTATGTGTTTTGCGGATCCGATCCATGTATCAGTGGATCCGTAAAAATCATACGGACGTCTGAATGGAGCCTTACAAGGGGGTGATCAATGACAGGGGGTGATCAGGGAGTCTATATGGGGTGATCACCCCCCTGTAAGGCTCCATTCAGACGCCTGTATGTGTTTTGCGGATCCGATCCATGTATCCGTGGATCCGTAAAAAACATACGGACATCTGAATGCAGCCTTACAGGGGGGTGATCAATGACAGGGGGGTGATCAATGACAGGGGGGTGATCAGGGAGTCTATATGGGGGGGGTGTAGTGTAGTGTAGTGGTGTTTGGTGCTACTTTACTGAGCTACCTGTGTCCTCTGGTGGTCGATCCAAACAAAAGGGACCACCAAAGGACCAGGTAGCAGATATATTAGATGCTGTTATCAAAACAGCGTCTAATATACCTGTTAGGGGTTAAAAAAATCACATCTCCAGCCTGCCAGCGAACGATCGCCGCTGGCAGGCTGGAGATCCACTCGCTTACCTTCCGATCCTGTAAACACGCGCGCCTGTGTGCGCGCGTTCACAGGAAATATCGCGTCTCGCGAGATGACGCGTAGATGCGTGACTCTGCGCAGGCCTGCCGCCTCCGGAACGCGATCCTGCGTTAGGCGGTCCGGAGGGGGTTAATTCTTGTGGAACACCTAAAGGGTTAACAAAGTTTGTAACATCAGTTTTGAATAATTTGATTTGTGTAGGTTCTAAAATGGAGTCATTTATGGGTGGTTCGAATACGCAAGCCCCTCAAAATCACTTAATAACTGAATTGGTGCTTAAAAAAAATGCCAGCATTTTGGTGCCTGCCTCCAAAGTAGAATAGAGACGGAACGGAGGCAAACTGATGCATTCTGAGTGGATCCTTTTCCATTCAGAATGCATTAGGGCAAAACTGATCCGTTTTGGACCACTTGTGAGAGCCCTGAACGGATCTCACAAACAGAAAGCCAAAACACCAGTGTGAAAGTAGCCTAATAGTTTTATTCTTTTTTTCTTTTTTTTTAAAGGGAACCTGTCACCTCCCAAAACCATCCCAAGCCGCCAGCAGTACCTGCGTGTAACCAGCAATGTGTTTCTGATGATGCCTTTCTTACTGAAGGCAGATGCAGCAAAAGTGCTGAGCCCGACGCGCTTCTCCCCACATGCTTGAAGTCAAGGAGGCAGCGGCCTCCTTGTTTCAAGTCACAGTAACCGCGCCCCCTTCCCTGCCCCTTCGCTGTGACTGACAGCCGGCTGTTCGGCAAAGACAGTTGAACTCTCGTGAATAAGCGCTGTCAGTCACAGTGAAGGGGCAGGGAAGGTACCCCGTGAAGGTTACCGTGACTTGAAGCAAGGAGGCCGCTGCCTACTTGACTTCAAGCATGTGTGGAGAAGCGCGCCGGGCAGGGGATAAAACAACGTTTTCAGCACTTTTTCTGCATCTGCCTTCAGGAAGAAAGGCATCATCAGAAACACACTGCTGGTTACACGCAGGTACTGCTGGCGGCTTGGGATGGTTTTGGGAGGTGACAGGTTCCCTCTAACTTTTTTATTTTTCTTTGACACCCCTTAGGGAGCTAGAACCTAGGATTTTTTGATCCCTTATCCCATTTACCCTAATAGAGATTCTATTAGGGTGAATGGGATTTTGACACGCTCCCTGCTGAGCTGTGCCTCGTGCACAGCTTAGTGTGCATTCACTTCACTGTTTAGCTTTCCATTTTTCTGATCCGTCAGAAGAAGAGAGAGAGAGAGAGAGAGAGAAAAAAAAACGGATCCTGTAAAAAAAACGGATCCTATTTAATCAGTTGTCATCCGTTTGAGTCATTTCCGTCTGAGATCTGTTTTTTAGACGGGAAAAAACAAGTCCTGTATGCAGTACTTTTGTTTCCGTCTAAAAAAAACGGATCTCAGACGGAAATGGTTTAAACGGATGGCAACTGATGCAACAGGACCCTTTTTTTTTAGTGGATCCTGTTTTTTTCCCCTCTCTCTCTTCTTGTGACAGATCAGAAGAATGGAAAGCTAAACGGTGATGTGAATGCACCCTTAGGCTACTTTCACACTAGAGTTTCTATTTTCCGGTATTGAGATCCATTATAGGGTCTCAATACCGGAAAAAAATGCTTCCGTTTTGTCACCATTCATTGTCAATGGGGACAAAACGTAACTGAACAGAATGGAGTACTTAAAAATGCATTCCGTTCCGTTCGCATAATGGAGAGAAAACCGCAGCATGCGGATCCGTCATGACCCACAATGCAAGTCAATGGAGACGTATCCGTTTTATCTGACACAATAGAAAACGGATCTGTCCCCCATTGACTTTCACTAGAGTTCATGACGGATCCGTCTTGGCTATGTTAACCACCTCCGGACCGCCTAACGCAGGATTGCGTTCCGGAGGTGGCAGCGCTGCGCAGAGTCACGCATATACGCGTCATCTCGCGAGACGCGAGATTTCGCTCAAAGCCGGCCCGCGCATGCGCATCGCGGGCCGGCAAAATTAAAAGAAGTATTTCGTCACCAGCCTGCCAGCAACGATCATTGGCTGGCAGGCTGGCGATTTTCAAAAAATCCAATCCAAAGTCATATAACAGATCATATTAGTAAATATGATCTGTTATATGGCTTGTCTGCTCCTGTGCTGGTCCTTTTCGTCGGTTGGATCCAGCACAGGAGCAGACTGAACTGTGAGTAGCACCAACACTACACCTTAGCCCCAGATCACCCACCTGCACCCCAATTAACCCTTTGATCACCCCTTTGATCGCCCCTGTCAATCACTAGTGAAAGGAAAAAAAGTGATCAGTGTAAACTGTCACTTTTTTTTTTCACTGGTATTGGCTGTTAGGTTTTAGGGATAGTTTAGGCCCCTTGGTTAGGTAGTTAGCGTCAGTTAGCGCCCACCCCACCGCACCGCAGTCACTTTTATTCGCTGTTTAGCGTATCGCTAATCAGCATTTGTACTTTTATAGTATCTGTAAGTGATCAAAACTGATCACGGTCAGATCTATAATAGTATTAGTGTCACTTTAGTTCGCCCTCCACCCAAAACGCAGTGTTTGCCCGATCAGGCCTGATCGGTCGCCCACACGTGCGTTCACCCACGCCCGCCCCACCGCAGTGACAAAAAATATATATTTTTTGATCACTGCACATTCATTTTACACGCACTGCGGCGATAAAAAAATCAGTTTTGATATTTTTTATCAACCGCAGCGGCCTCCGGTACTTCGCTAGCCTCCC
The DNA here is from genome assembly GCF_905171765.1 of Bufo bufo. NCBI lineage: Eukaryota > Metazoa > Chordata > Amphibia > Anura > Bufonidae > Bufo > Bufo bufo. Next base: position 291,996,888 of record NC_053390.1, read on the forward strand.
CTTTGTAAGACAGGTTTGCTTTTTTTCTTGGGTAGTCTCAGGGAATACCCCTAAATTTAGTAGTCCAAAATGTCAAACAGGGGGTATTCTTCTGAAGAGGCCTACAGGATTCTGACCCAGTCGGATGAGGAGTGGGAACCCTCATCTGACGAATCTAGCGGGTCAGAATATGAACCTGTGGAAAGCAGTGGCTCTCTGACCCAAAGTTCGGACGAGGAGGTGGAGGTCCCTGGCAGCACCAGGCGTACCCGGCCCCATGTCGCTAGACCACAGGTTACGCAGGATCCGCTTCAAGAGCAGCAGAGTGGGGCTGTCGCTGCCGGATCACGTGGTGAGGCATACACCAGCAGCGCAGCTCTTCCTGGACCTAGTACCAGCACTGCCGTACAACCTGGTGAAGTAGCGAGCACCAGAAGGGCAGTTGAAGCTGGTACGGTGGCACGTGCAATAGTTACCCCGTCGCAGCCACCGCACAGACAGGCCCGTAGAGCCCCTAGAGTCCCTGAGGTGCTGGCAAATCCTGATTGGCAGTCACCAACTTCAGCCGCACCAGTAGTTCCCCCTTTCACCGCCCAGTCTGGAGTTCGGGTTGAGACGGCTCAAATCGGTTCGGCCCTGGGATTTTTTGAGCTGTTCTTGACTGCGGAGCTCTTGGACTTAGTCGTGGCAGAGACCAACCAGTATGCCACACAATTTATAACCGCTAACCCGGGAAGCTATTATGCCCAGCCTTTCCGGTGGAAACCAGTCCAAGTTTCCGAACTTAAAATTTTTTTGGGCCTTCTCCTCAACATGGGCCTGACAAAAAAGCATGAATTGCGGTCATATTGGTCAACGCACCCAATTCATCACATGCCCATGTTCTCTGCTGCTATGTCCAGGACACGATTTGAGACCATCCTGCGTTTCCTGCACTTTAGCGACAACACCACCTCCCGTCCCAGAGGCCACCCTGCTTTTGACCGGCTCCACAAAATTCGGCCCCTCATAGACCATTTCAACCTGAAATTTGCAGATTTGTATACCCCTGAGCAAAACATCTGCGTAGACGAGTCCCTAATACATTTTACCGGGCGCCTTGGCTTCAAACAATACATCCCAAGCAAGCGTGCCCGGTATGGGGTCAAATTGTATAAGCTCTGTGAAAGGGCCACAGGCTATACCCACAAATTTCGGATCTATGAGGGAAAAGATCAGACCCTGGAGCCGGTCGGTTGCCCTGACTACCTGGGGAGCAGTGGGAAGACAGTCTGGGACTTGGTGTCACCCTTATTCGGCAAGGGGTACCATCTTTATGTGGACAATTTCTACACAAGTGTGGCCCTCTTTAGGCATTTGTTTCTAGAACGGATTTGCGCCTGTGGCACCGCGCGAACTAGTCGCGTGGGCTTCCCCCAACGGCTTGTAACCACCCGTCTTGCAAGGGGGCAGAGGGCTGCCTTGTGTAACGAAGAACTGCTCGCGGTGAAATGGAGAGACAAGCGTGACGTTTACATGCTCTCCTCCATTCACGCAGACACGACAATCCAAATTGAGCGAGCAACCCGTGTCATTGAAAAGCCCCTCTGTGTCCACGACTATAATGCGCTCATGGGAGGGGTGGACTTCAATGACCAGATGTTGTCTCCGTATTTAGTTTCCCGCAGAACCAGACGCTGGTATAAGAAGGTGTCTGTATATTTAATTCAATTGGCGCTCTACAATAGTTTTGTTCTCTACAGTAAGGCTGGGAGAACAGGATCCTTCCTCAAATTCCAGGAAGAGATCATCGAGAACCTCCTTTACCCAGGAGGTTCCGTGGCCCCATCCACCAGTGTAGTTAGCCGTCTACACGAGCGACATTTCCCCAGTGTCGTTCCTGGTACCTCAACCCAACCGTCACCCCGAAAAAGATGTCGTGTCTGTAGCAGGAGTGGAATAAGGCGTGACACCCGCTATTTCTGTCCTGACTGTGCTGACCACCCTGCCCTATGCTATGGAGAGTGTTTCCGGAAGTACCACACACAGGTACACCTAGCATAGGGATCACATCTCACCAGGACAGGCACACAGGGCTATTAGGGCCCATTCACTCACAGCTGCTGCAAACCTCTCCTTTCACCTGGGATAAAGTGCATAACGTACTTCGCCACATCTTTGGGCGATTTGCGCTTTGCACATTGTCCCATGGGGAAGGAGAGGTTTGTTCTATAAAGGTAAAAAAAACTAAACAAAAAAAAAAATACCGGTAAGTAAAAAAGTTAAACGTTCAGTTAAAAAAGTTTAAAAAAAGTTTCTATGTTCTGTTCAACAGTTAATAAAGTTATTGCTTTGCGGCCTGGTTTTTTCTTTTTTGTTTTGTTTTTTTTACCTTTCAGGTGGACCAACCGATCGACCAGCTGCAGCACTGATGTGCATTCGGACAGAAGCATTGCGCTGCTGTCAGATTACACGCAAGTCGGTGTATGCGGCGCTGCAAGACGAGATTTCTCCTCTGCAGTAAAAGATACGTTTGCCGAGGCATATGAGCTGAGGAGGTGGCGGTGTTCATATACTTTGGCAAACACTTTGTATATATAAAAAAAAAAATCCCGGCAATGATTTATTCATCCACATCGATTGATGTGAATGGAGAAATCTGGTTTGCCAGGGCATACGAGCTGAAGTGGGTATGGATGTTGGGCGGAGCTCCTATGTCCTGGCAGACGCCTTTCCCCTCCTTTTTCTTTTTTTGGCAGAGATTTTTTCATCCACATTGATCGATGCGAATGAAGAAATCTGTGCCGTTCATTTTTTTCTTTCAGCCCAGAGGCTGAACGGAAAAAAAAAATCTCATTACCCGTATGCTCAATATAAGGAGAATAGCAGAAACTCCTAATGCTGGGCATACATGCAATGATTGCGGAGACCCTCAAATGCCAGGGCAGTACAAACACCCCACAAATAACACCATTTTGGAAAGAAGACACCCCAAGGTATTCGCTGAGGGGCTTATTGAGTCCATGAAAGATTGAAATTTTTGTCCCAAGTTAGCGGAAAGGGAGACTTTGTGAGAAAAAAATCAAAAAAATCAATTTCCGCTAACTTGTGCCAAAAAATTTTTTTTTCAATGAACTCGCCATGCCCCTCATTGAATACCTTGGGGTGTCTTCTTTCCAAAATGGGGTCACATGTGGGGTATTTATACTGCCCTGGCATTTTAGGGGCCCCAAAGCGTGAGAAGAAGTCTGGTATCCAAATGTCTAAAAATGCCCTCCTAAAAGGAATTTGGGCACCTTTGCCCACCTAGGCTGCAAAAAAGTGTCACACATGTGGTATCTCCGTATTTAGCAGAAGTTGGGGAATATGTTTTGGGGTGTCATTTTACATATACCCATGCTGGGTGAGATAAATATCTTGGTCAAATGCCAACTTAGTATAAAAAAAATGGGAAAAGTTGTCTTTTGCCAAGATATTTCTCTCACCCAGCATGGGTATATGTAAAATGACACCCCAAAACACATTCCCCACCTTCTCCTGAGTACGGAGATACCAGATGTGTGACACTTTTTTGCAGCCTAGGTGGGCAAAGGGGCCCACATTCCAAAGAGCACCTTTCGGATTTCACAGGTCATTTACCTACTTACCAGACATTAGGGCCCCTGGAAAATGCCAGGGCAGTATAACTACCCCACAAGTGACCCCATTTTGGAAAGAAGACACCCCAAGGTATTCCGTGAGGGGCATGGCGAGTTCCTCGAATTTTTTATTTTTTGTCACAAGTTAGTGGAAAATGATGATTTTTTTTTTTTTCATACAAAGTCTCATATTCCACTAACTTGTGACAAAAAATAAAAATTTCCATGAACTCACTATGCCCATCAGCGAATACCTTGGGGTCTCTTCTTTCCAAAATGGGGTCACTTGTGGGGTAGTTATACTGCCCTGGCATTCTAGGGGCCCAAATGTGTGGTAAGGAGTTTGAAATCAAATTCTGTAAAAAATGACCTGTGAAATCCGAAAGGTGCTCTTTGGAATATGGGCCCCTTTGCCCACCTAGGCTGCAAAAAAGTGTCACACATCTGGTATCTCCGTACTCAGGAGAAGGTGGGGAATGTGTTTTGGGGTGTCATTTTACATATACCCATGCTGGGTGAGAGAAATATCTTGGCAAAAGACAACTTTTCCAATTTTTTTATACAAAGTTGGCATTTGACCAAGATATTTCTCTCACCCAGCATGGGTATATGTAAAAAGACACCCCAAAACACATTCCTCAACTTCTCCTGAGTACGGGGATACCAGATGTGTGACACTTTTTTGCAGCCTAGGTGGGCAAAGGGGCCCACATTCCAAAGAGCACCTTTCGGATTTCACAGGTCATTTTTTACTGAATTTGATTTCAAACTCCTTACCACACATTTGGGCCCCTAGAATGCCAGGGCAGTATAACTACCCCACAAGTGACCCCATTTTGGAAAGAAGAGACCCCAAGGTATTCGCTGATGGGCATAGTGAGTTCATGGAAGTTTTTATTTTTTGTCACAAGTTAGTGGAATATGAGACTTTGTATGAAAAAAAAAACAAAAAAAAAAAACATCATTTTCCACTAACTTGTGACACAAAATAAAAAATTCTAGGAACTCGCCATGCCCCTCACGGAATACCTTGGGGTGTCTTCTTTCCAAAATGGGGTCACTTGTGGGGTAGTTATACTGCCCTGGCATTCTAGGGGCCCAAATGTGTGGTAAGGAGTTTGAAATCAAATTCTGTAAAAAATGACCTGTGAAATCCGAAAGGTGCTCTTTGGAATATGGGCCCCTTTGCCCACCTAGGCTGCAAAAAAGTGTCACACATCTGGTATCTCCGTACTCAGGAGAAGGTGGGGAATGTGTTTTGGGGTGTCATTTTATATATACCCATACTGGGTGAGAGAAATATCTTGGCAAAAGACAACTTTTCCCATTTTTTTATACAAAGTTGGCATTTGACCAAGATATTTCTCTCACCCAGCATGGGTATATGTAAAAAGACACCCCAAAACACATTCCTCAACTTCTCCTGAGTACGGGGATACCAGATGTGTGACACTTTTTTGCAGCCTAGGTGGGCAAAGGGGCCCACATTCCAAAGAGCACCTTTCGGATTTCACAGGTCATTTTTTACTGAATTTGATTTCAAACTCCTTACCACACATTTGGGCCCCTAGAATGCCAGGGCAGTATAACTACCCCACAAGTGACCCCATTTTGGAAAGAAGAGACCCCAAGGTATTCGCTGATGGGCATAGTGAGTTCATGGAAGTTTTTATTTTTTGTCACAAGTTAGTGGAATATGAGACTTTGTAAGAAAAAAAAAAAAATAATCATCATTTTCCGCTAACGTGTGACAAAAAATAAAAAGTTCTATGAACTCACTATGTCCATCAGCGAATACCTTAGGGTGTGTACTTTCCGAAATGGGGTCATTTGTGGGGTGTTTGTACTGTCTGGGCATTGTAGAACCTCAGGAAACATGACAGGTGCTCAGAAAGTCAGAGCTGCTTCAAAAAGCGGAAATTCACATTTTTGTACCATAGTTTGTAAACGCTATAACTTTTACCCAAACCATTTTTTTTTTACCCAAACATTTTTTTTTTATCAAAGACATGTAGAACAATAAATTTAGAGCAAAATTTATATATGGATGTAGTTTTTTTTGCAAAATTTGACAACTGAAAGTGAAAAATGTCATTTTTTTGCAAAAAAATCGTTAAATTTCGATTAATAACAAAAAAAGTAAAAATGTCAGCAGCAAAGAAATACCACCAAATGAAAGCTCTATTAGTGAGAAGAAAAGGAGGTAAAATTCATTTGGGTGGTAAGTTGCATGACCGAGCAATAAATGGTGAAAGTAGTGTAGGTCAGAAGTGTAAAAAGTGGCCTGGTCTTTCAGGGTGTTTAAGCACTGGGGGCTGAAGTGGTTAAAGATAATACAACCGGATCCGTTCATAACGGATGCAGATGGTTGTATTATCAGTAACGGAAGCGTTTTTGCTGAACCCTGCCGGATCCAGCAAAAACGCTAGTGTGAAAGTAGCCTTAGCAGGAAGCTTACTATGGCAGGCCTGAGAAGCTTCAGCAGCTCCCAGGCTGTCATGGTAAGGGAAACCAGAACGGGGGGCATAGCGGGGGAACAGAGCACCGCATAGAAAAATTAGTAAGCGATCTCACATGCCATCAATATACCCTACACAGCCAGCTATTCGCATGATAATGTCAGGACTGGTGAAAGGTCCTCTTTAAGGCCTCATGCACACAGCCGTTGTGCGGCCGTTCCGTGCATTGGGGACCGCAATTTGCGGTCCCCAGGGAACGGGCAACATCTGTGCGGCCGCCGGGACGGTTCGAGACCCATTCAACTTGAATGGGTCAGTGATCCGTCTGCACCGTAAAAAAATAGAACATGTTCTATCTTTTTGTGGTGTGTAGGCACGGACAGAAAATCCACGGAATCACTCTGTAGTGCTTCCGTGGGGTTCCGTGCCTCCGTTCCGTACTGCAGCTCTGGATTGTGGACCCATTCAAATGAATGGGTCCTCATCGGTGATACGGAGAGAACATGGCAGGTGCCCGCATATTTCGGACCCACTGTCTGCAGGCCGCAATACGGCCACGGCCGTGTGCATGAGGCCTAACTCAAATTCCTTAACTCATCGTGATAACCCAGAACCCATTGAAAAGCAATTGAAGGTGTCGGCTTAACACAACTAATTTAGTTAACAAGTCTAGTTAAGGATGTGTATTAAAGTGTTTCTATCACTTCATATCACATATTTAGCTGTCAGACACTAGCGATCCGCTAGTGTCTGCTCTAACAAACCATCCTAATATGATAGGTTTTGGGGCAGCCGTTTTGCTAAAATAACAACTTATATCTATATGCTAATGAGCCTCTAGGTGCTATGGGGGCGTCATTAGCACCTAGAGGCTCCGTCTACCTTCCTAAACTGCCGCCGCCCAGTGCGTCCCTCCAGCCCGCCCATCTTCTGCTGAATGCGATCCTCTCCGTGCGCGTCTCTGTTCTGCGCATGCGCAGTGAATGTCTGACCGCTTCCCTGCTCAGACATCTCCACTGCCCCTGTTCCTCGGAGCACTATGATGTCATCGGCGCAGGCGCAGTGGAGATGTCTGAGCAGGGAAGCGGTCAGACATTCACTGCGCATGCGCAGAACAGAGGCGCGCACGGAGAGGATCGCATTCAGCAGGAGATGGGCGGGCTGGAGGGACGCGCTGGGCGGCGGCAGTTTAGGTGCTAATGACGCCCCCATAGCACCTAGAGGCTCATTAGCATATAGATATAAGTTGTTATTTTAGCAAAACGGCTGCCCCAAAACCTATTATATTAGGATGGTTTGTTAGAGCAGACACTAGCGGATCGCTAGTGTCTGACACCTAAATATGTGATACGAAGTGATAGAAACCCTTTAAATCTCCTATATCTGTAATCAGTGTTCTATTTTAATATATCTAATAAAAGTTATATTTTAGAGTAAGTAATTTGCAGTGATTTTCAGTGATATTTAACCCTACCACCTTATATAATACTTCAGTGAATTGTATACCTTAAAACCAGCCCAACTTCAGCCTTTACAGACATTGGGCCAGATTTATCATAACTCTGACAGCTCACTCCACTTTCACATATGGCTAAAGTCAGTTTTAGCCAAGTCAGATTTATGATCGGCTCTTTAAGACTGTAATAAATGTGGTTTGACGGTAGCAGTTTATCCGTCAGTAAGCAGCTTTACAAAAGTCGCACATCTTTACGAAAAAGTCGCACGTTTTTATGAAAAAGTCGCATGTTCTATTAAAAAGTCTCATAAGACTTGGACATGGTCCTAACTGGAGTGAAATTGCGACTTTTTTGCGACTTTTTAAATATTCCCAATAGTAAATCTGTCTAGAAATTCATTTACATAAGAAAACACGCCCACTTTCAGAAAACTGGCGAGCATAGTGCAGAGCAGAAAAAAGTCGCAAATTTGTGCGCAGTTTTAGCGTTTGGGACTTTTTTTGGGACTTTTTCACTCCATTATTCTGACCTGAGCTAATGATAAATCTGGCCCATTGTCTGGAAGCACCAACTGCAAATTAGTTTTTAACCAGTTAATGACCAATGACGTACTGTGTACGTCATGATGTGGTGTTAGTTACCGCATCATGACGTATACAGTATGTCATGAGATCAAAGTGTCACCGCAAGTACTGTACACTTGCGGTGACACCGGCATCTAAACAGGTGTCACGGACAGCTGAGCTGTCTGGGCACCTGGCAGGGGACCAATCAGCGCGGTCCCTGCCTTTGCATCGCTGCAATTGGTCAGTCAGATTTGACTGACCAATCACAGCATTCAGCGGCGCAGTTCCCGATAACCCGGAACAGGATGGTGATCGGTGGTGTGATAACACACCACCGATCACCATCCTGCGATCCTGAGAGGTGATGTGACATCACCTCTCAGGATCGCTCTGATTGGTCGGCTGCAGGGGCGGGAGGTTCAAATTAGAGCAGCGCTCCTCTCCTCCTCCTTTTCAGTCCGGGGAGCCAAGGAGAGAGGAGCGCTGCACATCGTCGTTCTCAGCCAGCACCCCCATCTGTCAAGGGATCACCCCATCTGTGCCCAGCATCCCATCTGTGCCCCAGCACCCCCCATCTGTGCAATCAGGTATTTAGGGAAAGGTTAAGGACAGGTTAGGTTAGGCAGGGATATAAAGGGAAAGTTAGTGTAAGAAAAAAAAAAAACGTTTCTGATTGCATCACCCTAAATAGGGTGTCTGGGGTCCACGGCACAGCTGTCCCCCTGTGCCCCCCTGCCCCCCGTTTCCCCACAACTTTTTTTTGTGCGTACGCTGACGGTGGCCGGCACTCTTAGCGTCTGGCCACTGTTAGCGCATCGCACACCCCACCGCTGATCAACTTCGGACGGTTGATCAGCGATTTTTAATTTTTATTTATATATTTTTTTTTTACATTTTTTGCCCTTTTTTTAGTTAGTCTTTTTTTTAGGTTTAGGGTGAGTTCGCAAACACCGTGTCCCCACACACACGCACACTGAATAAAGATTTACACGCACACACACACGCAGACACACACTCCCCTATGGCCCGCCGTTCTTGGCTGAAGAGGCATACGCCCAGCTTGCCTCCGACTCCGAGAGTCCTAGTGAGGACGAGGATGACCCCACTTTCCTTTTGTCATCCGCGTCCTCCTCATCATCTAGCGATGATGATGAGCCCCCAAGGCGGCGGAGACGCCGCCAGATGGAGCAAGGGGACCGCCGTGCTAGGGACCCTGTGGCCCACCCTAGTACGAGCAGCTCTGGGGCTCGTACTAGTTTTCCGGCCCACCAGTTAAATCCACCGGAGTCCCCTGCCGGTTAACTTGTCTGGTGTACCGCAGAGCGTTTTGAGCCCGTGATTCCTGATTTTGTAGGCCAACCAGGAATCCAGATTTCCACAGTGGGCTTCACTGAATACGACTACTTTAGTCTTTTTTTCAGTGACCACTTTGTAAATCTAATGGTGGAGCAAACAAACCTGTACGCCCAACAGTTTGTTGCTCAACACCCGGGTTCCTTTTTGGCTAGGCCTGGTGGCTGGACTCCGGTCAGTGCAGCCAAGATGAGGACATTTTGGGGCCTCGTGATGCACATGGGCCTAGTCAAGAAACTTAGTGTCAGGCATTACTGGAGTGGGGACGTCCTCTACCAGACCCCACTTTACAGTACGGCCATGACACGTATCCGGTTTGAGGCCATCCGAAAATGCCTGCATTATTCAGATAATGCAGCATGTCCCCCCCAAGGTGATCCTGCCTATGACCTCCTATACAAATTCAGGCCGGTCATCGATCACTTTGGGGCCAAATTTGTACAGGCCTATGTACCTGGAAGGGAGGTCGCGGTTGATGAGTTTCTCATTGCTTTCAAGGGGAGACTCATTTTCCGCCAGTATGTTCCCTCTAAGCGGGCGAGGTATGGTGTGAAGCTGTACAAACTTTGTGAGAGTACCTCAGGGTACACTTACAAGTTTCGAGTGTGTACGAGGGGCGAGATTCCCGTATTCAACCCCCAGAATGTCCCCCCACTCTGGGTGTTAGTGGGAAACTTGTGTGGGACCTTATGCACCCACTGCTAGATAAAGGTTACCACCTGTACGTGGATAACTTTTATACTATTATCCCCTTGTTCCAGTCCCTCGCCGCCAGATCCACGTCCGCTTGTGGGACCGTGCGGAAAAATCAACGCAGCCTCCCTACCCACCCCCTTCAGGTACCTATCCCCAGGGGGGAGACCCGTGCCCTTACCAGTGAAAACCTATTGCTGGTCAGATATAAGGACAAGAGGGATGTCCTTGAACTGTCCACAATTCATGGTAACGGTATCACCCCTGTCCCTGTGCGAGGTACCGCGGCAACGGTCCTCAAGCCCCATTGTATCGTCGACTACAATCGGTATATGGGAGGAATTGATCTCTCTGATCAAGTCCTCAAGCCATATAACGCCATGCGCAAAACCCGGGCATGGTACAAAAAAGTTGCGGTCTACTTGGTGCAGGTTGCCTTGTACAACTGTTTTGTACTATCCCGGAGCGCTGGCAACACAGGGAAATTCCTTCAGTTCTATGAGGCAGTCCTCAAGGCCCTGATCTTTTCTGACCAGGAAAGAGCAGGCCGGAGTACCTCGGGAACTGGAGGCGCCCAGATCGTCCCTGGCCAACACTTTCCAGGTGTGGTCCCCCATACTGGAAAGAAGGAACGGACTCCAAAAAAGTGCAGAGTGTGTCGCAGGAGGGGGATATGGAAGGACACCACTACTCAGTGTGACACGTGCCCCAATCATCCGGGCCTCTGCATTGACGGTTGCTTTAGGGAGTACAACACTACCATGGAGTACTAAATTTATATCCCAATTTAGCCACTGACAATCGGATAAAAAACTGGTTCTCAGACTTAAGACACTAAAACGAAAAAAAAATTATCAAAAATATTATTTAGTAAAACTAAAATAAATAAAAAAAGTAGACATATTAGGTATCGCCGTGTCTGTAATAATCTGCTTTATAAAAATACCCCCCCAAAAAAAACAAAAAAAAAACTGTATTTTTTTGTCACCTTACATCGCAAAAATTGTAATAGCAAGCGATCAAAAAGTCATATGCCCCCCAAAATAGTGCCAATAAAACCGTCCTCTCATCCTGCAAAAAATGAGCCCCTACCTAAGACAATCGGCTAAAAACAAAAAAAAAATGACTCTTAGGCCTCTTTCACATGGGCGTTGCTGGAAAATGTGCGGGTGCGTTGCGGGAACACCCGCGATTTTTCCGCGCGAGTGCAAAACACTGTAATGCGTTTTGCACTCGCGTGAGAAAAATCACGCATGTTTGGTACCCAAACCCGAACTTCTTCACAGAAGTTGGGCTTGGGATCGGTGTTCTGTAGATTGTATTATTTTCCCTTATAACATGGTTATAAGGGAAAATAATAGCATTCTGAATACAGAATGCAAAGTAAAATAGCGCTGGAGGGGTTAAAAAAATAAATAAAATAAATTAACTCACCTTAGTCCACTTGATAGCGCAGCCGGTATCTCCTTCTGTATTCTTTCTTTAGGACCTGGGTAAAGGACCTTTGATGACGTCACTCCGGTCATCACATGATCCATCACCATGGTAAAAGATCATGTGACGTACCATGTGATGACCGGAGTGACGTCATCAAAGGTCCTGTAACTGTATTTAATGCTCACCACAGGTCCTATTCAACAAAGGAGACACAAGGAGATGCCGGGCTACGCGAGCAAGTGGACTAAGGTGAGTTAAATTATTTTTTTATTTTTTTTAACCCCTCCAGCACTATTTTACTTTGCATTCTGTATTCAGAATGCTATTATTTTCCCTTATAACCATGTTATAAGGGAAAATAATAATGATCGGGTCTCCATCCCGATCGTCTCCTAGCAACCGTGCGTGAAAATCGCACAGCATCCGCACTTGCTTGTAGATGCTTGCGATTTTCACGCAACCCCATTCACTTTTATGGGGTCTGCGTTGCGTGAAAAACGCAGAATATAGAGCATGCTGCGATTTTCACTCAACGCAGTGATGCGTGAAAATCACAGCTCATCTGAACAGCCCCATAGAAATGAATGGGTCGGTATTCAGTGCGGGTGCAATGCGTTCACCTCACGCATCGCATCCGCGCGGAATACTCGCCCGTGTGAAAGGGGCCTTAGACTATGGAGATACTAAAATGTTTTTTTTTTGTTTATAAAAAGATAATATAGTGTAAAACATAAATAAATAAATAAAAAAGTAGACATATTAGGTATCGCCGCGTCTGTAAGAATCTTCTATATAAAAATACCCCCCCAACCCCTCAGATGAACACGGTAAAAATAAAAAAATAAAAACGGTGCCCAAAAAGCAATTTTTGGGCAAATTTTAAATTTTAATCATTTTTTTTCAAATAATAAAGTAAGGGTTAACAGCCAAACAAAACTTAATATTTATTACCCTCATTCTGCAGTTTACAGAAACAACCCATATGTGGTCGTAAACTGCTGTATGACCAAACGGCAGGGGGCAGAAGGAAAGGAACGCCGTATGGTTTCTGGAAGGCAGATTTTGATGGCCTTTTTTTTGGCACCATGTCCTATTTGAAGCCCCCCTGATGCACCCCTAGAGTAAAAACTCCATAAAAGCAACTCCATCTAACAAACTACACCCCTCAAGGTATTTAAAACTGATTTTACAAATGTCGCTAACCCTTTAGGTGTTCCACAAGAGTTATTGGCAAATGGAGATGAAATTTCAGAATTTCTATTTCTGGTAACCTTGCCTCACAAAAATATAGATAAACCAAAAATCATATGTACCCTAAAAATAGTCCCAACAAAACTGCCACCTTATCCCGTAGTTTCCAAAATGGGGTCACTTTTATGGAGTTTCTACTCTAGGGGTGCATCAGGGGGGGCTTCAAATGGGACATGGTGTAAATAAACCAGTCCAGCAAAATCTGCCTTCCAAAAACCATACGGTGCACCTTTCCCTCTACTCCCTACTGTGTGCCTGTACAGTAGTTTACGGCCATATATGGGGTGTTTCTGAAAACGACAGAATCGGAGCAATAAATATAGAATATTTTTGGGCTGTTAACCCTTGTTTTGTTACTGGAAAAAATGGATTAAAATGGAAAATTTGCCCAAAAAATCTAAATTCTCAAATTTCATTCCCATTCGCCAATAACTCTTGTGCAACACCTAAAGGGTTAACAACATTTGTAAAATCAGTTTTGAATACCTTGAGGGGTGTAGTTTCTAGAATGGGGTAATTTTTGGCTGATTTCTATTATGTAAGCCTCACAAAGTGACTTCAGACCTGAACTGGTCCCTAAAAATTGGGTTTTTAAAAATTTCTGAAAAATTTAAAGATTTGCTTCTAAACTTCTAAGCCTTGTAACGTCCCCAAAAACTAAAATGTCATTCCCAAAATTATCCAAACATGAAGTAGACATATGGGGAATGTAAAGTAATAACTATTTTTGGAGGTATTACTATGTATTATAGAAGTAGAGAAATTGAAACTTGGAAATTTGCAATTTTTTCCAAATTTCTGGTAAATTTGGTATTATTTTATAAATAAAAATGATTTTTTTTTTACTTCATTTTACCACTGTCATGAAGTACAATATGTGATGAAAAAACTATCTCAGAATGGCCTGAATAAGTCAAAGCGTTTTAAAGTTATCACCACTTAAAGTGACACTGGTCAGATTTACAAAAAAATGGCCTGGTCCTTAAAGGGTTTCTACCACCACATTTTGACCTAATTAGCTGTCAGACACTAGCGATCTGCTAGTGTCTGCTGTACCTAACCATGCTATTGTAATTCCTTTCTCTGCAGCGGTTACCCTAAAAAACTTAGTGTTATTGGTATGCAAATGAGCCTCTAGGTGCTATGGGGGCGTCTTTTCAGCACCTAGAGGCTCCGTCCACTCACCATTTCTGCCGCCCACCGCGCTCCAGCCCGCCCCTCTCCTCTAGATTGACAGCCTACTCGCGCCTGCGCCGTGTGCTTCTATATTCGGCGCAGGCGCAGTGACTGTTGGACTGCTCTCTGCGCCGTAATCGCCGCAGGCGCAGTGAAGATGCCGGCGCAGGGAGACAGTCACTGCACCTGCGCCGAATACAGAAGCACATGGCGCAGGCGCGAGTAGGCTGTCAATCTTGAGGAGAGGGGCGGGCTGGAGCGCGCTGGGCGGCAGAAATGGTGAGTGGACGGAGCCTCTAGGGGCTGAAAAGACGCCCCCATAGTTAGGTCAAAATGTGGTGGTAGAAACCCTTTAAGGTAAAATAAGGCTGTGTCCTTAAGGAGTTAATTCTTGTGGAACAACTAAAGGGTTAAAAAAAAGTTTGTAAAATCAGTGTTGAATAACTTGAGGGGTGTAGTTACTAAAATTGGGTCATTCATGGATGGTTTCTACTATGTAAGCCCCATAAAGTGACTTAATAACTGAACTGGTCCTTAAAAAGTTGGTTTTGGAAATTTTCTTAAAGGGCTTCTGTCACCCCACTAAAGTGATTTTTTTTTTTTTGGGCTAGTTAAATTAGTTATATAGCGATATCTGAAAATATAATAGTGTTCCTTACTTTGATCCAGCAGTTTAGTCAAAAAACGAAGTTTTATCATATGCAAATTCTGTCTCTACCAGCAAGTAGGGCGTCTACTTGCTGGTAGCTGCTGCAGAAATCCGCCCCCTCCTCTTGTTGATTGACAGGGCCAGCCGGGATCTCCTCCTCCGGCCAGCCCTGTCGGCATTTCAAAAATCGCACGCCCGTGTTGAATCTGCGCAGGCGCTCTGAGATGAGGAGGCTCGTCTCCTCAGAGCTCCCTCAGTGCGCCTGCGCCGATGACATCATCGAAATAGAAGACGTCATCGGCGCAGGCGCACTGAGGGAGTTCTGAGGAGACGAGCCTCCTCATCTCAGAGCGCCTGCGTAGATTCAACACGGGCGCGCGATTTTTGAAATGCCGACAGGGCTGGCCGGAGGAGGAGATCCCGGCTGGCCCTGTCAATCAACAAGAGGAGGGGGCGGATTTCTGCAGCAGCTACCAGCAAGTAGACGCCCTACTTGCTGGTAGAGACCGAATTTGCATATGATAAAACTTCGTTTTTTGACTAAACTGCTGGATCAAAGTAAGGAACACTATTATATTTTCAGATATCGCTATATAACTAATTTAACTAGCCCAAAAAAAAAAAATCACTTTAGTGGGGTGACAGAAACCCTTTAAAGATTTTAAGAATTGCTTCTAAAATTCTAAGTGTTTTAACGTCCTAAAAAATAAAGTCACATTTTCAAAATGAGGCCAACATAAAGTTGACATATGGGAAATGTAAAGTAATAACTATTTTGTGAGGTATCACTATTCACTATCTGCCTAAGGCCTCATGCACACGACCGTTGTGTGCATCCGTGTCCGTTGTTCCGTTTTCCGTGATTTTCTGCAGACCCATTGACTTTCAATGGGTCCGTTGAAAACTCGGAAAATGCACCGTTGTACATCCGCTTCCGTGATCCGTGTTTCCTGTCCGTCAAAAAAATACCTGTCCTATTTTTTTGACGGACAACGGTTCACGGACCCATTCAGGTCAATGGGTCCGTGAAAAAACACGGATGCACACAAGATTGTCATCCGCGTCCGTCATCCGTGTCCGTAGGCTACTTTCACACAGACGGATCCGCTGATCCGTCTGCATAAAAGCTTTTTAGATCTGAGTTTTCACTTCGTGAAAACTCAGATCCGACAGTATATTCTAACACAGAGGCGTTCCCATAGTGATGGGGACGCTTCAAGTTAGAATATACTACGAACTGTGTACATGACTGCCCCCTGCTGCCTGGCAGCACCCGATCTCTTACAGGGGGCTGTGATCCGCACTATTAACCCCTCAGGTGCGGCACCTGAGGGGTTAATTGTGCGGATCACAGCCCCCTGTAAGAGATCAGCTGCCAGGCAGGAGGGGGCAGACCCCCTCCCTCCCCAGTTTTACATTTATTGGTGGCCAGTGCGTCCCCCCTCCCTCCCTCTCCTGTATTTAACTCATTGGGGGCCAGTGTGGCCCCTCTCCCTCCGCAGTATTATATTCATTGGTGGCCAGTGCGGCCTCCCCTCTCTCCCCCCCCTAATTAAAATCACCTTCCCCCATCATTTGTGGCAGCGGAGAGTTCCGATCGGAGTCCCAGTTTAATCGCTGGGGCTCCGATCGGTTACCATGGCAGCCAAGACGCTACTGCAGTCCTGGCTGTCATGGTTACTTAGCAATAGAAGCATTATACTTACCTGCGATGTCTGTGACCGGCCGGGCGCTCCTCCTACTGGTAAGTGACAGGTCTGTGCTATAAGCAATGCGCCACACAGACCTGTCACTTACCAGTAGGAGGAGCGCCCGGCCGGTCACAGACATCGCAGGTAAGTATAATGCTTCTATTGCTAAGTAACCATGGCAGCCAGGACTGCAGTAGCATCTTGGCTGCCATGGTAACCGATCGGAGCCCCAGCAATTAAACTGGGACTCCGATCGGAACTCTCCGCTGCCACCAATGATGGGGGAAGGTGATTTTAATTGTGGGGGGGGGAAAGGGGAGGCCGCACTCGCCACCAATGAATATAATACTAGGGAGGGGGGCCGCACTGGCCACCAATGAGTTAAATACAGGGGAGGGAGGGGGGACCGCACTGGCCACCAATGAATTTAAAACTGGGGAGGGAGGGGGTCTGCCCCCTCCTGCCTGGCAGCTGATCTCTTACAGGGGGCTATGATACGCACAATTAACCCCTCAGGTGCGGCACCTGAGGGGTTAATTGTGTGGATCACAGCCCCCTGTAAGAGATCGGGTGCTGCCAGGCAGCAGGGGGCAGTTATTACACAGTTCTCAGTATATTCTAACTTGAAGCCTCCCCATCACTATGGGAACGCCTCTGTGTTAGAATATACTGTCGGATCTGAGTTTCACGATCTAACTCAAATCCGATAGTATATTCTAACATAGAGGCGTTCCCATGGTGATGGGGACGCTTCAAGTTAAAATATACCATCGGATTGGAGAAAACTCTGATCCGATGGTATAATAGGGACTCCTGACTTTACACTGAAAGTCAATGGGGGACGGATCCGTTTGCAATTGCACCATATTGTGTCAACGTCAAACGGATCCATCCCCATTGACTTGCATTGTAAGTCAGGACGGATCCGTTTGGCTCCGCACGGCCAGGCGGACACCAAAATGACTTTTTTCTTCATGTCCGTGGATCCTCCAAAAATCAAGGAAGACCCACGGAAGAAAAAACGGTCACAGATCACGGAACAACGGAAATCCGTTTTGCAGACCACAAAAAAAAACGGTCATGTGCATGAGGCCTTAAAAGCAGAGAAATTAAAATTTAGAAAATTTTATTTACATGTTTTTCAAATTTAGGATGTTTTTATAAATATATAAAGTTAGTTTATATCGACTCAAATGTACCACTAACATGAAGTAAAATATGTCACAAGAAAACAATATCAGAATGCCTTGGATAAGTAGAATCGTTCCAAAGTTATTACCACATGAAATGATATGTCAGATTTCCAAACATTAGCTTGCTCACGAAGCTGCAAAATGGCACGGTCATTAAGGGTTCCAGTAAGTGTGTCTGTGGCAGGTAAGTGTGTTATTGGTTTCGCTTACCTGCCATCCCCTTATGGTGTATGTGTTCCCTCTCCTTGCAGCCTGGCCTCAGATAGAGACTCCTGTTCCTCCATTACTGGGATGAACAGGTCGTCTCTTCCCTGCTCCTTAGTGAGGGATTACCAGGGCGACTTAGCGTCTCTAGGAATCCTGAGTATGAGTCGTCCCACCATCGGGGTCCGCTCATACGGTGAGGAGTCAAGGAGAGGATTAGGGACGCTGTAGGAGGTGACCTGCTCCCTTATTACTCCTTTTGGCCAGGCTGATTCCCTTTTACCCTTTGACACCGCACGGTGGGGGGTTTTCCCCACCGTGACAGTATGACCACAAAGGCTCCTTGCTTGGAGCCTTCGGAAGAGGGCCCAGCATGTGTCGCCTGCCATTTTCTGGCGCACATGCTTATCCTAAGGAGGGAGGGTGAAAGGGGAATCCTGTTACAGTGCAGTTCTCTGTAACAGTGGTTGCAGTTGGTGTGAACTGGCACTTGTGTTTGGGTCTCCCCTCATCCACGTCTCAGTGGTTCTGTCGCTTGTGTTGTGATGGCTGGCTGCAGTCCTTGTTGAACTGGCTTTGGTGTATGCTGGTGGGGGATGCATGCTGGCAGCGACTTGGTGTGAACCGTGTATAAGTGTGGACGCAGTGATCAGTGCGGTCTCTCCTGGCTGTTTGGTGGCTGGCGCCCTGGTTCCTGTGTGTGGCTCTAGGGGCTGGCAGCAGTTCTGGGGAGACTCCCTTGCACTGACGCTGATTCTGCAACTTCCTCCCCCCTCTCCCTGTTGTCGATTGGGTGTTCTGTTTAGGTTTCCCTTTTTTTTTGGGGGGGGGCTTTGAGGGGTGGGAGTGTCACGGCCTTTGGTTTGTGCTGTGACACTGTTGCCACACTTGCGGTTGCCCGCGGCAACTTGTTGCTGTGAGAACTTGTGGTGGCAGTGTCTCGGCCTTCTGGGTGATTGCCCTGACATGGTTGCCACGCATGCTGTTGCCAGTGGTAACGTTTTTGGTATGCTTGTGTGTGCACTTCCCCTTTTAGTTGTAGCCCCCCTCTGTCTGGTGCTGTAAGGGTTAACTCCCTTACTGGGTGTGGTCACTTGGCTTATATCTTCTGTGGTTTCCTAGCTGGAGTCAGTTGTACTTCAGCTGTTGTTGGTGCTGGAGCTCTGCTCCAGTCCAGGGTGTTCCATCTGTCCAGTGAGGGCCACCCTTGTGGTCATCAATGTTATCCCGGTGTCTCCTTCTCTTCCTGTCCCTATTTGTATGGAGTGGGTTATGTTCAGGGTGTTTGTATGTCTAGTTTGGTGTTACATGTCTGGTGGTGTTTGGTGTCCAGCATGTTTACTAGACATTCCCCTGTCTCATGTTTATTGCAGCTATGGGTGTCCTGGGTTCCTGTGTGGTTTGTGGTGTGTGCTGTGTCCTTTAATGTTGGTGTGGACAGCAGCACTAGTGCACGGGTTCCAGTAAGTGTGTCTGTGGCAGGTAAGTGTGTTATTGGTTTCGCTTACCTGCCATCTCCTTATGCTGTATGTGTTCCCTCTCCTTGCAGCCTGGCCTCAGATAGAGACTCCTGTTCTTCCAGTACTGGGATGAACAGGTCGTCTCTTCGCTGCTCCTTGGTGAGGGATTTCCAGGGCGACTTAGGGTATCTAGGAATCCTGAGTATGAGTCGTACCACCATCGGGGTCCGCTCATACGGTGAGGAGTCAGGGAAAGGATTAGGGACGCTGTAGGAGGTGACCTGCTCCCTTATTACTCCTTTTGGCCAGGCTGATTCCCTTTTACCCTTTGACACCGCACGGTGGGGGGTTTCCCCACTCCCCACCGTGACACCCTTCCAGTCCGCCCTCTACTCTGCAATGTCTTTTTCTTCATTCAACCCCACCCACCTGTTACTCTGTGAAATCTCGCGATTGGTCCTGCAATGATGGTCACAGGGCTTGGCATATGCGCAGTAACTAGAATGAGTTTGAAGCTCAGTGCAGAGAGGTCACTGTGCATGTGCAGACAGTTTCCTGTTCTGCACTTGTGCTAGATTTCACAGAGTGACACTGACCAAGCGGGCGGAGTTATATGAAGATAAAGAGGAGAGGGAAGACTGAAGGGGCAAGGGGAGGTATGGAACAAGTGAAGAGGTGGGCTTGGGGTCTTGGAGGAGGTTGGCTTGGGCTCCTGGAACTGTTAATCATATACTGCTGGGTGTAGCAAACAAAGTACATTTTCTGAATTTGGAAAGATGGATAACCCTGACAAAGGTGTTGTTTTAATGATGGTACACAGAGTGACAGGGTATTGGCATAAGTTTAATTACCTGGGACACCAGAATATAACATAGTGAACATAAAACATTGTAAAACCCAGACTAGAACTGCACATTTATCTGCCTTTAGCAAAAATGGAAAATGCCAAATATGGCCTCATAACAGCTCATGTTACAGCAAGACCATATGAAATAGCAATCATACAAGATCTTACCTGAACACTAGTCCCAGTAGAATCCCTTCTGGAACCAGAAAAAAAGCTGGTTTTAATTTATGAGTTTGCACAAAATCAACTTCGATAGCCCAAACTTTCAAGGTTTACATGTTAACGAGAATTCTAATGTTTCCTTCAGGTGAGACATGTTTTTCTTTAACAAAAAAACCTATATAGGCACATTCACTCAGTGCTAGTTATTTCTGTTATGCTCCATTAGAGGAGAACAATGAAAATAACGGAAGTACCGGATCCAGTCCATATCTGACACAAGTGGAGCTGAACAGACCCCTTTGCCTATAATGGAGTCAATTAGGATGACAGCTTTTTTTGTCGGAAAAAAAAAGTTCTACATGCAGGACTTTTTTGTTTCAGCAGTTTTGCATAATCTGCAAAGGACTCTCTGGATGGAAACTCCAAGGCAGGTGTGAACATGCACTAAAGTGAAACTATACCCCGTGCTTTTTGCTATCCAAACAAGAATGTTACATCACAGAGAACATGACATTTGGACAGCGGGGAAAAAGGGCTCAAAATTGCTTTACTTCTCATTCTACCAAGAATTATTATTTTTTTTAAATCAACATTTTGTGCCAGCCTGAAGACACCTGCTGTTTTACTAAACTCAAGGGGACTGAAGGCTTCCCCATGCTGAGTTCGAGGGAGATGCTTGGTTGCTATGGCAGCCTCGGGCTTTCTGAAGGCTCCAGGGCCTGCCACAGGAAACATGGTGAATTTTCCATAGGCTGCAATGTTAAATCATCGCAGTCTATGGGAGATGCGAGCAGATAGTTGCATGTTAAAGTATCATATCCCAAAATGCCCATACTATTGAAATAGAAAAATATTTATCCCATACGATGAACAGAGTAAGGGCTCATGCACATGAATGTATTTTTTTTCCTTGTCTGTTCCGTTTTTTTTTTTGCGGACCGTATGCGGAACCATTAATTTCAATGGGTCCGCAAAAAGAACGGAAGTTACTCTGTGTGCAATCCGTTTCCTTATGTCCGTTCCGCAAAAATATAGAACATGTCCTATTGTTGTCTGCATTACGGACAAGGATAGTACTGTTCTATTAGGGACCAGCTGTTCTGTTCTGCAAAATACGGAATGCACACGGACGTCAGCTGTATTTTTTGCAGACCGCAAAATACATACGGTCGTGTGCATGAGCCCTTACAGAAAAAAAAACCTAGAATGGATCATTTGCAGTTTTTAGGTTGAATAAAAAGTAATCAAAGTCATATACACTCCAATAAAAACTATTCAAGGTGGTATTGCTATAATTATACTGACCTGCAGAATGAAGTTAAAGGGGTATTCCGGTAGATAAAAGTTATCCCCTATCCACAGGATAGAAGATAACTATGAGATCGGTGGGGGGCGGAAGCAGCCAGTTGCACATGTGTGCAGCTGCTCCATTCATCTCTATGGGAGTTCTGGAAATAGAGCTTGGTTATCTCCGGAACGCGCATAGAAATGAATGGAGCAGGTCCGCGCATGTGCGACCGGCTGATTTGGTCATTTCAGGGGAGTAGCAGGGGGTACCAGGCCCGTGTTCTCGTGATCTGTGGAGGTCCTACCTCTGTGGATAGGGGATAACTTTTACCTATTGAATGCACCTCTAATATGTCGCGAAACTCATAAAACTGGCAAAATTGTGGGGTTTTTTGCTATTTCATCCCATTTGGAATTTATTTCCAGCTTTCCACTACATGGTATGCAATATTAGATGATACCATTAGAAAGTACAACTTGTCCCGCAAAAATCAAGCCCTCATACAGCTATATGAACAGAAAAATAAAGTAATGGCTCCAGGAAGGCAGGAAGTAGAAAAACAAAAAAATCAATTGATCAGGGAGGACTTAAAGGTGGTTTCACAGCAAGCTATTTTTCACCTTTGTGACTGAGCCTAATTTTACAAATCTGACATGTCACTTTATGTAGTAATAACTTTGAAATGCTTTTACTTATCCAAGCAATTGTAAAATAGTTTTTTTTGTGACAAATTGTACATGTTGATGGTAAATCAGTTGATACATTTTACCTGTATTTTATAAAAAAATCTAAAATTTACAGAAAATGTGAAAAACTGCAGTTTTCTAAATTTGAATTTAGATGTTAGAAGACTTAGAATTTTAGAAGCAATTTTTCAAATTTTCTATAAAATTTTCAAGACTGACTTTTTTAAGGACGTATTCAGTTCTGAAGTCACTTTGAGGGGCTTATATAATAGAATCCACCCGTAAATTGACCTATTTTTGAAAGTACACCCCTCAAATTATTCAAAACTGATTTACGAAACTTTGTTACCCTTTAGAGGTTTCACAGGAATTAAAGCAAAATTAAGATGCAATTTAAAATTTTCATTTTTTTGTGCAGATTTTCCATTTTAATCCATTTGTTCCTGTAACACAGCAAGGCTTAACAGCAAATGGAACCTCAATATCTATTACCCTGATTCTGCAGTTTACATAAACCCCCCCCATATGTGATTGTAAACTTCTACATGGCACACACGGCAGGCTTAAGAAGGTAAGATGTGCTATATGGTTTTTGGAGGGCAGATTTTGCTAGAATGGTTTTAGCCATGTTGCATCTGAAAGGGACCCTGAGGTACCCCTAGAAAGGAAACCCACAAAATGTAACCACATTTTGGAAACTACACCCCTCAGGGAATTTATTGAGGGATGCAGTGAACGGTTTTGACCCAACAAGGGTTTCATAGAATTTAACCCCTTAGGGACCCATGACGTATCGGTACGGCATGGTTCCCGAGTCCTTAAGGACCCATGACGTACCGGTACGTCATGTGTTGTTCCGATCACCGCCGACCAACGGGCGGTGATCGGAACAAGGTGCCTGCTCAAATCGATCGCCGCAAACCGCAGGTCAATTCAGACCTGTGGTTTGCGGCTTTTACCTGGTGCGGCGGCGGTGGTGCCATCGGGTCCCCATGGGGCTGTGGTGGGGACCCGATGGCATGGAAGGCAGCGCGATGCCTTCCTGAGGAATCTGCGCTGCCTTCCGGTGAAGAGCCTGTGAGATCCAGCCCCCTGGATCTCACAGGACGGAAGCTGTATGAGTAATACACACTGTACTACTCATACAGCCAATGCATTCCAATACAGAAGTATTGGAATGCATTGTAAAGGATTAGACCCCCAAAAGTTCAAGTCCCAAAGTGGGACAAAAAAGAAAGTGAAAGAAAAAAGTAAAAAAAAAAAGTTTTTCCCCAAAAAATTTAAAGTTTCAAGTAAAAATAAACAAAAACGTCATTTTCCCCAAATAAAGTTCAAACAAATTGGTAAAAAGTAGGGAAAAAAAAAAATACATATTAGGTATCGTTGCCTCCGTATCGACCGGCTCTATAAACATATCACATGACCTAACCCCTCAGATGAACACCGTAAAAAATAAAAAATAAAAACTGTGCTAAATAAACCATTTTTTTGTCACCTTACATCACAAAAAGTACAACAGCAAGCGATCAAAAAGGCGTTTGCCCACCAAAATAGCACCAATCTAACCGTCACCTCATCCCGCAAAAAATGAGCCCCTACCTGAGACAATCGCCCAAAAAATATAAAAACTATGGCTCAGAATATGGAGACACTAAAACATCATTTAAAAAAAAAAAAAGCTGTTATTGTGTAAAACTTACATAAATAAAAAAAAAAAAGTACACATATTTGGTATAACCGCGTTCATTTCGACCGGCTCTATAAAAATATCACATGACCTAACCCCTCAGATGAACACCGTAAAAAATAAAAAATAAAAACTGTACTAAATAAACAATTTTTTGTCACCTTACATCACAAAAAGTGTAATAGCAAGCGATCAAAAAGTCACACGCACCCCAAAATAGTGCAAATAAAACCGTCATCTCATCCCGCAAAAATCATACCCTACCCAAGGTAATCGCCCAAAAACTGAAAAAATTATGGCTCTCAGACTATGGAAACACTAAAACATGATTTTTTTTGCTTCAAAAATGAAATCATTGTGTAAAACTTACCTAATATGTATATTTTTTTTTATTTATGTATCTCCGCATCCGTGAAAACCTGGTCTATAAAAATATTACATGATCTAACCTGTCAGATGAATGTTGTAAATAACAAAAAATAAAAACTGTGCCAAAACAGCTATTTCTTGTTATCTTGCCTCACAAAAAGTGTAATATAGAGCAACCAAAAATCATATGTACCCTAAACTAGTACCAACAATACTGCCACCTTATCCCGTAGTTTCTAAAATGGGGCCACTTTTCTGGAGTTTCTACTCTAGGGAGGCTTCAAATGGGAAAAATGGATTAAAATGGAAAATTTGCCAAAAAATTGAAATTCTCAAATTTAATCTCCATTTGCCAATTACTCTTGTGGAACACCTAAAGGGTTAACTACATTTGTAAAATCTGTTTTGAATACCTTGAGGGGTGTAGTTTCTTAGATGGGGTCACTTTTATGGAGTTTCTACTCTAGGGGTGCATCAGGGGGGCATCAAATGGGACATGGTGTAAAACAAAACAGTCCAGCAAAATCTGCCTTCCAAAAACCGTATGGCATTCCTTTTCTTCTGCGCCCTGCCGTGTGCCCGTACAGTAGTTTACGACCACATATGGGGTGTTTCTGTAAACTACAGAATGAGGGCCATAAATATTGAGTTTTGTTTGGCTGTTAACCCTTGCTTTGTAAAAGTAAAAAAAAATATTAAAATGGAAAATCTGCCAAAAAAGTGAAATTTTGAAATTGTATCTCTTTTTTCCATTAATTCTTGTGGAACACCTAAAGGGTTCATAAAGCTTGTAAAAATACGTTTTGAATACCTTGAGGGGTGTAGTTTCTTAGATGGGGTCACTTTTATGGCATTTCTACTCTAGGGGTGCATCAGGGGGGCTTCAAATGGGACATGGTGTCAAAAAAACCAGTCCAGCAAAATCTGCCTTTCAAAAACCGTATTGCATTTCTTTCCTTCTGCGCCCTGCCGTGTGCCCGTACAGTAGTTTACGACCACATATGGGGTGTTTCTGTAAACTACAGAATCAGGGCCATAAATATTGAGTTTGGTTTGACTGTTAACCCTTGCTTTGTGTGGCGAAACCAACCTCGCCACTGGGTTTTGGAGGGGCCTGGCTGCTGGCCTCTTGCCCCAGGATTATGGGCCCTCTCATCAGCCAGGCCTCATTTGTTCACAAAGGACTTGAACTAACTTGAACTCCTGGTCTAATTCGTGCCATTTTGGGATGTTAAATGTCTGTGTAGTGAAAAGGGTTGTGACATTGTATGTTTAAATGGTGATTTCTGTTCTGTTGTCCCCACATGTGTATTGGTGATTTCCCTTTGTCTTGAGAGATAATTGGATTGCTCCTCGGGTGTCTCCAGGGCAGAGAGGAGGAAACCATGATGCATTGTGGGGATGTATTGTCTCTGTGTGTCCTACAGTGCTGCATGTCTGTCCTGTGTCACAGTCTTCCTTCTGGTCCCCTAGGGGCGTGTACACCAGATGGGCTGGGTTGTTTTATACCTCCCTGTGGGCGGACCTGTATTTGCAACAACTGTAATAAAAACAAGGCTGGGTGTACCATCACCTCAGACCACTGCTTGACCCTCAACACGGAGCCTTGTCTCGTTATTGGGGGGATCCGCTGTATGCTGTTAGAGATTCATTGCCAGGAGTGTAAGCTGATTCCTGTTCGTCTGCTAGCAGCTATTCGTGAGGTTCCAGTTTGGAGTGCTATTTTGTATATAGTTCGGGAGTTTAGTGTTCTGCAGTAGCTGTGCCTGTCTCTAAGAAAGGGGCATATCGCCTAAACGGATTTTAACCCCTTGTCTGCTGAAACGGTCCGTTACACTTTGTAACTGGAAAAAAATTATTAAAATGGAAAATCTGCCAGAAAAAGGGAAATTTTTAAATTGTATCTCTATTTTCCATTAATTCTTGTGGAACACCTAAAGGGTTAACAAAGTTTGTAAAATCAGTTTTGAATACCTTGAGGGGTGTAGTTTATAGAATGGTGTCATTTTTGGATGGTTTCTATTATGTAAGCCTCGCAAAGTGACTTCAGACCTGAACTAGTCCCTAAAACTTGGGTTTTTGAAAATTTCTTATAAATTTCAAGATTTGCTTCCAAACTTCTAAGCCTTGTAACATTCCCAAAAAATAAAATATCATTCCCAAAATGATCCAAACATGAAGTAGACATATGGGGAATGTAAAGTAATAACTATTTTTGGAGGTATTACTATGTATTATACACTGCTCCAAAAAATAAAGGGAACCCAAAAATAACACATCCTAGATCTGAATTAATTAAATATTCTTCTGAAATACTTTGTTCTTTACATAGTTGAATGTGCTGACAACCAAATCACACAAAAATAAAAAAATGGAAATCAAATTTTTCAACCCATGGAGGTCTGGATTTGGAGTCACACTCAAAATTAAAGTGGAAAAACACACTACAGGCTGATCCAACTTTGATGTAATGTCCTTAAAACAAGTCAAAATGAGGCTCGGTAGTGTGTGTGGCCTCCACGTGCCTGTATGACCTCCCTACAACGCCTGTGCATGCTCCTGATGAGGTGGCGGACGGTCTCCTGAGGGATCTCCTCCCAGACCTGGACTAAAGCATCTGCCAACTCCTGGACAGTCTGTGGTGCAACGTGACGTTGGTGGATAGAGCGAGACATGATGTCCCAGATGTGCTCAATTGGATTCAGGTCTGGGGAACGGGCGGGCCAGTCCATAGCATCAATGCCTTCGTCTTGCAGGAACTGCTGACACACTCCAGCCACATGAGGTCTAGCATTGTCTTGTATTCGGAGGAACCCAGGGCCAACCGCACCAGCATATGGTCTCACAAGGGGTCTAAGGATCTAATCTCGGTACCTAATGGCAGTCAGGCTACCTCTGGCGAGCACATGGAGGGCTGTGCGGCCCTCCAAAGAAATGCCACCCCACACCATTACTGACCCAATGCCAAACCGGTCATACTGGAGGATGTTGCAGGCAGCAGAACGTTCTCCACGGCGTCTCCAGACTCTGTCACGTCTGCCACATGTGCTCAGTGTGAACCTGCTTTCATCTGTGAAGAGCACAGGGCGCCAGTGGCGAATTTGCCAATCTTGGTGTTCTCTGGCAAATGCCAAACGTCCTGCACGATGTTGGGCTGTAAGCACAACCCCCACCTGTGGACGTCGGGCCCTCATATCACCCTCATGGAGTCTGTTTCTGACCGTTTGAGCAGACACATGCACATTTGTGGCCTGCTGGAGGTCATTTTGCAGGGCTCTGGCAGTGCTCTTCCTGTTCCTCCTTGCACAAAGGCGGAGGTAGCGGTCCTGCTGCTGGGTTGTTGCCCTCCTACGGCCTCCTCCACGTCTCCTGATGTACTGGCCTGTCTCCTGGTATGGCCTCCATGCTCTGGACACTACGCTGACAGACACAGCAAACCTTCTTGCCACAGTTCGCATTGATGTGCCATCCTGGATAAGCTGCACTACCTGAGCCACTTGTGTGGGTTGTAGACTCCGTCTCATGCTACCACTAGAGTGAAAGCACCGCCAGCATTCAAAAGTGACCAAAATATCAGCCAGGAAGCATAGGAACTGCAAAGTGGTCTGTGGACACCACCTGCAGAACCACTCCTTTATTGGGGGTGTCTTGCTAATTGCCTATAATTTCCACCTGTTGTCTATCCCATTTGCACAACAGCATGTGAAATTGATTGTCACTCAGTGTTGCTTCCTAAGTGGACAGTTTGATTTTACAGAAGTGTGATTGCCTTGGAGTTACATCGTGTTGTTTAAGTGTTCCCTTTATTTTTGGAGCAGTGTAGAAGTAGAGAAATTGAAACTTGGAAATTTGCAATTAAAAATTTTTTTGGGGTCAATTTGGAATTTTTTTTAGAAATAAAAATTATTTTTTTTAACTTCATTTTACCAGTGTCATGAAGTACAATATGTGACGAAAAAACTATCTCAGAATGGCCTGGATAAGTCAAAGCGTTTTAAAGTTATCAGCACTTAAATTAAAGTGACACTGGTCAGATTTGCAAAAAATGACCAAGTCCAGAAGGTGAAATAGGGCCGAGTCCTTAAGGGGTTAAAAAAAACACTTCTATGAAAAATTACATTTAGCCCGACATTTTTTATTTTCACAAGGGGTAACAGGATAAAATGCACCCCACAATTTGTTATGCATTTTCTCCTGAATACAGCAACAGCTTATGTGGTCGTATCCTGCTGTATGGGTAAACAACAGACTTCAAAAGGAAAGAAGCGGCATCTTCACTTTCTAACATGGAATTTGATGAAATTGTTTTAAAGGGCCATAACTTTAATTTTTTTGTTGACTGAGCTGTGTGAGGGCTCTTTTTTGCAGGACAAGCTGTAGTTTTTTTTTTAGTACAAATGACTTTCATTGCATTGCTTTTTCAGGTGTTTTTTATTTTTATAGCAGTCTCCATGCAGTATATTTGATATGATACATTTATTCTGCAGGTTGATACGATTATGGTGATTAATGATGAGTGAAGCAAGCTTTGGATGCTAGATCCGATGTCGCTTCGCTCAAAACTTCGGATTAAGGCTACATGCACACGAACGTTGTTTGTTTCCGTGTCCGTTCCGCTTTTTTTTGCGGCTAGGATGCGGACCCATTCATTTCAATGGGTCCGCAAAAAAAACGCGGACAGCACACAGTGTACTGTCTGCATCAGTCCGTTCCGTTGCCCCGCAAAAAAAATAGTGCATGTCCTATTTTTTTCTAGTTTGCAGACAAGGATAGGCATTATTACAATGGATCCGCAAAAAAAACGGAGCCGCAAAAAAAACGGATGCCCTACGGAATGTCATCCATTTTTTTGCGTATTTGCAATTTGCGGACAGCAAAACACATACGGTCATGTGCATGTAGCCGAATGCTGTACTGAGATCGGACTCCGCTCAGCATTAAAATGTACGGCCTCCGATGAGGCAAAGTTAGTTATTCGGGGAGTCACACAAAACTTTGCTTAATAACTTCGGTAGCTGATTTTTAAAGTGGAAAACTTTAAAACTTGGAACCGAACTCAGCTTCGGTTCAGTCTGGTACCTCGGAACCGAAGCAGAGTTCGGTTCCAAGTATTTTTTATCAGATATAAATTTGTGTATATGGGAAAAAGCTATTTTTAATAGAATTTTTCTTTTTTTTCACTTTTTTTAATAAGTCCTACTTGGTTCTTGATGATCCAGTGGGCCTGATGGCTGTACCATACACTGCAATAGTAATCTATTGCAGTGTATAGTACTGTCAGTTTTTGGGCTCATTCAGAAGGCAGTATGCTGTCCGCAAAAATGCAGATCCGTTCTTTTGTGGACAGTTCACCATGTCCGCAAAAAAATGGGTTGCATACCGTTTTTTTGCGGACCCATAGACTTCAATGGTGCCATGTCCTGATTTTCACTGACAAGTATAGGACATGTTTCATTTGTTTTGCTAAGCCGTGGAATAGAAGAAAAGGGCCCCATAGAAGAGAATGGGTCTGCATCTCATCCACAAAAAAAACAGATCTGCATTTTTGCGGACAGCATACAGCCGTCTGAATGAGCCCTTACAATGACATTTGGCCTGATCAGACCCTGCCTCTGGCAGGATTAGGTACATGGCAGGCCTGGAGGCCTATGTAAACATTGGGACGCTGCCATCGCAGCTTGGCGGCCTGATGGAGAAGAGAGGGAGATCACTTCCTCTATTAACCCCTTACATGGCACAGTCGCTACTGACCATTGCATGTAAAGTGTTAAATGCCCAGGATCTGTGCCAGCACGATCCCGGCCGTTCCATCAGAGTGTCAGCTGTACAGTCGTGGCCAAAAGTTTTGAGAATTACATAAATATTGGAAATTGGAAAAGTTGCTGCTTAAGTTTTTATAATCGCAATTTGCATATACTCCAGAATGTTATGAAGAGTGATCAGATGAATTGCATAGTCCTTCTTTGCCATGAAAATTAACTTAATCCCAAAAAAAACTTTCCACTGCATTTCATTGCTGTCATTAAAGGACCTGCTGAGATCATTTCAGTAATCGTCTTGTTAACTCAGGTGAGAATGTTGACGAGCACAAGGCTGGAGATAATTATGTCAGGCTGATTGGGTTAGAATGGCATACTTGACATGTTAAAAGGAGGGTGATGCTTGAAATCATTGTTCTTCCATTGTTAACCATGGTGACCTGCAAAGAAACGCGTGCAGCCATCATTGCGTTGCATAAAAATGGCTTCACAGGCAAGGATATTGTGGCTACTAAGATTGCACCTCAATCAACAATTTATAGGATCATCAAGAACTTCAAGGAAATAGGTTCAATTCTTGTTAAGAAGGCTTCAGGGCGTCG
Source organism: Bufo bufo (assembly GCF_905171765.1). Classification (NCBI taxonomy): domain Eukaryota; kingdom Metazoa; phylum Chordata; class Amphibia; order Anura; family Bufonidae; genus Bufo; species Bufo bufo. Next base: position 292,027,473 of record NC_053390.1, read on the forward strand.
AAGAAAGTCCAGCAAGCGCCAGGATCGTCTCCTAAAGAGGATTCAGCTGCGGGATCGGAGTGCCACCAGTGCAGAGCTTGCTCAGGAATGGCAGCAGGCAGGTGTGAGTGCATCTGCACGCACAGTGAGGAGAAGACTTTTGGAAGATGGCCTGGTGTCAAGAAGGGCAGCAAAGAAGCCACTTCTCTCCAAAAAAAACATCAGGGACAGATTGATCTTCTGCAGAAAGTATGGTGAATGGACTGCTGAGGTCTGGGGCAAAGTCATATTCTCCGATGAAGCCTCTTTCTGATTGTTTGGGGCATCTGGAAAAAGACTTGTCCGGAGAAGAAAAGGTGAGCGCTACCATCAGTCCTGTGTCATGCCAACAGTAAAGCATCCTGAGACCATTCATGTGTGGGGTTGCTTCTCATCCAAGGGAGTGGGCTCACTCACAATTTTGCCCAAAAACACAGCCATGAATAAAGAATGGTACCAAAACACCCTCCAACAGCAACTTCTTCCAACAATCCAACAACAGTTTGGTGAAGAACAATGCATTTTCCAGCACGATGGAGCACCGTGCCATAAGGCAAAAGTGATAACTAAGTGGCTCGGGGACCAAAACGTTGACATTTTGGGTCCATGGCCTGGAAACTCCCCAGATCTTAATCCCATTGAGAACTTGTGGTCAATCCTCAAGAGGCGGGTGGACAAACAAAAACCCACTAATTCTGACAAACTCCAAGAAGTGATTATGAAAGAATGGGTTGCTATCAGTCAGGAATTGGCCCAGAAGTTGATTGAGAGCATGCCCAATCGAATTGCAGAGGTCCTGAAAAAGAAGGGCCAACACTGCAAATACTGATTCTTTGCATAAATGTCATGTAATTGTCGATAAAAGCCTTTGAAACGTATGAAGTGCGTGTAATTATATTTCACTACATCACAGAAACAACTGAAACAAAGATCTAAAAGCAGTTTAGCAGCAAACTTTTTGAAAACTAATATTTGTGTCATTCTCAAAACTTTTGGCCATGGCTGTATGTTACAGCTGACACCCACTGCGGATGGCTGCCGCTCAGGAACTGAGCCACCACCATCATTATTCTGGAGTGGAGGGGATGCTGGGCGCACAGAGGGGGTAGCAGGCAGCACTAAGCAGCAGGAGGCAATAGGAGGCACAGAGTGGGTCCACACTTACAAACTCCGATCTTCGCTGTCAGTAACTTTGAAGATCAGAGACTGTAACTGGCTCACACAATTATGCTCCGATTGACTAGTCTGTACAGACTACTCAATCAGAACTATCTCTGGCAAGTGACCACTCTGATCCCATGCATCTCCCGAGTCTCTGCTGTCTATGACACTTCCTTGTGTCATAGCAGCGGTTAGGAGTTCAGGCGTAACTGTAGGCCCAGGTGTGCAAAGTTCGTGCACACCTGGATGTACAGTTACATTCAGGTGTGCGAAGGGGTTAGTGCTACATTGTTTTGGTTGACTTTTTTTGGAGCAAAAACCACCTCAGTAAGATATTATATGTTGGCCAATAGGAAATTATAAAACCCTCTACAGTTTTCTAGCTTTTTTTGTCCCTTGGCGTGTTTTTTAAATCACAGCATTCTATGTGTGTAACTTTTTTTTCCATGTGTTTTCCCATAGACTTTTCTTTAAGCAAAACACTGACAAAAAAAAACAAAAAACACCTGAATTTATTTTCAGCGTGTGGCAGCACCCTAAGTTTTTGTGATTCATGGTCGGAATTACTTGTCTTTTATTCAGCTTGTAATGGAATTCCTGACAGCAATGTTATAAACAAAACCTAGTTATAAAACCTGCTGATGTAAACCAGTAATTTCCTGTTCCTTTAGATGCCATAAATCTAAGCCTTTTATGCATTCTGTAGGGAAAAGTCTAAGGATCCTTTTACATGAGAAGATATTCTGCTTAGTAAAGAGTTGATTGAAGATAAGATGTTGACTGGTGTACGTTAGGCTACTTTCACACTTGCGTTCAGAGCGGATCCGTCTGGGGTCTGCCCAGACGGATCCGCTCATATAATGCAGACGTTTGTATCCGTTCAGAACTGATCCGTCTGCATTATAACTTAGAAAAAATTCTAAGTGTGAAAGTAGCCTGAATGGATCCGTCCACACTTTACATTGAAAGTCAATGGTGGACGGATCCGTTTGAAGATTGAGCCATATGGTGTCATCTTCAAGCGGATCCGTCCCCATTGACTTACATTGTAAGTCTGGACGGATCCGCTTGCCTCCGCACGGCCAGGCGGACACCCGAACGCTGCAAGCAGCGTTCAGGTGTCCGCTTGAGGAGCGGAGGCTGAACGCCGCCAGACTGATGCATTCTGAGCGGATCCGCGTCCACTCAGAATGCATTAGGGCTGGACGGATGCGTTCGGGGCCGCTTGTGAGCCCCTTCAAACGGAGCTCACGAGCGGACACCCGAACGCAGATGTGAAAGTAGCCTTACCTGTATTTTCATGTAGCATTAATCATTAGTATGAGGACAGCCAATTAGTAATATGATTGTCCCCAAAAAGTTTTCATATGTCGACCGTGTAAATGCAGACAGTCTAAAGATCCACCAGATTGATTTGCAATAGCTCATGCTGGATGATAAATCTGGTGCAATGATAGACACTTTTGTCTAGCTCTATACCACCTACTAGTTTGCTTACTTTGCAACAGAACTGTGTGCCACAATTTAGAGGCAGATTGATGCATTATAATCCATGCCCCTTCGTGGAGCAAGATGCAGAGGGTTATTCTTTTTGGATTACTTGCTTCATAAAAATGTCTAAAATGAGATGCATCAAATTGTGCCAAAATGTACCAAATGTTGGTGCAAATTAAACCAGAATCCAGCCAAAGCCACAATAGTAAATGTGGGCCAATGCAATATGATCACCTAACAAATAATTACTTGTTCATTTGCTGTGTTATCTATAGTATATTTACATTGTTACCAATCATTGCCCATGTAGGAGGCCCCCAAGAAACAAAATACCACGTAAACTGAGCAATATCATGATAATTCCATTAAAGGGGTCCACTTTTGTAATACTGATGATCTATTGTCATGCCCTGCTCAGGCTATGTGCGGAGGTCTGCCAGATTAGCAGCACGTGTCTAGCCTTTTGTTTTGTTTTGGAGTCAAGCTAGATCCGCCTCCCTTCAGGTGCACTGGGTGGGGTCGTTGGTTTCAATTTAAATCACACCCACTCCCAGTGTTCCCTGCGGGTTATAGCTTCTGTCTGGCTCTGTGTTTGCAAGGAAGGAAGGATTGGCTGTTCCTGCTCAAAAGATAAGTTGGTTTTTTGTTCTCTTGTGGTTTGCTGTCTAGGCTGTTAGAGAGACGCCTGCCCCTCCAGGTTCGGAGGGAGCAGGCTGCCTCTATTTCCCCTTTCATCATCTTAGGGATTTTTAGAGTATTCTCAGCCCAGGCACGAGGACACGTTATTCCCACCTTAAGGGTCTGAACGTGGGCTTAGCAGTATAGGGAGAGCTGGTAGGGATTTATCAGGAGGTGACCTTGATCCCCAGCTTCTCGTCTAGAAACTTGTTTGTTTATTTATCTGTGTTTCTATATCCTGTCCGCCGTGACATTATAACCAGCCAATACTTTGACTGCCATTGCTCAGCGGTTTTGAGATGGAGTCAATTGATGCGCTAGTTGATCGCATGCAAGGATTATCCCTAGATGTTGCGGATCTGCGTAATTCGGTCACACGGTGTCAGAATGCTCTGGCATCAGGTGCAAGTCAAATTTATGGGGAGCCTAAAGTCGCGCTCCCTGATAGATTTGCAGGAGGTGTGGATGAATTTATCCGCTTTAAAGAATCATGCAAGTTGTATTTTCGGCTGCGTCCCTCTTCATCTGGTGATGAAAGTTAGAGGGTTGGTATAATCATTTCTCTGTTAAAAGGGGACGCGCAAACCTGGGCCTTTTCTCTGCCGCCCGGGTCTCTGGCCCTCCGGTCGGTGGAAGAATTTTTTAAAGCCTTGGGATTAATATATGATGATCCAGATCGGGTCTCGATGGCGGAATCTAAATTGCGCAATTTATTACAAGGTGAACATACTGCAGAGGCTTATTGCATTGAGTTTAGGAGATGGGCTACCGAGTCAGAGTGGAATGACTCCGCGTTACGTAGTCAGTTTTGTCAGGGGTTATCTGAGAGAATGAAAGATGCCCTTGCCTTTCATGAGTACCCGGATACATTGGAGAATGCAATGTCTTTGGCAGTACGGTTAGATAGACGTATTAGAGAGAGGTGTAAGGCTCCCTCCGCGCAAGGGATCCCTTCTGTGAGTGGTTTCGTCTCACCTGCTCCCCAGGGTGATATTACATGTAACTCTGGGGTAGGGGAGGAACGCATGCAGCTGGGTCAGGTATCTTTCCGTTCTGGTCATAGAGACTTTAGGAGGTTGCATAAACTATGTTATTACAGTGGAAAAAGTGGTAATTTTATTTTTGCTTGTCTTTTCGCTAAACCGCATGTTGATGAGAAAGAATCACCAAGAGGTTTACTTAAAGAAAAAAAAAAAAACATCCCTGACTCTTGGTAGTGTGAATGCAGTGGTGGAGCAAGCAGGTATGCAAGCTCCCTGTAGTACTCGTTTTCTCCTTCCAGCTATGGTGGCGCTAGACTCAAGAATTTTTTGTTGTTGAAGTATTCATTGACTGTGGTGCTGGGGTAAACCTTATGGATTTTCTTTTTCTTCAAAATCTGGGTCTAAGTACTTGCACTTTAGAAAGAGAGATTCCGGTTTTCGCAATTGATTCTTCTCCTCTTTCTCAAAGGAGTCTCACTCATATTGCTCATGGTATTTTGTTAAGGGTGGGTGATTCACATGTTGAGATTATGTCTTGTTTTGTCATGAAGGACTTACCCGCTCCTATAGTCTTAGGATTACCATGGTTGACAAAACATAACCCAATTATTGATTGGCAAGCAAGACAGATCATTGGTTGGAGTGAGTTTTGTTTAGATAATTGTCTTGGCACCTCTATCTCTGGTGTGTCTACTACGGCTCTACCTCTGTATCTCTCAGATTTAGCGGATGTCTTTTCGGAGGGTGGGGCTCAGGAATTGCCCCCTCATCGTGACTATGATTGTCCAGTTAATCTCATCCCAGGTGCCTGGCGTTCATGCTGTACCTGCGCTCCCTGGACTTTGTGTGGCTGTCGTGGCCCATGAACAGGTAGGAACTAATGTTAGGGACCACTCATAGAGGCGACCTTGACGTGGTGAGTGGCTTATTACGCTTTGGCCAAAATGTACACCAATGCCTCATTCAACATCCAGTGTGGAGGCAGGGCAGAGTGCTGGTTGCAGAGTGCTATTGCATTTGTGTTTTTTTTCTTTCAATATGTATTTCACCATAGCGATGTGCACTTGCATATAGGGTTGTGCTGACTGAGTCCCCCACATTTTTTCTTTGTAGTATATATTGGAGGCGTGGCGATCTCCATGCAGTCATGCACACCTGACCAGCTAGTCTGCCCTGGAGGCTGGTTTTAAAGTCAGTATAAAACTGAGTCTACTTCTACAGGGCCTACCAGTAGCCATTTGGCTCCAGGAGAAGTATATAGTGGGCTCAGCATGCATGTTGGTACTTGCATCCCTGGATCCGATGAAAGCTGTAACGGCACCGGACGGGGTTAAAAGCATAGTGTGCCTGGCGTTCATGCTGTACCTGCGCTCCCTGGACTTTGTGTGGCTGTCGTGGCCCATGAACAGGTAGGAACTAGTGTTAGGGACCACTCATAGAGGCGACCTTGACGTGGTGAGTGGCTTATTACGCTTTGGCCAAAATGTACACCAATACCTCATTCAACATCCAGCGTGGAGGCAGGGCGGAGTGCTGGTTGCAGAGTGCTATTGCATTTGTGTTTTTTTCTTTTAATATGTATTTCGCCATAGCGATGTGCACCTGCATATAGGGTTGTGCTGACTGAATCCCCCATATTTTTTCTTTGTAGTATATATTGGAGGCGTGGCGATCTCCATGCAGTCATGCACACCTGACCAGCTAGTCTGCCCTGGAGGCTGGTTTTAAAGTCAGTATAAAACTGAGTCTACTTCTACAGGTCCTACTAGTAGCCATTTGGCTCCAGGAGAAGTATATAGTGGGCTCAGCATGCATGTTGGTACTTGCATCCCTGGATCCGATGAAAGCTGTAACGGCACCGGACGGGGTTAAAAGCATAGTGTGCCTGGCGTTCATGCTGTACCTGCGCTCCCTGGACTTTGTGTGGCTGTCGTGGCCCATGAACAGGTAAGAACTAGTGTTAGGGACCACTCATAGAGGCGACCTTGACGTGGTGAGTGGCTTATTACGCTTTGGCCAAAATGTACACCAATACCTCATTCAACATCCAGCGTGGAGGCAGGGCGGAGTGCTGGTTGCAGAGTGCTATTGCATTTGTGTTTTTTTCTTTGAATATGTATTTCGCCATAGCGATGTGCACCTGCATATAGGGTTGTGCTGACTGAATCCCCCATATTTTTTCTTTGTAGTATATATTGGAGGCGTGGCGATCTCCATGCAGTCATGCACACCTGACCAGCTAGTCTGCCCTGGAGGCTGGTTTTAAAGTCAGTATAAAACTGAGTCTACTTCTACAGGGCCTACCAGTAGCCATTTGGCTCCAGGAGAAGTATATAGTGGGCTCAGCATGCATGTTGGTACTTGCATCCCTGGATCCGATGAAAGCTGTAACGGCACCGGACGGGGTTAAAAGCAGAGTGTGCCTGGCGTTCATGCTGTACCTACGCTCCCTGGACATTGTGTGGCTGTCGTGGCCCATGAACAGGTAGGAACTAGTGTTAGGGACCACTCATAGAGGCGACCTTGACGTGGTGAGTGGCTTATTACGCTTTGGCCAAAATGTACACCAATGCCTCATTCAACATCCAGCGTGGAGGCAGGGCGGAGTGCTGGTTGCAGAGTGCTATTGCATTTGTGTTTTTTTCTTTGAATATGTATTTCGTCATAGCGATGTGCACCTGCATATAGGGTTGTGCTGACTGATTCCCCCACATTTTTTCCCTGTAGTACTCGTTTTCTCCTTCCAGCTATGGTGGCGCTAGACTCAATAATTTTTTTTGTTGAAGTATTCATTGACTGTGGTGCTGGGGTAAACCTTATGGATTTTCTTTTTCTTCAAAATCTGGGTCTAAGTACTTGCACTTTAGAAAGAGAGATTCCGGTTTTCGCAAATTGATTCTTTCCCTCTTTCTGTCACAACCAGACAGCTGAGAAGCTCTGACAGGAGCCTTCCAGATCCTCCTCCTTGAGTTTCTTCGTTTTGGTTTCAGTTCCTCATCTCGTTAGTCTATCTCAGCTGTCATGCAGTTGGACTGATTGCTTCCCTTTAAGTTCCTCCCCATAATGCAGTAGTGTGCGGCTTATACAACTTCCTGGAGTGTGTGTGCATGCTGTTCCTATTTCTCAGTCCTCTGCAAGATAAGTACTGTTCCTTTATTTGTGATTTTCTGTCTGCTGGATTTCAGGAGACCCTGACTCCCTCCGTGTCTTGTGTAGGGAGCCGGTGGTCGTGTCCCCTCACTATTGTAGGGTCTTCAGGTATTAAATAGCCGAGGTACGTGGATATGCGCCCATCCACCTTTGGGGTGTTCGCATAGGCTGAGCAGTCAGGGAGAGTGGCAGGTCTCATGCAGGGGTCTCCCTTTTGTTCCTTAGTTGTGGATCCAGTGAGTCATTGATGATATTGCATTGTCTTGTTTCCTGTACACCATCCGTGACATTATAAGCCGCCAAAACCGTCTCAAGCATGGATCCGGTTTCACTTTTGGCTGAACGCTTCCAGGGTCTTTCATTGGAGGTAGCTGATCTCCGTAAGACTTTTTCTCAGTTTCAAGTGACCGGTTCAGCTTGCGTTCATGGAGTTTGTTCTGAGCCTAAGATCTCGCTCCCGGATACGTTCTCCGGGGGTAGTGAGTATTTTGTGCGTTTTAGAGAGGCTTGCAAACTCCATTTTCGCCTTCTTCCCCATTCCTCTGGTGATGAGGAACGGAGGGTGGGTTCATTATATCGCTGCTCAGGGGTAACGCTCAGTCCTGGGCCTTTTCGCTGCCGGAGGAGGCACGGCCCCTCCGTTCAGTGGATGAATTCTTTTTAGCCCTGGGTCAGATATATGATGATCCGGATCGTATTGCTCTGGCTGAGTCTAGACTACGTCTGTTATGCCAGGGTAAACAATCCGCAGAGATATACTGCTCAGAATTTTGGAGATGGGCAGCTGATACTGGTTGGAATGATGCTGCACTCCGAAGTCAATTTTGCCATGGTCTTTCAGAGGGATTGAAAGATGCATTTGCCTTTCATGAGAGACCTACCTCCTTGGATTCTGCTGTGTCTCAGGCCGTTCGTATTGACAGGCGTCTTAGAGAGAGAGGAGAGATCTCTCCTTCCTGTCATACTCAGTCCCGGGACAGTGCAGCGGTCTCATTCTGTGCGCAGGGGTCTCAGTCGCTGTCAGCCCCTTCTGAGCAGGAGCCCATGCAGCTAGGGTTGATTGCCTCTGACAATAGAAGATTCAGCCCGCATGGGAGGGTTTGTTTTTGTTGTGGAGGTATAAATCATTTGGCAAATGTTTGTCCCTCTAGGAGATTCAGGCAGTCTTCTGGGAGTAATAAAGAAACAAAAAGGAAAAAATCTTTTAAAAATGTTCCGTCTGTTACTATTGGCAGGGTTGAGGCGGAAATTGAAGGTTTTCCGTTTGCTTGTAGTTCCCGTTTTGTCCTGCCTGCTAGGGTGGCGCTAGAGAGCAAGAGCATTTTTTGTGAGATTTTTGTGGATAGTGGAGCAGCTGTCAATCTCATTGATAATCAATTTGCAATAACTCATGGTTTCCAGGTATGCACTTTGGGAAAGGATATTCCTGTTTTTGCTATTGATTCCGCTCCACTTTCTCAGAAATCATTAAAGGGCATAGTTCACAATATCCGTTTAATTGTGAGTGATGCTCATGTTGAGGATGTGTCATGTTTCGTCCTTAGCGGTTTGCCTACTCCTCTAGTGTTGGGGCTACCCTGGCTCACTAAACATAACCCCACCATTGATTGGCAAGCGAGGCAAATAAATGGTTGGAGTGACTTTTGCAGAGAGAATTGCCTCATGACATCTGTTTCTGAGGTTTCTACTAAGACTGTACCACCTTTCCTCTCTGAATTTTCGGATGTCTTCTCTGAGAGTGGAGTTCAGGATTTGCCTCCGCACAGGGAGTACGATTGCCCTATTAATCTCATCCCAGGTGCCAAGCTGCCTAAATCTCGTTTATACAATCTTTCCCAACCTGAGAGGGTCGCTATGCGTGCTTATATCTCTGAGAGTCTGAGAAAAGGACACATACGACCCTCGAAGTCACCTGTTGCCGCTGGTTTTTTCTTTGTTAAGAAAAAAGATGGTTCTTTAAGACCTTGTCTAGATTTCAGGGAGCTGAACAGTATCACTATTCGTGACTCTTATCCGCTTCCTCTGATCCCGGACCTGTTTAACCAGGTTGTTGGGGCTAAAGTCTTTTCCAAATTAGACCTAAGAGGGGCATACAACTTGGTCAGGGTCAGAGAAGGAGACGAATGGAAGACGGCTTTCAATACCCCTGAGGGCCATTTTGAGAATTTGGTTATGCCTTTTGGTTTGATGAATGCCCCAGCCGTTTTTCAGCATTTCGTGAACAGCATTTTTTATCATTTAATGGGAAAATTTGTATTAGTGTATTTGGATGACATTTTGATTTTTTCTCCTGATTTCAAGACTCATAAGGAACACTTACGTCAGGTCTTGCTCATCCTGCGGGAGAATAAATTATACGCGAAACTGGAAAAATGTGTGTTTGCGGTTCCAGAAATTCAATTTCTGGGGTTTCTTCTCTCCGCTTCTGGTTTTCGCATGGACCCCGAAAAGGTCCGCTCTGTGCTTGAGTGGAAGCTTCCTGAGAATCAGAAGGCGCTGATGCGTTTTTTGGGCTTTGCCAATTATTACAGGAAATTTATTTTGAATTATTCCTCTGTTGTTAAACCACTCACTGATATGACCAGAAAGGGGGTAGATTTTTCTTCCTGGTCGGTAGAGGCGCGTAAGGCCTTTTCTAATATCAAGGAGAGTTTTGCTTCCGCTCCCATCCTGGTACAACCTGATATTTCGTTACCCTTCATAGTTGAGGTTGATGCTTCTGAGGTAGGGGTGGGTGCGGTCTTGTCTCAGGGTTCCTCTCCTGCCAAATGGCAACCGTGTGCCTTTTTCTCGAAGAAACTCTCCCCCGCAGAGAGAAATTATGATGTGGGAGATAGGGAATTGTTGGCCATCAAGTTGGCTTTTGAGGAATGGCGCCATTGGCTAGAGGGAGCCAGACACCCTATTACCGTGTTTACTGACCATAAAAATCTGGCCTACTTGGAGTCAGCCAAGCGTCTGAACCCGAGACAGGCCAGATGGTCTTTGTTCTTTTCAAGGTTTAATTTTGTTGTCACGTTCCGCCCTGGGGTTAAGAATGTGAAGGCAGATGCCCTGTCACGTTGTTGGGAATTTTGAAGACCCGGGTCCCATTTTGGCTGAAGGTGTGGTGGTCTCTGCTCTTTTTCCTGAATTGGAGGCAGAGGTGCAGGCAGCCCAGTCAGAGGCTCCTGATCTTTGTCCTCCTGGGAGGTTGTTTGTGCCTCTCGCTTTGAGACACAAGATTTTTAAGGAACACCACGATACGGTCCTTGCTGGGCACCCGGGGGCAAGAGCCACACTGGATCTCATCGCTCGGAGATTCTGGTGGCCTGCGCTTCGTAAGTCGGTTGAGGGTTTTGTGGCAGCTTGCGAGACTTGCGCTCGTGCCAAAGTCCCTCATTCACGGCCATCAGGTCCTCTCCTTCCTTTACCCATTCCTTCCCGTCCTTGGACACATCTGTCCATGGACTTCATAACGGACTTGCCTCGTTCCTCGGCGAAGACTGTGATTCTGGTGGTGGTGGACCATTTTAGCAAAATGGTGCATTTCATCCCTTTTCCTGGTTTGCCCAATGCTAAGACGCTGGCGCAGGCATTTATTGACCACATTGTCAAATTGCATGGTATTCCTTCAGACATAGTCTCTGATAGGGGCACGCAGTTTGTTTCCAGATTCTGGAAGGCTTTCTGTTCTCGCTTGGGGGTTCGGTTGTCATTCTCTTCTGCTTTCCAGCCGCAGTCGAATGGCCAGACAGAGCGCGTCAATCAGAATCTGGAGACATATCTGCGCTGTTTTGTGGCGGAGAATCAGGAGGATTGGTGTTCTTTTTTGTCCCTTGCTGAGTTTGCTTTAAATAACTGTCGTCATGAGTCCTCGGATAAGTCACCATTTTTTGGTGCATATGGGTTTCATCCGCAGTTTGGGACTTTCTCGGGAGAGGGGTCTTCTGGTTTACCTGATGAGGGTAGATTCACTCTCCCTTCCTCAGTGGACCACTGAGGAAGGGAGAGTGAATCTACCCGTAACGCGTATGGTGAAACAAGTGATGTACCTGCATTGAAAAGCCTCCGATAATACTGTATGGCCATACAGAAGAAAATCTCTACAGTAAAGGATTAACTATTCTTATCGTCGAAAGCTGCACCAAAGGAAATTGCGGAACAGAGTGGCAACTCCCGCGATCTTTGGAACTCCCGCGAAATTTAAACCAGCTTGCTGTATGGAGCGACTGAATAAGCCGGCAAATATTTAAAGCTCCATTGAAGCAATAGGGAGAAAGCAGACGCTAGACGGTAAGCCAAATATCGATTTAAAGTTTTCTTCAATCCAAAGCTCATATCGACCATAAAAGGATATGCTATAAGAGACTTTTCACATTATCAGGATTCCTGTGGACACTTTATGAACATATTGCACTCCCAGTGAATACACCTACAGCATTTTCAGTGACATTCAGTTTCCCAAATTGGGATAGAGCGCTAGAAGATAATACCCCCTCTTTCCCAAATAACAGCATATACTTGAAGTTTCTTGGTGTGATATATATTATTGAATTTATCGACACTATTGAGTCATATGAATATAGTGTTGATCATATCTACCACAATATATGTGACTGTAATGTTGTATATTATTGCTACATTGTTCTTATAAATTTTATTACTTGTATTTTATGGGGATATAATAAATATTTTCTGCACATGTCAATTTGGTTGCCAAGTGTATGAGTGCTCGCTCATTACTCTATTACTACATTTGCCTTTAAGAGAGGGTGGGGTGATTCCCTCTATATGAACTTGCAGCACCATACCTTAACTACTTGCTAGTGAGCCACCACAACCTACCACTATTTTGGTGGTTGTTGACCGTTTTAGTAAAATGGCTCACTTTATATTGTTAGCTAGTCTGCCCAATGCCAAGACTCTTGCGCAGATTTTTGTGGATAATATCGTGAAATTGCATGGCATTCCTTCGGATGTGGTTTCTAATAGGAGCACACAGTTTGTCTCCAGGTTTTGGAGGGCGTTCTGCTCTCGGCTTGGCATTCAACTTTCATTCTCTTCGGCTTTTCATCCGCAGTCGAATGGGCAGACAGAGCGTACTAATCAAAACCTGGAGACCTACTTGAGGTGCTTTGTGGCTGAGAATCAGGAGGACTGGTCCTCATTCTTGTCTCTAGCAGAGTTTGCTTTGAATAACCGTAGGCAGGAGTCCACGGGTAAGTCGCCATTTTTTGGCGCATACGGTTTTCATCCTCAGTTTGGTACCTTTTCTGGGACTAGTTCCTCTGGGATGCCAGAGGAGGAGAGATTTTCTTCTGCCTTGTCTTCTATCTGGAGGAGGATCCAAGTGAATTTGGAGAAGATGGGTGAGAGGTATAAGCGAATGGCTGACAAGAGACGTATGACTGGTCCGGACCTGTGAGTGGGTGATCTGGTGTGGTTGTCTACTAAAAATATTAAACTGAGAGTGCCATCTTGGAAACTGGGTCCAAGATTTATTGGACCGTACAAAATATCTGCGGTGGTCAATCCAGTGGCGTTTCGTCTGGATCTTCCGCAGACTTGGAGGATCCATGATGTGTTCCACAGGTCTTTACTGAAAAAATATGTGAAACCGGTGGAACCATCGCCTTTGCCTCCTCCTTCTGTTCTGGTTGATGGAAATTTAGAGTTCGAGATCTCCAGGGTTCTTGACTCAAGAGTTCTTCAGGGTTCCCTTCAGTACCTGGTACACTGGAGGGGATACGGCCCTGAGGAAAGGATGTGGGTTCCGGCTCGGGATGTTAGTGCCAGCCGTCTGGTGAAGGCTTTTTACAGATCCCACCTGAATAAGGTTGGGCCAGGGTGTCCGGAGGTCACCCGTAGAAGGGGGGGGGTACTGTCATGCCCTGCTCAGGCTATGTGCGGAGGTCTGCCAGATTAGCAGCACGTGTCTAGCCTTTTGTTTTGTTTTGGAGTCAAGCTAGATCCGCCTCCCTTCAGGTGCACTGGGTGGGGTCGTTGGTTTCAGTTTAAATCACACCCACTCCCAGTGTTCCCTGCGGATTATAGCTTCTGTCTGGCTCTGTGTTTGCAAGAAAGGAAGGATTGGCTGTTCCTGCTCAAAATATAAGTTGGTTTTTTGTTCTCTTGTGGTTTGCTGTCTAGGCTGTTAGAGAGACGCCTGCCCCTCCAGGTTCGGAGGGAGCAGGCTGCCTCTATTTCCCCTTTCATCATCTTAGGGATTTTTAGGGTATTCTCAGCCCAGGCACGAGGACACGTTATTCCCACCTTAAGGGTCTGAACGTGGGCTTAGCAGTATAGGGAGAGCTGGTAGGGATTTATCAGGAGGTGACCTTGATCCCCAGCTTCTTGCCTAGAAACTTGTTTGTTTATTTATCTGTGTTTCTATATCCTGTCCGCCGTGACATCTATTGTCACGTTTTTGAGGACAGGCAGAACTCCAAAATGCCTCGCAACAAGGCAAGACCAATAACAGACCAGGGCACCAACTGAATACTTTATTACACATCTAATAAACAAACATGACAGTAACCACTGGACAAGCAGGCAAGGGTACCGTGGCAAGACCTCCGCTGGACCAAGTGCATCGGTTTGACTTGGGACCAAACCCAGAGGTCAGAAACTAACCAAGCCCCGTTCTTCACAGAGCCCCTGGTGGTGGGGATGAACTTAACTGAGGGCTCACCGGGTCGCACCTCCAGGATGGTCCCGGTGCACTTGGACAGTCCCCTGCAGAGACAGATGCTGGTGCAAGCACCAGTGGTTCAGACAAACAAGAGACTAGACTGGAACCCAGGCACTTGAACAGGAACCCAAGCAGAACAAAGGACAAGGTTAAGACAAGACAGCACGGGAACCAGACAAGAGACACAGAACCGGAATAGCAGATGCCTTTTCCCCATGTGGAGTTAGTCCATAGGCGAACAGACAGCTCTGCACAACCAGACACAGAACTGGCAGATGACTAGACCCTATGTAGAAACTGCAACATAGCGGTCCTAGCCAGAGATGCATACATGGACTGAGATGTCCTCCCTCCGGAGAACCAACATGGCCAGGCTACAAACATGGCAAGCAAGGAACATGCTACACCCACTCACTGAAGGTAAAACATGAACAAGACAGAATCAGAAGCAGTTAGGCACTGCCAGGCTAACAGACAACACCAAATCGAAGCAGTTAAGCACTGCCAGGCTATCATGGACCTGGACACTGAACAGATACAGAAGACCAGGCTAGACATGGGCAAGGGTACAGAGGCAAAACATAATGCAGACTAGGCAAACCTCAGAAAAGGACAGATACCAACAGAACATGGCAAAACACGGTCAAACAGAGCAGACAGAAAATGAATGTGAGGAAAACAACATCAATGCTTTACCAGGCAACACCACACAGAAGGGGCAGATGGCAAAAGCCCCAAGGTCAGCAGCAAAGGTACTGCACCCAGCAAGGCTCAAGACAGAAAAGAACCCAAGCCCCACAGCTCACACAAATAGCTGCATAAAAAGGGCACCTGATAAACCACACCCGGGCCCAGACCAAGGAATGTTAACCCCACCAGAACCAGGAGTAACAGGAACCATAAAACATACAATCACAAGTGTCAATTCACACCAGTCACAGAATGTTGCAGCCAGCACGCCTTTAAAAACAACAACCTGCATACACGGGATAAACAGTAGCCAGTACGAGGTTACAGGCAGCCAGCCTAGACAATAACAAGGAAAGACAGAACCGCACTGTGATACCACAAACTAGTTGCATTCATACTCAGACCATGTTCGCACACAAAAGGCCTCAGCCAGTATGCATCACAGAACCAGCATACATGGGAACACCCACAGCCAGTACACAAAGGGCATGCAGCCAGCCTGCATGGCACCGGTGACAGGAACTAAAGAGATATAGATGTGGGGAGACACAAACACAGGCAACAGTTCACACACACAACACCGCAGCCAGCACACAGCCCAAAGCAACCACAGACACAGAAGTCAGCATGCAGCTAGTACGAGAAAGAGCAAGCAGCCAGCCTGCATGTCAACAACTGTCACGGTGAACTGCACTGTGACACCTATCCTCAGGAGTCGGCAGTCGCCCCTCCCAGCTGCCATTCGGCTGTTTAAAGAGCTATAGGAAGAAGCTATCCCATTGAATTAAATGGGAATCGGCATACCTACAACTATTATTAGGGGATACTAATTTTGCAATGCAGTAGCATATCTTGTGCAATAAAATAATTTGTCTCTCCACATTCCAAGAACCATAATGTACTCCAAGAACCATTCCAAGAACCATTTTGATTCCTTTGCTGGCTGGATTCATTTTTCCATCGCATTATACACTGATCGTGTCCATGGTTATGACCACCCTGCAATCCATAAGTGGGTGGCCGTGCTATAGACTATACACACTATAAAAATAAGCACCAGCCTATATGAGCTCCCACAGTCCTGGCCACCAGAGAGGCGGCACTTTTTCCTATAGTGTGCAAGCACGGCCACCACTGATGGATTGCAGGGTGGTGGTAACCATGTAAACACGCAGTGTATTTTGTGATGGAAAAATAAATTAAGCCAGCAAAGGAGGAAATATGGACAAGTACATTAAATTAGTAAGTGCCTTGTATTAACTTTCTCTACATGATAAATACCACTTGCTGAAGTGAGACAACCCCTTTAATGCAAGCCTATCTATGATGTACAGTTACAACAGGTTAATAAGCACTTTCACACAACGAGTAAAAATAGCCACATATTATGAAATCAGAAGTTATTGCAGTACATAAACGTAATTACTTATTTTTTTTTATTTTTTTATTATTATTATTATTATTACTTATTAAATTGCCATTTATTCCAGGGTGTTGTACATATGGAAACATCTTAAATAGATAATACAAAAAAAAAAGTACAATAAGCATTAACAAGATGAGTTACAAACTGGTACAGAAAGAAAGAGGGCCCTGTCTGCGAGGGCTTACAAGGCAAGGGGGTAGTAGACAGTAGAGGAGGAAAGAAGCTGCTCATATGGCAGTATAGTGGCAGCAGGATTAATGTAGGTTGTAGGTTTGTCCGAAGGGGTCAGTTTTCAGGGTTCTTTTGAAGGTTTCCATGGTTGGTGAGCGTCATTTCCTTCAGTGATTGTGAGCAGAAACCACGAGGGAAGCCGACACAGAAATAAGGCATAATGGAAAGATTTGCACCTGTTCTGTGTTTTGGACCTGCACCTAGTTTTGGCTCACAATCAGGGCTCATGCACACGAACGTATTTTCTTTCCTTGTCCGTTCCGTTTTTATTGGGGACGTTATGCAGAACCATTCATTTCAATGGGTCTGCAAAAAAAAACTGAAGTTACTCCATGTGAATTCTGTTTCTGTATGTCTGTGTGTTCGTTCCGCAAAAAAATAGAACATGTCCTATTATTGTCCGCATTACGGACAAGGATAGTACTGTTCTATTAGAGGCCAGCTGTTCCGTTCCGCAAAATACGGAATGCACACGGACGCAATCCATATTTTTTGTGGACCGCAAAATACATACGGTCGTGTGCATAAGCCCTCACTGATGGAAATCACTAATCAAACACTGACCAAAGACTGAATGTGTAAAAGCAGCCTCAATGTTTTGTACTTGATTCTCTGGCCAGTTGGTAGCCAGTGAAAGCAGTGAAAGGATTGGCAGAGATGAGAGGCAGAGGAGTTACAGCCCTACTGTTAAAGACATACTTGGAAAACATTACATACAGCGCTACAAAGAGGAGAACAAAGCAGGAGAACAAAGCACCACATACCTCCTCTGATGTAGATATTCTTTTCCTCATCTTCTCCAGTCAGACCAGACTTGATTTCTTTCAGCCATCTCTTGTCTCTGCAAAGTTTGACAAACAGACATCTTAGTTTCCTACTTTTCTATCATCTTCAAACTGTCTGAACACCGCATCCTGCCACCCCCAATACTGAGCCCACTGTGTTTCCCAACACTAGACTGCAGGAACGGCCCCCCTGAAAATACTAGTACAACGCAGATAGTGCCCTTTCAATAATTATTGGCACACAATGCCCTAAAAACAATCACTCAGAAAATAGTGTCCCTGACACTATTAGTGTAACATAATGTTCCCCAAAAACATTTTTGCTAAGCTGATACTGTACCATGGTGCCTACCACAGTAATAGTTATCCCTAAAGTCCCCCCAATAGAAGTAATTATCTGCCAGAATGCACTTAGTGTTAACAGTGCGCCCAACAGTAATAATGTTCCCCATTGTGCCCTAGAAGTAATGATGCCCCCATAGTGACCTTAGTAGTAATCATGTTCCTCATCGTCTCCCAGTAGTCATAATTATCTTTATAATATGTGACAGTAGAAAAATGCCCCCTAATGTATACCAGTATAAAAATACCCCCTTATAATGTGTACAAACACAAAAAATACCCCCTTATAATATGTGCCAGTACAAAAAATACCCCCTTACAATGTGCACCAGTACAAAAATACCCCTTATAATGTGCGCCAGTGCAGAAAAATACCCCCTTATAATGTGTGCCAGTGCAAAAAATGCCCCCTTACAATGTGCACCAGTACATTTTTAAGCTGAATATTTTGGCAAATTTTTTCTGGTATTTTGTGGTTCACACAGTGGTTCAAAAATAAACCCCATAAAACACTCAGGCCATGTAGAGAAAAAGTGAATAATTTTTATGGCATTTTTGAGTGAACAAAAAATCCATAGCAAAGTCGTGTGCAGGGGCCCTTAAAGGGGTTATCCAGGAATTAATATTGATGACTTATCCCCAGGCAGGGGCGTAGCTATAGGGGAAGCAGGGGAAGCTGCAGCTTTAGGGCCCTGACCCAGATGGGGCCCATCCAGGAGGAGGAGGACTAAAATATTTTGTCAGGGCCCCCTCAACAGTATTACACAATGAAATAATATACAGTGGCAGTATAGACAGTGTAGGAAATGGATGGAACAGCTGCCGGGCCTGGTCTGAGAGAGCGATCTTTAATAGCCATAGGAAAGGGGGCGGCATGAAAAGAAGGGGTTGTGAAAAAATTACTAGGGGAGGGGGGCCCCATTCAAAAATTTTCTGTGGGGCCTAGTCATTTCTAGCTACGCCACTGTCCCCAGGGCTGCGGCTCCCTGAAACACAATGTGATTATTATGACCTATCCTATCAATTCCTGGATAACCCCTTTAAGGTTATAAGTTATAACCACATTTCACAAATGTCACATTGCCATTGCTATTCTTTTTTAAATTGTGGCAATGGGCTGGTCACAGCACTGTTTTCTAATTTCCTTTTGTTTCTGAGCGCCATCTCATAAACTGTGATTACATGGTTGTGATCATCCATCATTAAAATTCTCTCACATGAATTCCATGCAGTATGTTCCTCTGAAACTGATTTCCCTCATTCAATGCAGAGCAGTGTCTGGCTAATAAAGGGTTTTGTTGATGTAAATGAAATTTTAGAGGGAACACATTCAGAAAGTCTGTAAAGAAAAGTACCGTAGTTTCTTGCGTCACTTTAACTGCTAAATGAACTTCTTTGTGTATGAGAATGGGGTAATTGTGCTAGCACTAACGGGTGTGGGTAGAAAGGAGGAGCTGCCATCCCACACACCCCCTTAACCACTTCACCTCTGGGCATGCATTTCTGTTTCTATATGTATGTGTTGTTTGTCAGACCTGTTATTTGAAAAGTCAATCTGAACTAAACTTGTTTCTTCTGTTGAGATCATTCACTAATTTCGGTGACCTCCAGGTTGTTTTGTCCATGTATAAACATCAAAGGCCATATATCAAATGAAATTTGTTTGGACAAACATACAGTATTGGTGTGCAGGGATACATACAGTATTGGTGTGCAGAGGCAATATAGTACTGATGTTCAGAGGACATATGGTATTGGTGTGCAGAGAACATACAGAATTGATGTGCAGGGAGACATACACCTACAGTACGAATGTGCAAGTAACTGTGTGCAGAGAACATACAGTATGATGAGCAGGGATAGATACACCTACAGTACGGATGTGCAAGTAATATACAGTATTGATGTGCAGAGGACCTACAGTATTGGTGCGCAGGGAAATAGTATTGATGGGCAGAGAAAATACAGTATTGTTGTGCAGGGAGAAATACAGTACTGATATGCAGGAGACATACAGTACTGATGTGCAAGGAGCATACAGTACTGATGTGCAGGGAGGCATACACATACTGTTGAGCAGAGAACATAGAGTATTGATGTGCAGAGAACATACAATATTGATGTGCAGCAGACATGTAGTACTAATGTGCAGAGAACATATAGTATTATTGATATGCAGAGAACATACATGGTGCCATATGAGCAATAAATTGAATCTAAAACTTATAATGAAATAATGACAATTAACTGGATTATGGTGCAAAATGGCCGCGGTCCTTTATTAAGGGTTAAATAACATAACAATCATAAATCATTAATCAATGAATCAATTAATAAATAACCATTAAACCATCAGTAAGGCCACAATTGTCCCCCCAGCAAAGCTGGGTGACTAACCCCCCTCTAATTCTGGACCACGACTTTTGTAAGGGAGGGCTGGCGTGGCGACGTCTTCTTCTTTCAGGCTCAGAGACGGACAAGCTCTGGACCCGCCACTTCTATAAATACTTCAAATTTCCGCCACTGGGACTCGACTGGCCAATCAGAAGAGGGGCAGAAAACAGGTAACCCAGTAACAGGTAGGCAACGATGCACCAATCACAGTCCTTCAATAAATTCACCTCAGATTAGCTGTAAAATAAAATGGCAGAAAAGGAAAGCACAGAAAGGGAAAAAGGAGAGGAAAAGCGACAGAGCAACAACACCCAACGTGCTCAATGTCACCATGGTGGGCACTCCGGCATACGCCTTCGTGCCCTCTATCAGTATTAATGTGCAGAGAACATGCATTATTGTGCAGCGGACGTGTAGGACTAATGTGCAGAGAACATATAGTGTTGCTATGCAGAGAACATATAGTATTAATGTGCAGAGAACATGCATTATTGATGCATGGGGAGATACGTTATACAGTATTGATGTGCAAAGAACATATAGGGGGAGATTTATCAAACTGGTATAAAGTAGAACTGGCTTAGATGCCCATAACAGCCAGTCAGATTCTACCTTTCATTTTCCAAATGAAAGGTTGATTGGTTGCTATGGATTGGTTGGATTGGTTGCTATGGACAACTAAGCCAGTTTTACTTTGCCCATAGCAACCAATCAGATTTCAACTTTCATTTTTCACAGCTCCTTTGGAAAATGAATGGTGAAATCTGATTGGTTCCATTGGCAACTAAGCCAGTTCTACTTTACACCAGATAAATCTCCCCATAGTATTGATGCACAGGGAGATATACAGATTGAGGACATATAGTATTGATGCGCAGAGGACATATAGTATTTATGTGCAGAGAACATATAGCATTGATGCTTAGAGGACATATAGTATTGTATTGATGTGCAGAGGGCATACAGTATTGATGTGCAGAGAACATATAGTATTGATGTGCAGAGAACATATAGTATTGTTGTGCAGAGGGCATACAGTATTGATGTGCAGAGAACATACAGTATTGATGTGCAGAGAACATATAGTATTGATGTGCAGAGAATATACAGTATTGATGTGCAGAGAATATACAGTATTGATGTGCAGAGAACATATAGTATTGTTGTGCAGAGGGCATACAGTATTGATGTGCAGAGAACATACAGTATTGATGTGCAGAGAATATACAGTATTGTTGTGCAGAGAACATACAGTATTGATGTGCAGAGAACATATAGTATTGTTGTGCAGAGAACATACAGTATTGATGTGCAGAGAACATATAGTATTGTTGTGCAGAGAACATATAGTATTGTTGTGCAGAGAACATACAGTATTGATGTGCAGAGAACATATAGTATTGTTGTGCAGAGAACATACAGTATTGATGTGCAGAGAACATACAGTATTGATGTGCAGTGAAAATATAGTATTGATGTGCAGAGAACATACAGTATTGATGTGCAGAGAACATATAGTATTGATGTGCAGAGAACATACAGTATTGATGCTTAGAGGACATATAGTATTGTATTGATGTGCAGAGGACATATAGTATTGATGTGCAGAGAACATACAGTATTGATGTGCAGAGAACATACAGTATTGTTGTGCAGAGGGCGCATACAGTATTGATGTGCAGAGAACATACAGTATTGATGTGCAGAGAATATACAGTATTGATGTGCAGAGGACATATAGTGTTGATGTGCAGAGAACATATAGTATTGATGTGCAGAGGGCATACAGTATTGATGTGCAGAGGACATATAGTATTGATGTGCAGAGGACATATAGTATTGATGTGCAGAGAACATATAGCATTGATGCTCAGGACATATTGTATTGTGTGCAGAGGACATGTAGTATTGATGCGCTGAGGACATATAGTATTGATAAGCAGAGAACATATAGTATTGATTCGCAGAGGACATGTAGTATTTATGTGCAGAGGACATATAGTATTGATGTGCTGATGAGGACATATAGTATTGATGTGCAGAGAACATATACCATAGTATTGATTCGCAGAGGACATGTAGTATTGATGTGCTGAGGACATATAGTATTGATGTGCTGATGAGGACATATAGTATTGATGTGCAGAGAACATATAGTATTGATTCGCAGAGGACATGTAGTATTGATGTGCTGAGGACATATAGTACATACACTCACCTAAAGGACATAGGACATACACTCACCTAAAGAATAATTAGGAACACCATACTAATACAGTGTTGGACCCCCTTTTGCCTTCAGAACTGCCTTAATTCTACGTGGCATTGATTCAATAAGGTGCTGATAGCATTCTTTAGAACTGTCGGCCCATATTGATAGGATAGCATCTTGCAGTTGATGGAGATTTGAGGGATGCACATCCAGGGCACGAAGCTCCCGTTCCACCACATCCCAAAGATGCTCTATTGCAGGGATGCCCAACCTGCGGCCCTCCAGATGTTGCAAAACTACAACTCCCAGGATGACTGGACAGCCTACAGCTATCATTGTACAGCAGGGCATTGTGGGTGTTGTAGTTTTACAACAGCTGGAGGGCCGCAGGTTGAGCATCCCTGCTCTATTGGGTTGAGATCTGGTGACTGTGGGGGCCATTTTAGTACAGTGACCTCATTGTCATGTTCAAGAAACCAATTTAAAATGATTTGAGCTTTGTGACATGGTGCATTATCCTGCTGGAAGTAGCCATCAGAGGATGGGTACATGGTGGTCATGAAGGGATGGACATGGTCAGAAACAATGCTCAGGTAGCCCGTGGCATTTAAACGATGCCCAATTGGCACTAATGGGCCTAAAGTGTGCTCAGAAAACATCCCCCACACCATTACACCACCACCACCAGCTTGCACAGTAGTAACAAGGCATGATGGATACATGTTCTCATTCTGTTTATGCCAAATTCGGACTCTACCATTTGAATGTCTCAACAGAAATCGAGACTCATCAGACCAGGCAACATTTTTCCAGTCTTCAACAGTCCAATTTTGGTGAGCTCGTGCAAATTGTAGCCTCTTTTTCCTATGTGTAGTGGAGATGAGTGGTACCCGGTGGGGTCTTCTGCTGTTGTAGCCCCTCCGCCTCAAGGTTGTGCGTGTTGTGGCTTCACAAATGCTTTGCTGCATACCTCGGTTGTAACGAGTGGTTATTTCAGTCAACGTTGCTCTTCTATCAGCTTGAATCAGTCGGCCCATTCTCCTCTGACCTCTAGCATCCACAAGGCATTTTCGCTCACAGGACTGCCGCATACTGGATGTTTTTCCCTTTTCACACCATTCTTTGTAAACCCTAGAAATGGTTGTGCGTGAAAATCCCAGTAACTGAGCAGATTGTGAAATACTCAGACCGGCGCATCTGGCACCAACAACCATGCCACGCTCAAAATTGCTTAAATCACCTTTCTTTCCCATTCTTACATTCAGTTTGGAGTTCAGGAGATTGTCTTGACCAGGACCACAACCCTAAATGCATTGAAGAAACTGCCATGTGATTGGTTGACTAGATAATTGCATTAATGAGAAATAGAACAGGTGTTCCTAATAATTCTTTAGGTGAGTGTATAGTATTGATGTGCTAAGGACATATAGTATTGATGTGCAGGGAGATATATAGTATTGACAGAGAACACACAGTATTAGACCTCATGCACACGACCGTTGTTTTGGTCCGCATCCGAGACGCAGTTTTTGTGGCTTGGATGCGGACCCATTCACTTCAATGGGGCCGCAAAAGATGCGGACAGCACTTTGTGTGCTGTCCGCATCCGTTGCTCCGCGGTCCGCAAAAAAAATATAACCTGTCCTATTCTTGTCCGTTTTGCGGACAAGAATAGGCAGTTATATCAATGGCTGTCCGTGCCGTTCCGCAAATTGCGGTATGCACACGGACGCCGTCTGTGTTTTGCGGATCCGCAAGTTTGCAGACCGCAAAACACACAACGGTCGTGTGCATGAGGCCTTAGTGTGCCAGGAGGCACGCAGAAGTCTTCTTATAGTGCTTGTTGTGGCGGAAAGATATTAGTGAATGGCCCTCATAGTCTTTCTTTTGGACAGGATTCATAAATCTTCTCCATAGTATAGTTACTCAGGAATACATGCAGTATTGTTGTGTGCAGTGATACAAAACAGCTCAATTGGCTTGAGACAACATCAGTCAGTTTATGCATGTAAGATAGCAGAGAAACTTTTTCTTAAAAGTATTTTAAGACTTTCAGACAGGCAATATTTCTGTCCAGGTGCTGTCCGAGGTTACAATGGACAACACCCAGACTGAAAACTAACACATTAAAGTCAATGAGCCAATTCATAAATTAGTTTTTTTTCACTGACCATAGGTCCATTCAGAGAAAATCACAGCATGCACTTTGTTTTTCATGCTGGCCTCAGTGGGGTAGATTTATCACAAAGATATGCAACTTTTGTGGCGTGAAAAAGTCACAAACTGCAAGTTTTTACGCAAGAGCCCTTCTCCACCGGCCTCACCACTTTCCTGGAGCTGGCAGTGCACGGTCTGCCTCATGCTGCACCTATTCATCATAAATCAGGCGCAGCATCCGGCAGTGCACCTGGTTATCATAGCCCAGCATACACTGCTGGACTATGATAAAACTGCCCCAGTATCTCAGTGAAAAAAAAGTCTGTTTTTCACTGATGGTTGCAGTAGACACAGTGTGTATTATTTAAATTTTTCCTTCACTGACGTAAAAAATTGATGACATACTGATATCACATGGATAGAAAAAACTGACAAACTGAACACAATCACAGAAAAGCTGATGGGGAAAAAAATATTAACTTTCAACACTTTCTGAGACAAGGGGGTGTGACTTAGCAGAAACTGGATATGGATTTGTGGGGAATGGGGGCATGGCTTAATTGTGGCACTGTGCACCAAACAAATGTGCCAAAATTTTGGAGTAAACCAAGGTAGGGAGTGTAAACTAAGACTGGCCAGTCTATCGGTGTGCCAGATTTATCATCCACATCAGCCATTGTGATACATTTTGCAGAGTTTAAGGCAATCTGTCTTATTACTAGAGGGTATTAGTAAATGTGCGCCATTGTGTATGAAATGATTAACAGCTGGGAAGCTCCTGCTCCAGCCACTTGTCTTACAGCTTGTCCCAGCTGTGAGGAGGAGGAGGGACATGGTTGAGCTCCTGGGACACAGAGAAGATCTATTCAACTATAATGGGACTAAACAGGAATAAGTGGAAAGCGGAGATAAGTAGAGTAATTTCTAAGATATTTTTTATCTTATTTTATTTTGGGCATTTCTGTGTTTAGTGTTCCTTTGAGACTCTGCACCTTGCTAAAAGTCCAGACAGGGAGGTTTTTAAAGTGTCCCTGTACTTAAAGGGATTCTGTCAGCACGATTATTCATATTACGCTGCCAACAGGTTCACTGAGGTCTCCTTGAGTATGTTAGAAATATATCTGTGTCTGACATATGATTGCTGTTGTTTGCTTTAAGAAACAATGTTATATATATGCAAATCACCTGTGAAAAGAGCCCAAGGGGCTATCCAAACGGTTAGTGGAGCCCAGCCGTGGCCATTGTGACTGAGGCCTGTACCTCCCCTGATCCTGAAGTCCCCTCCCAGACCCTGCTTTGTAATCTCACACAGGCGCAACAAGATGTCACTTGAACGCCCTCTCTATTTGTGATCCCTACTGGGCATGCGCCAGCTGTATGCGTAGTTTTCCTAAACTGTACTAATTCTTATGTTCAGAAGAAATGTGCATACATCTGGCGCAAACGGCTGCAGGAGACACAACACTCTGTGTGAGCGCTTCTATCGTCTCATTCTAGCAACCGGTGGGGGTCTCACTTGGACCCACACCAGTCAAAACCCTGATATTTTGGTACATCCAGGTATACTTTAAATACTTTGGACAAAAATAATTTTTCAGTTAATTTTACCTTTCTGATGTCTGTATTCAGCCCTTAGCAACCCTATTTCTCTGTGCCTCTATTTCAGCATCTTCCTAAAATGGCTTCTGCTGCACTTCCTGTGGTTATCTTTGCCATGTCCTTGAGGCCATCCTGTATTTCCCTCACTTCCCATAACCCATTTCTCTCCTCACATGAGCTAGCAGGACTAGAATCAAAATTCAGATAACTTCCCCCACTACCCCAGAGCAGTGTGTATCCTCTCTTATACAGCTAACCAGAGACAGACAAGACCGATCAGAATGCAGATAACTTCCCCCAGTACCCTAGAGCAGTGTGTATCCTCTCACATACATCTAACCAGAGACAGACAATACCAATCAGAATGCAGATAACTTCCCCCTCTACTCAAGAGGAGTGTGTATCCTCTCACATACAGCTAACCAGAGACAAGCCCTGCAATTATATGAAATCAATAAGCATTTGTTTTAGCCTCTTAATAGTCACCTGT
This sequence comes from Bufo bufo, assembly GCF_905171765.1. Taxonomy (NCBI): domain Eukaryota; kingdom Metazoa; phylum Chordata; class Amphibia; order Anura; family Bufonidae; genus Bufo; species Bufo bufo. Next base: position 292,053,956 of record NC_053390.1, read on the forward strand.
CAGCTCTGCCGATGCTCCCTCATTCTCCTCCACACTGACAGGGAGGGGGGAGGCTGCTATAGCTGCTCATATCTCTGGTTCGGTACTAGCTAGAGATATGGGCTTTGTGTTGTCTGAAAGTTGACAAGCTTTCAGATAATACCAGAATGATAGCAATATGTTCAGTCCAGGGAAAGATATCACTGATAGAAATCGAGATGCTGTGAATGCACCTGAAAGTGAAAATAAAAGCATATTTTACCCGCGATTATTCCTGACTCGATTTCTAACAGTGATTTTGTGACGGGCGCGTCCCCATAGGGCCCTCTATATAACATGAGTCCCAGGTGTAGGAATGCCGAGTGGTATGTTGCGGCCTAAAATGTCTCTTTACGCGTGTCACGGTGCCCCTATCTGGATACCGCTGGACCCCAGGCTTTGGCTCAGAAGCAATAAATAGGGGGAATAATTGAAAGATTTGAAAGAAATAATTGAAAGATTTGAAAGATTTGAAAGAAAAAGTCAGTTTTAGCCAAGTCAGATTTATGATCGGCCCTTTATGACTGTAATAAATGTGGTTTGATGGTAGCAGATTATTCGTCAGTAAGCAGCTTTACAAAAGTCGCACATCTTTACGAAAAAGTTGCAAGTTTTTACGAAAAAGTCGCATGTTCTATTAAAAAGTCTCATAAGATAAGCATGGTCCTCACTGGAGTGAAATTGCGCATTTTTTTGCGACTTTTTTGCGACTTTTGAAATAGTCCAAATAGTAAATCTGTCTAGAGATTAATTTACATAAGAAAACACGCCCACTTTCAGAAAACTGGCTAGCATAGTGCAGAGCAGAAAAAAGTCGCAAATTTGTGCGCAGTTTTAGTGTTTGCGCATTTTTTTGCGACTTTTTCACTCCATTGTTCTGACTTGAGCTAATGATAAATCTGGCCCATTGAGTCCAGACCTTGTATGTAGTTGAACAGCATCTTTACTTGACTAAACGTTCATCAGAAACAGTCTTCCAGCTTTGTCTTAGTCCCAGCAGGCTTTTGCATGAAACTGGCAGGCAAACTCCAATAACTCTGCTGGCTTTCTCTCTCTCTGTGCTGTACTGACAAGCTGAATAGGTAACTTGGCTTCCTCTGTAAGCTGTATTTTCTCTCTGTAGTCTGACTCTAAATTATGCCAGGGAATTTTCCTCCTGGCTCCTGAGGCTTCAAGCGTTGGCCTCTATGGCCAGCAGAGCTTAAGGTGCTCTGGCTGACGTGGGCACGTCCAGCAGAGACGTGCCCCTGCACACCTGTCCCCTAGCAGGGGGTAGATTACACTAACTGGACTTCTGCCTGTCACAGTAGGTGAGGGAAGGGAAGCAAACCAAATACAACAAAAGCAACAAAACACCAGGCTAGGCCCCAAAGCTAGGGAACAGGGAAAGGTAACTACCTGACAATCCCTGAGCCTTTCCCTGACTGATGACAACATGAGCAAATCTTTAGGGTGGAAGCGCTCATGCTCTGGAACCTAAGCCTAGCTGAAACTGAAGCAAACCCTCAGCTAGGGAGCTGGAGATAAGACAACCGGTTCCTAGCGCAAGGTGCAGGAACCAGTGTCTTCCTGAGGCCTAGCCAGAACACACAACAAAAGGGAAGGAGTAGGACTTAGCTTAAGACGGACGGAGAGCAGGAGATCCACCAAACACCAGCTGAGAACTCCAGAAGCAAATATAAACCGCAAGGGCTATAGTGAGAGGCGGGTATAAATAGCACCACTAAATAGCTAATGAGCAGAACCTGTGGGGAGGTGGGATCCTGCCCAAAACATAGAAACATAGAAGGTGTTGGCAGATAAGAACCATTTGGCCCATCTAGTCTGCCCAATATACTGAATACTATGAATAGCCCCTGGCCCTATCTTATATGAAGGATGGCCTTTTGCCTATCCCGTGCATGCTTAAACTCCAAAAAACAATCAAAGGAGACCCGCGCTGCCTTACTCAATAAAACAGAGTATAATGTGAAGTACACTGAATGACACTCCAAGGAGTGTGTCGCTGCTGGTCTATAGTAGGGAGTAAATTGCCTAAACCCTAGAAGAAGTGAATCAAATCAAAGAACAACGTAATAAATAGACCGCGCTGACTATACAGTGTAAAATAATAACTAATAGTTAATATCTTAATATGTAGCACATTAGATGATATCCGCTATTGTGTCCACCGTTACTGATTAAAGTAATGTCCGGAGTCAGTGCAAGTTGGTTAATCTAATAAATGATCAACTTGTATAGATCAAGAAAGTATATGTATATATGGTCACTTGCCTGTAATGGGCTGACTTTCGGAATCCTTCCTAATCTTCCTGGTGCTTGTACTGGAGGGTAGCTGTGACAGCTCGATCTTCAGGTTTCCTCTACAAGCACGCGCGGCCGGTGACTCGTGCACGCGAGGGAAACCCAGGCTGGTGATCCACGAGGACGCTGCTTCCGTGTGACGTCACACTAGGGATGGATGTCTTCTCGGACCAAAACACTTCCAACGCGTTTCGAAATTACCGAATTTCTTCATCAGGGAACGTCATGCTTAAACTCCTTCACTGTATTTGCAGCTACCACTTCTGCAGGAAGGCTATTCCATGCATCCACTACTCTCTCAGTAAAGTAATACTTCCTGATATTTCTTTTAAACCTTTGCCCCTCTAATTTAAAACTATGTCCTCTTGTAGCAGTTTTTCTTCTTTTAAATATTTTCTCCTCTTTTACCTTGTTGATTCCCTTTATGTATTTAAAAGTTTCTATCATATCCCCTCTGTCTCATCTTTCTTCCAAGCTATACATGTTAAGGTCCTTTAATCTTTCCTGGTAAGTTTTATCCTGCAATCCATGTACTAGTTTAGTAGCTCTTCTCTGAACTCTCTCCAAAGTATCAATATCCTTCTGGAGATATGGTCTCCAGTACTGCGCACAATACTCCAAATGAGGTCTCACTAGTGCTCTGTAGAGCGGCATGAGCTCCTCCCTCTTTCTACTGGTAATGCCTCTCCCTATTCACCCAAGCATTCTGCTAGCATTTCCTGCTGCTCTATCACATTGTCTGCCTACCTTTAAGTCTTCTGAAATAATGACCCCTAAATCGCTTTCCTCAGATACTGAGGTTAGGACTGAATCACTGATTTTATATTCTGCTCTTGGGTTTTTACACCCCAGGTGCATTATCTTGCACTTATCAACAGATTTGCCAGATTTTTGACCATTCCTCTAGTTTTCCTAAATCCTTTTCCATTTGGTGTATCCCGAGGCCTTCTGCAATTTCGCTGATAAAGATATTAAACAACATGGGTCCCAGAACAGATCCCTGAGGTACCCCACTGGTAACAAGACCATGGTCTGAATATACACCATTAACTACAACCCTCTGTTGTCTGTCCCTCAGCCACTGCCTAATCCATTCAACAATATGGGAGTCCAAGCACAAATACTGCAATTTATTGATAAGCCTTCTATGTGGGACAGTATCAAAAGCATTACTAAAGTCTAGATAAGCGATGTCTACTGCACCTCCGCCATCTATTATTTTTGTCACCCAATCAAAAAAATCTATAAGATTAGTTTGACATGATCTCCCTGAAGTAAACCCATGATGTTTTTCATCTTTCAATCCATGGGATTTTAGATGTTCCTCTCCTTAAATATGGTTTCCATTAATTTCCCCACTATTGATGTAAATCTTACTGGCCTATAGTTGCCCGATTCCTCCCTACTACTCCTTTCTTGTGAATGGGCACAACATTTGCTAATTTCCAATCTTTTGGGACGACTCCTGTTACCAGTGATTGGTTAAATAAATCTGTTAATGGTTTTGCTAGTTAACTGCTAAGCACTTTTAATAGCTTTGGGTGTATCCCATCAGGCCCCTGTGACTTATTTATATTAATTTTAGACAGCTGACTTAGAAACTTTTCCTCTGTAAAGACACATGCATCAAAAGATTCATTAGTCTTCCTCCTTAACTGAGGTCCTTTTCCTTCATTTTCCTTTGTAAAAACTGAACAGTCCGGAGGTCCTCATTAGCTTGTTATTTGTCATGTTTTATATAGTTATTTATAAGCTATACTACCTCTGAATCATTTGTGAGGCCAGTTGTTGGCCACTGCATTTCCTTTGTATATGTATTGGAAATACTTACTATATCATTCATTTATATGCTCCAATAAAATAATGATTGAACCGTAAAAACTGAACAGAAGTATTCATTGAGGCAGTTTTCATTTATGTATCTGAAAAATGTCACCTTTTTTCACTGACTGAGCTAATTTCTCTTCTGCCTGTGCTTTAGAAGCTCTTATAACTTGCTTGGCCTCTCTCTGCCTAATCTTATAAATTTCCCTGTCATCCTCGTTTAGTTTTTTTTCATAATTACTAAATGCTATTTTTTAGTTTTTAATGATTTTGGCCACTTCTGTTGAGTACCACAGTGGTCTCTTCCTTTTTTTTTTTTACTGACAAGCCTAATTCAATTATCTGTTGCCTTCAATTGTGCCACTTTTAAGTAGTCCCATTTCTCCTGGACTCCATTGAAACTGTTACAATCTGATAGGGACTCGTATACCACTAATCTAATTTAAAAAAAAGTCTGTTTTTCTAAAATCTAAAACTTTTGTTTTTGTGTGGTGTGACTCAGTCACTGTACTTATAGTAAACCACACTGACTGGTGATCACTAGATCCCAAGCTTTCCCCTACAGTAATATCAGGTACCAAATTCCCATTTGTGAATACTAAATCTAAAATGGCTTCCTTCCGGGTTGGCTCCTCAACTACTTGCTGTAGAGATAATCCCAGTAGGGAATTTAGAATATCTGTACTCCTGGCAGAACTAGCTTTTTTGGTTTTCCAGTTTACATCAGGAAGATTAAAGTCTCCCATAATGATAACTTCCCCTTTCAATGTCATTTTAGCTATTTCCTCGACTAGTAGATCATCTAATTCTTTGACTTGGCTAGGTGGTCTATATATCAGAACAAAGAGAAACAGAACAATCTGTCAGATAGACTCACGTGTAGCAAGTCTGTCAGATCTTCTCAGGCCTCTCACAGGGCAGGGCGTGACAGTTTCCCCCCCCCCTCTACGGGTGACCTCCGGGCACCCAGGACCAACCTTATCCGGGTGTGCCCTGTGAAAGGCCTTCACGAGACGACTAGCATTGACATCAGTCGCCAGAACCCACATTCTTTCCTCAGGGCCGTATCCCCTCCAATGCACAAGGTACTGAAGGGAGCCATGAAGAACACACGAGTTGAGTATTCCGGAGATCTGAAACTCCAGATTACCATCTACCAAGACAGGAGGAGGTGGCAAAGGAGATGGTTCAGCAGGTTCAACATACTTCTTCAGCAAAGACCTGTGAAACACATTATGGATCTTACAGGCCTGTGGAAGTTCCAGACGAAATGTAACCGGATTAACAATTGCCGAGATTTTGTAGGGACCAATAAATCTTGGGCCCAACTTCCAAGAAGGCACTTTCAACTTAATGTTCTTAGTGGACAACCAGACCAAATCATCCACACACAGGTCTGGACCAGTCATACGTCTCTTGTCAGCCATCCATTTATATCTTTCACCCATTTTTTTTAAATTAGTTTGAATCTTCCGCCAGATAGAAGACAACAAAGAAGAGAATCTCTCCTTTTCAGGTATACCAGAAGATTCAGTCCCATAAAAAGAACCAAACTGAGGGTGAAAACTATATGCTCCAAAAAATGGTGTCTTATCAGTGGACTCCTGTCTACGGTTATTCAAGGCAAACTCAGCCAAGGACAAGAACAAAAACCACTCTTCCTGATTCTCGGCGATAAAACACCTTAAATAAGTCTCCAGGTTTTGGTTAGTGCACTCAGTTTGTCCATTCGACTGAGGATGGAAAGCCGAAGAGAAAGACAGCTGAATACCCAGACGAGTACAAAACGCCTTCCAAAACCTGGAAACAAATTGCGTCCCCCTATCAGACACAACATCAGAGGGGATGCCGTGCAATTTCACAATGTTATCAACAAACACCTGAGCGACAGTTTTAGCATTGGGCAGACCCATTTTTGACCCCAGGGCGATAGGTGACCACAAAATTTAATCTGGTAAAAAACAATGACCATCTGGCCTGCCTAGGGTTCAGACGCTTTGCTGATAGCAGGTAAGCCAGATTCTTATGGTTAGTAATTACCGTAATCGGATGAATCAATGACGCCACTCCTCAAAGGCCAATTTAATGGCCAGCAACTCTCCATTCCGAACATCATAATTTCTTTGCGTCCCCCTATCAGACACAACATCAGAGGGGATGCCGTGCAATTTCACAATGTTATCAACAAACACCTGAGCGACAGTTTTAGCATTGGGCAGACCCATTTTTGACCCCAGGGCGATAGGTGACCACAAAATTTAATCTGGTAAAAAACAATGACCATCTGGCCTGCCTAGGGTTCAGACGCTTTGCTGATAGCAGGTAAGCCAGATTCTTATGGTTAGTAATTACCGTAATCGGATGAATCAATGACTCCACTCCTCAAAGGCCAATTTAATAGCCAGCAACTCTCTATTCCGAACATCATAATTTCTTTCGGCAGCAGAAAGTTTCTTTGAAAAAAAAGCACATGGGCGCCATTTGCTAGGAGAGGGACCCTGCGACAAAACTGCTCCGACTCCCACTTCTGATGCGTCAACCTCCACAATGAAGGGTTGAGACACCTCCGGTTGCATCAGAATGGGAGCGGAAGCAAAACATTCATTTTTAGCAGAAAAAGCCTGTAATGCTTCTTCCGACCAGAGTGAGAAGTCCACACCCTTCCTAGTCATATCAGTCAAAGGCTTGACAATAGTGGAATAATTCAGGATAAATTTTCTGTAGTAATTAGTAAAACCCAAAAACCACATCAGAGCTTTCTGATTCTCCGGCCGATCCCATTCCAGTACTGCACGGACCTTTTCAGGATCCATGCGAAAACCTGAAGCAGAAAGTAAGTAACCCAGAAACTGCAGCTCCTGGACAGCAAACACACATTTCTCTAACTTAGCATACAATTTATTCTCCCAAAGGATCGATAATACTTGTCTTAAATGATCCTGATGAGTCTCCATATCGGGTGAGTAAATTAGTATGTCATTAAGGTAAATAACAACAAACCTCCCCACCAAATGATGAAAAATGTCATTGATAAAGTGCTGGAAGACTGTTGGGGCATTAGTCAAACCAAAGGGCACTATCAGGTTCGCAAAGTGGCCCTCAGGGGTATTGAAGGCCGTCTTTCAGTCATCCCCTTCCCTGATTCTTATCAGATTATAAGCCCCTCTTAAATCCAACTTGGAAAACACTTTGGCTCCGACAATCTGATCAAATAAATCCGGGATCAAGGTAAGAGGATAAGGATCACGGACAGTAATGAGATTCCATTCCCGGAAATCTAGACATGGTCTAAGGGTCCCGTCTTTTTTTTTTTAACAAAAAAGAAGCCAGCTGCCATAGGTGACTTAGATGGCCTAATATGCCCCTTTGACAAACTCTCGGCAATATACTCCCGCATAGCTACTCTATCGAGTTGGGAAACATTATATAGCCGAGATTTTGGCAATTTAGCTCCGGGAATAAGATTGATCGGACAATCATACTCTCGGTGAGGGGGTAACTCCTGATCTCCACCCTCAGAGAAAACGTAAAATCAGAAAGAAACGAAGGTAACCCCTTAGTGGAAACCACAGAAATAGATGCGCTGATTTGTCTAGTTTGCCAATCAATGGTAGGGTTATGTTTGATCAACCATGGTAAACCCAGTACCAGAGAAGCAGGCAAACCTTTCAGAACAAAACAGGAAATGGACTCAACATGAGAATCACCCACCCTCAAATGAATATCCTGCACAATATGAGCTAGATACTTTTGCGAGAGAGGAGTGGAATCAATAGCAAATACTGATATCCCTTTGCTTTATGCGCTTGTTAAAAAACAATGGCTCTGAACAAATTGATAATCAACAAGGTTAACCCCTGCACCACTGTCCACAAATACTTCTAACTCTAGCGCCACCATGGCAGGCAGGAGAGATTGGGTACTGCAGGTAGAATACAAATATACCTTTTCTGACTCCCTATTCACGCTACCAAGGTTAATGGAACTCGTTTTATTGGAAAGAACCCCTTGCTTTTCCACTTTGAAGCTTCCTAAAAGGACACACATTAATGAAATGTCCTTCTTTACCACAGAAGAAATAGAATCTTCTCTGACCTCCAGAGTTACCATTACCAGGGCAAGAAGAGACCTGACCTAACTGCATAGGTTCATCCCCAGGCACTGGTTCAAGTGTCACTGTGCCCCGAGGGACAGGAGGAACAATTTCCCCACATGATAGTGTGTCCTGGTTGAGAGGAACCTTGCACCTCTCCTTCAGGTGTCTATCAATCCATACAGCTAGGGACATGGCCGCCTCCAAAGAATCGGGGTTTTCATGAAATGCAAGGGCGTCTTTTAGTCTCTCAGACAGCCCCTGACAGAACTGACTACAGAGAGCTGGGTCATTTCACTCCGAGTCAGTCGCCCATCTTCTAAATTCAGCACAATATGACTCAGCAGAACGTTCTCCCTGACTCAAGCTATGCAGCTTAGATTCAGCCAGAGAGACCCGGTCTGGATCATCATAAATCAGGCCCAGGGCTCTGAAAATTCATCCACCGATCGGAGGGACTGACAACCGATCGGCAGAGAAAAGGCCCAAGACTGAGCATCACCTTTTAGCAGAGAAATGATTTTCGTCTCCAGATAAGATCGGACGTAGACGAAAATACAATCTACAAGATTCCCTGAACCAAACAAAGTTATCTGGGAGAGCGACCTTAGGTTCAAGGCTGGCCTGGTTCCCACCAGTGGAGCCAGATGCCAGGAATCTCTGACACAGTAGAACAGAATTACGGAGGTCAGCTACCTCCCAAGAGAATTCCTGCATGCGATCCACCCGTGCATCAACAGCTTCCATTTTGCACAGAGCAAGGGAAAAAAATGACGGTATGGGCGGTTTATTATGTCCCGGTACGTGAGGGAAGGGACGCAAACCTAATGCAACAAAAGCAACAAAACACCAGGCTAGGCCCCAAAGCTAGGGAACAGGGAAAGGTCACCGCCTGACAATCCCTGAGCCTGTCCCTGACTGCTGGCAACATGAGCAAATCCTTAGGGTAGAAGTGTTCATGCGCTGGAACCTAAGCCTAGCTGAAACTGAAGCAAACCCTCAGCTAGGGAGCTGGAGATAAGACAACCGGTTCCTAGCGCAAGGTGCAGAAACCAGCGTCTTCCTGAGGCTTAGCCAGAACACACAACAAAAGGGAAGGAGTAGGACTTAGTTCAAGATGGACAGGGAGCAGGAGATCCACCAAACACCAGCTGAGAACTCCAGAAGCAAATATAAATCGCAAGGGCTATAGTGAAAGGAGGGTATGAATAGCACCACTAAATAGCTAATGAGCAGAACCTGTGGGGAGGTGGGATCCTGCCCAAAACCACAACAAAGAGAAACAGAACAATCTGTCAGTTAGACTCACGTGTAGCAAGTCTGTCAGATCTTCTCAGGCCTCTCACAGGGCAGGGCGTGACACTGCCCCACCCTTCCTGCAGGAAGTAGGACTTGCCCACTTCTCTCCAAAGGGGGGTTAGAATGAAATGGTAAATTCCATTCTATCTACATACAGCTCTGCCGTGTTTTCATTACATGTGAACATACCAGTTGCATAACAAATACGAATGCACATTGTGGAGGACCTGGAATAAATACACAAGATGACATGAGTTTAGACCAATAAAGACAGTAGCAAGGTGCAAAAGTGGTAACACCACTCTGGGGTGTTACAATTTTTACTTTGTTGCTTGGACTTTAGCTGTCATTCTGGTCTTGTATGAAAGCCTGGAATGTCAGCTTTCAAGACCAGTTGCTTGTTTCTAGCTGGAGATATCACCATATAAAGCAGCCCTCCCCCCTCCTCTTTCTGCCTGAGCCGAGGCACTCACTAGCTATGTTCCTCCTCCCAGTGCTCTGCCCGTCTCTTGTTTATAATACACTTTATGTTGGCATCATTTTGTAAATCTAATTTTATTATTTTTGGATGTTAGATGGAGTACAATTTTAGATGCAATTTTTACAACTTTTAAGAAAATTTCCAAAACCTGCTTTTGAAAGGACCAATTCAGTTATTAAGTCACTTTGTGGGGCTTACATGATAGAAACCAACCATAAATAACCCCATTTTAGAAACTAGACCCCTCAAGTTATTGAATTATGATTTTACAAACTTTGTTAACCCTTTAGGCGTTCTACAAGAATTAATGGAAAACTAGAGAAATTTCAAAATGTCACTTCTCTTAGCAGAATTTCCAATTTCAGACATTTTTTCTTGTAAAGCAGCAAGGGCTAACATAAAAACAAAACTCAATATTTATTACCCTGATTCTGCAAAATACAGAAATTCCCCATATGTGGTCGTAAACTGTCGTATGCAAATAGTAGAGAATTGCGGCATACAGCTTCTTTTGTTTGCAGTTTATGACATTTATTAGTGTTACATCACATGGGATTTATGATTCAGCTACATGTCAGAAAATTTGAAGTAGTCACATTCACTAGATTTGGCGAACCAGACATTTTGGCCTGTCAAGGCCTTCTTCAGTGGTCTATTATCTTAGTCTGACTTCCTATGTTAAATGGCGCTATAAGCAGAATGCAGGGCTCAGAAGGGAAGGAGCAACATATGGATTTCGGAGGGCAGATTTCACTGGGATAATTTTAAGATGCCATGTCACATTTGAAGACCCCTGATGCACCCCTACAGTAGAAACTCCCCAAAATTTAACCCATTTTGGAAACTATGGGAAATGGGAAAATTTTATTGGTACTATTTTGGGGTACATGTTATTATTGGTCGCTCAATATTATGCTTTTTGCGAGGTTTATTTTTTATTTTTTTATTATAGCATTTACCTGACAAGATAGATGTGTTATTTTCATAGAGCAGGATGTTATGGATGCGAAGATACAAAATAAGTGTATTTTTATTTTTTTGTTTCAGTTTTATATAATAAAGCATTTTTTTTTTTTAATAACACTTTATTGATAATCCAACAATAACCATTATATAAAACATATCATTATTATCATATATCAAAATATTTTCCTTTAACCCCCCCAAACCTCCCCCCTGCGATGCGTCTTCCTTCAGCCCCACCCCTCCGTTCTGAGACCGAGGAGTGGGGTTGACGGGTGAAGAGCGGAGGAAGCTTCTATAAGATCCAGTCTCCCCAGATTCCAATCCATTTTTCCTCAGTATTTCTCTGCTTATACAAAATGTATTCATATCTCTTAGTAGTACTCACCAGATTTAACCATGTATTAACAGTGGGACTGTTTCGCGAAAACCAAGAATGTGCTATCAAAAGTCTTGCCAAAAACATTATCTTAAATAAAAGATTTTTTTTGTATTGCTGACAGCTCACTCTGGCCAGCTCACCCAATACCCAACATTCAGGGGAAAAAGGGATCCGCACCTTCAATTTTCCCTCAGTATATTTATGGACAGCCTTCCAATAGGGTTTCAACTCTGCACAGGACCAGAACATGTGCAAATAGTCCGCTTCAGGAGCATCGCACCTAGGGCAGTTGGAGTCGTTCCTAATCCCACATCTATTAAGCCAGAGAGGTGTAACATAAAGTCTATGTAAAATATTAAACTGCACCACCACGTGATTAAAATTATGTGAAACCGATTTTAAAGAGGACCTTTTACAGATTATGACAATGTGAACTAAGTATACAGACATGGAGAGCGGCGCCCGGGGATCTCACTGCACTTACTACAAACCGGATTCCAAAAAAGTTGGGACACTAAACAAATTGTGAATAAAAACTGAATGCAATGATGTGGAGATGGCAAATGTCAATATTTTATTTGTAATAGAACGTAGATGACAGATCAAACGTTTAATCCGAGTAAATTTATCATTTTAAAGGAAAAATACGTTGATTCCAATTTTCACGGTGTCATCAAATCCCCAAAAAGTTGGGACAAGTAGCAATAAGAGGCTGGAAAAAGTAAATTTGAGCATAACGAAGAGCTGGAAGACCAATTAACACTAATTAGGTCAGTTGGCAACATGATTGGGTATAAAAAGAGCTTCTCAGAGTGGCAGTGTCTCTCAGAAGCCAAGATGGGTAGAGGATCACCAATTCCCACAATGTTGCGCAGAAAGATAGTGGAGCAATATCAGAAAGGTGTTACCCAGCGAAAAATTGCAAAGACTTTGCATCTATCATCATGAACTGTGCATAACATCAGCCGAAGAGTGAGAGAATCTGGAACAATCTCTGTGCGTAAGGGTCAAGGCCGTAAAACCAAACTGGATGCCCGTGATCTCCGGGCCCTTAAACGACACTGCACCACAAACAGGAATGCTACTGTAAAGGAAATCACAGAATGGGCTCAGGAATACTTCCAGAAACCATTGTCAGTGAACACAATCCACCGTGCCATCCGCCGTTGCCAGCTGAAACTCTACAGTGCAAAGAAGAAACCATTTCTAAGCAAGATCCACAAGCTCAGGCGTTTTCACTGGGCCAGGGATCATTTAAAATGGAGTGTGGCAAAATGGAAGACTGTTCTGTGGTCAGACGAGTCACGATTCGAAGTTCTTTTTGGAAATCTGGGACGCCATGTAATCCGGACCAAAGAGGACAAGGACAACCCAAGTTGTTATCAACGCTCAGTTCAGAAGCCTGCATCTCTGATGGTATGGGGTTGCATGAGTGCGTGTGGCATGGGCAGCTTGCATGTCTGGAAAGGCACCATCAATGCAGAAAAATATATTCAGGTTCTAGAACAACATATGCTCCCATCCAGATGTCATCTCTTTCAGGGAAGACCCTTCATTTTTCAACAAGATAATGCCAGACCAAATTCTGCATCAATCACAACATCATGGCTGCGTAGGAGAAGGATCCGGGTACTGAAATGGCCAGTCTGCAGTCCAGATCTTTCACCTATAGAGAACATTTGGCGCATCATAAAGAGGAAGGTGCAACAAAGAAGGCCCAAGACGATTGAACAGTTAGAGGCCTGTGTTATACAAGAATGGGAGAGCATTCCTATTTCTAAACTTGAGAAACTGGTCTCCTCGGTCCCCAGACGTCTGTTGAGTGTTGTAAGAAGAAGGGGAGATGCCACACAGTGGTGAAAATGGCCTTGTCCCAACTTTTTGGGGATTTGTTGACACCATGAAATTCTGATTCAACATATTCTTCCCTTAAAATGGTACATTCTCTCAGTTTAAACTTTTGTTCCGTGATTTATGTTCTATTCTGAATAAAATATTAGAAGTTGGCACCTCCACATCATTGCAATCAGTTTTTATTCACATTTGTATAGTGTCCCAACTTTTTTGGAATCCGGTTTGTATTATCCCTGGGCGCCGCTCCGTTCTCCCGCTATGCCCTCCGGTATCTTCGCTCAGTAAGTTATAGTAGGCAGAGATTTCAGTCACTAAGTTATGGTAGGCGGAGTCAGCCCTTGTTCTGCTGTAGCGCTGGCCAATCGCAGCGCAGAGCTCACAGCCTGGGAGGTTCTTTTCTCCCAGGCTGTGAGCTCTGCAATGCGATTAGCCAGCGCTACAGCAGAACAAGTGCAGACTCCGCCTACCATAACTTTGTGACCGAAGATACCGGAGGGCATAGCGGGAGAACGGAGCGGCGCCCAGGGATAATAGTAAGTGCAGTGAGATCCCCGGGCGCCGCTCTCCATGTCTGTATACTTAGTTCACATTGTCATAATCGGTGAAAGGTCCTCTTTAAGTTCAAAGTTACCTTCTGCTGGTCATCCAAATGAATCATTGGGCACTCATTTTGCCAAGTCCTCTGGCCAGCAGAAGAAACCCCTCCAAATCGAAGTATAAGTAAATTTTTATAAAAGTGAGAAATCTTCAACTTGTGTTCTGAGTTCCCTATCCACTCATTAAATTGTGCTGAAGTGTGTATATGAAACCAGTTTTTTTCCTTTATACTGAAAAGTGCCGACCTTAACTGTAAATAACGAAACCATAATAATTTCTGTGATTTTTCTCTCTGTGATAATTCTACAAATGACATAATATCTCCATTACTTACTACCTGTGTCAAATAAAAAATATTTCTTTTTTGCCAATATTGTTTCTTAGCTAATTCATCTAAAGTCAGAAAGTGCTGGTTATACCATAAGGGAGTGCATCCTAATGAACCTTTCACTCCACACCATTGTCTAATAGAATACCAAGACTTCCTAAAAAGATTCCTAGCTGATCTAAATTCCCTATCGGAGTTGATCAATTGATCAGACTCCAGTAGAGTAAAAAAAATTATCATATGGAGATCTGTTCACTAAGTCCCTGCAAAGTGGGACCATTCACGGAGAAAACAAAACTGTGCAGCTAGAAAATATCCCTTAAAGCAAGGGAGGTTAAAGAGAACCTGTCATGTGGATATTTGATTATAATCTAACTAATTATATACAATCATTAACTACTAAAAAGTACCTTAGATGTATTCACTTACTGGTGTGACAGATGGTTACCTCATAATATACACGCAAAGATGCCGCATGCCGCATGCTAATGATCATTATGAGCTGGAGCTTTTCAATACAAGATGTTGGCAGATTGACTGGGTCAATTAAAGAAAGTGACCCAGCATTGTGCTAAGAGAATCAGTCACTTATTTATGTTGCCCTTAGTTAGGACACCATAAAACTGGTGACAGGTTCCCTTTAACTCCTCCCCTCTGCAGGGGCATATACCAATGCTCTAACTTAAGTCTTACCCATTTCCTCCCCCAGAGTAGATCATTAATAATCCTTTCGATTACCTTAAAATACCTATCCGGGATCTAAACTGGAGAATTCCTAAAGAGATAGAGTAACTGAGGGAGAATCACCATCTTAACTAAAGATATTCTATCGGCTTTTGACAAAGGTAAGCGTAACCACGTTGTTATTTTTAACCTTAACTTATTTATCAATGGCATCAAGTTAAGCGGGATAAAATCTTCCACCCTAGGGGAGACTGTGATACCAAGATACTCAAAGGAGTCCGCAATTTTTAGAGTGTTCAAAGGACTATCATTGGGGAATGAAAATTTATCTAAGGGCATAGTTATTGTATCTAGTGGCATAATCGTAGTTTTATCCCAATTACATCCAGACCTGAGGCTTCTCCAAATTATTTGCATAATAGTTAACAGGGTAGATTTTGTCTGTTGAACATAAAATAAAATATCATCAGCATATAAAGAAATGCGATCTTCCATTCCCAATACCCCAAACCCTAGAATACCAGGATCTTGTCTGACCCTGGCAGCCAAGGGTTCAATATAAATATCAAATAAAAGAGGAGAAAGAGGACATCCCTGGTGAGTGCCCCTAGTCATGGGAAAACCTCTTGCAAGATGTCCATTTATATTCAGTCTTGCAGTAGGAGATCTATAAAGAAGTTTAACCATACTAATAAACCTAGGGCCAAAGCCCATCTTATGAAGCACTCTCCATAGAAATCCTCACTCAACTATATCAAAGGCCTTAGACGCATCTATAGACAAGATAGATCGTGAAGGCCCTCCAGAAGTCTGTATATTAGAGAAAAGACGATGTAGATTATAATGAGTCCCCTTGTTGGGAATAAAGCCATTTTGGTCTGGATGTATAATTTACGTCATAACACTAGATAGCCTCATAGCCAAGATTTTAGAATAAAGTTTAACATCTGTGTTAAGGAGAGAAATCGGTCTATAGGATCCCAGCTCATTAGGGTCTTTACCCTTCTTTAATATTACTATTATCGCGGCCTCTGTCATTGTTTCTGGGAGGGCTCCCTCTTTTATTGAATCGGAGAATGTTCTCCACAAATGGGGAAAAACAACCTCACCATATTTACGATAAAACTCATATGGGAGTTCATCCAATCCAAGGGAAGAATTACCTGAACAGGCCTTCATTGCATCCATTATCTCTTGAGGGCAAAGGTCCATCTCCAGATGTTCCTTTTGGCCGTCTGTGAGAACCGGAAGGAAAATAGAGTCCAAGTATGAGTCCATCGCAGCCTATGAGAGGGCACCCTCTGATTCATATAATTCAGAAAAGTATTTTATAAATACTTCTAATATTCCCTCCTGATCTTCCACAATAGTACCATCAGACGTGTGAATACTACGGCTCTCTTTCTTTGAGTCCTGGCTTGCTATTACTCTAGCCAGCATCTTCCCAGGGCGACCTGCCTCTGTTGTGCTTTATCCAGAAGAAAATCTGAAAGAGCCTGGCTTGTCCTATTCATAATCTCTCTACCTTCCTCTGTTTTTCCCTTGACATACCTAGCCATTCCTACAGCGGCTGCTTTCTCTAGTTCTTTCTCCTTCATAACATAACGTTTGCTCAGGTTTACAATTGTACTAATAAAAATCCCTCTCATAAATGCTTTGAACGTGTCCCAAATATATTGAAATTTAGCTGAGGCATAATTCCTATCCCAAAAGGCAATAATCTCCTTTTCTATCTGATTGTGATTATCATTTATTAATAGCCAATGGGGATTCAATCTAAATGGGGGTTTCCCTCTAGAGTCATTTCCACCCATACATAGCTCTATTGAGAAGGGAACATGGTCTGAAACGGATCTGGCCTCATATTTCATACGTTTGACACAGTTTAGATAATCTTTATTTATCAAGGTCAGATCAATTCTAGACATAGAACTTCCCGATTTACTGACACAGGAAAAAGCTCTTTTCTCCTTAAATAGATATTCCCAGACATCCACGAGGCCCACCTCTTGTCAAAAATGAGCCAGGGGGGACCCCTGGATCGGGGAACACCCATTTCCTCCAGAACAAATCCTATCCACCTCTGGGTTCATCACACAGTTGAAGTCCCCATTGACTATCACCAAGCAATCAGGCCACTGATCCATAAAGGCCATCAAACAATTCAGTACCTGCCTAGAAAACGGAGGGGGAATATAGATAAACGCCAAAATACATAGCTTTCCATCAAGCCTGCCATGAAGAAAAACATATCTCCCCTGTTTATCCATTGAAGATGCCAAACATAGAAAATTAATCTGTTTGTGAATCAATACTGTAACTCCTCTGGAATAGGTAGTGTATGTGGAGTTATAGACCTGTGTAACCCACTTCCCACCAAGTCGGGGTATCCTCTCCTGTGAGAAATGAGTTTCAACTAAACAGACAAAAGCTGGCAGATGTCTCCTTACCAGATCTAATACCGCCTGTCTTTTTACCTTATCCCCTAGACCTCGAACATTCCATGTAAGTATTCTTATAATCATTAATTAATCCTAGGATGCCCAAGTACCACCCTCCTCACGCCTCACTCCGCTCCCCACCTCAGCGTTGGACGCATCGCAGCAATCCCTCCCCACCCACCCTCCCCTATAACTTCCCCACCCTCCCCTATAACCCCCCCTCCCCCCAATCCCAAACCTCAATTCCCCTTTGATCCGTGACTAAAAGAAACAGACCTCTTAACTAGGACCATCCCTCCCCCACTCCCCCCGCCGAACCTCCGACAATCAAATAAAAAAGAGAAAGAAGAAAAACAAATTTTTAAACATTATTACTATCCAGCCAATCAGTGGCCAGCTCTGGAGTATCGAAAAAAAAACACAGAGTCATTAAACATAATCCTTAACTTGGCCGGATACAAAAATAATTTGTACATTGTATCTTCTTGACCGATCTTCTAAGTTCACCATTTTTTTTTAGGAAGTTATAATCCATTTTTACTGTAGAGTTCTCCTCTTTTAATACCTTCACTTCTTGCTCCAAATTATTCACTGTGTTTTCTAAATCTTTAATTCTATCTCGTATCTTTCTCATCTCATCTTTTATAATAAGAACGTCTGTCTGTACTGACCCCAATTGAACCGCAATATTTTGTATCGCTTTTCCATTGTTTTTAACAATAAATAAAATCTCATCTAATGGGGAGGAGTTGTCCGTAGACGTCTCCCTGTCTCCCCCTCAGGTGTCTCCTCCGGCCTGGGCTCGGGATTGTTTTTTCTTGTATTAATGTCCTGCCTCCCTTTTGGACCCGACCTGGTACTTAAATTTGATGATCTTAAAAATTGATCAATTCTGGAGGACTCTACTTGTTTCTGTCCTAACTTAACCAAAGTCAAGTCCCCCTTTTTTTTTTTCCGTTATCCTCTTTTCTTCTCCTTTTTATTTCTTCTCTTTTCTTCTTATCTCCTTCCTCCCTCCTTCTTGAGTTTTTCATTTTTTTAAACCCCTTTTCCCCCCTTTTTCCCCCTATCCCAGTATAGCTTTTTCCACCCTCAATCTTCAATCTTCCATAGAGAAGGTTAGTTTTTGATGATTAGTTGGAGAGAGCTGGGAAATAGGGAAATAGGGATTAAGACTACTGTCCGGTGGGGTTAATTGAAAATTAGTGGGATTAGGCGAGGCAGAGAAATATCACACGGAACCAGGAGAGAGGGGACAAACAGAGAAAGGATCCAGGAGAGGGAGATTAACAAGGATAGGTCTCACCAGTCCGGGGGGGGGGTTCCACTCTGGTTCAGCCACAGTCCACGTCGAGAAGAGACCCACAAGACAGCTACAAATGCCGGTCAATGAAGCCGAAAGCAGGATGGGAGGGGAGGAGGAGAACGGTCCACCGCTGGAGCAGACCGCAAAGCTATGAAGCCGGATTTCAAGCAGAGCCAACGTCACATCACCCCACCACACAGCAAGTGCATGGGGCAGGACGGAGAAAGGCAGGCCGACAATACACTACCCTCGATGCGCTCACAGCTCCGGGAGACCCGCACAGAGACAGATGCTTCTACGAAGGCGCAATCCAGCACGGCGTCCAACACGCGCTCACATCATCACGTCCTGTATTTTTTTTAAATCATGTTTTTGTGTCTCCATTTTCAGAAAGCCATATTTTTTTTACATTTTTCTGCCAATTGTCTTATGCAGGGGCTTGTTTTTTTGCGGGAAGGTTTGATGTTTTTATTGGTATTTTTTTGATCATTCAATATCACTTTTTTAGGGCAAGGTGACAAAAAAATGCCTGTTTTGGCACAGTTTTTATTTTATTTTTTTACGGCGTTCACATGAGGTGGTAGATCCTGTGATATTTTTATAGAGAGTAGGTAGTAGGTTGTAGACACAGACACAGCAATACCTAATATATCTATTTTTTGATTTCAGTTTCACGCAATAAAAACATTTTTGAAAGAAAAAAACATTTTTGTGTCTCCATTTTCTGAAAGCCATCTTATTTTTATTTTTATGCTGATCATTTTGTGTAGGGGCTTGTTTTTTGCGGGAAGGTTTTAATTTTTTTTTTACAGCGTTCACCTGAGAGGGTAGATCATGTTTATAGAGCAAGTCGTTATTGAAGTGGCAATATCTGATATGCCTATTTTTGTTAAACTTTTTAAAAAAATGTATTAAAAATCGCTTGATGAAGGGAAAGGGGCACTTTTTTTTACTGTAATTTTTTTTTTTTTTATTAAATACTTTTTTTTTGTTACTTTTTTTTCATTTTTAGGGCTCTTTCACACTTGCGTTGTTCTTTTCCGGCATAGAGTTCCATCGTTCCCAATGCATTCTGAATGGAGAGAAATTTGTTTAGGATGCATCAGGATGTCTTCAGTTCAGGACCGGAACGTTTTTTGGCCGGAGAAAATACCGCAGCATGCTGTGCTTTTTGCTCCGCCCAAAAATCCTAAACACTTGCCGCAAGGCCGGATCCGGAATTAATGCCCATTGAAAGGCATTAATCCGGATCCGGCGCATTACCGGATCCGACGTTTAGCTTTTTCTGAATGGTTACCATGGCTGCCAGGACGCTAAAGTCCTGTTTGCCATGGTAAAGTGTAGTGGGGAGCGGGGGAGCAGTATACTTACCGTCCGTGCGGCTCCCAGGGCGCTTCAGAGTGACGTCAGGGCGCCCCACGCGCATGGATGACGTGATCGCATGGACACGTCATCCATGCGCATGGGGCGCTCTGACGTCATTCTGGAGCGCCCCGGGAGCCGCACGGACGGTAAGTATACTGCTCCCCCGCTCCCCACTACTACTATGGCAACCAGGACTTTAATAGCGTCCTGGCTGCCATAGTAACACTGAACGCATTTTGAAGACGGATCAGTCTTCAAATGCTTTCAGTTCACTTGCGGTGTTACGGATCCGGTGGGCACTTCCGGCAAATGTGAAACGCAAGTGTGAAAGAGCCCTTATTTTTGTCCCAGTACAGGGACTTCAACATTTCAGGGTCTGATCCCTGTTTTAATGTAGTACAATACATATTGACTCTCTACTGTACTGCACTGACAGTGTGCCTGTGAGACCCAGCCTGGGAGCTGGGTCTCAAAGTCTTCCGTACATAGCAGATCCTGAGGTCTTTGCATGGCCTGGGGTTGCCAGCCATTAGCCCCCTGTCACCACAGCGCAGGGGGGGGGGGGGGGGGGGGGCGATGGAGAGCCAGAGTGCTTGCTGCCATATTGCCCCCAGAGTGCCTGCTGCCATATTGCCCCCAGAGTGCCTGCTACAATATTGCCTCCAGAGAGCTTTGTTCTGAGAGAAATCACTGAGTTCCACAGTCCAGATCTGAAATAGTGGATTATGTTAATCTCAATATGACCAAAGGGGACAACGCCAGGCTGCCATTTAGTGTGTCTGGAATGACAACATCGTCTTTGGCTCCATCTTGTGGTTGTAATGTGGAACTGGTAAAATTGATAAAACTGACAAAATGTACAATATACAACTTATAGTTTGTTTCAGTTCCTCAGTATCTGCAAAATATTGTTTTCTGTGGATGAATGAGAATATTTTAGTTATAGTATAGTATATCCACAGGCTGCAAACCCATACATATTTAATTATGCATTCTTTACTTGCTTAATGGGGTTGTCCGGGTTCAGAGCTGAACCCGGACATACCTCCATTTTTACCCAGGCAGCCCCCCTGACTTGAGCATCAGAGCAGTTTATGGCAAAGGCATTTTCAGGAGTTTCGGTGACGAACCGCAAGGACTAGACTTTCCCTTAGTACTGGATGCAGTGTTTTTAACAATAAATCATAATTACTAATGTCCTAAGGACTAAATTACACCTGTTAATCCAGCACCTACTTATATACCTAAGACTTAACTTTTATTAGTATGCTTCTAATAGTACTACTTATAACTAACTAAATATTTAAAATTCCAGTGCATTGCAACCTTTCTCGTCTATTCAATTTTCTATTGGGTTTCACACCACCATATTTATTAGTGCAGGGTTAGAATCACTAATGCCTAGCTGGCTGCGCGCTGCCAGTATAATATAGGCTCAATGTTTCAATTACCCCTGTGTTAGTTAGGCTGCAACAATGTACTGTATTAAAATTGAAGCTTCACGCTGCCCCCCGACATGTTTCGCCATGTACCGGCGTCTTCAGGGGTTAGGGCAGAGTGTAAGCGTGTCTTCTCCCGACTGAATTATAAGACCTTCGTTTGTGATGTCATCAATAGGCATTCCGCCTGTGGGTGTGGGGCTGCCAGGAAGCCCGATGACATCACCGGCACTGATGGGCGGGCTTTAGCGCTGCCCTAGCCAGTAAAACGGCTAGGGCAGCGCTAAAGCACGCCCATCAGAGCTGGTGACGTCACCGAACAGCAACTGACTGAGGGATTGTCATACTGGTATGGAGATTGCATTTCTCCTTGTCTGTATTGCCACGGCCCGCCAAACAATCATCCAGGGCCCGGTCCTGGGCCGAGGAACGGTGGTTGGGGACCACTGATCTAGATGTTATAAAAGTTTTTATTTATAAATCGATCACAGAGAATTCTAGCCAGACGTTAGAATTTTACACTAGACATTTACACTGCCTGGCCCTGTCAATCAAAGTGCAGAGGGTGCAGCAGTTGCAGAGAGAGTGGAGCCTCTAGGTGTAACGGCAACACCCCCGTTTCTCCTATGGCCGTATTTGCATAGGTTAGCATATTATGTTGATTTACTGTAGATGCTTATGTAGCTAGATTAGGATCTTATGTGATTGTTTTTGTTGTTATTGTTTTTGTTTATGCAGATTTCAAGTTACTACATATCTTATGTTTACAACATGACATTAACCGCTTGGCGACATGTGACGTATTAGTACGTCATAGTGGGAAGTGACTAGTATGTCATGATGATCAGGCGGACACCGGAGCTGTGCATGCAATGATCAATGCAGGGACCCCTGTTGTATCTGCCAGCATCGCTGTAAACATTGTTGCCGGCGGATTACCCACAATCAACACTGACCACGGCATTTAAGAGGATCTCAGCTATGTACTGTACTACATTGAAACAGGGATCAGACCCTGAAATGTTGAAGTCCCTGTACTGGGACAAAAAATATTGTTTTTTAAATAGTGGAAATGGAAAACTCAGCGGCTCAACCTCTCACCGTAAATGGAAAAGGTGCTCACCTAAATGGCCCACCCTTAGGCCCTAAGTGAAAACGTAAATAGCAAAAGAAAAGGGGCACACTCAAATGGGTGCACTTGAATAGGCAATGATATACAATTTATTAAAACCTAAAAACATAATCCCTAAAAACGGACATACATAAGATACAGGCCCTATAAGGAAATATAGCCTATATATGCATAAATAACATGAGTCCCGTGTACCAGTGCACCAATCCAAGGGTGGTTCCTATAGCACCTATGCCAGCTGTATATAAATGAAGTAAGGCCCGTGCTGATGAATAGGAGAGATGGCACATATATCTATGCCGGCTATATAGCACTAAAAATGCAGCACGTGCACCAGTGTACCGCAACCAGCTGTATATCACTTGAAGTGCAACACATGTACAAGTGTATTGCAATGTTAATGGCTGTATAGCGCTTGATGCCAATCACAATAACTTCTGGTCGTTCCCAGTTGAGGTCCGATTCATACATACGGCCAGGGCCGGCCTTAGGTGTTCAGGCGCCCTGTGCGAGCTAACCTTTTGGCGCCCCCCCCCCCCCCCCCCAAAAAAAAAAACCACTGCTTGTTGCTGGCATCATGGCATAGGCTGGCTGACTATCCAACCAAGTAGTTACCAGCCCACACACCCCAAAGGCCGGTGTAATGTTATACTTCCCTACTTCGTGAGATTTCCCTACCCTCGTCACTTCCGGTCGCACCGGACATGACGTGAGGATGTGTGCAGCGCCGCGCAGGCGCACAGCGACAGGTTAGGGAAATTTCACAGCAGAGTGCGCATGCGCCAGGAGCCTCGCCAGCGGTTAGGGTAGGGAAAAACTATGGGCCAATGCGCAGGCGCAGTGATCGGATGGATGTTCTCAGCTGAACACCGGCCGACACTGCGCATGCATCGGGAGCCTCACCAGCGGTTAGGGAAGGGAAAAATTACGTACGGGCCAGTGCTTTTTCCCTACCCTAACTGCTGGTGAGGCTCCCAGCGCATGCGCAGTGTCGGCCGGTGTCCAGCTGAAAAAATTAGTTTCCAATGTAGTATTAATAACTAAACAATTAAATAATAAACATATTGCATTGTCTACTTACCACCAGGAGAATAAGATGATCTGGACTCTGGCTGCAGTCTGGCTCTGGGGACTCCATTGTCACTCTCCCCCCCCCCTTCCCTTGTCACTCTCA
This sequence comes from Bufo bufo, assembly GCF_905171765.1. NCBI lineage: Eukaryota > Metazoa > Chordata > Amphibia > Anura > Bufonidae > Bufo > Bufo bufo. Next base: position 292,077,640 of record NC_053390.1, read on the forward strand.
TTATTCCCCCCCCCCCCTCTCCCTTGTCACTCTCATTATTCCACCCCCCCTCCCTTGTCACTCTCATTATTCCACCCCCCCTCCCTTGTCACTCTCATTATTCCCCCCCTCTCCCTTGTCACTCTCATTATTCCACCCCCCCTCCCTTGTCACTCTCATTATTCCACCCCCCCCCTCCCTTGTCACTCTCATTATTCCCCCCCTCTCCCTTGTCACTCTCATTATTCCCCCCCTCTCCCTTGTCACTCTCATTATTCCACCCCCCCTCCCTTGTCACTCTCATTATTCCCCCCCTCTCCCTTGTCACTCTCATTATTTCCCCCCCTTGTCACTCATTATTTCCCCTCCCTCCCCCCTTGTCACTCTCATTATTCCCCCCCCCTTGTCACTCTCATTATTCCCCCCCCTCCCCCCTTGTCATTCCCATTATCCCCCCCCCTCCCCCTTGTCACTCCCATTATTTCCCCCCTCCCCCCTTGTCACTCTCATTATTTCCCCCCTTGTCACTCTCATTATTCCCCGCCCTCCCCCCTTGTTACGCTCATTATTCCCCCCCTCCCCCTTGTCACTCTCATTATTTCCTCCCCCCTCCCCCCTTTTCACTCTCATTATTTCCTCCCCCCTCCTCCCTTGTCACTCTCATTCTACTCCCACCTCCACCTCTAGTGTAGCGTGGCCGAGCTCTGTTCGATCCGCGGTACAGGAGCATTTGTTTCCTGTACCCGGCCGGACTGACAGGAAGTGCACTGGGCGCCCCCTGCTAAATACAGGGGAGGGGGAGATGGAGGGGGCGGGGGGCCCGCCCCGAGGGAGAACACAAGTGCCGCCTCGCCTGCCGCATATTACATTGCGAGCTGTTGCTATGGCGCCCTATGCGGCCGCACAGCCCGCACACCCCAAAGGCCTGCCCTGCATACGGCAAATTTCACAGTTAGTAACTTAGCATCACTTCCAAAAGTCACCTGGTAAGTTCACAATAACAGAATGGGTACTCCCCAGGAACTGCCACTTTGCAGAGCTCATTCCAGGCGGCCGCACACCAGCGTCGTCCCATGTGGTGTGCTAGACCTCAGCGTGGCGTCCCACGTGACCTGGTTGCTTAGGAGACCGGGTAAAGCTGAGATGATGTCAATGATAGGAGACTGCTTACACCGGATCCAGACAATGCTGATTCTCCTTTATCTTATTTTCTTGTTGCAGGTATTGTCTCTGCTGGATTAGTTAGTGCAACGCTCACTCCTTACGCCAGACGCGTTTCGAGGTGCTGTACCTCTTCCTCAGTGGCCAACTGAGTGAGCGTATCCTCACTCTTATATATGGGACAACTACTCCCATGGTGCTTCACATTATCATGCATTACTAAAATCTGGAATGGACCAGGGTCATATTCCTTCTTACTATCTTGCTTTTTAAAAAAACCTGGTGTAGAATCAGCACATAATGATACCATCATATTATTAAAAAGCTCAATCACTTCCATGCATCCATAAGTGAAACATGTATAAAAATGTAGATAAAACATATAAAACATGTATATCAACTAAAAATAGAAATTGGAGAAAAACGCAAGGTCACACAGTAACCTACCAAAAAAACGCACCAAAAACGCATAAGCATAAACCCTGCGTCTCTTGTGCGATTTTACCCTTTGTCACAAATTTCCCCATCATAAAGGGATACTGTGAGTGGAAAAACACCTACTGCCACTTTTAGGTAGCTTTCCTAAAAACGCTTGGAAGACGCATCAATATTCACCCAGCGTATTACCTTCGATTTTTATTTGGGACCCACAAAATAGACAGAATAGGATCCAAAGTACATATTATTTGTCAGGATCCTTATGAGAGTGGAGATCCCCGGTCCCCAGAGGAGAAGTGGCAGTAGGTGTTTGTCCACTCACAGGATCCCTTTATGATGGGGAAATTTGTGACAAAGTGTAAAATCGCACTAGAGACGCAGGGTTTATGCTTATGCATTTTTGGTGCGTTTTTTTGGTAGGTTACTGTGTGACCTTGCGTTTTTCTCCAATTTCTATTTTTAGTTGATATACATGTTTTATATGTTTTATATACATTTTTATACATGTTTTACTTATGGATGCATGGAAGTGATTGAGCTTTTTAATAATATGATGGTATCATTATGGGCTGATTCTACACCAGTGTTTTTTATTTTTATTTTTTATGGGGTTCCTCTTGTGGTAAACATTATATGATTATTTTATTCTATGGGTTATGGCTATTCTATACAGTTATGGCGATACCAAATTTATATAGTTTTTTTTTATGTTTTACTACTTTTTTAGCATAAAATAAATGATATTTTGCATCACCATATACTAAAGTCCATAACATTTTATTTAGTTTTTTCACCAATGTAGCTGTATGGGGGCTTGTTTTTTGTGGCATTTACCACTATCTTTACCACTATCTTTCTTAAAAGCAGAGAAATTGAAATTTTAAAAGCTGCACATTTTTTTAATTTTTTTTGTAAACTTTGTATTTTTTTAAAATAAATAAAGGTGAAATATATCGACTCAAATTTACCACTGTTATAAGGTACAATGTGTCACGAGAAAGCAATCTCAGAATGGCATAAAAACATTCCAAAATTATTACCACATAAAGTGACATGTCAGATTTGCCAAAAATGGCTGGGTCCTTAAAGGCTATGTACACATTTTGGGGTATTTTATTTTATTATTGCATTGTATTCATTTTGAGTTAAAAATCATTTTTCATTTGTTCTTTATTAAAAATATGGAATCCTTTATTTCTGGACATAGCTGAGATGCTCTAGAAGCTGCCTCTGGATTTTCTCTCTTTTTTGTCAATTCCGGAGCTGACGGGCTTTTTATCTCTGCTCTCTGACATTAAAAACACTCATTATAGCTAAGTTCTTATCTTACTGATAAGAATGTGGCTTAAATAAGTGTTTTTGACTTCTTAGTAATTTACAGATAAGGGTTATTAGATGACCAGCACAATTTGAAAAATAGTTAACCCTTTGTGACAGAATGGCTCAATATTTTTTAATAAAGGCCAAGTGAAAATATGATTTTTAGCCAAAATGAGCAAAATACAATCATAAACAAAAATTGCCTCCAATGGTGTACATAGCCTTTAAGGTGGAAACTGGCCCGGGGTAGAAGGGATTAAGCATGTGATCTATGCTGGAGTCTAATCACAATGTGATCTATGCTGGAGTCTAATCACATGTTGTTTTAGATGGAGGGGCTATACTTCTCATAGGATAGTGTCTTTATACTAGGATTCCATCTGGAATATGCCTCTTTTTGCTGTATATATGAATCATGATATTTAGCCAAAACGCATCACATCTGCCAGTATTTTGTTTATAGTAATAAAGTAAAGACTTTTTAGCATCAGAAGTGAGTGCTGATCCACTTCTTCTGCTTGGATCTATGGGTCTGCAACTCAGGACACAAGTACCACCTTCTTCCAGAGTGCCAACTGATTATTTCTACAAATTCTTCACAGTGTAGGCATCGGACATACGATGCATTCGGGAAAGTCTTTAGACCCTTTCACTTTTTCACATTTTGCTATGTTGTGGCCTTGCTCTAAAATACTAAAAGAAAAATCATGTTTTCTCCATCATTCTGCACTCAATAACCCATAATGAGAAAGTAAAAACAGAATTTTCGAAATTCTCACAACTTTGTTTTAATGTTGAATCTATTTTTATTGAATAGAAAAAGAACACAACAATCATACATAGCAACCAAGACATTGTATGAAAAATATATCTCCAATTCCATTTCCAAGACCATGCGAAACATAAAATAAAGTGCACAGATGGATTCAGAGACCACCATATTTCTCTGGGATGCAACAATGAGGACCAGAGAAGACAATTGCCATCAAATAAATGCTAAAGGAGAGATTCAGCAATATTAGGTACATACAGTGTGATATGAAGAACCTTGACTGCTAAAAGGGAAGGCAAAAGGAACTTAGGACACATTCCTGAGATACTCAGTGATGGCGGTTTAAACAAAGGGCTACTAATATGTATCACAACTTTGTTTTAAAAGAAAAACTAAAATCCTGCATTGAAATATGTATTCATACCCCTTGCTATGATACTTAAAATGTAGTTCTGGGGGCCTCCCTTTTCTCTTGACCATCATGCAATCAAGGTTTCTACACCTTGATTGTGTAGTACCTCTGACCTGGGTGTACTACTATTGTAAATGTAAATGTTAGTGTAATGCAATATCATGCTATACACCTTGTTCATCAGAGATGAGATTTGGCAACAAGAATGGGACTTACCATCCTATTCCTCGCCTCTTTGTAGGAGTGGGCTGGTCTGACTCCCTGCCAAGTCAGGGGCAGAGCTAGTGTGAGGTATGGGAAAGTAGAGAGTGAGGAGTGAGGAAGCATGTCATCCAGCTCCAACTCTTCCAGGCCATGAGGACCCCAGAGGCAGCTCCTCTAGGAGGACAGCTACCCCAGAGATCCTCAGGGTTCCAGGCTATAAATGATCTGTAAACTATGGTGTATTTGTGTTGGCAGTGTGATAAAGCAATCAAGCTATACAGATTATGCTGCAGGGTGAGGGGAAACACATTAAGACACCACCACTGTAGTTCAGGGCAGGCATAGACAGAAGCATGCATCGTAAGGTGAACACCTACAGCCACAGGTGTCATAGTACAGCCATAGGGAGGGGAATAAGGAGAGAGACATTGTCAGCTAGCAAACTTCTGTCATCTTCACATTGTCAGCCACCATACCTCATTCTCTGAGAGGAGAAATTGCACTTTGTACGAACTGCTTCTGGCCTGTCTTTCACTGAGGGTGTGTGTAGTACACCAGACCTGGGGATACTACTATAGTACCAATCCCACTACCAATCCCATCCTCTGCAACTGCTCCTCAGGGGCTCGCTACAATTGGAGTCCAAATTTGGTTGATTGGACATGATTTGGAAATATATAAGGTCTCACAGTTGACAATCCATAACAGAGCAAAAACCAAGCCATGAGGAGGAAAGAACTGCCAGTACAGCCCAGAGACAGTGCTGTGGGACTGAAAGTTCCCAAGAGCACAGTGACCTCCGTAATTCTTAAATGGAAGAACATTGGAACAACCAGGACTAGAACTGGCCGCCTAACCCAACTAAGTAATCGGAGGAGGGGGCGGAAAGAACCTTGGTAAGAGAGGTGACCAAGAACCCAATGGTCATTCTGGCTGAGCTCCAAGGATCATGAGTGCAAATGGGAGAAATTTCCTGAAGGTCAACCATCACTGCAGCATTTTACCATTCTAGGCCAGTGATAGCGAACCTATGGCACGGGGGCCAGAGGCGAAACTCAGAGCCCTCTCTGTGAGCCCCCACGCCCTGTAAAAAGTCTAAGGTGTACCAATATGCCTGTGACTTTTCCTGCCATTCATCAGCGCAGGACGCACTATGAACAGCACACTGAATGTAGGCAGGCTATTATACTGTAGCTAAATGATAAAGTACATGGAAGATATACTACACTGAACAAAAATATAACCGCAACACTTTCGGTTTTGCTCCCCTTTTGCATGAGCTGAACTCAAAGATCTGAAACATTTTTTACATGCACAAAAGACCCATTAGTCTCAAATATTGTTCACAAATCTGTCTAAATCTGTGTTAGTGATTTTCCGAGATAATCCATCCCACCTCACAGGTGTGGCATATCAAGGTGCTGATTAGACAGGATGAATATTGCACAGGTGTGCTTTAGACTGCCACAATAAAAGACCACTCTGAAATGTGCAGTTTGATCACACAGCACAATGCCACATATGTTGCAACTTTTGAGGGAGCGTGCAATTGGCATGCTGACTGCAGGAATGTCTACCAGAGCTGTTGCCCGTGCAATGAATGTTCATTTCTCTACCATAAGCCGTCTCCATAGGCGTATCAGAGAATTTGGCAGTACATCCAACCGGACTTACAACCGCAGACCAAGTGTAACCACACCAGCCAGGACTTCCACATCCAGCATGTTCACCTCCATGATCGTCTGAGAACAGCCACCCGGACAGCTGCAGCAACATCAATTTGCATAACCAAAGAATTTCTGCACAAACTGTCAGAAACCATCTCAGGGAAGGTCATCTGCATGCTCGTCTTCCTCATCGGGGTCTGGGCCTGACTGCAGTTCATCGTCGTAACAGACTTGAGTGGGCAAATGCTCACATTCGATGGTGTCTGGCACGTTTGAGAGGCGTTCTGTTGATGGATGAGTCCCGGTTTTCACTGTTCAGGGCAGATGGCAGACAGCGTGTGTGGTGTTGTGTGGGTGAGCGGTTTGCTGACGTCAACGTTGTGGATGGAGTGACCCATGGTGGCAGGGGGGTTATGGTATAGGCAGGTGTATGTTATGGACAACGAACACAGGTCCATTTGATGAATGGCATTTTGAATACACAGAGATACCGTGACGAGATCCTGAGGCCCATTGTTGTGCCATTCATCCACGACCATCACCTCAGGAATCAGCATGATAATGCACGGCCCCATATTGCAAGGATCTCTACACATTTCCTGGAAGCTGAAAACATCCCAGTTCTTGCATGGCCAGCATACTCACCGGACATGTCACCACCCATTGAGCATGTTTGGGATGCTCTGGATCGACGAATACGACAGCGTGTTCCAGTTCCTGCCAATATTCTGCAACTTCGCACAGCTATTGAAGAGGAGTGGACCAACATTCCACAGGCCATAATTAACAACCTGATCAACTCTATTCGACGGAGATGTGTTGCACTGCATGAGGCAAATGGTGGCCACACCAGATACTGACTGGTTTTCTGCCCTCCCCCCAGTAAGGCAAAACTGTGCACATTTCAGAGTGGACTTTTATTGTGGGCAGTCTAAGGCACACCTGTGCAATATTTATGCTGTCAAATCAGCACCTTGATATGCCACACCTGTGAGGTGGGATGGATTATCTCTGCAAAAGAGAAGTGCTCACTAACACAGATTTAGACAGATTTGTAAACAATATTTGAGAGCAATGGGTCTTTTGTGTATGTAGAAAATGTTTCAGATCTTTGAGTTCAGCTCATGCAAAATGGGAGCAAAACTGAAAGTGTTGCGTTTATATTTTTGTTCAGTGTATATTGGACTGTAGCATTCAGGTTAAATTGCCTTGTTGGCAATTTGCGATAAATAAGTGGTTTTTTGGTTGCAGTTTGGGCACTTGGTCTGCAAAAGGTTCGCCATCACTCTAGGCTTTATGGTAAAGTGGCCAGAAAGAATCCTCTCCTTAGTAAAAGACACATATATAGCCCACCTCAAAATTTCAAAAAAGCACCTAAAGGACTCTCAGACTGTGAGAAACAAAATTCTCTCATGAAGCCAAGATTGAACTTTTTGGCCACAATTCTAAGCCTCATGTGTAGAGGAAACCAGGCACTGCTCTTCACCTGTTGAATACCACTTCTACAGTGAAGCATAGTGGTGGCAGCATCATGCTGTGGAGGTTGTTTTTAGCATTTGGAACAGGGAAACTGATTAGGGTTGACGGAAAGATGAATGGAACAAGGTACAGAGATAGTCTTATTGAAAATCTGATCCAATGTGCTCTGGACTTCAGACTGGGCTGAAGGTTCACCTTCCAACAAGACAATGTCCGAAGCACGCAGCCAAGAAAACACATGAGTGGCTTAGGGACAACTCTGTGAATGTTCCTATCCAACCTGACAGAACATCAGAGGATCTACAGAGAAGAATGCCAGAAAATCCCTAAATCCAGTTCTGCAAACGTTTTTGGCATCATACCTAAAATGACTGGAGGCTGTAATCACTGCCAAACGTCAACTAAGTACTGAGTAAAAGGTCTGAACTCAAAATACTTATGTCAATGCAATAATTTAGTTCTTCCTTTTAAATAAATTTACAACGATTTTGAACATTCTTGGGGTCATTTAAAAAAACTGGTGTAAAGTGGAACTGGCTTAGTTGCTCATAGCAACCAATCAGATTCCACCTTTCATTTTCGACAGCTCTGTTGGAAAATGAAAAGTGGAATCTGATTGGTTGCTATGGGCAACTAAGCCAGTTCTACTTTACACCAGTTTGAAAAATCACCCCATCTGTTTTTACTTTCTCATCATGGGGTATTAAGTGCAGAATGATTGGGAAAAACTTTTTATTTTTTATTTTATTTTACCACAAGGCAAACAAAATATAAAAAAGTGAAATGGGCCTGAAGACTTTCTAAATGTATTGTAGGTTCTAGAAACTCCAGCAAAGAGACTTACAGTTGTGAACCCTTTGGAATGATATGGATTTATGCACAAATTGGTCATAAAATGTGATCAGATCTTCATCTAAGTCACAACAATAGACAATCACAGTCTGCTTAAACTAATAACACATAAAGAATTAAATGTTACCATGTTTTTATTGAATACATCATGTAAACATTCCCAGTGCAGGTGGAAAAAGTATGTGAACCCTTGGATTTAATAACTGGTTGAACCTCCTTTGGCAGCAATAACTTCAACCAAACGTTTCCTGTAGTTGCAGATCAGACGTGCACAACGGTCAGGAGTAATTCTTGACCATTCCTCTTTACAGAACTGTTTCAGTTCAGCAATATTCTTGGGATGTCTGGTGTGAATCGCTTTCTTGAGGTCATGCCACAGCATCTCAATCGGGTTGAGGTCAGGACTCTGACTGGGCCACTCCAGAAGGCGTATTTTCTTCTGTTTAAGCCATTCTGTTGTTGATTTACTTCTATGCTTTGGGTCGTTGTCCTGTTGCAAAACCCATCTTCTGTTGAGCTTCAGCTGGTGGACAGATGGCCTTAAGTTCTCCTGCAAAATGTCTTGATAAACTTGGGAATTCATTTTTCCTTGGATGATAGCAATCTGTCCAGCCCTGATGCAGCAAAGCAGCCCCAAACCATGATGCCCCCACCACCATACTTCACAGTTGGGATAAGGTTTTGATGTTGGTGTGCTGTGCCTCTTTTTCTCCACACATAGTGTTGTGTGTTTCTTCCAAACAACTCAACTTTGGTTTCATCTGTCCACAGAATATTTTGCCAGTACTGCTGTGGAACATCCAGGTGCTCTTGTGCAAACTGTAAACGTGCAGCAATGTTTTTTTTGGACAGCAGTGGCCTCCTCTGTGGTATCCTCCCATGAAATCCATTCTTGTTTAGTGTTTTACGTATCGTAGATTCGCTAACAGGGATGTTAGCATATGCCAGAGACTTTTGTAAGTCTTTAGCTGACACTCTAGGATTCTTCTTCACCTCATTGAGCAGTCTGTGCTCTTGTAGTCATCTTTACAGGACGGCCACTCCTAGGGAGAGTAGCAGCAGTGCTGAACTTTCTCCATTTATAGACAATTTGTCTTACCGTGGACTGATGAACAGCAAGGCTTTTGGAGATACTTTTATAACCCTTTCCAGCTTTTTGCAAGTCAACAATTCTTAATTGTAGGTCTTCTGAGAGCTCTTTTGTGCGAGGCATCATTCACATCAGGCAATGCTTCTTGTGAAAAGCAAACCCAGAACTGGTGTGTGTTTTTTATAGGGCAGGGCAGCTGTAACCAACACCTCCAATCTCATCTCATTGATTGGACTCCAGTTGGCTGACACCTCACTCCAATTAGCTCTTGGATATGTCATTAGTCTAGGGGTTCACGTACTTTTTCCACCAGCACTGTGAATGTTTACATGGTGTGTTCATAAAAACATGGTAACATTTAATTCTTTGTGTGTTATTAGTTTAAGCAGACTGTGATTATCTATTGTTGTGACTTAGATGAAGATCAAATCACATTTTATGACCAATTTGTGCAGAAATCCATATCATTCCAAAGGGTTCACATACTTTTTCTTGCAACTGTAAGTGGTTGTCCGAATAAATAATTCCTTATCAGTGGTAAATGTAGTAAAATAACAAATATTGTCATACTTACACTTTTCTCCCCTGCTGCTTCCTGCACCGTACTCTTGTCCTCCTAATGCCCCAATCAAAGTTACGTTTGATTTCCAGTGGTATGATCAGGCTACCGGAGCTCACCATATCCGGCATTGTCAGATACGACCGGATTCACAATGCTACTGTGAACATAGTCTAACTTGTGTTAGTTTTTTTTGCTGCAGCAGTAACGTCCCATACACACCACATCTCTGCTGCAGCAAATCACTAGCTCATCAGTCATGTGCTGTATACTGCTGATGCCAGTGATTGGTGGAATACCACGACTGCAGCCTTGACAATGACATCAGAACTTCAGGATCAGAGTGCAACACTGAAAGGGGAGAGAAAAGTGGTAGGTGTGGCTTCATTTGCAAAGGTTGCAGAAAGCCCGGACTCTGCGGTTTTTAGCCTTTTGCCCAGCGATGGACTGGCCATCGGGAGTACCGGGAGAATCCCGGTGGGCCGATCGAATTATGGGCCGGCCAGGGCCGCCATCAGGGGGGTAAAGCTCCAGTAACAGCAGGCAGTGTGGGGGCGGCGCTCACTCACTGACGTCACACGCCTGCTCCTCCCACTAGGCGGCGCAGGCGCGTGACGTCAGTGAGTGAGCGCTGCCGCCCGCACTTGTTACTGGAGGCTGGAGGCGGGAGCTGAATGTAAGGTAGTAAAGACTCTTTACTAAAGAGATGAGCGCTGTGCCCCCACGTGTAGTAGAATACCTACCTGGAGCCAGACTGTGCACAGAAAGGGCACTTTGTCACTGTGGACAAAGTATGGCACTTTCTGTGCACAGATTGGCTCTAGGTGGGTACAGTGTGGCACTGCAGTCACTAAGGGCACTATTTATCTGGGCATAGTAGGGCACTATCTGCCCACATAGTCAACATATGGCGCTCTGGGCACTGCCATATAATAGTGTGGGTACGGCGATATTTGGTTCTATGTGGGCACTGTATGATTGTGGGCAGATAGTGCCATACTATCCACAGATAAATGGCGCATTTAGTGCCTGTCGTGCCCACATAGTGCCATATAGAACCCATACTCGGAAAGCGCCATACTTGTGTAGACAGAGTATAATTATAGGCAAAGTATGGCACTTTCTGCCCACGTTTTAGCTCTAGGTAGGTATGATATGGCACTTTGTGGGCACTGTAGACACTAAATACACAACTTATCTGAGCATAGTATGCCCAGGTCTTCCCACGGTCATACAGTGCTCAGATAGCGCCATGTTATGCACAGATAAATGGTGTATTTCTTGCTTATGGTGCCATACAGTACCTACCTAAAGTGAAAACCTACAGTACTTTGGCCACAGTCATACAGTGCCGACATAGAGCCAAAGTATGGCACTTTCTATGCACCTAGGTAGGTACTATATGGGTACAAATGCGCTATTTTTCTGTGAATAGGAGGGCACTATCGTGCTCTATGTGGGCACTGTATCACTATTAGGGCAGATAGTGCCATAGAGACAAAATGTCTCCCAGCACATTATACATGGCTCGTCATCATGGTTACGACCTCCCTGTAATCCAGCATTGGTGGTCGAAAAAAGCACCAAACTATGTGCACTCCCACAATCCCGGCTACTCCTATAGTGTGCAAGCATGACCACCGCTGCTGGATTACAGGGTGGTCAAAACCATGGAAACGAGCAGTGCATAATGTGATGGAAAAATGACTCCCGCCAGCAAAGGAAGCAATATGGACAATCACAATACATTAGTAAGTGCCTTGTATTAACTTTCTCTACAAGATAAATGCCACTTGCTGAAGAGACATAACCCCTTTTTTGAGTGTGTTTGGGAAAAATAAAGTGGGCCGGTCTGGCTGAAGTCCAGGGCCACTTTATTGTCCTAGTCCATCCCTGCTTTTGCCCAGGCATGGGATTCAGCCGGTTCCCTCCGGTTCTCCAGATCCAGTTGTTAAAAATACTGCCGGATCTGAGAACTGTGTTGCCAGCTGAATCCCAACGCAGTGCTCTGGCGGCGGCCGCAGCAGCGGGGGACGGGTGCTTCCATCTCCCTACATTCATCTGTACCCTCAGGACAGCAATACAGGTGAACGCTGCAGCAGGGCAAGGGAGAGGCGTCTCCCTTCCCTGCTCCTCTGATAGGCTGTAGGCCTAGTGCCTGCAGCATATCAGAGGATGGCACAGGTGGCGTGATGACGTCGTTGCGTCTGCATTAGCCGGGCTTTGTACTGTGCGGGACACAGGCCCGAAAAGAGGCCTGCATCGTTGCCAGCGTATGAATGTTTTTTTTTTTCTTTTATGTGGCACACTATGGGGGCATCAACTGGGGGCATTACTGGCACATAATGGGGGACACTATGGGGGCATTACTAGGACATAATGGGGGACACTATGGGGGCATTTCGAGGACTATGGGGGCATCTACTGGGGGCATTGCTGCCACATCATGGAGGACACTATGGAGGCATCTACTGCCACATCATAGGGGACACTATGGAGGCATCTACTGACATCATGGGGGACACTATGGGGCATCTACTAACACATCATGGGGGACACTATGGGGGTATTACTGGCACATCAGGGGTGGCATCTACTGGGGGCATTACAGGCACATCATGGGGGACACTATGGGGGCATCTACTGGCACATCATGGGGAACTATGGGGGCATCTACTGACACATCATGGGAGGCACTATGGGGGCATTACTGGCACATAATGGGGGACACTAATATGTCTGTTAGATCGGTGGGTGAAATATACCCAATTTTTGTGTGAGGTATACCTGCATTGCATACGTGACAGTGAAATTGATATAGTTAATCCGTCTTTTAGATTGGTGGGTGACATATTCCCATTCTTGTTGTGAGGTACACCTGCATTGCATACCTGACAGGGAAATAAATACAGTTAATCCGTCTGTTAGTTTGGTGGATGACATATACCCATTTTTTGTGTGAGGTACACCCGCATTGCATATGTCACAGTGAAATTTATATAGTTAATTTGTCTTAGTTCGGTGGGTGAAATATACCCAATTTTTGTGTGAGGTACGCCTGCATTGCATATGTGACAGTGAAATTAACATAGTTAATTCGTCTGTTAGTTCGGTGGGTGACATATACCCAATTTGTGTCTCATGTACACCTGCATTGCATACATGACAGTGAAATTGACATAGATAATTCGTCTGTTAGTTTGGTGGATAGCATATACCCAAATTTTGTCTGAGATACACCTGCATTGCATATGTGACAGTGAAATTGATATAGTTAATTCACCTGTTAGTTCGGTGGGTGACATATACCAAATTTTTGTTTGAGGTACACCTGCATTGCATACATGACAGGGAAATTAATATACTGTATTTTTCGCCCTATAGGACGCATTTTTTCCCCCAAAAGTGGGGGGGGGGGATGCCCCTGCGTCTTATAGGGTGAATACTAATGAAGTGCTTCCATTATGGAAGCACTCATTAGTACCGGAGGACCGGGAAGCGGTGAAATCTCTGTACTCACCGCTTCCTGGTCATCGGCTGTCGGCTGTGCAGGGCAGCGCACAGCATGAGTGCTCATGCTGTGCAGGGCAGCGCACAGCATGAGTGCTCTGTGATCTCACACTGTGCACAGCCTTCACAGCACAGCCGACAGCAGGAGGAAGTGGATCGCGATGTAGGTGAGGAGCGGTGGCGCCCGGAGCAGGAGAGGTAAGTAATTTTTTTATTTTAAGTTTTCTGTGGCATGGGGGCTACTAAGAGGCATGGGGGCACATATGGGAGCTACTAAGAGGCATGGGGGCACATAAGGTGGCTGCACATAGGCATGGGGGCTCATATGGTGGCTTCACATAGGCATGGGGGCTGCTAAGAGGAATGGGGGCACATGCGGTGGCTGCACATAGGCATGGGGGCTCATATGGTGGCTGCTAAGAGGTATGGGGGCTCATATGGGGGCTACTAAGAGGCATGGGGGCACATATGGGGTCTACTTAGAGGCATGGGGGCTGCTAAGAGGCATGGGGGCTCATATGGAGGCTGCTAAGAGGAATAGGGGCTCATATGAGTGCTGATAAGAGGCATGGGGGCTCATATGGGGGCTGATGACAGGCATGGGGCTGATGAGAAGCAATGGGGCTGATGAGAGGCAATGGGGCTCTTATATGATGCCTGATTGGGGGTCATTCACATTGGGGTCTGATCTGAGGTCTTACTGGGGTCTTATTAACATTGGGGGTCTGATAGGGGCTGTGAGCTGAGGTCTGATTAATTTTGGGGTTCTGACTGCTGCTCTGACCTGAGGGCTAATGAAAAATATTTTTTTCTTATTGTTCTCCTCTAAAACCTTATGGGCCGGTGCGTCTTATAGGGCGAAAAATACAGTAGTTGTCGTCAGCACATTGTCTGAAGAACTGCCACGCCAGAGAACTCCTTGGAGCTGGCTTTGGTGTGCTCAGTCCCTGGGTGTGGTGGGCAGTAGAAGGCATACCGACTAGGGGACAGACACTCTTCTTTTGCACCCTGCACCACCAACTTCAGCACAGCCAGGGTGAAACAACCGCAGGCAGTTTTGAAACTCATCTGTTTGGGGGAAAAACCGCGCAGGAACTGTGGATGGGCATGGAACAACAGACCGATGAGTGGTTGGTGCCACTAAGCCTCAAGCCCGGCATGGTGGTGTACGATAACGGGCGAAATCTCGTAGCAGCTCTGGGCCTAGCCGGTTTGACGCACATCCCTTGCCTGGCACATGTACTAAATTTGGTGGTGCAGAGGTTCCTGAAAAATTACCCCGATATGTCAGAGATGCTGCAGAAAGTGTGGGCCGTCTCTGCCTACTTTCGGCGTTCCCACCCTGCTGCTGCTCGCCTGTCTGCGCTGCAGCGTAACTTTGACCTTCCAGCTCCCCGCCTCATATGCGACGTACCCACAAGGTGGAACTCTACCTTAACATGCTGGAGAGATTGTGCGAGCAGCAGCAGGCGATAGTGGAGTTTCAGCTGCAGCACGCACGAGTGAGTCGCTCGGCGGAACTGCACCACTTCACCACCAACAAGTGGGCCTCCACGCGGGACGTATGTGCCGTGTTTAGCTGTTTCGAGTACTCCACCAACATGGCCAGTGCCGATGACGCCGTCCTCAGCGTTACTATCCCACTTCTATGTCTCCTTAAAAAAAACACTTTGTGCGATGATGGGAGACGATGTTGCACAGGAGGAGGAAGAGGGATCATTTCCACAGTTTTCAGACAAGTCATTCACAAGTGGCTCGGAGGTTGGGTTCCTGCACCAACAGAGGGCAGGTACACAACTGTCCAGCCAGGGCACAGTTCTGCAGGATGTGTAGGAGGAGGAGGATGATGATGAGGAGAAGGAACCGTGTTCACAGCAGGGTGGCACCCAAAGCAGCTCATGGGCATCACTGGAGCGTGGCTGGGGGGATACAGAGGACAAAGACGACACACCTCCCACAGAGGACAGCTTGTTGTTGCCTTTAGGCAGCCTGGCACACATGAGCGACTACATGCTGCAGTGCCTGCGCAACGACCGCCGAGCTGCCCACATTCTAACCAGTGCTGATTACTGGGTGGCCACCCTGCTGGATCCCTGCTACAAAGACAACGTGCCATCCTTAATTCCGTCACTGGAGCGTGATAGGAAGATGCGCGAGTACAAGCGCACGCTGGTAAACGCGCTGCTGATGGCATTCCCACCTGACAGCGGGGGCTCAGTGGAAGCACAAGGTGAAGGCAGAGGAGGAGGAAGAAGTCACCAACGCAGCTGGGGCACCACCAGCACCTCAAAAGGGAGGGTTAGCATGGTCGAAATGTGGAAAAGCTTTGTCAGCATGCAACAACAGTTGATATGGAACGTCTTAGCAGGAGGCAGCATTTCAGCAACATAGTGGAACAGTATGTGTGCACAAAACCTACATGTACTGACTGATGGGTCTGCCCCATTCAACTTGTGGGTATTCAAATTGGGCACATGGCCTGAGCTTGTCCTTTACACTTTCGAGGTGCTAGCCTGCCCTGCCACCAGTATATTGTTCGAACGTGTGTTTAGCACGGCAGGGGGGGTGATCACAGACAAGCGCAGCCGCCTGTCCACAGCCAATGTGGACAAGCTCACGCTCATTATAATGAACCAGGCATGGATCCCTCAGGACTTGTCCTTACCTTGTGCTGAGTAGACAACTATAATGGCCGCACCCAGCCATTGTTATACTCCAGCATACTTTCTCTTTGCATTCTCTTTTCTAGTTCTCAATGTTTTGGGGTCTCCCCAAATTTATAAAAAAAAAAAAAATAAAGAAAAAAAATTTTTGATAAAAAAACAACAAAAGCAACAAAAACTACCTCCTCCACCGCTGCTTCCACCTACACCGCCACGTCCACCACCTCCTCAACCTCCTACTCCACTTTAGACCGCCTATGTAACATAGTAACATAGTAACATAGTACATAAGGCCGAAAAAAGACATTTGTCCATCCAGTTCGGCCTGTCATCCTACAAGTTGATCCAGAGGAAGGCAAAAAAAAACCTGTGAGGTAGAAACCAATTTTCCTCACTTTAGGGGAATAAAAAATTCCTTCCCGACTCCAATCAGGCAATCAGAATAACTCCCTGGATCAACGACCCCTCTCTAGTAGCTATAGCCTGTAATATTATTACACTCCAGAAATACATCCAGGCCCCTCTTGAATTCCTTTATTGTACTCACCATCACCACCTCCTCAGGCAGAGAGTTCCATAGTCTCACTGCTCTTACCGTAAAGAACCCTTTTCTATGTTTGTGTACAAACCTTCTTTCCTCCAATCGCAGAGGATGTCCCCTCGTCACAGTCACAGTCCTGGGGATAAATAGATGATGGGATAGATCTCTGTACTGCCCCCTGATATATTTATACATAGTAATTAGATCTCCCCTCAGTCGTCTTTTTTCTAACGTGAATAACCCTAATTTTGATAATCTTTCAGAGTACTGTAGTTGCCCCATTCCAGTTATTACTTTAGTTGCCCTCCTCTGGACCCTCTCCAGCTCTGCTATGTCTGCCTTGTTCACAGGAGCCCAGAACTGTACACAGTACTCCATGTGTGGTCTGACCAGTGATTTGTAAAGTAGTAGGAATATGTTCTCATCACGGGCATCTATGCCCCTTTTGATGCAACCCATTATCTTATTGGCCTTGGCAGCAGCTGCCTGACACTGTTTTTTGCAGCTTAGTTTGCTGTTTATTAAAATTCCTAGATCCTTTTCCATGTCAGTGTTACCGAGTGTTTTACCATTTAGTATGTATGGGTGACTTGCATTATTCCTTCCCATGTGCATAACTTTACATTTGTCAGTGTTAAACCTCATCTGCCACTTATCTGCCCAAGCCTCCAATCTATCCAGATCCCTCTGTAGTAGTATACTGTCCTCTTCAGTGTTAATTACTTTACACAGTTTAGTGTCATCTGCGAAAATTGATATTTTACTATGCAAGCCTTCTACAAGATCATTAATAAATATATTGAAGAGAATAGGGCCCAATACTGACCCCTGAGGTACTCCACTAGTGACAGTGACCCAATCTGAGTATGTACCGTTAATAACCACCCTCTGTTTTCTATCATTGAGCCAGTTACTTACCCACTTACAGACGTTTTCTCCGAGTCCGAGCATTCTCATTTTATATACTAACCTTTTATGCGGTACAGTGTCAAATGCTTTGGAGAAGTCCAGATACACGACATCCATTGATTCGCCGCTGTCAAGTCTAGAACTTACCTCCTCATAGAAACTGATTAAATTAGTTTGACATGACCGATCCCTCACGAAGCCATGCTGATATGGCGTTATTTGCTTATTTCCGTTAAGATGCTCTAACATAGCATCTCTCAGAAAACCTTCAAACAGTTTACCCACAACAGATGTTAAACTTACCGGCCTATAGTTTCCAGGCTCTGTTTTTGGACCCTTTTTGAATATTGGCACCACATTTGCCATGCGCCAATCCTGTGGGACATTCCCTGTCAGTACAGAGTCCGCAAATATCAGAAATAAGGGTCTGGCTATGACATTACTTAATTCCCTTAGGATACGGGGGTGTATGCCATTCGGTCCTGGCGATTTGTCTATTTTGATTTTTTTAAGTCGCTGTTGTACTTCTTCCTGGGTCAGACAGGACACTTTTAATGGCGAATTTATTTCAGCATTCAGCATTTCATCTGACAGTTTATTTTCCTCAGTGAATACATTGGAGAAAAAAATATTTAACAGCTTTGCTTTCTCCTCGTCGCTCTCTGCGACTCCCCCCTCATTACTCTTTAAAGGGCCGACACCTTCAGATTTATACTTTTTAACATTTATATAATTGAAGAACATTTTAGGGTTAGTTTTACTCTCTTTGGCAATTAATCTCTCGGTCTCTAGTTTGGCCGCTTTTATTTGTTTTTTACATGTTCTGTTTTTTTCCTTATAGTTTTTCAGTGCTTCCGTGCTACCCTCCTGTTTTAGTGTTTTATATGCTTTCTTTTTGTCATTTATTGCTTTCTTTACAGTTCTGTTTATCCACATTGGTTTCTTTTTGTTCCTTAACCTTTTATTCCCATACGGTATGTACCTCTCACAATGAGATTTTAGGATGTTTTTAAAGATATCCCATTTTTTGGCTGTATTTTTATTTTTGAGGACTTTGTCCCAGTTAGTTAGGCCTATGGCCTCTCTTAGTTGGCTAAATTTAGCTTTTTTGAAGTTTGGTATTTTTGTTCCTCCCTGTAGAAACGCTCTTTTGAATGATAATTGGAAGGTTATTACTTTATGGTCACTATTTCCCAGGTGTCCCCCAACCTGCACGTCTGTTGTTCTGTCAGGTCTATTGGTTAATATTAAGTCCAGTATGGCCGTCCCTCTAGTCGGGTCCTGAACCAGTTGGGAGAGATAATTGTCTTTGGTTATTGCCAAGAATCTGTTTCCTTTATGAGATATACAAGTTTCAGTTTCCCAGTCTATATCTGGGTAGTTGAAGTCCCCCATAATAACCACCTCATTATGATTTGCCGCCTTGTCTATCTCGTTTAGTAGTAGATTTTCTGTGGACTCTGGTATATTAGGTGGTTTATAGTAGACTCCTATTAGTAATTTATTGTTGTTTTTAGCTCCATGTATCTCTACCCATAGTGACTCCACATGTTCATGTCCCTCACTTATATCTTCACGGAGTGTGGGCTTTAGACAAGACTTTACATAAAGGCAGACCCCTCCACCTCTCCGGTTTTGACGATCCTTTCTGAACAGACTGTAACCTTGTACATTAACTGCCCAGTCATAGCTATCATCCAGCCATGTCTCAGTTATTCCCACTATGTCATAGTCCTCCTCACACATCACTAATTCCAGTTCACCAGTTTTATTAGTCAGGCTTCTGGTATTAGTATACATACATATGAGAGGTTTATGTATATTTTTTACCCTACACCTTTCCTTCTGAACTGTTCTTGTCCCTCCTTCCATTTCTCCCCCAGTCCCACTACCTTGCCCCCGGTCTCTATCTGCACTATCTTCCCCTTCTATAGTGTAATTACCCTCCCCCCCAGTCCCTAGTTTAAACACTCCTCCAACCTTCTAGCCATCTTCTTCCCCAACACAGCTGCCCCTTCCCCATTGAGGTGCAGCCCGTCCCTACGATAGAGCCTGTAGCCGACAGAGAAGTCGGCCCAGTTCTCCAGGAACCCAAACCCCTCCATCCTACACCAGTTCTTGAGCCACTTGTTAATTTCCCTAATCTCCCGCTGCCTTTCTTGTGTGGCCCGTGGTACCGGTAGTATTTCGGAAAATACTACCTTTGAGGTCCTTGCCCTAAGCTTTTGCCCTAAATCCCTGAAATCATTTTTAAGGACTCTCCACCTACCCCTAACTTTGTCATTGGTTCCGATATGGACCATGACCGCTGGATCTTCTCCAGCCCCTCCCAGTAATCTGTCAACCCGATGGTCTCCTCCATCCTGCACTGCTATTTTTAAACTTCTCAAGGTCTTGATTAATTGCTTAATAAAGTATTTTTTATGTTCATTATGCGGACTGGCAATTTTTGTAAATAGCAGAGTACCAAAACTCAGAACAACTATAAACCTTAATTCTTAATAAATAAATAAAAATATATCTGAACAAATCGATGTAAGTTAGGTTATTAAAAATGATAAACCCTGATACAGATAAAGAGGTTAAATAAATTGTCGGTGCACATAAAAAAGAATGGTCTTGCCACTTTTGAAGATGCAGATTGTAGATGGATACCATTTACAGATCCTAAATGAGACAGGGCAGATTGGGATACTAAATCCCTAATCAGTGGACCCCAACCTGATCAACTGGTTAGTGGAGCCCCACCCTGAGAAGGGCGACCCTGATGGATCATCCCTACAAGCTAGCTAAAGTCGCTCTAGATACCCTAAGTCACTCTAGGGCAATTTTATCTAGCTTGTAGGGCCGATCCATCGGGGTCAGGGTCGAGCTTCACCCTGTCTTATTTTGGATTTCTAATCTAATTTACATCTAGTTTTCAGATATATTTTAATTTATTTTTTAAAAGTTACGTTTTATAGTTGCTTTTTTTTTTAAGTTGGTACTCTGGTATATGATGTCTATGTAGATCAACTTTTGTACCTTTTGTGGCTACCAGTCTACCACCATAAATTTTGGTTTAGTAATCTGTTTGGGGTAGGAATTGAACCGAAGGTTATAGAAAAGGTATGAAGGGGCAAACAAATACCAGGTCATTAGTCCTGAGTGGCAAAATCCTACACGAAAATGGGTAATGTGCTTTTGGCCCTTTCTCTCGCATTGCGGCTAATCAGTCGTCCAAGGCATTGTATGTACGAATAATCCCACCAACTAAACTGCCCTACCAGGGTTTTTTAAAAATAAAAACAGACTCCTTAGTGCTTGAGCACAATGGCAAGTGATCGGCTGAATTCTGCCGATCATTCCATCAACATACAGTTTTGGCAGATTAATGGCCAAAAATTTTCGAGCACGGTGGACTGCATTTTAGGCAGTCAAGAGTCTGCCGTTGGCAATCGCTAGTTTTTAAAACGACAGTCTGCAGAAATGGCCGAGATCAGCCATTCTGGCCAACTTTAATCTTATGTGTATGGCCACCTTCATGTATGCCGCTGCTTACTGACACAGTTGCGATTCTTTGATCTAAACACACTTGTCATTGTAGTGGCACTTCTGATCATCACAAGCTTCCAAAGATTATCCTCGCATGCCTAATTCCTGGCACATTTTTGGAATGGGCAGAAAATTGGTCTATGTGCCACACATTTTCAAACTTAAATAACTTTATCAGAATTGATCAGCAAAATTTTGTCAGTTAGGGCTCATGCACACGACAGTTGTTGTTTTGCGGTCCGCCTTTGACCGTATCTGAGGGTTTTTTCTCTCTAATTTAAGTCCTCTTCCGTTCCATTATTGCACAAAACATATCCGTATGGTTTCCGTATTTGATCCGTTTTTTGTGGATCGTATACAGAAACAGTAACTTATTAATCACCAAACACATTAGCAATATGGGCTGGGTATAGCATTTCTACAGTATGGATCTGCAAAATACAGATGACATACGGATGTGTTCCGTGTGCGCTCCGTATTTTTTGCGGACCCATTGACTTGAATGGGGCCTTGGACCGTGATTTGCGGATAAAAATAGGACATGCACTACTTTTTTTTGGAACGGCCATGTGGACAAACGGAAACGCAATGCACACGGAGTAGCTTCTATATTTTCTACAGCCCCATTGAAGTGAATGGTTCCGCATACGGTCCGCAAAAACCCCGAAATGGAGGCGGAAAGAAAATGTGCATGTGGCCTAATGGACAGGCTCAGTGTTGAAAGCTGTTTTCGAATTGTAGATTGGACGGTAAGTATTCAGGATTTGATTAGGATTCCGCTCCTAAATCTTTATGAGGTTTGTTGATAAATCTTTATGAGGTTTGTTTTATACCCCATTCATTGAAAAAATCTGCACAAAATAATGACCTTGTTGTGGATTTTAAAGTCAGCGGTAAATTTATTATTTGCGCAGATTTCACTTGAAAAGGCCTTAGATTAGCCCAAAGGCATGACGATTGGGTTAATCCTCATGTAGACCCGCTGGCACATTCATGGCATCATCCCTTGTACAGTGGGTTCTTTGAAGAATACACATTAGCAAAGTCTGTGACACATAGAACAGGGATGGCCAACCTGCGGCTCTCCATCTACTGTAAAACTACAACTCCCACCATGCCCTGCTGTAGGCTAATAGCTGTAAGCAGTGTGGGCATGCTGGGAGTTGTAGTTTTGCAACAGCTGGAGGGCCGCAGGTTGTCCATCCCTGACATAGAAGGTGTGACATAGTATGACACAGTTTTTCAGATATTTTTGCTACAATACACAACCAATAGAAATTGTATGCTAACAATTTTCCTATTTTTTTTTTTTTTGTTTTTCTGCTTGTTTCTGCCTACTTTTGCCAGCCTGTTTCTGTCTCTGTTTCTCTGCTTGTT
Source organism: Bufo bufo (assembly GCF_905171765.1). Taxonomy (NCBI): domain Eukaryota; kingdom Metazoa; phylum Chordata; class Amphibia; order Anura; family Bufonidae; genus Bufo; species Bufo bufo. The sequence goes on from NC_053390.1 coordinate 292,100,107, forward strand.
TCTGTCTTTCTCTTTGCCTTCTTCTCTCTTTTTCCCTTTCCGCATTTTTCTCTCTTTCTTTCTGTTTTTCATGATCTCGCTTCTTTTCACGCTCCCTTATTTTTTGCCGTTCTTTTTCACGATCACGATTGTTCTGAGCTCTGTATGCTGCACCTGCAACGGCTGCCGTCAGGATCACATCTCCATCCACCTTTTTCACCACCTCCTCTGTTAGCTCTTTTTCAGGACTAACCCTGTTGTACTAGTCAGGGAACAACAAACATTTGGTGTCAGCAATAGTACGTGAGCATTAAAACAGTCCAATGTGTATTTATGTTTTCAGTATCTACATTTTACAATTATTATGACATTGCATTAAATTGACGGCCTGAAAGGTTTTGCTGCTAGAAGCTGCTATACATTGAACTCATGTGTCAGTATTCTAACCACTTGCTCTTGGATTTGTGACCCATAAATTAAAAAACTGAGATATAAATGAAAGTATATTATACCTGCTGAATAAAATATATTGTTCTCTGTTGGCAAAGCCATTTCAAACCTGTGGAGCCGTAATATGATCCCTAAGTTCTGTAAAACGTTTCCTTCTGATCACTACTTTATTTCACATATTTCCAGAAACTCTTTTGTTTTAGGCTACTTTCACATCATAGGATCTCAATAGCAGAAGAAAATGATTCAGTTTTCTCCCCATTCATTGTCAATAGCGACAAAACTGAACTGAACGACATGGAATGCTCCAAAATGCATTCCGTTCCGTTTGGTTGCAAGCAGCGTTTTTCTGTTCGCGAGGTGGTGCGGAGCAAAATGGATCCGTCCTGACACACAATGTAAGTCATTGGGGACGGATCTGTTTTCTCTGACACAATAGAAAACTGATCCGTCCCCCATTGACTTTTAATGGTGTTCATGACGGATCTGTCATGTCTATAGAAGACATAATACAACCGGATCCGTTTATGCGGTTGTATTATTGTAACGGAAGCGTTTTTGCAAATCCATGACGGATCTGCAAAAATCGTTCATGTGAAAGTAGCCTTAGGTGTATTGTCCCTTTACTATGTTTTCTAGAAGTCTTAAGTCATACTTGACCTTCATAACATACAGTATACTAAACGTATAGGTCTGTAGTAATCTTTTGTAAACATTCTATGGTCATAGCTGCTGCCCACAAGCCCCCCGCAAACTGTACTAAGAAATTTACATGGAAATGAATATACCTGGTGGCTTCATTTGTAGGCAACTGATTATTATTTCATGTATTGACCTAACAGAATAATAAATGTCTGGGACAGTGTTATAACCAGGAATTCGCGGGGTCAGTAGATTTTTGTATACAGGTAATTCAACATGCATGCTTATGTACTTAAATACTGAGTAAATACAACCATTGAACCTCCTGAAACAATAAATTATTTTCAAAACTGGGAGCAAAGAGGATCACTCACCTCATCCTCTGAGTCTGTCTCTGGGTGCAGACAACTACAACCACTCATCTTCTACTTTAGGACTTGGAGAGCTTTCAACCAAATGAATCACACCTCTCTGCTGTGCAGGCGAGTGTGACTATGCACCTCAGCCACGGTGGATGGGTGTGGGAGATTTGCTAATCCTGCTGATGTAAATTTGGCAACAATTGATCAACACCCCAAATAGGATGACGTACCGATCCTAGGGATACAAAGAACCAGGGATTTTTATAGCATTTACTCACACCCATATATGTTTTCACATGCCCTTTACTTGTGCAATATGTACCAGCAATCTTTAAAACTCTAAATGTGAGTACATGTACAGAATATATAGACTTAATTCTGTGGTTGGTGGATAAAGACACTGGCAATTTACACAGCTGACTTTTATACACGGGCCCCTGTGGAGGCTGACCTTAAATGCTGGAATCTGATATTTAAGCCACCTGTGTTGTAATGTTACGTACAGTACAGACACACAGTTTTCTTTATTTTCATGACTATGAAGGCATCAAAACTATGAATTAACACATGTGGAATTATATACATAACAAACAAGTGTGAAACAACTGAAAATATGTCATATTCTAGGTTCTTCAAAGTAGCCACCTTTTGCTTTGATTACTGCTTTGCACACTCTTGGCATTCTCTTGATGAGCTTCAAGAGGTAGTCCCCTGAAATGGTCTTCCAACAGTCTTGAAGGAGTTCCCAGAGATGCTTAGCACTTGTTGGCCCTTTTGCCTTCACTCTGCGGTCCAGCTCACCCCAAACCATCTCGATTGGGTTCAGGTCCGGTGACTGTGGAGGCCAGGTCATCTGGCGCAGCACCCCATCACTCTCCTTCATGGTCAAATAGCCCTTACTTTCAAAGTTTTCCCAATTTTTCGGCTGACTGACTGACCTTCATTTCTTAAAGTAATGATGGCCACTCATTTTTCTTTACTTAGCTGCTTTTTTCTTGCCATAATACAAATTCTAACAGTCTATTCAGTAGGACTATCAGCTGTGTATCCACCTGACTTCTCCTCAACGCAACTGATAGTCCCAACCCCATTTATAAGGCAAGAAATCCCACTTATTAAACCTGACAGGGCACACCTGTGAAGTGAAAACCATTTCAGGGGACTACCTCTTGAAGCTCATCAAGAGAATGCCAAGAGTGTGCAAAGCAGTAATCAAAGCAAAAACCTAGAATGACATATTTTCAGTTGTTAATTCATAGTTTTGATGCCTTCAGTGTGAATCTACAATTTTCATAGTCATGAAAATAAAGAAAACTCTTTGAATGAGAAGACTTTTGGTCTGTACTGTATATCTGGATGTCACTATGTGCTGTTATGATCACTTGCCTAGGACTGGTCATACTGTCGGCCTATGGGGCGAGGAGAGTAAAGCCTGTGTTATACTGGCAGATTTTCTGCCAGATGAACGCTAACGAGTGTTTGTAGTAACGCTTCTTAGCGATCATCTGGCAGTGTAGTACTATAGACGATTACTCGATGAACAAGCAAACGTTCATTCATCGGGCAATCGTGATCTTTCAGTATGCTGAAAGATCCCGGTTTGCCAGCGGCAGATCATGCTGTCTAATAACGATCTGCTGCTGGCAAATAACTAGACCGCATGGGGACAATCAATGGCATAACAATCGCTCCTTCACATACTGTGAAGGAGATCTCTGCATGTAATAGCGGAGGTCTCCTCCGCTAGCGAGCACGCAATTGCTTGGAAGGAACACTTCCCTCCCGACAATCGCCTGCAGAATTGGACTGTGTAATACAGCCTTAAAGTGGTTCTTGACTCTCCACAGGAAACAGCAAAGCACTCATTTCAGTAGCTCCCATTGCCATGCATGAGAGCTACTGAAACAGCGTAGCACATCAAGCTATGCTGTTTCCAGGCCAGGAGGTGGTCTGGACTGTGTCTCATCTCGTTTTAGTAACGGAGAGATGAGATAACCTCTTTAAGCCAATGTCAGAGTCAGGCAGTGGCATATATCCTGGAGGACAAAAGGGTCAAGTATATTGAACTGTCTGATTCTTCTCTCCCTCATCTACTGTCAGGGGAGTCAAGAACCCTTCCCATACACAATAATCTGGTGTGTATAGAAAGTGTAACCACTTCATTACCATAGTGTTTACCCCCCTTTCTCACCAGGCAATTTTTCAATTTTAACAATGTGCCTACCTAACTGCATAAAACTAATTTCAGAGCCAACCTGCATTTATTTGATATTATTTTTCACAGGACACAAGACTTTAAAAAATATATTTTTAAGAAACAAAATGAATTAACCCCTTCCTGCCACAGTCAGGGCAGAAAGGGGTTAGTACACAGACAGCAGGATCACAGCTAACTTTACAACCAGCAGGGGTCACCCTCACATTAAGGATCTTAGCTGAGAGCACCCCCCCTGCCAGCTTTACTTCATTGTGGCAGCCTGATTCCATATTCTGATGCTCTCCTTTGCCCTGCGCTGAATAGCACAGGGCAAAGGCTTTTTTTTTAATCCGGTGACGTAGCGGGCTCTCCATGGGTAAAGCTAGGTGAAAGCTTCTGCCTAGCATTGAGCCCAGTAACGTCACCGGCACTATTGGGCAGGCTTTAGCGCTGCCCTAGCCTGTAAAACTGCTAGGGCAGCGCTAAAGCCTGCCCATCAGTGCCGGTGACGTCACCGGGAACACTGCTAGACAGAAGCTGCCGCCTATTAGTTTTAAAAATATAAACAAACAGCCCTTGCCCTGCGCTATACAACGCAGGGCAAGAGAGAGCATCGGAGGCCAGTGATAACACCTCCTCCATGTACAACTGACTGTTATCTCTGTACACACACTTACACAGAGAATGCTATCAATCACTGATAACATCTCCCCCATATACAACTATCAGTGACTGACAGCTATCTCTGTATACACACTTCCACAGAGAATACTATCAATTACTGAAACACCTCCCATGTGTACAACTATCAGTGACTGACAGCTATCTCTGTATACACACTTACACAGAGAATGCTATTAATCAATGATAAGAACTCCCTGTGTACATCTACTAGTGACTGATAGCTATTTCTGTATACACACTTACACAGAGAATACCATCAATCAATGATAACACCTCCTCCATGTACAACTATCAGTGACTGACAGATATCTATGTATATACACTTCCACAGAGAATACTATCAATCACTGATAACACCTCCCCTGTTTACATCTATCAGTGACTGACAGCTATTTCTGTATATACTTACACAAAGTATGCTATCAATCACTGATAACACCTCCCGTGTGTACATCTATCAGTGACTGACAGCTATCTATGTATACACACTTAACAGAGAATGCTATCAATTACTGATAACACCTCCCCCATGTACATCTATCAGTGACTGAACGCTATCTATGTATACACACTTACACAGAAAATGCTATCAATCACTGATAACACCTCCCCCATGTACCTCTATCAGTGACTGACCGCTATCTATGTATACACACTCACAGAGAATGTTTTCAATCACGGTTTTGAGTTTTCGTTTTGCGCTCCCTGCCTTCCCAGAGCTATAACTTTTTTATTTTTCCATTCACATAGCCGTATGAGGGCTTGTTTTTTGCGAGACAAATTGTACTTTCCAATTTATTGCATATGATGTACTGGGAAGCAGGAAAAAAATTACAAACGGGAAATTGGGAAAAAAAAGAAATTCCACCACAGTTTTACAGTTTTTGTTTTTTTTATTTATGACGTTCGATGTTCAATAAAACTGCCCAGTTACTATCATTCTACAGGTCAGTATGCATCCGGCGATACCTTATATGTATAGTTTTTCTTGCATTTTGATAAAAAAAAGTTTTACTTTTTCGTTGCCATATTCTGACTTCTATAACTTTTTTGTAATAATATGTACAGAGTAGTATGAGGGCTCATTTTTTGCAGGGCTGTTCTTTTCATTGATACCATTCTGGGGTGTGTACGACTTTTTCATAACTTTTTATTTAAATTTTTGTTGGAATTGAAGCGACCAAAAACAGCGAATCGAACATTTTGATATTTTTTTTTCCATTTTGCTGTTTGCCATATGGGGAAGATATTTTTTATATTTTATAGTATAGGCGTTTTCACACATGGCGATACCCATGATGTATTTGTATTTATTTTTTTCATTTTTGGGGAAGGGGGGTGATTTGGATTTTAATATTTTTTATTTTTAAAAACTTTATTTATTTTTACACTCTTTTTTATAGTTCCCATAGGGAACTATAGAAAGCAATCATTTAAATTGCCTCACGGGGGAGCCAGAGCATTACTCGAAGCGCACACTTCCGGTATTTAGTATGCACAGGCTACAAAACATAGAGTACATATAGACCCAAAAACAATGTGTTGGGCACTATAAATTAATAAGACCCTAACAAAAAAACCTACTCAGTGTACATAAATACACCTATACTAAAATAAACTGAGACTAAACAGTTTTACAATAAAAAAATATATATTATTGTAAATAGTGTACGTGTAGAGGGAATACAGAAAATCATGTAGGCAGGCCAAATTTATATATGGCACCCAGCATAGTACTAAAGTGCAAGTGCATATATCTAGTCAAGTTGCTCCTCCATATCAAATAGCAACACGCCAGTAAGGTAAATAGAGCTACTTGAATCATACAGATAAATATGCTGGGGAACATACATATGGAGAGCCTGGACCCAGTAATAACATAAAGTGTGTATAAAAATACACCACTAAGTGTTTACCTCATACCTAAAATTACATTGGTATCACATACCCATAATAGGCAAATCCACCTCAGGAGAGCCACGTACCCCGACGCGCGTTTCGGCGATGCCTTCCTCTGTATTCCCTCTACACGTACACTTTGTCAATACCTCCTCAGTTGTAGTCCACTATTTTTATCTGATGTATCATGTCTCTTTTTTATCTATGCAATTTGTACAGTATTTGCAATAAAATATATATTTTTTTTAGGTAAAACCTGTTTAGTCTCAGTTTATTTTAGTATAGGTGTACTTCCGGTATTTATTGCGCTCAGATGCTGTGGTCAAGATTGACTATGGCATCTGAAGTGTTAAATGTTGGCAACTGACATTATTAGCCGTGGGTATCTGTGGTAAGAAACAGCAGGCACCCCACGGCTATGACGCCCGCTCCACTCACTTTACTGGTCGGGAAGGGGTTAACGACAACCTGCTTTGTGCACCACTCCATTGGCAGAATTTTTAATTCCACTAATGATATACATAGAATTATGTACACTGTGCTGTAGCTTCTTTACAATTTTCTAATTCTTTCATTCATTATGTTGCCCGTGCATAGAATTAAAGGCTTAATCTATAGCAAGTTTTAGGCTGCCAGGCCCTTTCCGCCGCTGTCCTGCTTTCCCAGATGGGCAGGGTTGTCGCTCCACTCACCCTGTGAGTATTGGGACTTGTCTTCATTGAACTTCCTTACAAAACTGCTAGAGTTAATCCTTCCTTCTTGCTCCCTGTCCAGCTGCTGACTAAGATGCTGATAGCCTTCCTATTTGCTGGGCTTTGGTTCCACCTCCTTGCCTGAGCTTTGAAGTTTTCTAGTGTCTAGTAATCAGTGAAGATGGGATCTCTTGTCTGACTTCCTGTGTACCATACCTTGCCTGACTACTGATTGCGCTCCTTGCTGCCTGCCCTGACATTGGAATTGCTATCTGTATTAAACACTGGATTATGCCCTGACCTTGGAGTGTGTTCAAACTACACCTTTTGCCATATCCTGTGGTGCTTCACATTGGCATCTCTGTAGATCAGCTGCCAACTACACCTGGGCTATTCCAGGGGGTAGGAGCTGGTTGGTTCCCTGCAGCAAAATCCACATCCCTATACAGAGGTTAAAGGGTGAATACCAGGAAACCACCAAGACAACACTCTTAGGTTTAGCCAAAAGCTAAACTGGTTAGTTGGCACAGTGGGCCCACACCCACGGTCTATTACAGCCAGAAGGCTATGAACAAATGATTTATAGTATAAAGGAAAGATAATTATAAGTGTTTAGAATTATTCGATATACTGTATGTAGAAATCCTATCTCAGTTATGTTATATGAATTGAATCTCAGTTTCAGATGATAAGCTAATTCTAAAATCTGTAAACAACTTTACAATTCAAAACTGACCAGTCTTCAAAAGAGTACTCACATTATATACATGCACAAATAGCTGATATTTCCATTTGAAAAATCCAGTGGTGCAATATTATCCATTTTAATCTTTAAAGCCATTCCTATATAGCTATGTGTTCACTTAAGGTCCTTTTACAAAGGCTGATATTTCATTTGACCTGTTCTGAGGGGGGGGGGGGTGTGGGTGGTATAAATTACCTGGGTAAGTATTCAATTGAATACTTCCTCACCCAAAGTAATTTATATCCCCCAGAACAGGTCAAATTTCTGGGAGATTGTATGATATTTATTTAAAAACATAATTATTTTAAATATGAGACCGAGTATTACCTTTAGACGTGGGGGACCGCGATGGGGACCAGGTTCGCGCCGAGTTTCGCAAACCTCTATATGGGGAGGTGGGAGGCCCAAACAATATACAGTACAGACCAAAAGTTTGGACACACCTTCTCATTCAAAGAGTTTTCTTTATTTTCATGACTATGAAAATTGTAGCTTCACACTGAAGGCATCAAAACTATGAATTAACACATGTGAAATTATATACATAACAAACAATTGTGAAACAACTGAAAATATGTCATATTCTAGGTTCTTCAAAGTAGCCACCTTATGCTTTGATTACTGCTTTGCACACTCTTGGCATTTTCTTGATGAGCTTCAAGAGGTAGTCCCCTGAAATGATTTTCACTTCACAGGTGTGCCCTGTCAGGTTTAATAAGTGGGATTTCTTGCCTTATAAATGGGGTTGGGACCATCAGTTGCGTTGAGGAGAAGTCAGGTGGATACACAGCTGATAGTCCTACTGAATAGACTGTTAGAATTTGTATTATGGCAAGAAAAAAGCAGCTAAGTAAAGAAAAACGAGTGGCCATTATTACTTTAAGAAATGAAGGTCAGTCAGTCAGCCGAAAAATTGGGAAAACTTTGAAAGTAAGGGCTATTTGACCATGAAGGAGAGTGATGGGGTGCTGCGCCAGATGACATGGCCTCCACAGTCACCGGACCTGAACCCAATCGAGATGGTTTGGGGTGAGCTGGACCGCAGAGTGAAGGCAAAAGGGCCAACAAGTGCTAAGCATCTCTGGGAACTCCTTCAAGACTGTTGGAAGACCATTTCAGGGGACTACCTCTTGAAGCTCATCAAGAGAATGCCAAGAGTGTGCAAAGCAGTAATCAAAGCAAAAGGTGGCTACTTTGAAGAACCTAGAATATGACATATTTTCAGTTGTTTCACACTTGTTTGTTATGTATATAATTCCACATGTGTTAATTCATAGTTTTGATGCCTTCATAGTCATGAAAATAAAGAAAACTCTTTGAATGAGAAGGTGTGTCCAAACTTTTGGTCTGTACTGTACGTACTTCCAAGGAACTCTTTGTGCAAATCTGGTCCTCTGGAAACATTTCATTGATGACATCTTTTTTATATGGGATGGGGAAGAGGCAACATTGGGGGAGTTTTTACAGGAAATTAATAAAATGAATTTTATCTACATTTCACCTCCACTTTTAGTAGGATATAGGTATATTTTCTAGAGTCCACGGTGTTCATAGATAATGGCCAGATCCAAATAAAAACTTATTATAAACCTACTGATAGTAATAGTTACATTAACCAGTTGCCACTTACCTAGGTGGCTAGAAAACATACCAAAAATTCAATACATACGTCTACGCGGGAACTGCACTACAGTGGAACAATATAAAAAAGGAGGCGAATAACCGGCAGAAAAAATTCTAACAAAAAGGCTATCATAGCACCCAATTAGAGAAAATAAAACATGAAGTGAAGCACACACAAAGAGACGTACTACTAGAAAAAAAAAATAACACAAATGAAACAGATAGTAGAACATCTGGGACAAAGGGGAATGCAGAATGAACTGATTTAGTAAAAGTACCTATAATTACAAAGTATAGTAAAAAAGTAGGCTTTTTTAGGAAAATTGTAAAAAAAAAAACTTGGGACATTTTAAAACAGGATAAGATAATAGGAGACAGTTTAACGAAAAATCCTATTTTCACTTTTAGAAAAGCAAGGAATCTAGGAAACACGATTGCCCTTAGTATTAAAACTGAAACCACAAAAAATATGGGTAAAGAAAAAAGTGACCAATTAATAACAAAAATAAAAAAATGCTTTTTTCTGTGTGGTATGTGCAAACCATGTCAGAAAGTGGAAAAAACTAGCCCAATTTTTGAAGTAGAAAGTATGGGCATAATACACGAAATTAAGGATCACATTACATGCAACACAACAGGGGTAATTTATTTTATTTAATGCCTATGCAATAAAATATATGCTGGAAGAACCAAAAGAGCACTTCAAATTAGAATAAGTGAACACACAAATAATATAAAGAAAAAAATTAGAAATACATCCCCTGTCAAAGCACTACAAAAAGATGCATGCAGGATCAATATTTGGTGGTATTGAAATAGTTTAACCTGATACACGGGGAGGGGACTATGTAAAACAGATGTCTAGGACAGAGAGCAGATGGATCTATGAATTGGATAGTTTGGCACCTGAGGGGTTAAATCAGGAAATATAATTAATAAAGGAATTTTAGCAATAATTAAAGAGGTCCATGAATGCAATATTCACCATAATTAATTTGGAACGGGCGTTCCTGGAGGCAAATATAACAACATGTAAGATGGAAGGACCAGTATCCCTGACGAAAAAGATCGAGTTCTCTGAAACCCTTTGGATTTTTTTCTGGTTCCCAGAGGCTGCCATACATGTGTGTTATCACACCAACACTTCGGGAAGCCCGTTCTGACTTCTAAGACACGAGCAAACGCCACCAGCCGGGGTGTCGCCACGTGCAGAAGCCGAAGAGGTAAGCAAGCAGGATTAAGCATCGGAGCTCATTTGCAGGACTAAACTACAGGGCCGCTACAAATATAAATACAAACACGGCAAGTGACTGCAGTAGACTATTTTTGAGCACTTTGGAACATTGTACTAAATTGTATATATCGGAATAAGGCATAGAAGTTTCTTTGTGGGAGTCTTGTTTCTATTTATATTGCAGTTGGCGCAATAGGTATCAGTCGGTTTGGAATATTAATATTAAAACTAGCATACAACTGATATCAGCACCAATACCCCACAAGAAGTGATAGGTGCCCACTAGTAAGCGCAGGTTGATTGCTATTTATTGTTGTATATTCACCACATCAAGTACGGCAGGTTACTTTTTTTTACAACCCAGCAGCTACACAGAAGCCAATAGGAAAATTATATTTATATATAAAAGAATCTATACTGATAGGATATTTGCTACAGCACACTCAAAATATTAAAGGGAACCTGTCATCAACTTTATGCTGACCGTACTGCAGTATAAAGTAGTGACAGAAATGCTGATTTCAGTGCTGTGTCACTGATGAGCTAAAAGTAAGTGGTTGCTGAGAACCAGCATCAAAATCATTGCAGCCCAGTCCTTGAAAAGAGTCAATCATGAATTCCTGTTCTCCCTGCTGATGACTGACAGTCTTCTACCTAGTTTTCTCCCTTTCTCTCTAGGAGAGAACTGCCAATCATCAGCAGATGGGTGAGAGTGCAGGAGATTATGAATAACCATGACTCTCCCCAGGTAGATTTGACTCTTTTCAAGGCCTGGGCTGCAATGATTATGATGCTGGTTCTCAGCAACCACTTACTTTTAGCTGATGTGTGACACAGCACTGAAATCAGCATTTCTGTCACTATTTTATACTGCCCTCAGTGAGGTCAGCATAAAGTTGATGACAGGTTCCCTTTCAGGAGCGCAGCAGTGGAAAGTTATTTAACCCCCTAGGACATACCGGTACGCCATGTTTGCCGAGTCCTTAAGGACCCAGGACGTACTGGTACGTCCTAACTTTAAAACGGCATTGCGGCGCGGAGGGGGTTAATCGCAACAGGATGTCCGCTGAAATCCTTCAGCGGGCATCCTGTCACAACGCCAGGGGGGGTCATGTGACCCCCCCGCATCGGCGATCGCCGCAAACCGCAGGTCAATTTAGACCTGCGGTTTGCGGTTTTACCTTATCCGGCGGGCCATGCGGCTGTAGGGGGGACCCGATGGCATGGAAGGCAGCGCGATGCCTTCCTGAGGCATCGCCGCTGCCTTCCTGTGACGTGCCTGTGAGATCCAGGCCCCTGGATCTCACAGGCCGGAAGCTGTATGAGTAATACACACAGTATTACTCATACAGCCAATGCATTCCAATACAGAAGTATTGGAATGCATTGTAAAGGCAATTAGACCCCCAAAAGTTCAAGTCCCAAAGTGGGACAAAAAAAGTGAAAAAATAAAGTTTTCCCCCAAAAAAATTTAAAGTTTCAAGTAAAAATAAACAAAAACTTCATTTTCCCCAAATAAAGTTAAAGAAAATTGGTAAAAAATAGGGGAAAAAAAAAAAGTATACATATTAGGTATCGCCGTGTCCGTATAGACCGGCTCTATAAACACATCACATGAACTAACCCCTGAGATGAACACCGTAAAAAAAAAAAAATTAAAACTGTGCTAAATAAATAATTTTTTGTCACCTTACATCACAAAAAGTACAGCAGCAAGCGATTTAAAAAGGCGTTTGCCCACCAAAATATTACCAATCTAACCATCACCTCATCCCGCAAAAAAATGAGCCCCTACCTGAGACAATCGCAAAAAAACTATGGCTCAGAATATGGAGACACTAAAACATCATTTTTTTTGTTTTAAAAAAGCTGTTATTGTGTAAAACTTACATTAAAAAAAATAAGTATACATATTAGGTATCGCCACGTCCGTATCGACCGGCTCTATAAAAATATCACATGACCTAACCCCTGAGATGAACACCGTGAAAAATAAAAAATAAATTGTCACCTTACATCACAAAAAGTGTAATAGCAAGCGATCAAAAAGTCATATGCACCCAAAAATAGTGCCAATCAAACCATCATCTCATCCCGCAAAAAATGAGACCCTACCTAAGATAATCGCCCAAAAACTGAAAAAACTATGGCTCTCAGAATATGGAGACACTAAAACATGATTTTTTTTTTGTTTCAAAAATGATATTATTGTGTAAAACTTACATAAATAAAATAAAAGTATACATATTAGGTATCGCCGCGTCCGTATCGACCGGCTCTATAAAAATATCACATGACCTAACCCCTCAGATGAACACTGTAAAAACACCATAAAAAATAAAAACTGTGCTAAATAAACAATTTTTTGTCACCTTACATCACAAAAAGTGTAATAGCAAGCGATCAAAAAGTCACACGCACACCAAAATAGTGCCAATAAAACCGTGATCTCATCCCACAAAAATCATACCCTACCCAAGGTAATCGCCCAAAAACTTTTTCTCCCTTTCTCTCTAGGAGAGAACTGCCAATCATCAGCAGATGGGTGAGAGTGCAGGAGATTATGAATAACCATGACTCTCCCCAGGTAGATTTGACTCTTTTCAAGGCCTGGGCTGCAATGATTATGATGCTGGTTCTCAGCAACCACTTACTTTTAGCTGATGTGTGACACAGCACTGAAATCAGCATTTCTGTCACTATTTTATACTGCCCTCAGTGAGGTCAGCATAAAGTTGATGACAGGTTCCCTTTCAGGAGCGCAGCAGTGGAAAGTTATTTAACCCCCTAGGACATACCGGTACGCCATGTTTGCCGAGTCCTTAAGGACCCAGGACGTACTGGTACGTCCTAACTTTAAAACGGCATTGCGGCGCGGAGGGGGTTAATCGCAACAGGATGTCCGCTGAAATCCTTCAGCGGGCATCCTGTCACAACGCCAGGGGGGGTCATGTGACCCCCCCGCATCGGCGATCGCCGCAAACCGCAGGTCAATTTAGACCTGCGGTTTGCGGTTTTACCTTATCCGGCGGGCCATGCGGCTGTAGGGGGGACCCGATGGCATGGAAGGCAGCGCGATGCCTTCCTGAGGCATCGCCGCTGCCTTCCTGTGACGTGCCTGTGAGATCCAGGCCCCTGGATCTCACAGGCCGGAAGCTGTATGAGTAATACACACAGTATTACTCATACAGCCAATGCATTCCAATACAGAAGTATTGGAATGCATTGTAAAGGCAATTAGACCCCCAAAAGTTCAAGTCCCAAAGTGGGACAAAAAAAGTGAAAAAATAAAGTTTTCCCCCAAAAAAATTTAAAGTTTCAAGTAAAAATAAACAAAAACTTCATTTTCCCCAAATAAAGTTAAAGAAAATTGGTAAAAAATAGGGGAAAAAAAAAAAGTATACATATTAGGTATCGCCGTGTCCGTATAGACCGGCTCTATAAACACATCACATGAACTAACCCCTGAGATGAACACCGTAAAAAAAAAAAAATTAAAACTGTGCTAAATAAATAATTTTTTGTCACCTTACATCACAAAAAGTACAGCAGCAAGCGATTTAAAAAGGCGTTTGCCCACCAAAATATTACCAATCTAACCATCACCTCATCCCGCAAAAAAATGAGCCCCTACCTGAGACAATCGCAAAAAAACTATGGCTCAGAATATGGAGACACTAAAACATCATTTTTTTTGTTTTAAAAAAGCTGTTATTGTGTAAAACTTACATAAAAAAAAATAAGTATACATATTAGGTATCGCCACGTCCGTATCGACCGGCTCTATAAAAATATCACATGACCTAACCCCTGAGATGAACACCGTGAAAAATAAAAAATAAATTGTCACCTTACATCACAAAAAGTGTAATAGCAAGCGATCAAAAAGTCATATGCACCCAAAAATAGTGCCAATCAAACCATCATCTCATCCCGCAAAAAATGAGACCCTACCTAAGATAATCGCCCAAAAACTGAAAAAACTATGGCTCTCAGAATATGGAGACACTAAAACATGATTTTTTTTTTGTTTCAAAAATGATATTATTGTGTAAAACTTACATAAATAAAATAAAAGTATACATATTAGGTATCGCCGCGTCCGTATCGACCGGCTCTATAAAAATATCACATGACCTAACCCCTCAGATGAACACTGTAAAAACACCATAAAAAATAAAAACTGTGCTAAATAAACAATTTTTTGTCACCTTACATCACAAAAAGTGTAATAGCAAGCGATCAAAAAGTCACACGCACACCAAAATAGTGCCAATAAAACCGTGATCTCATCCCACAAAAATCATACCCTACCCAAGGTAATCGCCCAAAAACTGAAAAAATTATGGCTCTCAGACTATGGAAACACTAAAACATGTTTTTTTTTGCTTCAAAAATGAAATCATTGTGTAAAACTTACATAAATAAAAAGAAAGTATACATATTAGGTATCGCAGCGTCCATAATAACTTGCTCTATAAAAATATCACATTACCTAACCCCTCAGGTGAATACCGTAAAAAAATAAAAATAAAAACAGTGTAAAAAAAGCAATTTTTTGTCACCTTACATCACAAAAAGTGTAATAGCAAGTGATCAAAAAGTCACACGCACACCAAAATAGTGCCAATAAAACTGTCATCTCATCCCGCAAAAATCATACCCTACCCAAGGTAATCACCCAAAAACTGAAAAAATTTTGGCTCTCAGACTATGGAAACACTAAAACATGATTTTTTTTGCTTCAAAAATGTAATCATTGTTTAAAACTGACATAATTTAAAAAAAAGTATACATATTAGGTATCGCAGCGTCTGTGACAACCTGGTCTATAAAAATATCACATGATCTAACCTGTCAGACGAATGTTGTAAATAGCAAAAAATAAAAACGGTAAACTACAGAATCAGGGCCATAAATATTGAGTTTGGTTTGACTGTTAATCCTTGCTTTGTAACTGGAAAAAAAATATTAAAATGGAAAATCTGCCAAAAATGTGAAATTTTGAAATTGTATCTCTATTTTCCATTAATTCTTGTGGAACACCTAAAGGGTTAACAACGTTTGTAAAATCAGTTTTGAATACCTTGAGGGGTGTAGTTTCTTAGATGGGGTCACTTTTATGGAGTTTCTACTCTAGGGGTGCATCAGGGGGGCTTCAAATGGGACATGGTGTAAAAAAAAACAGTCCAGCAAAACCTGCCTTCCAAAAACCGTTTGGCATTCCTTTCCTTCTGCGCCCTGCCATGTGCCCGTACAGCGGTTTACGACCAAATATGGGGTGTTTCTGTAAACTACAGAATCAGGGCCATAAATATTTAGTTTGGTTTGGCTGTTAACCCTTGCTTTGCAACTGGAAAAAAATTATTAAAATGGAAAATCTGCCAAAAATGTGAAATTTTTAAATTGTATCTCTATATTTCATTAATTCTTGTGGAACACCTAAAGGGTTAATGATATTTGTAAAATCAGTTTTGAATACCTTGAGGGGTGTAGTTTCTTAGATGGGGTCACTTTGATGGAATTTCTACTCTAGGGGTGCATCAGGGGGGCTTCAAATGGGACATGGTGTCAAAAAAACCAGTCCAGCAAAACCTGCCTTCAAAAAACCGTATGGCATTCCTTTCCTTCTGCGCCCTGCCGTGTGCCTGTACAGCGGTTTACGACCACATATGGGGTGTTTCTGTAAACTACAGAATCAGGGTCATAAATATTGAGTTTGGTTTGACTGTTAACCCTTGCTTTGTAACTGGAAAAAAATTATAAAAATGGAAAATCTGCCAAAAATTTGAAATTTTATCTCTATTTTCCATTAATTCTTGTGGAACACCTACGACGGGTGTAATTTATAGAATGGGGTCATTTTTGGGTGGTTTCTATTATGTAAGCCTCGCAAAGTGACTTCAGACCTGAACTGGTCCCTAAAAATTGGGTTTTTGAAAATTTCTGAAAAATTTCAAGATTTGCTTCTAAACTTCTAAGCCTTGTAACATCCCCAAAAAATAAAATATCATTCCCAAAATGATCCAAACATGAAGTAGACATATGGGGAATGTAAAGTAATAACTATTTTTGGAGGTATTCCTATGTATTATAGAAGTAGAGAAATTGAAACTTGGAAATTTGCAATTTTTTACATTTTTTGGGTAAATTTGGTATTTTTTTATAAATAAAAATTATTTTTTTGGACTTTATTTTACCAGTGTCATGAAGTACAATATGTGACGAAAAAACAGTCTCAGAATGGCCTGGATAAGTCAAAGCGTTTTAAAGTTATCAGCACTTAAAGTGACACTGGTCAGATTTGCAAAAAAGGGCCAAGTCCTTAAGGTGAAATAGGGTGAGTCCTTAAGGGGTTAAGTTGTGTGATTTGAATTATCAGGAAGAACCAAATGTTCATGATAATTGCCTGATTTTTAGTGCAGATGAGGGCTGTATTTACGGTACATGCAACAGTCTTCTCCTCTGAAAGGATAAGCGATTGCAGTGATCACTTGTCCCCATGGAAAATCATTGTTTGTGGACAGCAGATGCCTGCTTGCACAGGCCAAACTGAGTACAGGAACAATTATTTTAGATGCTGGCTGAAAAACACGATCACCAACGAATCAGTGTGTGCTTTTACACAGGTCAATTATTGGGGAGGGGTGTTTCTACAAACACTCATCTTTGATAACTGGCCACAGGACTTTAAGTGACAAAAGTGTCTTGTACGACAATAGTGATGAAGAGCGGATAGGTATTAACCTATAGAGGAGGATGAAAAAACTGTGGTAGAAGTATGTGTCCACCAAAAGGTTTTCAACCTATTTGAATTAGATGGAAATATACAGGAAAGACTATAATCACTACTCACGTACCAATGTCTGGCACCAAGTCCACACGTACACTTCGTTATAGAAAGTTGAGTGACACAGGAGGAAATATAATAGACAGTGAAGCAGATAAAAGATTAGAATAGAAATGATCATTTACTAAACTCACGGTTTAGGAGTTGCAGGTATGATATCCAATATGTAAGTGAAAAGCTCCAGCCCAGTATCCTGTACTCATCATTTCCTCAAACACCACTTCCTTGTATCACAATAAAAGGCTTCTCTCCAAGTTTCCCATCACGTCAGGACAGGAGCGGTGTGACTGTGCCTTTTTTATGGGTGTGCTTAGTTTAGTGACAGTAACTTATGAGATTTCATAAGACAGCGTACATTATATAAAAGTTGGTATTTGCATGGAGCTGTATAATTAAAGATGTGCCACTCCCAGTACATTAAAATCTCCCCTCCAGCTACACAGCTCATTTTGTTGCGTCCTAACAGACACATTTCTGTATATTAAACAATCATAAAACATGCAACAATCATTTATTTGTTGTCTAAATGAAAGGAATCCTCTCAAACTGCTGTGAAGGCTTATATTGTACCATAGCTATATTGTATTTGCTCAGGATTCCGCTGGATGATCAGTAGAGAACATTGGTCCCGGTGTGGTTGATTTATTGAAATTGTAGTCCACCCAATGTGTAAAAATGTAAAATACATGCTCTACCAGGTGTCACGGAAGTTCCCGTGGCAGGTACCAGGAGATCGGAGAGACTGGCAACTCGTGGGTTAAATTGACAAGTTCACTGTGGATCTTATTGTATCTGTGTTTTGGTGAATGCCACACCCCTTGCTTCAGGTGTTGCTTGTTGGTAATTTGCTTTTCCCATAAGTAGCTGCCTCTCACTCTTGGAGGTGCGGTTTATAGATTTTCTTCCTGCCTTCTAACTAGCTTGTCGGTTGTACTCTGTCATGCTTCTGGAGTTGCCAGTTTTCTACTTTCAGATAAGTCTTGTCTTTTCTTATTGTTTGTGTTTGTTATATTCCCTGTTGTTTGCATCTGGGCCGGAGAAAGAGACTTCCGTTCGTCCATCTCGGGAGGAATGGGTTGTCTCTGGTCCTAACCTCATTCCAGGGCCTTATAGGGATATAAGGGCCTAGGTATACAGCATATGAATATTCCTACCTTCAAGGTCTATTCATATTGATAGGTAGTTAGGGCCCGGATTAGGGTTGTTAAGAAGGTGACCTGTTCCTTCCCTAGTTTCCAGGCCCAGTTACTGTTCCCCTTCCCTCCTGTTTTTAGTGTGGAGTTTTTCCCCCACACTGATCGTGACACCAGGTCATCTAAAACCTAATAAAACCATTATTTTCCAAACTACAGGATAAGGCTACTTTCACACTAGCGTTCAGGGCTCCGCTTGTGAGTTCCGTTTGAAGGCTCTCACAAGCGGCCCCGAACGGATCCGTACTGACCTAATGCATTCTGAGTGGATGCGGATCCGCTCAGAATGCATCAGTCTGGCACCGTTTGTCCTCCGCTCCGCTCAGCAGGCGGACACCTGAACGCAGCTTGCAGCGTTCGGGTGTCCGCCTGGCCGTGCAGAGGCAAACGGATCCGTCCAGACTTACAATGTAAGTCAATGGGGACGGATCCGTTTGAAGTTGACACAGTATGGCTCAATTTTCAAACGGATCCGTCTCCTATTGACTTTCAATGTAAAGTCAAAACGGATCCGTTTGCATTATCATGAACAAAAAAAAAAAAAAAAAAATTTTTTTTTTTTTTTTTTTGTTCATGGTAATGCAAACGGATCCGTTCTGAACGGATCTAAGCGTTTGCATTATAGGTGCGGATCCGTCTGGGCACATACCAGACGGATCCAACCTAAACGCAGGTGTGAAAGTAGCCTAACTGTTTCTTGTCTACCATCAGGGTTGGACCACCAGAGCACCAGAGGATCTTCAGGTTGGCCAGGCTCTGATTCAATAGTGGTCCAGCTCCAGGAGAAAAAACATTTGGAGCTGTCTGAAGATAATCATGTGCCACTAGGCTCAATTTATTTGATTCAAAACCTATTAGACATTATTGATGATATAGTGGTTGGGGCCTGAGAAAAATTTCCTCTGAAAGGCCCAAGGAACTCCAGTCTGACACACTCTAGCATAGTTATATAATTGCCTAAATTACCCTCTATAGGACTGCACTGTGTGCGCTTCAGTACAAGAAGTTGATACAACAGTTAAGTGAAAAAAAAAGTTTATTATTTATTGTGTTAAAAATTACTGTATTGTCACACTCATTGGAATACTATACAGCTTTGTCACAAGGGAATATGGACAGGTTTTTGCAGACCCATTGGGATCTCCACCATGCTGACTTACACTTATAGACCGAAGGAGAGAACTACTTATTACTTATTCCTCTTCCCCCCTTCCCCCCTTTCTCCTTTAATTTCTTTCACATGTGCTGTATGCCAGTTTTGTTCATTACTATGTAAGCTGGTGCAATAATATCCTATGTCTTATACTATTTAAAGGTATCTTTGAAATACCCCCATGTACACTTTTCTGTATGTATACTCAAAAAATATTTAATAAAAATAAAGTTGAAAAAAAAATTACTGCATTGTGGATTTACCAGCCACACTGTGCTGCAGAAGTGTTGTTGTAGATGTTATCACTTACCATGCTTGCTGTAATTGAACTGAGCCATGTTCTATGCCGCACACTGCCCCACAAGGGGTCGCAACACAATTACAGAGAAGTCGCACCTGAATTGTGAATCATCTGCCAAGCATGGGAGAACTGCAGAGTACGGGAGCAAAGAGTCTGTGGTCCTTGCTCCTGGGAGAACAAGGGAAAAAAAAGCCATACCATGCGGGAAGTGAGTGCCATAAGCCTGACCTGGACTATCGGCGAAGCTGCTGCTTGCTGCCGCTCTTCAAGAAAGCCAAAGACAGATTCTGGCCCTGTCCAACCTTAGAGACCAGACTGAGAGAGCACCAGGAGCAGAGCACCACATCACTGGTAGTCCAAATAGAGCCCATGAAATGAGGTGGCAGAGCCAGTCACAACCTGCAAAAAGACTGCTGATTCCAACAAGAGAAGATGGTGGGAGCATGCCACCAGCAGAAATGGCCAACAATGATGTGGGAAGATGAGCCGGATTGACAAATTGGAGAAGCAACTTAGGGTCACTTTAGGAGAAGACAACCATCTCCACGATCACCAGAGCGCACAATGGCTGATGCGGAGGCCGCAGTCAGAGTTTCTGTGTGACTTCATGGACAGGGAGTATCACAGCCAGTTATCCCACCTCAATAGGCTGAGGCGGAACTAATGAAAGATTGGATGCAGATGGCCTTTTTGGAAAAGACCCTGCAAGAACAGAAGGTGCTTCGCATCCTGGACTACCCACAAGCTGCTGACAAGAATGGGCACCGTCCACTGGTTTTCTGTTCTGTCAACCATGGATTTGGATTCCTGGAAAATAAGTATTTCTCACTGTATGCAACAATTGAGTTTTAATATATTTATGCACTTTTTGTAATGAGCGAATATATTTATTGCCTTTGATGTCACGTGATCATGCGCCATTTTCATCATGTGTTTCATTATCACTTAATTTGTATCATGTGTCTTGAGTGCACCTTTTGGTATTTGGGTATTTATACATACCCAGTTTGAACACCGTTGTATTGCTTGACAAAGGCCTCATTGAGTAGGCCAAAACGTTGCCTGGGGAATAAAGTTTGGGGTCATCACCCTTTCACGCTACTTTGGAGTGCTGCCTCGTTCTTTGGACGTGTCTATAGTGGAGGAGAAGCCTGCCTTCTTTGAGGAATTGCACCCTGTACACACCATCTGACTGTGCTGCTGCTCTATCTGTATTTGTATATCTAGGACTTTGCAGCTTAGAACTGATATCACCTACCAAGATGAGTTTATCTGAAATGGACCCCCCTGATGTATTTTCCTATACGAGGCTGGATGAAGAAAGGATCCTCCATGGTTTGGTGAGCGACTGCACTTTTTTATCTACCCTATCTGTGAGAGAACTCAAAAAATGTTATGAGGCAGATGGCAAATGTTTAGCCTCTATGGAGCTACACCTTGCTACTCTGGCCGAGTACTATAAATTGCATAGGATTCCAAGAGGCATGCGCTCTCAGTTGAAGCCTAATTTATTTCCAGTGGAC
Organism: Bufo bufo; assembly: GCF_905171765.1. NCBI lineage: Eukaryota > Metazoa > Chordata > Amphibia > Anura > Bufonidae > Bufo > Bufo bufo. The sequence goes on from NC_053390.1 coordinate 292,121,634, forward strand.
TCTCCGTTTACACATAAGTTCACACAGATTTCTTTTATTTTTTTTTAATCAAAAATCATTTTTATTGATTTTAAAATAAACTATCAGTTCACACAGATTTCCTACAAATATGCATTAGATATTATTTTACTGAATCTGGAATATCTCCAGCATGAATTGGGGATCACACAGAAACAATTTGCTAATGCAGATAATAAATTAAAGGATGTACTTTCAACACAGGACTATGATGCTTATCTTTCAAGTTGTTCTGCGTATCTAGACAAGTTTAAAAAGGAACAAGAAGTGATCAAAAGACGGAAGTGGCTGAGGGATGAGGAGGATTACAAGCGAGGTAATGTTTATACCTGGCATGAGCAAACAGGTCAAAGACGTCCGCCAGCACAAGGTTATAATAATATGAAGAAATTCACAAGCAGCTCCAGAACCAAAACAGCATCGTCCATGGTAACAGAATCCATACAAGAACAACAGGAGGCGACTATTTTAGGAGCAACTCTAGAACCAAAAGGACCAGACGTGGGGGACAGAGACAACACAGATGGAGAAAAGGAACAATGCTCAGCAAGAGGCCGGACTGTGAGAAAGAGACATCAGTAGTGGTAAATATATCTTCTCACGTACTTACCCATGCACAGACTGAACTCTTATCTAAAGGTCTATCCTACTGCCCCTCAGTTGGTATTGATTGGTTCCAACTTGAAGTTGATTTACAACGTTTTTTTCGCAACATTATACTTAAAGTTTGGTTTGCAGATACAAGTAAAAATGTGGTTAGTGGTGATAATGAAGATCGCACCAATACAGGTGGGTGTGAACTCTCTCTTCGGGGTGTCGGCCTACGCACGAGGAGCGACTTCACCCCACAATTAAGTTGTCCAGCCATTGATGCCTATATTATTTGCGGTCAAAGCAGATATTGATGATTTGAAGCATGTTTTACAAGAGGGCGGTCTGAAACATCCCAACATGACGACTGATGAAGTACGAGCTATTGTCACGGATGATGTTGCAGATAGCTGAAACTTATGAATAAACGTCCGACTGGCTTGATCCCAAACTAAGGAGCATATAGGTGAGCCCTATAAAACCCTAAGAGCTCTCCCTGACTGCTATGCCCATGCAAGGGTCTCAATGGTAGACAATTGCATGCCCATGTACCTAAGACTGTGTGACACCTGAAAACCCTATAATAGTGAGGAGACACGACCACCATCTCCCTGCACTTAATGCGGACGGAGTCAGGGTCACCTAGAATCAAGCCAGCAAGGAAACACAATACATGAAAAGACTTATCTGAGCAAACAACATCAGCAGCCTCCAGCAGTGAACACTTCATCCAGGAAGTAGTATAAACCGCAAAGTGTGGCAGTATGGGAGGGAATATAAAGGGAGATGATTAGTCTAAATAGGTGACACCTGGGAGAAGGAAAGGAGATGACAAAGTGAAACCAAAACAAAGAACGTCATGCAAGAGGTAGAGAAAGATGTCTGCCAGACCTTCTCACAGAACTGGCGGTGACAGTACCCCTCCCTCTACAGGTGGACTCCGGACACTCAGAGCCGACCTTCTCAGAATGAGACCTATGGAAAGCCCTGGGACCCACATCCTCTCCTCAGGACCATAACCCTCCCAATGAACGAGGTACTGGAGAGAACCGCGGATAATGCGAGAATCCACAATCCTAGAGACCTGAAATTCAAGATTACCATCAACAACAATCGGAGGAGGAGGCAAAGAGGAGGGTACAGTGGGTTGGACATAAGGTTTTAATAGGGACCTGTGAAAAACATTATGGATCTTCCAAGTCTGAGGAAGATCAAGACGGAAGGCAACGGGATTGATGACGGACAAGATCTTGTAAGGCCCAATAAACTTAGGACCCAACTTACAGGAGGGAACCTTCAGTTTGATATTCTTTGTAGACAACCACACCAGATCACCCACATTCAGGTCCGGACCAGGCACACGTCTCTTATCCGCCACACGCTTATATCTCTCACTCATCCTCTTCAGATTACCCTTAATCTTTTGCCAAATAAATGACAAAGACGAGGAAAATCTCTCCTCATCAGGTAGACCAGAAGACCCCTCTCCAGAGAATGTCCCAAACTGCGGATGAAACCCATATGCACCAAAAAATGGTGACTTATCAGAGGACTCCTGGCGACGGTTATTTAAAGCAAACTCAGCAAGGGACAAAAAAGAATACCAATCCTCCTGATTCTCCGCCACAAAACAGCGCAGATATGTCTCCAGATTCTGATTGACGTGTTCGGTCTGACCATTCGACTGCGGGTGAAAAGCAGAAGAGAACGACAACCGAATCCCCAAGCAAGAACAGAAGGCCTTCCAGAATCTGGAAACAAATTGCGTGCCCCTATCAGAAACGATGTCTGAAGGAATGCCATGCAATTTAACAATGTGATCAACAAACGCTTGCGCCAACGTCTTAGCATTGGGTAACCCAGGAAAGGGAACGAAATGCGCCATTTTGCGGTCCACTCCCACCAGAATCACAGTCTTCCCCGAGGAACGAGGCAGGTCCGTAATAAAGTCCATGGACAGATGCATCCAAGGACAGGAAGGAATAGGTAACGGGAGGAGAGAACCCGATGGCCGTGAATGAGGGACCTTGGCACGAGCGCAGGTCTCGCAGGCTGCCACAAAACCCTCAACCTTCTTACGAAGAGCCAGCCACCAGAATCTCCGAGCAATGAGATCCACTGTGGCTCTACTCCCCGGGTGCCCAGCAAGGACAGTATTGTGGTGCTCCTTAAAAACCTTGTGTCGTAAAGCGAGAGGCACAAACAACCTCCCAGGAGGACAAAGATCAGGAGCCTCTGCCTGGGCTGCCTGAACCTCTGCCTCCAAATCAGGATAAAGAGCAGAGACGACCACCCCTTCAGCCAAAATGGGACCCGGGTCTTCAAAGTTCCCCCCTCCCGGAAAACAACGTGACAGGGCATCCGCCTTCGCATTTTTAACCCCAGGGCGGAACGTGACAACAAAATTAAACCTAGAAAAGAACAAAGACCATCTGGCCTGTCTCGGGTTCAGACGCTTGGCCGATTCCAAGTAGGCCAGATTCTTATGGTCGGTAAACAAGCTAATTTGATGGCCAACAATTCCCTATCTCCCACATCGTAATTTCTCTCTGCAGAGGAGAGTTTCCTTGAGAAAAAGGCACACGGTCGCCATTTGGCAGGAGAGGGACCCTGAGATAAGACCGCACCCACACCCACCTCAGAAGCGTCCACCTCAACAATAAAAGGTAGAGAGACATTAGGTTGTACCAAAATGGGAGCGGAAGAAAAACTCTCTTTGATACTAGAAAAGGCTTTAAGCGCATCTACCGACCACGAGGAAAAATCTACCCCCTTTTTAGTCATATCAGTGAGTGGCTTAACAACAGAGGAATAATTCAAAATGAACTTTCTGTAATAATTGGCAAAACCCAAAAACCGCATCAGCGCCTTCTGATTCTCAGGAAGCTCCCAATCAAGCACAGCGCGGACCTTCTCAGGGTCCATGCGAAAACCAGAAGCGGAGAGAAGAAAACCAAGAAATTGAATCTCCGGAACCGCAAACACACCTTTTTCCAGTTTAGCGTACAATTTATTCTCCCGCAGAATCAGCAAGGCCTGACGTAGGTGGTCCCGATGAGTCTTGAAATCAGGAGAAAAAATCTAAATGTCATCTAGATACACCAGAACAAATTTTCCCATTATATGATAAAAAATGCTGTTCACAAAATGTGGGAAGACGGCCGGAGCATTCATCAAACCAAAGGGCATAACCAAATTCACGAAATGACCCTCAGGGGTATTGAAAGCTGTCTTCCATTCATCCCCTTCCCTGACCCTGACTAGGTTGTATGCCCCCTCTTAAATCCCACTTAGAAAAAACTTTAGCCCCAACAATCTGGTTAAACAGGTCCGGGATCAGAGGAAGCGGATATAGGTCACGAATTGTGATACGGTTCAGCTCCCTGAAATCCAGACAAGGTCTTAAAGAACCATCTTTTTTCTTAACAAAAAAAAAAACTAACTGTGGCAACAGGTGACTTCGAGGGTCAGATGTGCCCCTTTCTCAGGCTCTCAGAAATATAAGTAAGCATAGCGACTCTTTCAGGTTGGGAGAGATTGTATAAACGTGATTTTGGCAGCTTGGCGCCTGGAATGAGATTAACCGCCTCTGGACCGCCTAACGCAGGATCGCGTTCCGGAGGCGGCAGTCTCAGGCAGAGTCACGCATCTATGCGTCATCTCGCGAGACGCAAGATTTCCTGTTCACAGAAACTGCAGGTAAGCGAGTTGATCTACAGCCTGCCATCGTTCGCTGGCAGGCTGTAGATGCGATTTTTTTTAACCCCTAACAGGTATATTAGACGCTGTTTTGATAACAGTGTCTAATATACCTGCTACCTGGTCCTCTGGTGGTCCCTTTTGCTTGGATCGACCACCAGAGGACACAGGCAGCTCTGTAATAAGTAGCACCAAGCACCACACTACACTACACCCCCCCTGTCACTTATTAACCTCCTTATTAACCCCTGATCACCCCATATAGACTCCCGGATCACCCCCCTGTCATTGATCACCCCCCTGTCATTGATTACCCCCCTGTAAGGCTCCATTCAGATGTCCGTATGTGTTTTACGGATCCACGGATCCATGGATCGGATCCGCAAAACACATACGGACGTCTGAATGGAGCCTTATAGGGGGGTGATCAATGACAGGGGGGTGATCCCCCCATGAAGACTCCCTGATCACCCCCTGTCATTGATCACCCCCCTGTCATTGATCACCCCCCTGTAAGGCTCCATTCAGATGTCAGTATGTGTTTTACGGATCCACGGATGCATGGATCGGATCCGCAAAACACATACGGACGTCTGAATGGAGCCTTACAGGGGGGTGATCAATGACAATGAATGATCACCCCATATAGACTCCCTGATCACCCCCCTGTCATTGATCACCCCCCTGTAAGGCTCCATTCAGACATTTTTTTGGCACAAGTTAGTGGGAAAAAAAATTTTGTTTGTTTTTTTGTTTTTTCTTACAAAGTCTCATATTCCACTAACTTGTGACAAAAAATTTAATCTCACATGAACTCACCATACCTCTGACGGAATCCAAATGCGTAAAATTTTTTAGACATTTATATTCCAGACTTCTTCTCCCGCTTTAGGGCCCCTAAAATGCCAGGGCAGTATAAATACCCCACATGTGACCCCATTTCGGAAAGAAGACACCCCAAGGTATTCGCTGAGGGGCATATTGAGTCCATGAAAGATTGAACTTTTTGTCCCAAGTTAGCGGAAAGGGAGACTTTGTGAGAAAAATTTTTGGAAAGAAGACACCCCAAGGTATTCCGTGAGGGGCATGGCGAGTTCCTAGAATTTTTAATTTTTTGTCACAAGTTAGTGGAAAATGATGATTTTTTATATATTTTTTTTTCTTACAAAGTCTCATATTCCACTAACTTGTGACAAAAAATAAAAACTTCCATGAACTCACTATGCCCATCACGAAATACCTTGGGGTGTCTTCTTTCCAAAATTGGGTCACTTGTGGGGTAGTTATACTGCCCTGGCATTTTAGGGGCCCTAATGTGTGAGAAGTAGTTTGAAATCAAAATGTGTAAAAAATGCCCTGTGAAATCCGAAAGGTGCTCTTTGGAATGTGGGCCCATTTTCCCACCTAGGCTGCAAAAAAGTGTCACACATCTGTATCACCGTACTCAGAAGAAGTAGGACAATGTGTTTTGGGGTGTCTTTTTACATATACCCGTGCTGGGTGAGAGAAATATCTCGGCAAAAGACAACTTTTCCATTTTTTTTATACAAAGTTGGCATTTGACCAAGATATTTATCTCACCCAGCATGGGTATATGTAAAATGACACCCCAAAACACATTGCCCAACTTCTCCTGAGTACGGCGATACCACATGTGTGACACTTTCTTGCAGCCTAGGTGGGCAAAGGGGCCCACATTCCAAAGAGCACCTTTAGGATTTCACAGGGCATTTTTTACACATTTTGATTTCAAACTACTTCCCACACATTAGGGCCCCTAAAATGCCAGGGCAGTATAACTACCCCACAAGTGACCCCATTTTGGAAAGAAGACACCCCAAGGTATTTCGCGATGGGCATAGTGAGTTCATGGAAGTTTTTATTTTTTGTCACAAGTTAGTGGAATATGAGACTTTGTAAGGAAAAAAAAAAATCATCATTTTCCGCTAACTTGTGACAAAAAATAAAAAGTTCTATGAACTCACTATGCCCATCAGCGAATACCTTAGGGTGTCTACTTTCCAAAATGGGGTTATTTGTAGGGTTTTTCTACTGTCTGGGCATTGTAGAACCTCAGGAAACATGACAGGTGCTCAGAAAGTCAGAGCTGCTTCAAAAAGCGGAAATTCACATTTTTGTACCATAGTTTGTAAACGCTATAACTTTTACCCAAACCATTTTTTTTTCACCCAAACATTTTTTTTTTATCAAAGACATGTAGAACAATAAATTTAGAGAAAAATTTATATATAGATGTCGTTTTTTAAAAAAAAAAATTACAACTGAAAGTGAAAAATTTCATTTTTTTGCAAAAATTTTGTAAAATTTTGATTAATAACAAAAAAAGTAAAAATGTCAGCAGCAATGAAATACCACCAAATGAAAGCTCTATTAGTGAGAAGAAAAGGAGGTAAAATTCATTTGGGTGGTAAGTTGCATGACCGGGGCAATAAACGGTGAAAGTAGTGTAGTGCAGAATTGTAAAAAGTGGCCTGGTCATTAAGGGTGTTTAAGCTAGGGGAGCTGAGGTGGTTAATAGGGCAGTCGTACTCCCGGTGAGGGGGCAACTCCTGGACACCACTCTCGGAAAACACATCCGAAAATTCAGAGAGAAAAGATGGTACAGTCTTGGTAGAAACCTCTGAAAGAGACGCCAAGAGGCAATTCTTTCTGCAAAACTCACTCCAACCATTTATTTGCCTTGCTTGCCAATCAATGGTGGGGTTATGTTTAGTGAGCCAGGGTAGCCCCAACACTAGAGGAGTAGGTAATCCGCTTAGGACGAAACATGACATATCCTCAACATGAGCGTCACCCACAGTCAAACGGATATTGTGAACTATGCCCTTTAACAATCTTTGAGAAAGTGGAGCGGAATCGATAGCAAAAACAGGTATATCCTTTTCCAAAGTGAATACCTGGAAACCATGCGTTATTGCAAACTGATTATCAATGAGATTGACAGCTGCTCCACTATCTACAAAAATCTCACAAACAATGTTCTTGCTGTCTAGCGCCACCCTGGCAGTTAGAAGAAAACGGGAACTACAAGCAAACGGCAAACCTTCAATTTCTGCATCAACCTTGCCAATAGTAGCAAATGGAAAGTTTTTAGAGGGTTTTTTTCTTTTCTTTTTTATTACCCTCAGAAAACTCCATGAATCTCCTAGAGGGGCAAACATTAGCCAAATGATTTATACCCCCACAACAGAAACAAACCCTCCTCTGAGAGCTGAATCCTCTACTATCAGAGGCAAGCAAACCCAGCTGCATGGCCTCCTCCTCAGAGGGGATTGAGAGAGACTGAGACCCCTGCACACTGAATGAGACAGCCCCACTGTCCTTGGGCTGAATATGACAGGAAGGAGTAGTCTCCTCTCTCTCTCTAAGACGCCTGTCAATACGAACAGCTAGAGACATGGCAGATTCTAACGAGGCTGGTCTCTCATGAAAAGCAAATGCATCTTTCAATCTTTCCGAAAGACCATGGCAAAATTGACTTCTGAGTGCAGCATCATTCCAACTAGTATCAGCTGCCCATCTCTGAAATTCAGAACAATATATCTCTGCGGACTGTTTACCCTGGCAAAAAAGACGCAGTTTAGATTCAGCCAGAGCAATACGATCCGGGTCATCATATATCTGCCCCAGGGCTACAAAAAATTCATCCACCGATCGGAGGGGCTGTGCCCCCACTGACAGCGAAAAGGCCCAAGACTGAGCGTTATCCCTGAGCAGCGAGATGATGATCCCCACCCTCTGCTCCTCATCACCAGAAGAATGGGGAAGTAGGCGAAAATGGAGTTTGCAAGCCTCTCTAAAGCGAACAAAATTCTCACTACCCCCGGAGAACGTATCCGGAAGCGAGATCTTAGGCTCGGAACAAACTCCATGAATGCCAGCAGAACCGGTCACCTGAAACTGAGACACAGTTTTACGGAGATCTGCTACCTCCAGCGAAAGACCTTGCATGTGGTCAACCAAGGCTGAAACCGGATCCATGATTAAGACGGTTACGGCGGTTTATAATGTCACGGATGATGTTGCAGATAGCTGGAGCTTATGAATAAACGTCCGACTGGCTTGATCCCAAACTAAGGAGCATATAGGTGAGCCCTATAAAACCCTAAGAGCTCTCCCTGACTGCTATGCCCATGCAAGGGTCTCAATGGTAGACGATTGCATGCCCACATACCTAAGACTGTGTGACACCTGAAAACCCTATAATAGTGAGGGGACACGACCACTGGCTCCCTGCACTTAATACGGACGGAGTCAGGGTCACCTAGAATCAAGCCAGCAAGGAAACACAATACACGAAAAGACTTATCTGAGCAAACAGCAGCATCAGCAGCCTCCAGCAGTGAACACTTCATCCAGGAAGTAGCATAAACCGCAAAGTGTGGCAGTATGGGAGGGAATATAAAGGGAGACGATTAGTCTAAATAGGTGACACCTGGGAGAAGGAAAGGAGATGACAAAGTGAAACCAAAACAAAGAACGTCATGCAAGAGGTAGAGAAGGACGTCTGACAGACCTTCTCACAGAACTGGTGGTGACAGCTATTGAGGAGTTGTGCAACAACAGTTCCCTCACTGTCAAGCCGGCAGACAAGGGGGGAGCCGTTGTTGTTATGGATACAGAATGGTACACTTCTGAGATCCATAGACAACTAGGTGATGATAAAGTCTATAGAGGTCTCAATCATGATCCCAAATTTGATTTGATAAGAGTAATCACCAACATCTTGTATACTGCTAGGTCTGGTGGTCTGATTGATGGACCTCTATATACCTATTTATTAGTGACACATCCGAAAACACAGTTGATATATGTGTTACCTAAAATTCACAAGTCTCTTGTTAACCCTCCGGGGAGACCCATAGTTTCGGGTAGGGATTCTGTTTTCTCTAATATCGCCATCTTCTTAGACAAGATATTACGCCATTTTGCTATTGCCTCTAAGTCATATATACGAGATACAGGTGACTTCCTAGAAAACATCTCCAAAGTGTCAGTGACTCCAAACACCAAATTGGCATCCTTCGATGTGGTCAGCCTCTACACCTCTATCAATCATGATAGAGGGGTTGAGGCTGTTCGGAGATGCCTCTTCAAAACACAATATACAGATGAGTGTAAAGAGTTCATCATTGACCTCCTTAGCGTAGTATTAAAATACAACTACTTTGCTTTCAAAGATGGCTACTACCTGCAATTGCGCCGACTTATGCCAACATCTTTATGTCAGACCTTGAGGCAGGACATGTCTATGTCTCCCACCACTTCAGCCATGTGCTGGGGTGGTGGAGATATATAGATGATATGTTTGTCATTTCACCACTTCCTGAATGCGGTACTGAGTCAGTTTACCCTTACACATTCCACTGAACAGGTTCAATTTTTGGACACCATGGTGAGGATTCAGGATAACATGCTAATGAATGACCTTTATACCAAACCAACTGATTGTAATAAACTGTTAAGGTTTGAGAGTTGTCACCCGCGCTCTATTATCAAATCACTACCACGTAGTCAATTTCTTCGGGTTCAGCGGATCGTAAGGGATCCGGAGGTATGTGACCTTAGACTGTCAGAGATGTCGGAGAAGTTTACCCGTAGAGGTTACCCTAAAAGGTTGGTCCAGAGACACCTAGACACAATGGGGTCTGGCTCCTCTGGGTCAACCAAGAAATACACCAGTGACAGGGTCCCCTTCATTTCTACTTACACAGAGGGTAGTTATCAGGTAGCAGGGGTAATTAAAAAACACTGGCCTATTTTGAAAAGTAATATGGCCTAGTTAAGGAATTCGCTGCCTCCCCCTTAATGTCTTATAGAAGGTCCCCCAACCTGCGTTACAAACTTGTAAGAGCATATGTGGTTGGGGATAAAACATTAACCCAGACCTATATAGGTCCTAAAAGAAATGGATGCTTCCCATGTTTGAGTTGTGTCAATTGAAGCTATATGCTGAAAGGTGACAAATTTGTACATCCCACCTAAATACTCAGTTTGAGATCTGCCATTACCTAACATGTGACAGTACATTTGTTATTTATCTGCTGCAATGTCCATGTGGTCTCCTTTATGTTGGAGAGACCACTTTGGATCTAAAGACAAGGCTCAACCAACACAGATATACGATACGACAGAAAAAGAAAGATCTCCTTGTGTCCAAGCATCTTAAAAGAGGAGGTAATAGAGAGTTGACATTAAAACAGCGTGAATTAGTATGGATACATCGGTTGCGCACACTTAAACCTGAGGGTCTGAATACAGAATTCAAATGGGATCTGTTTAATAAATAGGTGTAGTTTGTTCTGTGAGCATGGGGGATCTAATTTGTCCAACCTGGTATTGGGAATATGCAACAGTGTTATTTTTCCTTTAAATTGATTTAATTTTTGTCTTTCCTTTTTTCTATAGAATTTTGGATATGCTGTAGGTCCTTTGTCCTCTTTCAGCTAGCGAAGCCAGAAGTGGTTCCTTGTCTCCGCGCAATATGGCCTTGTTACACTACATGAAGAAACTCTGGACATCAGTGGTTCCATCTAGGAGTGTGATTATTTCTTGCATGATGATGTGTTTCGATGACAGTTTTATTTCTACAGTGGTGGTGATCATTTGACTATCGTGGCTGACCACAGTGTACCTTTACGGTAGTCATAACTATAGCAATAGTGGATGGAACAGATTTTGGTCCCTCTCTTATGTTACACCATTTTACACTGTAGTCAAGAGGGAAGGGTTAATCCCACCTCTGTCATCTAAAAGTATGGATCTGAGTGTAGGGACTAAGGGGGGACACGATATTGAACTTCTGATTACCCATTAGTGGCCTGGTGGTTAGCAGTTGAGTTCACCAGTGGTGCTGAGGCACCATCACGGTTGCCTCCGCGACATAACACATGCCACCCCAGTTCCCTGTAATTCACTAAGTCTGGTATGATTAATCTTTGCCCGCACCCATTGCGGGGTCTATCTAAATGTTCCCACTGATGTTTCTTCAGATTGTTTACCAACAATTCTGAGTCACCAAGGTGACCGGACACACCCCCTATGCAGATTGGCTGTTGCTGAGTCACATAGTTCTCTCCTTCTTCTCCCTCTGATGCGAGTGATGCGTTCCCCATCGTCACGTTGCCGATTACGTGGACGGGAGTTCGGGGCTATGCCGCTCGCGCTGGGGAGGATAGGACGGACTTTCTGTCTCAGCGTATGCGCACTGTACAGACGGGGACGCCAGTAACTTGCAGTCAGACTGAACCACCAATGGTAAGCGATGCTATTTTAAATAAACAATATTGTAATTGGATACAGCTGTAGATTTTTACTACAGATGATCTTTTAACCCTTTTGTAACCGGTACGAGCACTTTTGCACTGATACACAAGCTTATTAATCCATTATTTAGATGTTATACGAGCATTGCATACTCACAGTATTTATGAATTTCTCACTGTATGCAACAATTGGTTTTTAATATATTTATGCACTTTTTGTAATGAGCGAATATATTTATTGCCTTTGATGTCACGTGATCATGCGCCATTTTCATCATGTGTTTCATTATCACTTAATTTGTATCATGTGTCTTGCACCTTTTGGTATTTGGGTATATATACCGATTTTGAACACTGTTGTATTGCTTGACAAAGGCCTCATTGAGTAGGCCGAAACGTTGCCTGGGGAATAAAGTTTGGGGTCATCACCCTTTCACGCTACTTTGCAGTGCTGCCTCGTTCTTTGGACGAGTCGACTAAGTAGCTATTGGTGAGCTGGTGGTCAGTAAAACAGCCATATCTTTCTATCTGTGTCACTGCTACCACTTCCATCCTTCGCGAGCGCTCCTGGTGCAGGTTTCTGCAAAAGCTCCTATGACAGAGATGGAGACGTACATGATATGGCCAATAGTACATAGACGCCCTACCAATAACTGTATACAGGTGTTTTAGTCACATTGATTGCAGATATAGTCAAGATCAAAAGCACACAGCCATGCAATATTCATATAAAAACATTGATTGTAGTAGTATAGGACATACTGAAGAACTCGCTGACTTCACGCCTGGTACTGTCATAAGATGCACTGTCTTTGGTAGTGTAAAGCACGCTGTCCTCAGACTCTGTCTTCACTGGAATAATGTATCTCCTTGCTCTAACTGCCAAGCTGATGTATGAATCCTGGTTTGATGGATGCCCAGTTACTGCTACCTACCGGAATGCATGATGCCTACTCTGCTGTAAAGAGGCATAATGGTATGGGGCAGTTGGTCAGGGTTTGGGCTAGGTGTCCAAATTTCCAATAAAGGATAAATTTAATGCTACAGTATATAAATTTGACATAACTGTTGGGATACAGGTAACCTGTCCAGCAAACTATGTACCCACTGCCAGACTTGGTACTAGCTAGCACCTGAATCCTATGAGGAGCTACAGTCAGATTTTGGGGCCCAGAGAGGAACTTCAGGGAATTTACCAGAATGAGTAAGGAAATTAATTATCATTCAGAAGGTCTAGCAGCCAAACTGGAGGGTGTGAGGAAACAGACTGGACTCCACAGCCCTTTGCTGAGTTTCAACTGCCTAAGTCCCCCAGTCATACCAGAGAGATGGAATACGGGTCTGTCTTAGGATCTACACACTGCAGTGGGCATAATAGAAAAGCTTTGTGAATGTTGTGCCCCCAGACTTGCCTAGAGCGTAGCATAGCTTGATATAGGAAAGTGCATCTGGATAAGGTACAGTATCTGGAGACAACCTTTTCTGGTTCAACCAGAAATGTATTAACACTGTTTAAGAAATGTGCCTACGCTGAAAATTGAATATACACTACTCACAAAAAGTTTAGAAATTTAAAGAAATTTATGGAAATCGTAAAAAGTTCATGCTACAGTGATATTATACCATAAAAGTAGGGCATTTAAATAGAAGCATGCAATGGTGATTTCCTTAGCTCAAAAATGTATTCAAACAAAAGCCAACTGTGGTGGGTATACCACCAAAAGAAAATGTCAATGACTCAAAAACTTGTCATGTGGCCTTGAGCATCAATTAGAGCTTGATAATGATGTCTCATGCTGTTCACAAGTCGACTTTGACTTATTGTCTGCTGAGGCATGGCATCCCACTCTTCTTAAGGGCGGCCCTCAGGTCATTGAGGTTCTGGGGTACAGAGTTATGAGCCTCTACACCGCGACTCAGCTGATCCCATAGGTTTTCAATGGGATTCAGGTCTGGAGAAAGTGCAGGCCATTCCATTTGAGGTACCCCAGTCTCCAGCAGTCATTCCCTAATGATGCGACCTCGATAGGCTGGCGCATTGTTATCCATGAAGATGAAATGTGTTGTTCATACATAGGCGCAATGACTGGATTAATGATGTTATTCAAGTAGTATGAGCTTGTCACTGTACTATTCACAAAGTGTAGGGCAGTTCTGTATTGACTAGACACACCTGCCCACACTGTAACACCACCACCACCTAAGGCTCGTCTGGTGACAACAGTGGCTGATGCATAGCGCTTTCCTTGATGTCTCCAACATCGTTGGCGCCATTCATTTCTGCTCAGTGTGAATCGACTTTCATCAGTGAACAGCACTGAGGCCCACTGGTCCCTAGTCCAGTGTAGATGCTTCCTGGGCCATGCTAGATGATGATGCTTGTGTCTGGTGGTGTGGTCAGGTACCCTAGCAGGTTGCCTAGCACGCTGATGTAAATGGTTTCGAATGGTCTGATGTGACACTTGGGTGTCTCCCACTTCCCTTAAATGGGAAGCCTTGCAATGGCAAGGTACTGTTTATCAATTGTTAGGTGTCGCCTTGGTCTCATTATGTTAAAATGTGAACAGCATGGGGGGGCGTGGCTTGGCTGCCGAGAGTAATGGATGCCTGAACACACAGCTCCTGCACCATAGCGACCTTATCCCATCATATATTACACAATTCCCCCCGGAATTCGACTGGTGGACGCCCGATCAGCTCCCTAACAGAATGGGGAAGTCAAAGAGATTGCTCCCGAGGGTGGACGGCGAGAATTTAGAGAAGTACTTTGAAAGAGGAAGAATCCAAGATGGCGCCCGGAGCCCTGACTTAACAGCAGCTCTGTCCCCGCTGCGCACGCTATCGCCTGTGCCTGCTCCCGACCCTAACACTCCCTCTCCCCCTTCAGAGATTCCGGACACCTCTCGCCCCAACTCACCATAATTTCCCTCCACACCGGAGGATGTCAGGGAGGCGAGTACCGGCCGTGCACGATTTGAAGATGGAGCAGGACTCCTCTCCTTCCTCCAGCCCGCAGAAACGGAGACCCAGAGTGGAACAACCTCTTGGAAACCAGGTCAGTCAGGTCTCCCCCTTATATAGCGCTGTATTACCTGGCGATGACAACTTCATTAATTATCTTGCATCAGAAAAACCTGTGTCAGAGGACACATTAAAGCAGATGCTACTAGCATTGAAATCATCCATGCATCAGGATTTGGTGGCCCTTATTACCCCCTTATCCTCTAAACTGCAAGATGTAGACCAGAGATTGTCACATATAGAGTCCAAGATGTCTGAGTTCGCTTCATCTCAAAACGAAGTCATTGATGCGTATAATGGAATGGCAGATGAGTTGGAAGGTATTAAAATGAAAATGGCAGATCTAGAAGACCGCTCACGGAGAAATAATATCAAATTCCGTGATATTTCAGAAGACGTCTCCAACTCTGAGCTGTCTTCCTATATTGAGAAGATGTTTAAGACTCTCGTACCCCGATTCTCACCCTAGGAACTCATCATAGATAGGGCTCAGAGAATTCCAAAACCAAAACACATGGGTCTAGAGGTCCCTAGGGACACATTGGCACACATTCACTTTTTTCCCACAAAAGAAGCTGTAATGTTGGCAGCCAGGAAATTGGGTACTCTCCCTGCCCCCTATCAATCTGTCCGATTATATACGGATCTCTCTGCGGCCACATTGAGACAACGCCGCACCCTGCTACCCATCACAACCGCCTTGCGCAAACACAACATCATTTATAAATGGGGCTACCCACTGAAGCTACTTGTCTCCAAAGATGGTCACACTCATCTGGTTCGCACCTTTGAAGACGAAAAAGCACTACTTCAGGGATGGCACATCCACATTTCTGGCCCTGAGACAATCCCGCTTCATCCTTGAGCGCCTCACAAACAGGTCTGGAAATGATTTTTATGTAGCCTCGCCTTAATAAATGACTTCATCTACACTCCTGGAATACCTGAGAACACTACGTAGGCAAGCAGCATTGATCAACCTCTTCAAGAGACCACCCGATACTCATTATTTGGATGTCTTAGTTCTCTACTGCCAATTCGCCTATCTACCATCTCTTAGGATCACCCTTGCTTTTCCAAACACGGGTGTCCCCCACGTCCACTATAATGTTATCTTTCACTAAAAGTGGCTTGGGTGGACGTAGCTATTATTGTCAGCTGTATTATTATACAGCTCCTCTTTGGTGCATCTCTTGTTGTGTTATATATTACTTACGTTTGAAACAATTTCAGCTTTCGGCTTCAACATGGAACTTTTGCCCCTTCCTGTAGATAGAGCCTTGTCTCTATTTTGGACTTTTCTTTTTTCTTTTTATGTTTTACCTACTAACTCTTTTTATGCAATGCTTCTCCCTATGCTTGTCTCCCCTTTAGGTCGCTTTGAGCACAACATCAGCCGATCTCAGCACTCCTATCCGAGACCATGTGACTGAAAATTCTTTCCATTAACTCCAAGGGGTTAAACTGCCCACAAAAAAGATCATATCTGTGGAGCGAGGCGATGTCTAGTGGGGCAGACATACTTTGTATACAGGAATCTCACCTGTTGCAAAAGGATTCCTGCAGGATTAAACATCGTCTATTCCCAATAATTATTCATTCCAATAATATTAAGAAATCCAAAGGTGTATTTATAGCCATTAAAAACTCCATCTCTTTCTCTCTGATTTCCCAGGTTATAGATCAGAGGGGCAGGTACGTGATTTTGGTATGCGTGGTGAACAACATTAAGTACACGATAGTGAATGTATATGTTCCTAATGAACACCAGATGTCCTTCCTACACAAAGTTATCAGAAGGGTCCACAAGGTCAAACAAGGTAAATTGATGATATGCGGAGATCTCAATTCCATTGTTGACCCTTCTCTTGATACAACTAATCCCTCTAGACACTCCCCTACGGGCCTAGCAGCATTTTTAGACTCCGAAGGCCTAATAGATTTCTGGCGGGCTCAGCATGGTCAAGAGAGGGACTAAACCTTTTTCTCCCCTTCCCATTCATCATACTTCCGAATAGATATGTTCAATGGTCAGATCATGCCCCTATACTTTTGCAGATAGCAGAACAATTCCAATCCACTCCTCCTCCTGTCTGGAAAAACAACACGTACCTCCTCTCTCACCCTAAACATAAGCGCCCTTATCACACAAGCATTACAGGAATACTTTCAGCTGAACGCAGACTCTGTCCCTGATCCACTCACAGTGTGGCATGCCACAAAGCTTTTGTTAGTGGTATATTAATCAAACTGAGCCATATTGGGAAGAAAAAACGGGAAAGTGACCTAGTCTCCACACTGGATAAAATTAAAGTTTTGGAAGTGAGAAATAAATGGCAAACTTCCGCAGAAACTGTAAATGAATTGCGCACAGAAAGAGATAAGCTAATGAATATCCTTGATAGGGATTTTAATAAATCACTTCTGTTCTCGAAAGCTAGATATTATGCCCAAGGCAACAAGGTGGGTAAACTACTGGCCAACAAGCTCAAAAATCAACGAGTGAAATCCAGAATCCCCTTTCTGTTACACCCATTGTCTAAAGCTAAACTTCTCGATCCTAGAGACATAGCAGAACAATTTCGTCTTTACTACCATGACTTATACATCCTTAGGGATAGTTATTTAATGCCTGCCAACTATGACTCCTTAGTCCAGGACTTTTTGGGTAAAGCTCAATTGCCCCAACTTTCTCCCACGCAACTGGCCCTTTTAAATGCCCCAATCTCAGAGTCAGAACTGAAAAAACTGATACTATCCCTCCCTAGGGTAAATCCCCAGTCCCGAATGGATTATCGAATGAGTATTATAGACATTACTACTCCACTTTAGCTCCCTTTCTCCTATCCATGTTCCAAAATACCATGTCAGGCACCCCATTCCCATCGGACATGCTAATGGCTCTGATTGTTACTTTGCCTAAACCTGGTAAATCACCTGACACTCCCCAACAACTTTAGGCCTATCTCTCTCCTAAACTCGGATATTAAAATCTTTGTCAAGCTAATTGCCTATAGGTTAATTTCCATCCTCCCGCACTTGATACGGGAAGATCAATCTAGTTTTGTGAAGGGCAGACAGGCCTCTGACAACACCAGACGCTTGTTCGACCATTTCAATGTGGCCGAAATTAGAAACATCCCTATGGTAGCAGTCACGCTAGACGCTGAGAAGGCGTTTGATCGTCTCCACTGGTCTTATGTCTTCTCCGTCCTTGGAGCAATGGGCTTTGTTGGTCCCATCATCCCTACAATAAAAGGCCTATACTCTGAACCAACCGCTAAAATCTTTGTTAATGGGGTATTGTCTGACAGCTTTCAAATCACAAATAGCTCCCGACAAGGATGCCCCTTATCCCCTTTGATATTTATCCTGGCTTTGGAACCCTTAGCCCAGCACATTCGCCTTTCCACCGACATAGAAGGTATAAAAATAGGACCCACTTCACATGTCATTTCTCTATATGCTGACAACATCATCCTGTCACTAATCCTACCCGCTCACTACATCACGTATTTTCCATTATCTCTGATTTTGGCTCTATCTCCTATTACAAAATTAATAACTCAAAATCACAAGCTCTTCCTAAAAAATATGTTTCCACTAGACTGGCAATCTACCTATCTTCCATACTTCAATCAGACGTGCATATCCTAGTTCACACGCGTACCAGCTCAACTATGTGCCCCTTCTCACCACTATGTCGAAAGATTTAGCAAATTTCAATATGCAGAAAGTCTCCTGGGTTGGCAGAGTCGCCTCATTCCAGATGATGACATTACCTAAATGAATATAGATCTTTCGTGCATTACCAATCCCGATACCTGACTTGTAAAAGCACAGAAACTCCTTAATAACTACATCTGGAAATCAGGGCATCCCAGAGTTGCTCAATCTCTAATGTTTAGAAGAAAACAAACTGATGGTATTGGTCTTCCTTCAATTAAGGACTATTTCCGTTCTATTCGTGTTTTCTTTCTTAGAGATTGGTGGCACACCTCCACAAATAAGTCCTGGGTCAACATTGAGTCCCAACTTACACCAGGAGGCTCATTGAAAGATCTCCTTTGTTTGTCCATACAAAAACCTGATATTATTACCCTATTATCATGGTGTCGCATGCTACCGCACTATGGTCTCAGCTTCACCTCTCCCAGGGCACTCCAAATCCCATAAATCTGTCTCATATATCAATGAATGTTTTGGAAAGACTTATAGGGGATATTGACCTTTCTACCAGGGTTCAGAAATAAAAGGATAAAGTCTCTATTGAAAATACTTGTCCTCTCTAGCGCTGCAAATCCAAAAGACAATGTGGGAAAAGTCCGCTATGTGAGTAAATGTAGGAGAGGATTGCGCTGCAGGAAAGAAATCTTTTTTGTGGATAAAAGTTCCCTTTTGAAAGTCTTCAACCAATGGGATCACAAACCAACCTCACAATCCTTCACTGGTATGGAAACCTGTGGTATAAAGAAAAACGCACTATGGTGTAGCGAGTTCAGACACCTGACGCACCATGTGAATAGGATATACTCACAAGATTCCAGATAGGTAAGTGCACGTAGAGATCTGAAAGGTGTCTCCTATAGGGCTCTGCTGAAAGGAGAAAACTATAGTGTAGTATGTAAAGACACGGTGCACGCCTGCAAACAGATTGTACTCACAGAAGTTCTGTTGAAGACTTTCAAAAGGGAACTTTTATCCACAAAAAAGATTTCTTTCCTGCAGCGCAATCCTCTCCTACATTTTCTACCAGGGTGCCTTCAGGTATCACCTCAGCTACTCAACTGGTGGAAAACTCAACAATGATAACATTCGTCCGTCAAGATCAGAATCTGCCTAATTCCCAATTTTTTGCCTACATTAGAGTTCGCCACTGCCTCTGCACACTTCTCCTTTCGCCTTTTAAAACTCAACAAGACATTATCAGGATTTTTCAAAGTACATAATTGTTCAAGCAACATACCACCCATCACATTTACGACATCCTGGATAGCAAGTCTAAATTTATTAAGTCTCCCCCGATAATAAAATGGGAAAGAGACTTACAAACAATGTTTTCAGAGGAGAGATGGGCTGGGGCAGTTCACTTTATTGTGTTTACCTTCAAATGTGCCTCACACTACGAGGCTGGGATCAAAACTTTGCTCATATGGTATTTCACCCCTTACCGTTTAAGCCTCATATATCCAGGTACTCCGGCATGCTGCTGGAGAGATTGCGGTAATACTGGATCTCTCCTTCACATTCTGTGATCGTGCCCAAAACTTACAGCATATTGGCAGCCTCATCCCCATCACCTGCCCTGGCACTCCTATTTCTTAATATTTCTGATTTCACCCATGAATATAGGCGCATTGTAGGGCATATCCTACTCAGTGCTAAACTGGTAATTACAAGACATTGGAAATCAAAGAATACTCCAGCCTTCGCGGAGGTCATTCAAGTTCTAAATACCACTTGTAGATACGAGAAACTGCTTCCTGACACAGTAATTAATCCGGCTCTTAGAGATAAAACTTGGGCTCCTTGGATTTTACACACACAATATGACCCATAACTATATAACTCACCCATGGTTTCGGCTGTGCTGCTGGATTGCTCAATTGACCTTCCAATGCCCCTCTCTTTCCCTTTTATTTTTATGTCTCCTTTATATCTAGACACAAGTCTTATGTTTTCTTGATACCGTTTGCTCCAACAACCTGTCTAGTTGTTATCCTTATGAGGCTTACCAGAGGGTCTTGTGCCTCACCCTCTCTGTTATACACTGCTCAAAAAAATAAAGGGAACACTTAAACAACACAATGTAACTCCAAGTCAATCACACTTCTGTGAAATCAAACTGTCCACTTAGGAAGCAACACTGAGTGACAATCAATTTCACATGCTGTTGTGCAAATGTGATAGACAACAGGTGGAAATTATAGGCAATTAGCAAGACACCCCCAATAAAGGAGTGGTTCTGCAGGTGGTGACCACAGACCACTTCTCAGTTCCTATGCTTCTTGGCTGATGTTTTGGTCACTTTTGAATGCTGCCGGTGCTTTCACTCTAGTGGTAGCATGAGACGGAGTCTACAACCTACACAAGTGGCTCAGGTAGTGCAGCTTATCCAGGATGGCACATCAATGCGAGCTGTGGCAAGAAGGTTTGCTGTGTCTGTCAGCGTAGTGTCCAGAGCATGGAGGCGCTACCAGGAGACAGGCCAGTACATCAGGAGACGTGGAGGAGGCCGTAAGAGGGTAACAACCCAGCAGCAGGACCGCTACCTCCGACTTTGTGCAAGGAGGAACAGGAGGAGCACTGCCATAGCCCTGCAAAATGACCTCCAGCAGGCCACAAATGTGCATGTGTCTGCTCAAATGGTCAGAAACAGACTCCATGAGGGTGATATGAGGGCCCGACGTCCACAGTTGGGGGTTGTGCTTACAGCCCAACACCGCGCAGGACGTTTGGCATTTGCCAGAAAACACCAAGATTGGCAAATTTGCCACTGGCGCCCTGTGCTCTTCACAGATGAAAGCAGGTTCACACTGAGCACATGTGACAGACGTGACAGAGTCTGGAGACGCCGTGGAGAACGTTCTGCTGCCTGAAACATCCTCCAGCATGACCGGTTTGGCATTCGGTCAGTAATGGTGTGGGGTGGCATTTCTTTGGAGGGCCGCACAGCCCTCCATGTGCTCGCCAGAGGTAGCCTGACTGCCATTAGGTACCGAGATGAGATCCTCAGACCCCTTGTGAGACCATATGCTGGTGCGGTTGGCCCTGGGTTCCTCCTAATGCAAGACAATGCTAGACCTCATGTGGCTGGAGTGTGTCAGCAGTTCCTGCAAGACGAAGGCATTGATGCTATGGACTGGCCCGCCCGTTCCCCAGACCTGAATCCAATTGAGCACATCTGGGACATCACGTCTCGCTCTATCCACCAACGTCACGTTACACCACAGACTGTCCAGGAGTTGGCAGATGCTTTAGTCCAGGTCTGGGAGGAGATCCCTCAGGAGACCGTCCGCCACCTCATCAGGAGCATGCACAGGCGTTGTAGGGAGGTCATACAGGCACGTGGAGGCCACACACACTACTGAGCCTCATTTTGACTTGTTTTAAGGACATTACATGAAAGTTGGATCAGCCTGTAGTGTGTTTTTCCGGTTTAATTTTGAGGGTGACTCCAAATCCAGACCTCCATGGGTTAAAAAATTTGATTTCCATTTTTTTTTTTGTGTGATTTTGTTGTCAGCACATTCAACTATGTAAAGAACAAAGTATTTCAGAAGAATATTTAATTAATTCAGATCTAGGATGTGTTATTTGTGTGTTCCCTTTATTTTTTTGAGCAGTGTATATCATTGGATATGTTATTGATCCACATTTTGCATTACGTTTCTGTATTCCAATCTCTGATACTATAGTGTATTCTATACTGCAATTTAAAACTAATAAAAAATTATTAAATATAAAAAAAAATGTGAACAGCATGATGAGGAGGACTTTTTAAATACCAATTCTAATTGAACCAGGAAATTTATTGGGCGATTTGTGGATCAAACACCGTGAATTTTGCTGTTAAGCTCCTTGTTAGAGAACAGCAAGTTCTACTGAAATATTGAACAGTTGGACATGTGCATTCAAAAGTTTAGAGAAGGTCACATTAAGTTCACATGTAAAGGTTAGAGTGCACTTTAGGTTCATCCTGATATTTCACCCACAAGCCAAATATCCCTAACTTTTTGTGAGTAGTGAATGTGGAAACCGCCGGATCATCAGTAAAAGCTGGCTATGTGTTGAACTGCACCGATTTCTGTCCCATTTTTACCTGAAAGGTTCCTTCCAGGACTGCTGCATGAATTTCACTCAGTTTCTTCATGCTTTCCCTGAAAATAATTATACCTTAGATACTGTTTCTGCTTGCTTTTGCATTCTGTACTGTTGCTGGTCTGGATTTGCCATTGACTACACTCCTGTATTATATCTCGGACTTCTGCTTTGTTGTTCTACAGTACTGACTTGACTTGGTCTGGGCTACAGTTCTTTCCAAATCCTTGGTTATCTTGTTTCCTACCTATTGCCTGACTCTGGACTATCTTTCTGTCTCTGCTACATTGCTGTTGTAAATCCGAGACTACATAGGTGAGTTTAGCCTGGGGACTCTTCAGGTTCATTTTTCCCTTTAGGGGAGTAAGGGTGAACAACACATAGGGGCACATTTATTAAGATAGGCATTTTAGGCGCCGGTCTTAATAAACGGCCATAGCTGGCAGTGGATCCGCCAAAATTATGAAGAGGCGCAGGCTCTTTTGTAGTGAGATTGGCTAAACTGCCTATAAGGTGTCTACATATTTTTGGCCATATAATGCATGTGGGATAATGTACCCCCTACTGTAAATTATAGGACTATTAAAAAGAAAGGGAGTTTTGGTCTGGGCTGGTAGATTATAGAAACTTAGCTGCCGCACAACCTCTTTTTGAAGAATAAGTTAAAAATAAGTTTTCTGATAGTCTGCATCAGCTGCGGAATACATCTGTATAAGACACACTGCAGCTGCTGAAGAACTTAAAGGGAATCTGTCACCAGAATTATCACCATTAAACTAAAACTATTGTCTTGCAGCACTTACTACCTCCTTTCCAGATGTGCTTTCCTTTCCTTGCTGCTTGGTTTGTATCTCGATAAAATCCACTTTATTCCTTATGCAAATGAGCTAGTAAGGTGCCCAGAGGGGCGTTATTTTTGTTCAAAGGCGCCCAGGAACAATGGCGCTGCTGGGGGCGTAGAGTATGAGCCAAAGAGAGGCGTGCTTGGGCTCTGCTGGAGGGCGGGCCTGGGCACTCAATGGGGGTGTTCATGGGCGCCTTTGAACAAAAATAACGGCCCTCTGGGCACCTTACTAGCTCATTTGCATAAGGAATAAAGTGGATTTTATCGAGATAGAAACCAAGCAGCAAGGAAAGAAAAGCACATCTGGAAAGGAGGTAGTAAGTGCTGCAAGACAATAGTTTTAGTTTAATGGTGATAATTCTGGTGACAGATTCCCTTTAAGTCCCATTCACAAATATATTCTGTGTCAGATTATGCTGTGGTTTCTGTCACGGTTTTTTACTTTGAATTCTGCGGACCTGCTCGGAATAGAGCTGAACCCTATGTGGACACCCACCGCGCCTTCAGTGGATCTGTCTGGACACTGCACCAAGAAGGCAAAATTGGAGGTGGACATTCCCGGAATTTGGTGCGGAATCGGAATAAAAATTCAAGCCGCAAAAGATGCTATATGAATGTGCCCTTAGACTATACAGTCTAGTAATCTTTCTTTATTAGGCTGCAGCGATGACATCTTCATATACAGTAATGTGCAGAATACTGCTAAGGCCAGTAATTGGCTGAAGCAATGTCTGGTGTGTTGTATACAGACACATCATTGCTGCTGCCAAGAAGATGACGTCTCGGCTGCAGCAGCAGGGATGATTCGAAGCGACCTAGGATAAAATCGGTAAATATACATTCTTTCATTATTTTATGACAATTGCTGGCTGTTGGGACTTTTTAAGGAAGGACAACCCCTTTGAATCCAGCAGTGTTTCAGCCATAGTGATGTAACTTAACATGACCATGGAGGCACAGGACATTTTTAAAATCCAGGCCAATCCCTTTTTTGATTGTGGAAAATGACATAAGCAAAGGGAAAATATGAAAACTCTATGTAGTATAGTAGTGCAATTTGGCAGATTAAAATCCACCACCAAATTAAAACCAATTCTTTCCCAAGAATAGTTCCACATGCAGTGCTATTGATGGTGAAACTGCAATGAAACTATGACCCCATTATAAGGCCTTATTCTCACACGTGTCTGTTTTGCATTCGCAAAGATCTGAGTTCAGGACGTGTTTTTTTTTTTTTTTGCATTTGGTAAGAAAGAAAAAAAAGAATTGTCTATGCAATGGGTCAAAAAAAAAATGGACAACACAGATGGCATCCATGTACTGTCTATAGGGACATTGGAGGATATTTAATCTTTTATGGCACTGGATCAACTTGCAGGATAACAGGCCGAACTGGATGGACAAATGTCTTTTTTCGACCTTATGTACTATGTTACTATAATAGTGTAAAAAAGTAGCAAATTATGGCACACTCCATATTTGTGACTTTGTCAACTTTTCTGAAGTGGCAATAAAAGGGGCAGGGATTTCTGCCCCCGCCAGGTCATCAATATCTGATCAGTGAGGGTCTGACCGCCGGCACCCCCGTCCCGCCCATCAGCTGTTTGAAGAGGAGGCAGCACTGCTTCCTTTCATTACACTACGCGTTGTCTTGCTTGCCATGGAGGCGTAGTGTAATTACAAGTACTTGCACCATTCAGTGAATGAAGAGGAAGTATCACCTCCTCCTCTTCAAAAGGCAGATGCATACTTTCCTGTTCAAAAATGCATGGCTTGTATAGAACGCCACAAAAAGTACATGTACTAAAACATGGTACTTGTAAAACATGCAACTAAAGTGCAGCAAAGGCACCTCAGAAAACGTTCTTAAAATGCATGTAATATCCAGACATTTTGTGACACAAAAAAACAGCAAACCAAAAGGAAGCCTTTATAAGTTTTTCAAGCTTTTAGATATTGACGTCCTATCCTCAGTATAGGTCATCAATATCAGATTGATGGGGGTCCAATACCCAGCACCCCCGCTGATCAGCTGTTTGCAATAGCCGCTTGAGCTGGAGACCAAAGAGTGGACGTAGCCACAAGCAGAAGACTCCATCAACAGTGTAGTGGCTGTCTTAGGGTACTGCAGCTTAGCTCCTATCCAAGTGAATGGTAGCTGAGTTACAGTATGCTGGCACAGTCACTACAAATTGGACGGAGCCTTCTACTTCTGGCTCCATCCATTGTTGTGTTTACGGCACCAGTATTAGACCCCCATCAATCAAAAGCAAGAATACCCCTTTAAGGAGACTTTATTTTCATACACACTAGTCATGTCTGTGAACTGGCTTCTGTCATATTTGCACAGTTGCTGTATGTAAAATTGGGAACAGAGCTATGTAAATAATACTAACATGTAATCTTGAGATTAAAAAAATCTTTGTCACTCTTTGCCATTATATTTAGATAAATATTTTTGGAGATTCACATATTTTTTTAACTTGTGCCAACCTGCAACCATGAATATAGCATACTGGGACATAAAGCCTCATGCCCACAATTGTAATCCAGCAACATGATACTATTAGGCTATGTTCACAATGCATTCGAGCCTTCCATCGATATTTTATTGCGTATATATGTGCTAGTGTATACTGTAGGCAACAGTAGCTTATGTCACCTACACAGGATGCCATTGTTAAAACAAAACAAAAAAAAACACAAAAAAAGGAGATAAGCGCACTGAACTGAACATGGAGAATTCTGCATGGAACTATTTAGGCTATTTTCACACTTGCATTTTTGCCTGATATTGCAGGGATCAGCAAAATTGCTTCCTTTAGGCCTCTTTCACACGGCCGTAATGCTCCTGTGGTGGTAATGCTCCAAACGGCGGTTCCGCAATACACGGTGCACCGGCCGTGTGCATTCCGCATCATGGATTCACTTGAATGGGTCCGCAAATCCGGAGATGCGGTGCGGAACAGAAGTATGGAACGGAACACCGCGGAAGCATTACTGAGCGCTTCCGTGGGGTTCCGATCCGTGCTTCTGTTCCGCAAAAAAATAGAACTCTTATTTTTGTGGAATGGACAGATCACGGACCCATTCAAGTTGAATGGGTCTGGATCTGTCCCAGCTGCCACAAATTGCGGCCGCAAATTGCGGTCCCCAATGCACGGAACTGAACCAGTATGTTCGCGTGAAAGAGGCCTTACTGATAATACAAACGTCTGCATCCATTATGAACGGATTCGGTTGTATTATCTTCAACATAGCAAGGAAGGATCCGTCATAAACTGCATTGAAAGTCTATTGTGTCAGAGAAAACAGATCCGTCCCCATTGACTTGCATTGTGAGTCATGCAGGATCTATTTTGCTTCGCATCCCATGACGGAAAGAAAGCTGTGGTTTGTTGTCCAGTATGGGAACGCAACCAAATGGAGCGGAATGCATTTTGGAGCATTCCGTTCTATTCAGTTACGTTTTGTTCCCATTGACAATGAATGGGGACAAAACGGAAGCATTTTTCTCTGGTATTGAGATCCTATGACTAAAGATGGCATTGCGGTTTGCCCGGCGGTCGTTTCGCGGCGAACTTTGCTCGTTCGCTGTTCGCCGAATGGGCGAACATATGGCGATATTCGCGCCCACCATATTCTTTTACATTGTGAAGAACTTTGACCCATGACACATCCATCAGGTGGTACTAGAAAGCCAATTGAGACGTTTCAGCACATGGACATACCCCCTACCTTATAAATAAACCTGATCTGGCCGCCATTTTACATTCAGTCTTTTGCCAGTGTAGGGAGAGGCTGCTTTGTGGAGCAGGGACAGACTGTTAGGGACACAAATCGCTAGCTAATAGGGCCACAAAAGTCTTTTTAAGGACTGGTATAGGTGTGCTATCGATAGGTGTGACATACTGAGGGGTTTAATATACTTATAATATACTTTCTAACATAGAAAGTACAGTCGTGGCCAAAAGTTTTGAGAATTACATAAATATTGGAAATTGGAAAAGTTGCTGCTTAAGTTTTTATAATAGCAATTTGCATATTCTCCAGAATGTTATGAAGAGTGATCAGATGAATTGCATAGTCCTTCTTTGCCATGAAAATTTACTTAATCCCAAAAAAACCTTTCCACTGCATTTCATTGCTGTCATTAAAGGACCTGCTAAGACCATTTCAGTAATCGTCTTGTTAACTCAGGTGAGAATGTTGACGAGCACAAGGCTGGAGATCATTATGTCAGGCTGATTGGGTTAAAATGGCAGACTTTACATGTTAAAAGGAGGGTGATGCTTGAAATCATTGTTCCTCCAT
This sequence comes from Bufo bufo, assembly GCF_905171765.1. NCBI lineage: Eukaryota > Metazoa > Chordata > Amphibia > Anura > Bufonidae > Bufo > Bufo bufo. The sequence goes on from NC_053390.1 coordinate 292,149,228, forward strand.
TGTTAACCATGGTGACCTGCAAAGAAACGCGTGCAGCCATCATTGTGTTGCATAAAAATGGCTTCACAGGCAAGGATATTGTGGCTACTAAGATTACACCTCAATCAACAATTTATAGGATCATCAAGAACTTCAAGGAAAGAGGTTCAATCCTTGTTAAGAAGGCTTCAGGGCGTCCAAGAAAGTCCAGCAAGCGCCAGGATCGTCTCCTAAAGAGGATTCAGCTGCGGGATCGGAGTGCCACCAGTGCAGAGCTTGCTCAGGAATGGCAGCAGGCAGGTGTGAGCGCATCTGCACGCACAGTGAGGCGAAGACTTTTGGAAGATGGCCTGGTGTCAAGAAGGGCAGCAAAGAAGCCACTTCTCTCCAAAAAAACATCAGGGACAGATTGATCTTCTGCAGAAAGTATGGTGAATGGACTGCTGAGGACTGGGGCAAAGTCATATTCTTCGATGAAGCCTCTTTCCGATTGTTTGGGGCATCTGGAAAAAGGCTTGTCTGGAGAAGAAAAGGTGAGCGCTACCATCAGTCCTGTGTCATGCCAACAGTAAAGCATCCTGAGACCATTCATGTGTGGGGTTGCTTCTCATCCAAGGGAGTGGGCTAACTCACAATTTTGCCCAAAAACACAGCCATGAATAAAGAATGGTACCAAAACACCCTCCAACAGCAACTTCTTCCAACAATCCAACAACAGTTTGGTGAAGAACAATGCATTTTCCAGCACGATGGAGCACCGTGCCATAAGGCAAAAGTGATAACTAAGTGGCTCGGGGACCAAAACGTTGACATTTTGGGTCCATGGCCTGGAAACTCCCCAGATCTTAATCCCATTGAGAACTTGTGGTTAATCCTCAAGAGGCGGGTGGACAAACAAAAACCCACTAATTCTGACAAACTCCAAGAAGTGATTATGAAAGAATGGGTTGCTATCAGTCAGGAATTGGCCCAGAAGTTGATTGAGAGCATGCCCAGTCGAATTGCAGAGGTCCTGAAAAAGAAGGGCCAACACTGCAAATACTGACTCTTTGCATAAATGTCATGTAATTGTTGATAAAAGCCTTTGAAACGTATGAAGTGTGTGTAATTATATTTCACTACATCACAGAAACAACTGAAACAAAGATCTAAAAGCAGTTTAGCAGCAAACTTTGTGAAAACTAATATTTTTGTCATTCTCAAAACTTTTGGCCACGACTGTATATTATAGTGCAATTGTATTGTGCAGCAGTTGTGTGCGGTTCTGCTGCGTCACTGCATCTACACAGAGTGACAAACGCTATTTGAACAAATAATTTCTACTGGTGTGATTTACCAGTTGCCCCCCCAAAAAACTGATTGAAGCAGTGGGGTGATATACCAATAATATACACTGCTCAAAAAAATAAAGGGAACACAAAAATAACACATCCTAGATCTGAATTAATTAAATATTCTTCTGAAATACTTTGTTCTTTACATAGTTGAATGTGCTGGCAACAAAATCACACAGAAATAAAAAAATGGAAATCAAATTTTTTAACCCATGGAGGTCTGGATTTGGAGTCACACTCAAAATTAAAGTGGAAAAACACAGTACAGGCTGATCCAACTTTGATGTAATGTCCTTAAAACAAGTCAAAATAAGGCTCAGTAGTGTGTGTGGCCTCCACGTGCCTGTATGACCTCCCTACAACGCCTGTGCATGCTCCTGATGAGGTGGCGGACGGTCTCCTGAGGGATCTCCTCCCAGACCTGGACTAAAGCATCTGCCAACTCCTGGACAGTCTGTGGTGCAACGTGACGTTGGTGGATAGAGCGAGACATGATGTCCCAGATGTGCTCAATTGTATTCAGGTCTGGGGAACAAGCGGGCCAGTCCATAGCATCAATGCCTTCGTCTTGCAGGAACTGCTGACACACTCCAGCCACATGAGGTCTAGCATTGTCTTGCATTAGGAGGAACCCAGGGCCAACCGCACCAGCATATGGTCTCACAAGGGGTCTGAGGATCTCATCTCGGTACCTAATGGCAGTCAGGCTACCTCTGGCGAGCACATGGAGGGCTGTGCGGCCCTCCAAAGAAATGCCACCCCACACCATTACTGACCCAATGCCAAACCGGTCATGCTGGAGGATGTTGCAGGCAGCAGAACGTTCTGCACGGCGTCTGCAGACTCTGTCACGTCTGTCACATGTGCTCAGTGTGAACCTGCTTTCATCTGTGAAGAGCACAGGGCGCCAGTGGCGAATTTGCCAATCTTGGTGTTCTCTGGCAAATGCCAAACGTCCTGCACGGTGTTGGGCTGTAAGCACAACCCCCACCTGTGGACGTCGGGTCCTCATATCACCCTCATGGAGTCTGTTTCTGACCGTTTGAGCAGACACATGCACATTTGTGGCCTGCTGGAGGTCATTTTGCAGGGCTCTGGCAGTGCTCCTCCTGTTCCTCCTTTCACAAAGGCGGAGGTAGCGGTCCTGCTGCTGGGTTGTTGCCCTCCTATGGCCTCCTCCACGTCCCCTGATGTACTGGCCTGTCTCCTGGTAGCGCCTCCATGCTCTGGACACTACGCTGACAGACAAAGCAAACCTTCTTGCCACAGCTCACATTGATGTGCCATCCTGGATAAGCTGCACTACCTGAGCCACTTGTGTGGGTTGTAGACTCCGTCTCATGCTACCACTAGAGTGAAAGCACCGCCAGCATTCAAAAGTGACCAAAACATCAGCCAGGAAGCATAAGAACTGAGAAGTAGTCTGTGGTCACCACCTGCAGAACCACTCCTTTATTGGGGGTGTCTTGCTAATTGCCTATAATTTCCAACTGTTGTCTATCCCATTTGCACAACAGCATGTGAAATTGATTGTCACTCAGTGTTGCTTCCTAAGTGGACAGTTTGATTTCACAGAAGTGTGATTGACTTGGAGTTACATTGTGTTGCTTAAGTGTTCCCTTTATTTTTTTGAGCAGTGTACTTTCTATACAGTGCATTTAGGTAGTGCAGCATTTGTCTGCGGTTTTGCTGCGTTACCGCATCTACACAGAGTAGATACTGGTGTGATTTACCAGTTGCCCCCACAAAAAAATGATTGAGGCAGGGGTGTGATACACCTTCTTCCACAAATACTGCTCTTCTATAGGGACTTTTGTCACAGGGTCATTTTGAAAATGACAGGCTGAGGAAGAGACAGGCCATTCCGCAGGGGCGGTAGGGGTCGGGCAGGTGCAGGCCGGAGCCTAAGTGGGAAGTTGCAGAAGGTGCGTGCGATTACGTCAAAGGACTCACCAGACTTGGTTGAGTGACTCACTCAGCCTTCCACTTCTGCACCCTCCTCATCCTCTCTATCTGCACCCTCTTCACTCTCTGCTGTGTGCACCCCCAAAGAAACCACCACCACCACCATATCCCCTCCGCTCGAGTCAGAGGAATTATTTTCCCATCCATTACAAGACCTTACCAATGCACAGCCATTATTGGCATCGGATCAGGAAGAGGAGGTATCAACAGTCGCCACCCAGCAGTTTAACGACAGTACCCAGATCAGCCCAAGGAGGGTGGTCCCCGCTGTTGCTGCCTACTCCGAGATCTCTAATGTCAGTGGTGGTGTAGATGACGCTAATGACGTGTCTATGGCTGTCACGTGGGTGCCCACAAGAGAGGAAGAGGAGGGGAGTTCAGAGTGAGAGACGGAGCAGCAGATAGGGAGGAGAAGGAGGAGAAGCAGGCAGAACTCGCAGTGCACAGGAGGTAAAAAGCAGACTGCTAATGTATCTGGAACGAGCCATCCACCATGCACGGTCACATCTGGCGCTCCCAGGACACCGGCACATGGCTCCGCAGTGTGGGCTTTTTTTAACGTGTCAGCTGCTGACAATAGTGTTGCCATCTGCAGCCTGTGCTGTCAACGTGTGAACCGAGAGCAAGGCAGGTGGTTTGACTCCGCCACCAGAAAAGAGTGCGTGCGCAGAAGTCAAGATCAATAAAATTGCATTTACTATAAATTAATAAAAGCAGGTTAACAATGCAGTTCAAAAGGTAAAGACAAGCAAAATCTTCAAAACAGTATAAACAATACAAGTTAAACACTGCAACAATTTTCACCTTTGTTGTGTCCGTATAAGAAATAATAGTCCCAGAAACCATCCCTAACTGACCCTAACTTTCAAGCGGGTGCGCACCCCCCTTATCCCAGTGGTTCAAGTGGACCGCTTACAGTTTGTGGAAGTGCACGGTGGGGCCTGATGTCGTCCTTTTCTTTAATCAGCGCAGGATCCGCAACAAAGAAGTCCTCCTCAGCAGGTCGGAAAACCAGTTGAATATAATCCAGGATTATTACAGTTACTGTCCGGTACCTCGACAGCACTGTGAGTCTCTTTACTGTTTGGGGCAATCCACACAGCCCAATGTCAGCTCCACAGGTTAGTTGCTGCACACAGTCCTTTTAACTTGGCTTCACTAAATGCACGGTCTCTTTGTACTCCATCCGTCTCTAGAACGAAGTTCACACAGCTTGGCTGTACAGGAATGTCCTTTAGTATCTCCACACACGTCTTACACAACACAGAACTTGTTTTCTATGTTGCCAATATGGCAGCTGCAGTTCAAGTCCTCTCTTCCTCCTTCTTTCTGCTCACACTGAGGCAGGCTGATATCATAAGGGGCGTGTCACTTCAACACTTAGCTGCTGCCTTAAAGAACCAGCGTCACTAATACACTTTCTCTATGGTAACCTCCAATGCAAATTGGTCCTATGCTGCCATCTACTGACCAAACAAATACTGCAGGCATTTTACATTAAATCTTAACACAGTTTACCAGGATAATGAAACTTAGAGACATTACATGACTGTTTCTTACAAACGCATAAGTCACGGTAAGCCCAACACTCACCTGGGTTGAATGAGGCATTGATCTCGGAGGAATTCAACACGTGACGAGTCGACCACGTTTGATAGAATTTTCTCATGACAGCCCACAAATATCCGCCACCACCCAGAATAAATTATGGTCCCTGTCTTAGGTAAAAACAGCGGCATAAAAGGCCTTTTATGTCCATTGAATGCCTAATTTTTGGGGCCTGTACTGGCCGACAGTTACATATTTATCCGGTGAACGCCTAATGTACCTTCAGCCACAGAATCCAAAGTTCTTTGCTGTCAGGTTAATGCCTATTGGCTAATTTTTGGGGCCTGTACTGACTGACAGTTACATTTTTATCCTGTTCAATCAAAATTAGACAGCTCACCACTCTTTAGTGAAAATGCTTGCACGGGAAGGGATCATTCCTAGTTCCAAAATCAGATAAATCCCAGCAGGCGTACTTGTTTCTGTTTTCAAGGTATGCTTTATTTCATCAAATAATCCATATCACAGGACGCGTTTCGGCCTGTCCAGCCTTCCTCAACTGCACATTGATAACTGATAGAATGTAGCATTTATAGGTCTAGTCACATGACATCACCAATCAATTCAAACAGGAAATGACATAATTGTAGTAACAAAAAATAAAATAGTATAATACCCTTGTGAATACTACAACAGTAAAAGATCTTCCACTCACGATCGCGTTGTCGTCGTCATTTTTATCCTGTGACTGCCTAATGTACCTCCAGCCACAGAATCCAAAGTTCTTTGCTGTCAGGTGAATGCCTATTGGCTAATTTTTGGGGCCTGTACTGGCCTACAGTTACATTTTTTTATATCTAGCCACATAATCACACCCTTGTCTCACTCCTCTGCCTCTCATTAAGGTGGCGTATGAACCGCATTCACCATAAGGACCTTCTAATGTCACAGGGTCATGTGACTGTTCCCCCCACCCTGTACTGTGCCCCTCACCCCGTACTGTGCCCCCTTATACCCTGCATTGTGACCCTAGGCATTCCCTGTACTGTGCCCTCTTATATCCTTTTATCGGATCACAGTTTGGCGGTTTTATCCTGTCACTGTACAGAGGTGTTATCCGGTCAATGTATGGCGGTGGTATCCAATATCTGGATGGCCATAACTGTATCCTTTTCCCTGCCCACACCATCCTTTTTTAGACCTGGCATGAGCGGGAAAAATATGCAGATTGCGGTGCTAAGGACCTTTGCGCCACAATCTGTGTCAGAAATACGCCTAACATAGACATATTTCTATATAATAAATGACCACCTAATTGTATTATTATTCGGGGGTAGGGCTAATATCTTTATATTATATAGATTCTAGTGTATTATACTGTGCCCTTTATTTCCCAGTAGAAAATAATCCTTGGGAAACACAGCCCTCATCCCTGACCACCAGGACCAGGTAGCGCTCTGTCAGTATATGGCAGCCTCCCTTATCCGCCACTCTGCTCCAATGTGTACTGGTGCTTATTCTGACACTAGGGATGGGTTCACATCGTATTTTTTACATCCATTTAATGCACACCAAAAATGTATGCGTTAACAGATGCCTCAGACTGATGCTGTACAGTGGCGTCCGTTCACTATACAGTTCCATGGTAGAAAAAAAAAAATTACGTTAACGTATGCATTTTTTTTATAGACTCTGCAGGATACAAAAACGTGGAGTGCTGCACAATTGTATACATCAAACCAATAGGAAATAAAAATGTTCTAGTCTCCAGCAGGGCACATTTTTGAGAGTTTCCCTTTAAGACGCATAAAAATGGCCCCTGATTAAAATACATATTTTTGTGGGAATTTTTGCCAATGATCCCCCTCTGGTATATCACTGTCCATGTTGTGGGACTATTTGTGTACTTCTAGTAAGTGTTTGCTGGCTGCAAATATAAGCTAAAGGTTTTTCAGGTTCGCCTGCAATAAAAGTGAATGGGGCCCGCCGCGAACTTGCTGCTCACGAACATTTGATCGAGTTCGCGAACCGTCCTGGCCGATTTTCGTCCATCACTACTTATGACTGATCTCAATACCGGAAAATAAAAACGCTAGTGTGAAAGTAGCCTTAATTGAGGACTCTCACAGACCTGATTTTTATGTAGGACATTCTCCTACTGTTATGAGCCCAATGTTTTTGAGGGTACTGCATTCATTGTCTCTACGAGCAAGACCTACTATTTTTTGATGTGATGTTTACATACTCTATGTTTCCACTTCCGAAAATACCCAATATCCTGTTTCCTGCTAATTGAATGTCAGTAGTATTTTGATTAGATTTAGTTCAAGTAGAAGGAGTTATCTACCCTTTCAGATCAGAGCTGCTTTAGTGATCTGGCTACCAACACCACTGGAAAATTTGCCAGAAATGCAGTATTGCATGACGATTGGTCATCCATGTAATAATACGTGGACGGCTCAAGATCGGCATGTAAGGGTCTCTTACATTGGTCGAGGATTGGGACAATTATAGTGAGATAATTTGGGAGATTGCTCTGGCACCAAAAATATTCCTTTGCTGGCACACATGAACCTTTGTATATGGGAATATGCTTCTATCCAACAATGGAAGTTTATGGGGATGAATGATCGTAATAATTATCATTCATCCCATACATTAGAGATGGTGCTCCCCATCATTGTGCAAATAATTTCTTCATTCCTGATCACTGCCTGTGTAAAAGGGCCCGAAGATTGCTCATAGTAGGAGGTCTTGTCTTGAGCAGGGACCCCTTCTGATATTCATAAGCCATAATAGGGCATATGGGCAGGGAGTATCCTCAGTACACAATTGTAAAAAACATATAGGCAATTCTACATTGAAACACCTGGAAAATGTTTCTTGCATTTTCAGAGCTGTTTTGGTTGCGGTTGTTCCATCATTTTCTATAAAGATAACATTGCTGCTTGTTTTCCTCTATTGCTGTCTGTGGTTTTAACGCCCTGATACAGAGAGATGGCACATAACAGACCTTGTGATCATATTTGGCATCAGACAGCTGACTGATATCATCTGTGACATGACAAGGAAACATAACCCATGCCTCTCATTTATGCTGGAAAATCCTAAAAAAAAAAGATCTTGCCACACAAATCTGAATCTGTTGTGGAGAAAACATAAAAAATGAAAACGAGAAAGCTGTGACTGTGCCTATTACTCGGGCACAGTATGGTAGTATTGTCTGAGGGGCATTATGGCAGCATTACTCTCCATCTCCCCATTTCCAGGTGTATATTAATGGCTAGATTTGTATCCAGTGGAACAATGCCACCCTCACATAGGAACAAAGGCTAGCTCAAGTACTGCAAAAGACAAGGAAAATAGTCAAATCTTTTCAGTGTCCCTGATCAAAGAACAGTCACCCTGGCCTTATGCCACTACCTACTGGAGGAATTAATTCAGCACAATCAGCTATTCTAACAAAATAGAAGATTATGATCGCCTCACAGATACAAAAATAGGGATCTATTTTGCACACTTATTTCTTTATAGTTGTCTGGACAGCTATACATAATAAGCTAATTTCAATTTGGATTTCTTAGGGTAAGGCATCATGCACACCACACAGCCTTAGTATTGTATGAAGCCTGATTTTGTATTATCTGCTATTGCGCCCATTAATAAAGGGAATAGTCTATTACATTTTTGCATTATTCATTGATTAAGAACAATTGACAATTTAAAGTGTAACTGCAGTTTTACTTTTACATTACACAAGTTACACTTTTTAAGAAAAGCAATTTACTAATAAATGTGCTTTATAAAATAGGGTGTTAGTACTAACAAAAACAAGTATAATATTGCCACCTGCTGGTCAAAGCTGTGAAGTACAGCCTAAAATGGGTAACCTTTGATGACTTGGATTAGGTCTGTTGTTTGTAGCATATTCAAAATAGAACAAAATCAGACATTTTCTTTAGTTTAAAAGGAGGATCTGTCAGCAGTTCTGACATGTCTCTTTTTTTTTTTTTCAGTAATCACCAAATATCTAATGAAATAACAATTTGGAACATCTTGTGTCACTTATTCCTCCTGGGAATGTATGACAAATTTGACAACTCTTTCTTACTTGTTAATAAGATATGGCCCTGCACAGTCTTACTGAATTGAAACTTTTACACACCCTAAACTAGCGCTCAATACATATATATATTTTTTTTTTATAGGCAGCAAATGTTTTTTGGTGAGCAGATCTTCTTCAAGCCATGTAATTGACCAAACAGTGATACATGAGGAAAGCATGGCACTGTAATAATTTGCCAGTAATGATTGGACAGTATCAGACTGTGTAGGGACACACCCTACTGACGGTATTACCCAGTTATCAGTTTATTAATTTTATACCTTTCCAAGAGGAGTGACAGAGGAACTGCACAATGGACCACATTTAATAATCTCCTCCATTGCCCCACTTGTGTTAAGAAAAAAAAAATTATAACTCACTTCCTCCATTTAATCGCGCCGCGGTGAACACTGGAAGCTCAGGAAAAAACCTGCGCTCCAGCATCATGATGTCTCGCAGGTCCTGAGCTTCCAGTGAGCAGCAAGTGTTCACATCAAATGGATGAGGTGAGTTCTTTTATTTATGTACTTTTTTTGCACAAGCAGAGAAGGGGGCATTATTAATTTTGCGGGGCACTAATGTGGGCATTACTATTACTGGGGGGGCATTAATAATTCTGGGGGCACTAATGGAGGCATTACTATTACTGGGGGGCACAATTAATTCTGGGGGGCACTAATGGCGGCACAATTAATTCTGGGGGGCACTAATGGGGACATTACTATTACTGGAGGGCACTAATGGGGGGACTGTTAATTCTGGGGAGCGCTAATAGGTGAATTATTAATTTTGGGGGCATTATTATTACTGGGGGCACTAATTGGGGCATTAATATTACTGAGGGGCACTAATAGAGGCATTACTATTACTGGGAGCATTAATGGAGTCATTATTAATTCTGGGGGGCACTAATATTACTGAGGGGCACTAATGTGGGCATTACTATTACTGGGGGCACCAATGGGGGCACTATTAATTCTGCGGGGGCACTAATAGGGGCATTATTAATTCTGAGTGGCACTAATGGGTGCATTACTATTACTGGGGGGCACTGATAAGGTCATTAATATAGTATTTCTTGGGGGTACTGATAGGGACATTACTATTATAGGGGGCACCAATGGGGTCATTAATATTACTGGGGGTTCTAATGGGGACAGTATTAATTCTGGGGGGCACTAATGATGGCATTACTATTATTGGGTGGCACTAATGGTGGCATTATTAACTTTGGGGGGCACTAATGGGTGCATTACTATTACTGCGGGCACTATTAATTCTGGGAGGAGCTAATAGGGGCATTATTAATTCTTGGGGGCACTATTTGGGACACTAATATTAGGGCACTAATGGGGGCATTATTAATTCTGGGGGGCACTAATGGAGGCATTACTATTACTGGGAACCCTAATGGTGGCATTATTTATTCTGGGGGCCGTTAATGGGGGCATTAATATTACTGGGGGGCACTAATGGGGACATTATTAATTCTGGGGAGCACTAATGGAGGCATTACTATTACTGGGGGCACTAATGGTGGCATTAATATTACTGGGGGGCATTAATGGGTGCATTATTAATACTAGGAGCCACATTATGACATAGCGACTTAACACCCTGTGTTGAGCCACACCCCCACAACCACACCCCCTTGCCGGTATTTTGTGTTGGGAAAAGTGGCAACCCTAGGTTAAGGTCACCCACAATAATTATCTTCCACAACCACACTTGTAGCATAAAAAAGTGCTTTTACTGATTCATGACCATATACAAAAACAGGACATTAAGATATCCCATAATCCCCAAAACAAAGTGCAGACTTAATAATACAAAAGGTTCTTGTTAGGGAGGTTGGGTGGCCGAATGATCAGGGCAATCGATATGTCCCAGGGCAAGATAAATCCTCCCTACACTTCCATTGGGGGAGATTTATCAAACTGGTGTGAAGTAGAACTGGCTTAGTTGCCTATAGCATCCAATCAGATTCCACCTTTGGAAAATGAAAAGGTGGAATCTGATTGGTTGCTATGGGCAACTAAGCCAGTTCTACTTTACACAAGTTTGATAAATTACCCCATAAGTCCTCTGGTATGAATCTGATGTTTTAAGATACAGCGAAGGCTTTTGATACAGGTGTCGATGATATTAGGAGCTTACAAAGGGGATACCAGCTGTCACATCAAAGGCCTCACTGGAGTGGCTCCAGTATCCCCAGTAATTAATATGTCGGTAATACCTCCAGATACTGAGAATTAATGGGATCCTCCCACAGCTTCAATTATTTATGGGTGAGTAAACCAGTAATGGGGCAATCTCATTCCTGATAGTTCAATGTAACATTATAAGGGCTCATGCACACGAAATTGCAGATCCGTAAAACACGCATACTAGCCATGTGCATTCTGAATTTTGCAGAACAGAATGTCCAGCCTTCAGCAGAGCAGTCCTATCCTTGTCCGTAATGCAGACAAGAATTGGACATGTTCTATCTTTTTGCAGATGCCACAGAACGGACATACAGATGCTGACAGCGCGCAGTGTGCTGTCCGCATATTTTGTGGCCCCATTGAAGTGAATGGGTTCACATCTGACCCGCAAAAAATGCAGATCCGATGTGGACAAAGAATACAGTTGTGTGCATGAGCCCTAAAAGTGATAGCCCTTCAGTATGTAGCAGCTGAGGATAATAGCTTAACACGTGACATTTATAGATAGATATATGGTATCCTTAGAATAAAGAGAGAGAGAGGGGAGAAAGAGGATGCCTCCCCCTAGTTACAGCTCTTAAGTACCCCAGATGTTAAATAGTTCAGGGTATATTCTTTTACTGCTTGGAATACTGTCTGATGGAGATGCAGATGCATGCTCGGTCCTCACATGTGGGGGTTGTCAAGTCCACCTGACAGGTTTCTGGAAGTTTCTAATGTGTTTTTGATGCAGCATGCCTCTCATCTCCCCTGCATTTCAGTCTTCCTACATGTGCCTTGTAAAAGATAAACTGTTTATTGTCCATAACAACCACTCACAGCACAGCTTTCATTTTACTATAGCGCTTCTCAGTCTGCCTCTACCCGCGTATTGTCAGAAAATAAGGTACTTTTGATTCAGAATAGTAATCTCTCTACATGTGCAGTCTAACCAATGCTACAGCATGCATTTTATGCACTTACGTAACTAATTGCTGAGGCACTGCTTCTCACTCTGCCTCTCATCTTCTCTGCATTTTAGATTACTTCTCATCTCCCTACATGTGCGTTCTAAAAACCTTTTTGCTGCCCCTTGCAACCAATTTTGTAGCATGCATTTTATACACTAAAGTAACTAATTGCTGAGGCACTGCTTCTCACTCTGCTTCTTATCTCCCTACATGTGCTGTCTAAAAGACAGTTTGTTGCCCACAGCAACTAGTTACAGAGCAGCTTTTATTTTTACTACACCCCTTCTTACAATACTGTAGACCTGTGTTTACCAACCTGTGGCTCTCCAGCTGTTGCAAAACTACAACTCCCATCATGCCCTAAAAGCTAGGTTCGACCAGCAATGCACTAATGTGCATGGGGGGCTTTAAAGGGGTATTCCCATCTCAGACATTGTGGGCATATCGCTAGGATATGCCCCAAAAGTCTGATAGGCATGAGTCCTACCTCTGGGACCCGCACCTATACTTAGAATGGAGCCCACAAAGTGCTAGAGGGTGCACCGCACATACCCGGCCGCCCTCCATTCATTCCTATGGGAGCACCGGAAAAAACAGAGTGACATACTTGGCTATTTTCAGAAGTCCACAAACCATCGCTGACTGTGAAAACTTCACACTGGACTTCATGCAACCTTATGTGCCCCTCCACTCTTTCTCCAGACTCTGGGACCTTGAAATGCAAAATTTACTTTCATCTTTCAATAGGACTTTGGACCACTGAGCAACAGCCCAGTCCTTTTTCTCCTTAGCCCAGGTAAGACACTTCTGACGTTGTCTTTTGGCTTGACACAAGGTATGCAGCAGCTGTAGCGTATGTCCTGGATACGTCTGTATGTGGTGGCTCTTGAAGCACTGACTCCAGCCACAGTCCACTCCTTGTGATTTTCCTCTAAATGCTTGAATGGCCTTTTCTTGACAATCCAAATGCTGCAGTCATCTGTTGTTTGTGCACCTTTTTCCTTCCACTAATATTACATGCAGTGGCGTCTCTAGCTTTCAAATTTTGGGGGGGCACACTGGGGGCCAGGACAAAAGTAGGGGGGGCAGCTATAACGATACACTTACACAAGTACGCTTAGAAATGCTGCGATACTTTACCCAATACCTAAAACCGCAACAGGGAAGAAAAGTCCTGCTGTCTGTGGTTTAAAAAAAATAAATAAAAATCACTCAGATTTCAACATGTCCTAGCTGCCTGTGGATGACACTTTTATAGGGAGGGGGATCTGTGGATGACACTGCTATGGGGGGGGGGGGGTGGGGGTTCTGTGGATGACACATACCGTATATAGCATCTTATGCTATATGTGTCATCCACAGATCCACCCCATGACAGGGTCATCCCCATTTCCCCCTCTATAACAGTGTCATCCACAGATCCCCCTCTCTATAACAGTGTCATCCACAGATCTCCCTCCCTGCCGCTCACAGGAGTGTACATTTGACATTTCTAAACTGTAATCCATATCCTGCAGTAACTAACTTTAAATCCGGATTCAAGGGCCGCTCATCTCTACTAGTACCTTAACCTTACACCACTCGGCTAGCTTCGGTAACAGGGCCAGGCTACAGCCTTCAGGTACTGCCTGTTAGTTGTTACCGAGCGAGTACTGATTTCTGCAGGTCAGAGGATACGGATTACAGTTTAGAAGAAATGTACACTCCTGTGAGCGGTCCAGTGGCGGATCCAGAGCCTGGTTTTGGGAGCAGCACTTCCAGATTATTTTCTGTCCACCGCCACAGAACAAGGGTGCTTATAGAACAGACTCCACAGTGTAGAGGTATACTGTATATTGTGTGGCACAGTGTAGCGGTATACTGTATATTGTGTGGCACAGTGTAGCGGTATACTGTATATTGTGTGGCACAGTGTAGAGGTATACTGTATATTGTGTGGCACAGTGTAGCGGTATACTGTATATTGTGTGGCACAGTGTAGAGGTATACTGTACATTGTGTGGCACAGTGTAGCGGTATACTGTACATTGTGTGGCACAGTGTAGCGGTATACTGTACATTGTGGGGCACAGTGTAGGCTATATGTGTATAACAAACATATTTCACATGAAAACTTACAATTACTTGGTTTGGCCCTTGGGGATCCCGGACGCCACTTCACCACATTGGCCGGGGGCTCGGCGGAGCTGATGTTCTGTTTCATCCTAATGAGAAAGATTTCATAATAAGGATTTGGAGAAGGGGCAGAGGGATAGCAGAGCAGGGAGAGGCTGGTGCTGCTACTAGGGGGTCATACCGTGGGGGAGTAATAAAGCCCACCATAATGCCCCCCAGTAGAAATAATTCTCCTTATAATGTGACAGTGCAAAAAATACCCCCTTGTAATGCCCCAAGTTGAGCTAATGTCCCCATAATGGGCCAGTGTACAATACCCCTATATAGTGCCCCCAGTAAATGCCCCCATAGTGCTCCTCTCCCCCTTCCCTCCTAGTGCCCCCCATAATGTACCAGTATAAAATGCCCCATATATAGTGCCCCAGTAGATGCCCTCAGTGTCCCCCATAATTTGCAAGTATAAAATACCCCTTCTTAGTGCCCCCGTAGATGACTCCATAGTACTCCTCTCCCCCCTTCCCCATAGTACCCACCATAATGTGTCCCAGTATAAAATGCTACTGTACAGAGCCCCCCATATAAAATACCCCTTCTTTGTGGCCTCAGTAGATGCCCCTATAGTGCCCACCAATAACGTGCCAGTAACAAGTGCCCCCATCACGTGCCAATAACAAGAGCCCCCCATCACGTGCCAGTAACAAGACCCCTCCATCACATGCCAGTAATAAGCTGCCCCCCCAATGTGCCAGTAATAAGCTGCCCCCCAATGTGCCAATAATAAGCTGCCCCCCCAATATGCCAGTAATAAGCTGCCCCCCCCAATGTGATGTGCCAGTAATAAACTGCCCCCCCAATGTGCCAGTAATAAGCTGCCCCCCCCAATGTGCCAGTAATAAGCTGCCCCCCCTATGTGCCAAGAATAAGCTGCCCCCCCTATGTGCCAAGAATAAGCTGCCCCCCCCAATGTGCCAAGAATAAGCTGCCCCCCTCCAATGTGCAAAGAATAAGCTGCCCCCCCAATGTGCCAAGAATAAGCTGCCCCCCCAATGTGCCAAGAATAAGCTGCCCCCCCCCAATGTGCCAAGAATAAGCTGCCCCCCCAATGTGCCAAGAATAAGCTGCCCCCCCCAATGTGCCAAGAATAAGCTGCCCCCCCAATGTGCCAAGAATAAGCTGCCCCCCCCAATGTGCCAAGAATAAGCTGCCTCCCCCCCAATGTGCCAAGAATAAGCTGCCCCCCCCCCAATGTGCCAAGAATAAGCTGCCCCCCCCCCAATGTGCCAAGAATAAGCTGCCTCCCCCCCAATGTGCCAAGAATAAGCTGCTTCCCCCCCCAATGTGCCAAGAATAAGCTGCCTCCCCCCCAATGTGCCAAGAATAAGCTGCCTCCCCCCCCCAATGTGCCAAGAATAAGCTGCCTCCCCCCCCAATGTGCCAAGAATAAGCTGCCCCCCCCCCCATATGCCAATAACACTGTTGTAAAAAAATTAATAAAAAAATCATACTTACCTCTATGTCAGCGATGCGATGCAGGCCTCTTCTTCCGGCCTGTGTCCCGCGCTGTATGGCTCCGCCTGCGGCCTCTGATAGGCTACCGGCCTAGTGCCTGCAGCCTATCAGAGAAAGGGGAAGGGACACGCCTCTCCCTCCCCTGCCTCAGCACACAGGCCGGCAGATGAATATGGAGATGAGCGCAATGGAAGCGCTCATCTCCCTGGCTGTGCCCGACTGCGGCGGCTAACTTGGGGGGGCACGGGCATTTTAGTTGGGGGGGCACAGCATGATGTAGGGGGGGCCGCGGCCCCCTCTGGCCCCCCCCTGGTGACGCCACTGATTACATGCGGGAACTGTATTACTAGATGGTACTTTGGGCCCCATGTGAAAACAATATGGCTTGAAGTAGAAACCGTCACTGTACAGCAGGCATGCTCAACCTGCAGCCCTCTAGCTGTTCCAAAACTACAACTCCCAGCATGCCCTACTAGATGTAGGCTGTGCAGGCATGCTGGGAATTGCAGCTTTGTAACAGCTGGAGGGCCGCAGGCTGGGCATCTCTGTTCTACAGCTTTAGGGCTCTTGCACACGACCGTATGCCCTCCAAGACATACGGTCCGTGAGCGGGCCATACGTCCCGGAGCGGCATTGATCGTGCGCACGTCGGGCTGCCCGTGGGACTATTGTCCTGCACTCATACGGACCGTATGTCTCAGAGGGCATACGGTCGTGTACAAGGGCCCTTAGGTGGACACTTCTTAATGAAAGTATGAAATTATGAGCTATGTTAAATTGTTTGTTGTCCATATCAACCACTCACAGCACAGCTTTCATTTTACTACAGCGATTCTCAGTCTGCCTCTACCCGCGTATTGTCAGAAAATAAGGTCCTTTGTGGTAAACTCTCTACATCTGCTGTCTAACCAATGCTACAGCATGCATTTTATACACTTAAGTAACTAACTGCTGAGGCACTGCTTCTCACTCTGCTTCTCATCTCTCCTATATTTTATATTACTTTTCATCTCCATACATGTGCTGTCTAAAAGAAAAACTGTTTGTTGCCCATTGCAACCAATTTTGTAGCATGCATTTTATACAATAAAGTAACTAATTACTGAGACACTGCTTCTCACTCTGCCTCTCATCTCCCTACATGTGCGGTCTAGAAGACAAACTGTTTTTTTCTCATAGCAACCACAGTGCAGCTTTTATTTTACTACACTGCTTCTTACAATACTGTAGACCTGTGTTTACCAACCTGTTGCTCTGCAGCTGTTGCAAAACTACAATCACTATGTATCCAGGAAATGTATAGCATAATTGGGCACTATATGTATTTTCATCACTATATATTCATCACTATATGTATGTTATCTTTTTTTTTTCAAGTTAAACATAATAAAAACCATATAAATTTGGTATCTTCATAATCATACTGACCCACAGAATAAAGTTACCATTTTTACCACACAGTAAATGCTGAAAAACTGCATTTCTTTCCCATTTCCACCTCACAAATAATGTTGTATCTGCTTCTCAACATATTATATGGAACATTAAATAGATCCATTAAAAATGCTATTCATCCATTCTTCCTTGCAAAAGACTTTCAGCTCTGTGAGATTCATGGGCTGTCTTGCATGCACTAATATTTTGAGGTCTATCAACAGATTTAGACTGTGAGGGCCATGGTAAAACCTTCAGCTTGTGCCTTTTGAGGTAGTCTATTGTGTCTAGGATAATTATCCATTTGTGGTCGTGGCTAAAATACGAATTTGGGCAGTGCGCCTGCCTAGAACCTAAACCGGCTGGTGTGTGCCTGGAGCCGGGTACGAGAGCAGCCTAAAAGGGGGCTTCCCTAAGGAGGACCCTTGGAATGAAGGGAATGGGTGGGTCCATGAACCGGAACGCCTACTAAGGTGAGGGAAGAGGGGTTTATAAAGGCTCAAGCCCCTCCCACAAATGCAGGCTGAACTTCAGCCTTACCAACTTGCGGTCGTAGCTAAAATACGAACTTGGGCAGCGCGCCTGCCTAGAACCTAAACCGGCTGGTGTGTGCCTGGAGCCGGGTACGAGAGCAGCCTAAAAGGGGGCAAAAAGGAAATCAACATAGTTAAGGTACAAGACATTATTACCTTATAATACCAATGACCGAAACGCCTGCGAAATCTCCACCTGTGGGTTAGGTATGTATCTGGTGAAGCAAGACGAACGCCACCTTCCCATCTTTCGGATGACATGGGCGGGGACCCCATGCCGGGAAGCCGCGGAAGCCGCTCCAATGCGGAAGGAATGGCCGGATATAGCGCCAGGGTCAAACCCCAAGCCAGCAGCAACCGTGCGGATGTGGCTGATGAACTGCACCGCGGTGAGAGCGCCATCGAGATGTGGTAGTAGAGGGCTGTGAGGTGGAGCATCCTGGAGGGCGAGCATGAGCTGGCCAAACACCTGTACCGGGCACCATTTATTACCAGTCGGGAAAAACTGAACCTCCACTGGGGGGCCTGTTTGACTAGTCTTGGTGGAAATTAACTTCAGCGTGCAATGGTCTAGATTCCGCACCAGCTGTTCTCTGTGCAGACTGCACCGCCCTGCCGTACTGCAAGTGAACTCGTCTGGCCTAAGGAAGCCATAAAAGCCCAAATACATGGCAGCTTTAACCACCTCCGGACCGCCTAACGCAGATTCGCGTTCCGGAGGTGGCAGCCCTGCGCAGAGTCACGCATATACACGTCATCTCGCGCGAGCCGAGACTTCCTGTGAACGCGCGCTCACAGGAACGGAAGGTAAGAGAGTTGATCTCCAGCCTGCCAGCGGCGATAGTTCGCTGGCAGGCTGGAGATGTGTTTTTTTTAACCCCTAACAGGTATATTAGACGCTGTTTTGATAACAGCGTCTAATATACCCGCTACCTGGTCCTCTGGTGGTCCCCTTTGTTTGGATCGACCACCAGAGGACACAGGTAGCTCAGTAAAGTAACACCAAGCACCACTACACTACACTACACCCCCCCCCCCGTCACTTATTAACCCCTTATTAGCCCCTGATCACCCCATATAGACTCCCTGATCATCCCCCTGTCATTGATTACACCCCTGTCATTGATCAGCCCCCTGTAAAGCTCCATTCAGATGTCCGCATGATTTTTACGGATCCACTGATAGATGGATTGGATCCGCAAAACGCATACGGACGTCTGAATGAAGCCTTACAGGGGCGTGATCAATGACTGTGGTTTTCACCCCATATAGACTCCCTGATCACCCCCCTGTCATTGATTACACCCCTGTCATTGATCAACCCCCTGTAAAGCTCCATTCAGATGTCCGCATGATTTTTACGGATCCACTGATAGATGGATCGGATCCGCAAAACGCATACGGACGTCTGAATGAAGCCTTACAGGGGCGTGATCAATGACTGTGGTTATCACCCCATATAGACTCTCTGATCACCCCCCTGTCATTGATCACCCTCTGTAAGGCTCCATTCAGAAATTTTTTTGGCCCAAGTTAGCGGAATTATTATTTTTTTTTCTTACAAAGTCTCATATTCCACTAACTTGTGTCAAAAAATAAAATCTCACATGAACTCACCATACCCCTCACGGAATCCAAATGCGTAAAATTTTTTAGACATTTATATTCCAGACTTCTTCTCACGCTTTAGGGCCCCTAGAATGCCAGGGCAGTATAAATACCCCACATGTGACCCCATTTCGGAAAGAAGACACCCCCAGGTATTCCGTGAGGGGCATATTGAGTCCATGAAAGATTTAAATTTTTGTCCCAAGTTAGCGGAACGGGAGACTTTGTGAGAAAAAAATAAAAAATATCAATTTCCGCTAACTTGTGCCAAAAAAAAAAAAATTCTATGAACTCGCCATGCCCCTCATTGAATAACTTGGGGTGTCTTCTTTCCAAAATGGGGTCACATGTGGGGTATTTATACTGCCCTGGCATTCTAGGGGCCCCAAAGCGTGAGAAGAAGTCTGGTATCCAAATGTCTAAAAATGCCCTCCTAAAAGGAATTTGGGCACCTTTGCGCATCTAGGCTGCAAAAAAGTGTCACACATCTGGTATCGCCGTACTCAGGAGAAGTTGGGGAATGTGTTTTGGGGTGTCATTTTACATATACCCATGCTGGGTGAGAGAAATATCTTGGTCAAATGCCAACTTTGTATAAAAAAATGGGAAAAGTTGTCTTTTGCCAAGATATTTCTCTCACCCAGCATGGGTATATGTAAAATGACACCCCAAAACACATTCCCCAACTTCTCCTGAATACGGCGATACCACATGTGTGACACTTTTTTGCAGCCTAGGTGGGCAAAGGGGCCCATATTCCAAAGAGCACCTTTAGGATTTCACAGGTCATTTACCTACTTACCACACATTAGGGCCCCTGGAAAATGCCAGGGCAGTATAACTACCCCACAAGTGACCCCATTTTGGAAAGAAGACACCCCAAGGTATTCCGTGAGGGGCATGGCGAGTTCCTAGAATTTTTAATTTTTTGTCACAAGTTAGTGGAAAATGATGATTTTTTTTTTTTTTTTTCATACAAAGTCTCATATTCCACTAACTTGTGACAAAAAATAAAAACTTCCATGAACTCACTATGCCCATCAGCGAATACCTTGGGGTCTCTTCTTTCCAAAATGGGGTCACTTGTGGGGTAGTTATACTGCCCTGGCATTCTAGGGGCCCAAATGTGTGGTAAGGAGTTTGAAATCAAATTCTGTAAAAAATGACTAGTGAAATCCGCAAGGTGCTCTTTGGAATATGGGCCCCTTTGCCCACCTAGGCTGCAAAAAAGTGTCACACATCTGGTATCTCCGTACTCAGGAGAAGTTGGGGAATGTGTTTTGGGGTGTCATTTTACATATACCCATGCTGGGTGAGAGAAATATCTTGGCAAAAGATAACTTTTCCCATTTTTTTATACAAAGTTGGCATTTGACCAAGATATTTATCTCACCCAGCATGGGTATATGTAAAAAGACACCCCAAAACACATTCCTCAACTTCTCCTGAATACGGAGATACCAGATGTGTGACACCTTTTTTGCAGCCTAGGTGGGCAAAGGGGCCCATATTCCAAAGAGCACCTTTCGGATTTCACTGGTCAGTTTTTACAGAATTTGATTTCAAACTCCTTACCACACATTTGGGCCCCTAGAATGCCAGGGCAGTATAACTACCCCACAAGTGACCCCATTTTGGAAAGAAGAGACCCCAAGGTATTTGCTGATGGGCATAGTGAGTTCATAGAACTTTTTATTTTTTGTCACAAGTTAGTGGAATATGAGACTTTGTATGAAAAAAAAAAAAAATCATCATTTTCCACTAACTTGTGACAAAAAATTAAAAATTCTAGGAACTCGCCATGCCCCTCACGGAATACCTTGGGGTGTCTTCTTTCCAAAATGGGGTCACTTGTGGGGTAGTTATACTGCCCTGGCATTCTAGTGTCACGGCCATGGCTATGACCGTGACTCCTGAACCGCATGCGGTTGTCAGCGGTTTTCATTGGTGTTCAATCACAGGTGAGGGCTGTGGTATTGGCCTCACCTGTGGTTGCCGCTGGCAACAGTATGTATGTGGCAGCGTAGCAGGCTGAGCTGTGCCATGCAGCTCGCTACGCTGCGCATGCGGTTTTGTGTGTGATGTGTGGATGTGTGCACTGTGTTTTATGTTATTGTGTGCACGTTCCCTTTAAGTGGTGTTTTCCCTTCCCTGGTGTTGGAAGGGTTAATCCCCTTCCTAGTGTGTGTGATCACTGGGTGTGTCCGACTGTGGGGTGTGGCTTCTTGGCCTATAAAGCCTCACTGCTTTTGCAGGCCTTCAGGTTGCTTCAGCCATGCTTAGCTGAGAGCAGCCTCATGTATTTATTACCTGCCAGTAAGAGCCACCCCTGTGGTCATAAACCTTTATGTCTAAACCTTAATGTCATAACCATATTGTGCTTTAGTTATTTCCAGTTATGTGTGATGTCCGTGTGATGTTTTATATGTGATTTTGTGCAGCTATGGATCTGGGTCCCTGTGTAGGGATGCGCTTGTGATCTGCACCCTGCTAACACAGGGATCCAGTCAGCAAGGCTGTGGCAGGTAGGTGGAACTCTTTGTTCACCTGCCATATCCATAGAGCTGTTTATGTCTCCCCTTTTCCTGCAGCTTGGCCGTTGAGACTCCTGCTCCTCCGTGTCTAGGAGGAGTGGGCTTGTCTTACTTAGCTCCTAGGTGAGGGTCATCTTGAGGGCTAGCAGGGACTTTTAGGTTCCGGAGCATGGGCCCTCCTACCATCAAGGTTGGCCCATGCAGCTAGGAGCTAGGGTCAGGTTAGGGATGCCTTAGGAGGTGACCTGCTCCCTAATCCTGTCTTCATGGCCAAGCAGCCGTAACATCACCGGGCTCCACACGGCTGAGGATTTCCCCCATCCTCAGCCGTGACATCTAGGGGCCCAAATGTGTGGTAAGGAGTTTGAAATCAAATTCTGTAAAAAATGACCAGTGAAATCCGAAAGGTGCTCTTTGGAATGTGGGCCCCTTTGCCCACCTAGGCTGCAAAAAAGTGTCACACATCTGGTATCGCCGTACTCAGGAGAAGTTGGGGAATGTGTTTTGGGGTGTCATTTTACATATACCCATGCTGGGTGAGAGAAATATCTTGGTCAAATGCCAACTTTGTATAAAAAAATGGGAAAAGTTGTCTTTTGCCAAGATATTTCTCTCACCCAGCATGGGTATATGTAAAATGACACCCCAAAACACATTCCCCAACTTCTCCTGAATACGGCGATACCACATGTGTGACACTTTTTTGCAGCCTAGGTGGGCAAAGGGGCCCATATTCCAAAGAGCACCTTTAGGATTTCACAGGTCATTTACCTACTTACCACACATTAGGGCCCCTGGAAAATGCCAGGGCAGTATAACTACCCCACAAGTGACCCCATTTTGGAAAGAAGACACCCCAAGGTATTCCGTGAGGGGCATGGCGAGTTCCTAGAATTTTTAATTTTTTGTCACAAGTTAGTGGAAAATGATGATTTTTTTTTTTTTTTCATACAAAGTCTCATATTCCACTAACTTGTGACAAAAAATAAAAACTTCCATGAACTCACTATGCCCATCAGCGAATACCTTGGGCTCTCTTCTTTCCAAAATGGGGTCACTTGTGGGGTAGTTATACTGCCCTGGCATTCTAGGGGCCCAAATGTGTGGTAAGGAGTTTGAAATCAAATTCTGTAAAAAATGACTAGTGAAATCCGCAAGGTGCGCTTTGGAATATGGGCCCCTTTGCCCACCTAGGCTGCAAAAAAGTGTCACACATCTGGTATCTCCGTATTCAGGAGAAGTTGGGGAATGTGTTTTGGGGTGTCATTTTACATATACCCATGCTGCGTGAGAGAAATATCTTGGCAAAAGACAACTTTTCCCATTTTTTTATACAAAGTTGGCATTTGACCAAGATATTTATCTCACCCAGCATGGGTATATGTAAAAAGACACCCCAAAACACATTCCTCAACTTCTCCTGAATACGGAGATACCAGATGTGTGACACCTTTTTTGCAGCCTAGGTGGGCAAAGGGGCCCATATTCCAAAGAGCACCTTTCGGATTTCACTGGTCAGTTTTTACAGAATTTGATTTCAAACTCCTTACCACACATTTGGGCCCCTAGAATGCCAGGGCAGTATAACTACCCCACAAGTGACCCCATTTTGGAAAGAAGAGACCCCAAGGTATTTGCTGATGGGCATAGTGAGTTCATAGAACTTTTTATTTTTTGTCACAAGTTAGTGGAATATGAGACTTTGTATGAAAAAAAAAAAAATCATCATTTTCCACTAACTTGTGACAAAAAATTAAAAATTCTAGGAACTCGCCATGCCCCTCACGGAATACCTTGGGGTGTCTTCTTTCCAAAATGGGGTCACTTGTGGGGTAGTTATACTGCCCTGGCATTCTAGGGGCCCAAATGTGTGGTAAGGAGTTTGAAATCAAATTCTGTAAAAAATGACCAGTGAAATCCGAAAGGTGCTCTTTGGAATGTGGGCCCCTTTGCCCACCTAGGCTGCAAAAAAGTGTCACACATCTGGTATCTCTGTATTCAGGAGAAGTTGAGGAATGTGTTTTGGGGTGTCTTTTTACATATACCCATGCTGGGTAAGATAAATATCTTGGTCAAATGCCAACTTTGTATAAAAAAATGGGAAAAAGTTGTCTTTTGCCAAGATATTTCTCTCACGCAGCATGGGTATATGTAAAATGACACCCCAAAACACATTCCTCAACATCTCCTGAGTACGGAGATACCAGATGTGTGACATTTTTTTGCAGCCTAGGTGGGCAAAGGGGCCCATATTCCAAAGAGCACCTTTCGGATTTCACAGGTCATTTTTTACAGAATTTGATTTCAAACTCCTTACCACACATTTGGGCCCCTAGAATGCCAGGGCAGTATAACTACCCCACAAGTGACCCCATTTTGGAAAGAAGACACCCCAAGGTATTTCGTAATGGGCATAGTGAGTTCATAGAACTTTTTATTTTTTGTCACAAGTTAGTGGAATATGAGACTTTGTAAGAAAAAAAAAAAAAATAATCATCATTTTCCGCTAACTTGTGACAAAAAATAAAAAGTTCTATGAACTCACTATGCCCATCAGCGAATACCTTAGGGTGTGTACTTTCCGAAATGGGGTCATTTGTGGGGTGTTTGTACTGTCTGGGCATTGTAGAACCTCAGGAAACATGACAGGTGCTCAGAAAGTCAGAGCTGCTTCAAAAAGCGGAAATTCACATTTTTGTACCATAGTTTGTAAACGCTATAACTTTTACCCAAACCATTTTTTTTTTAGCCAAACATTTTTTTTTATCAAAGACATGTAGAACAATAAATTTAGAGCAAAATTTATATATGGATCTCGTTTTTTTTGCAAAATTTTACAACTGAAAGTGAAAAATGTCATTTTTTTGCAAAAAAATCGTTAAATTTCGATTAATAACAAAAAAAGTAAAAATGTCAGCAGCAATGAAATACCACCAAATGAAAGCTCTATTAGTGAGAAGAAAAGGAGGTAAAATTCATTTGGGTGGTAAGTTGCATGACAGAGCAATAAACGGTGAAAGTAGTGTAGGTCAGAAGTGTAAAAAGTGGCCTGGTCTTTCAGGGTGTTTAAGCACTGGGGGCTGAGGTGGTTAAAGACCAAGCTGGAGAAGGCCCAAAAGGAGCACCATCCAGGGCTGAAGACAATCTCCGGAACATCTCCCCAGTGACGCCCTGTCTGCGGGACAGGGGATTGGGCCTACCCTTCTGGACCCCTCGCAAGGTGGCCTTAATCGCGTGCGCAGAAAAAATGGACCCGCCCCCTGGGTTGCGGAGCATGGTGTGGTGTTGGACGCCCGCCAGGTACAACTTAATGGTATTGTAGGAGAGGTGTAACTGGTGGTGACAATGGTCAATGAAGGCCATGATGAAAGGAATGTCCGCCAGGCCACCCTGCAGGTAGAGACGCGAAAACTCCTGGAAGGTTCTCAGGCCTGAAAGATAGTTCCTGGCCGTACTGGGGGTGAGCGACTGCTGCACCAGGTCTCTTGCCGAAGAGACGAGCATGCCTAGTCCATTGTCAGGGAACTGAAAGCCGGGGTGGGATATCTGAGCGGCTCGGCCTCTGGCATGACCTGAAAAAAGAGTGTGAAATTAAACCGGGATAGTGCGTCAGCTGCCACATTTTGCTGACCCGGAATGTGGCTACAATGCACATGAAAGTTGTGTGACAGGGCCAGCCAAACCAGCTGGCGCAATAGTGCCATGATTTTGGGGGACTTGGCCCTGCCCTTGCTAAGATGTCGACCAAGGCCTGGTTGTCTGTCACGAACATCACTGGCAAGTTAGCCCAGAGGTGAACCCATGCCTGGGCTGCTGCAACGATGGGGTACAACTCCAACAGGGAGGAGGTGCGGATGGACTCGGCCTCCTCTAGGATAGAAGTGGGCCAACGGTTCGCTAGCCAACGGGGACCCCAAATAGCCGCGTAGCCGCTGGATGCAGCAGCGTCCGAAAAAAATAGTCGGGCAGGAGGGAGACCAAGGAGACACAAAAAAGGAAATGCCGTTCCATCGGGACAGGAACAATTCCCACATGGCCAGGTCTGCCATGGCCTGGCCGTCCAACCGGATGACGCTGTCCTGCTCGGGTGCTGAGGGAGGAAGCTGGAGCAGCCTCGACACGAAAGTCCTCCCCTGGGGCATGATCCTAGAGGCAAAATTGAGCCGCCCCAGAAGAGATTGCAACTCGACTCTAGTGAGGCACCCCGTGGAAGCTGCCTGGGAAATGACCTCCCGACACTGAGCGAGTTTCTCTTCCGGGAGGCTGGCCTGCAATAGAACCGAATCCAGGACGATGCCCAGGAACGAGACCCTCGTAGCGGGACCCTCAGTCTTTGACTCTGCGACCGGAACAGCCAGACTGGCGAACATCTCCAGGAGGACGGTGAAAATGCCAGACCCGCCCTGCGGGTCCTCCACGACTAGAAAGTCATCGAGGTAGTGGATGACTGACCGGAGGCCCCCGTGATGGACCAAGATCCAATGTAGCGCCTTGGCCAGTTGGTCGAATAACCAGGGGCTACTCTTGGATCCAAACGTGAGTCTGTTGGCGAAAAAATACTGCCCGGCCCACTCAATGCCGTAGAACTGCCACAACTGAGGTTGGATGGGAAGGAGCTTAAACGCATCGGCGATGTCCACCTTTGCCAACCAAGCGCCCTTACCATGCAACAGGATGGCCTGAATTGCGTCGTCCACTGAGGAGAAACGCATGGCAAATTCCTCCGAGGGAATCAGGGAATTAAGGCTAGGGATTCCGGAAACATGAGGGGCGGACAGGTCATAAATCAACCTTTTTTTATTGGTATTTTTTCTTCGATACTAAGCCGATGGGGTTGATTCACCATGAAGAAAACGGGATGAGCGGGAAAGGGCCTATGAGAAATCCATTAGCCACTTCCGACTGGAGCAACTCGCTAGTTGCTGGAGGGTCCAGGGTGGCCGACAGCAGATTCCTGCCTTCCCAGGGAACCTGTGGCAGCGTGATGAGCCCTGTGTGGAACCCCTAACGGAAGCCCGCCAACAGGAACGCCACAAAGTCCTGATCATGGTGATCCTGAAGGAGCACCGCCAAGAGGTCCACGTTAATGTCGGCTAGTCAGGACCCTTTAGCAGACTTTTTGGGGCAGGCGGACCGTGGATGGGCCCTGAAGCACAGGGAGCAGACGTGGAGGGATCTGCAGCTGGCATAAGAGCACCCCCCTGAGTTGAAATTGTTGCAGACCTGGCTTTTTCCCAAGTAGACAATGGGTCTGCCCAGTTTGTCAGTGGAGGGATTAGACGGAAAAGACCCTGAGGTGCCCGGGAGGGCCCTGTCCTGAGACGGGTGGGCGCTATTTGGGCACCATTCAGAAGAGTGGAAGATTGATTGACACGTCGCACAGTTGGGTGCCCTGAGGCCAGCGAAGTGACGACAGAAGAGCTCCGTGTCAATCAAAGACCAGCTGGTGACATACTGGAATTGCGCCAATGCTGCCTTAGCCGAAAAGGAACGATGGTAGTCGTAGAAGGCCGACCCACCATACTTGTGCCCCAGGTCAGTGACCAGGTACAAGTAGCTGTCCAGCTCTTCTCTCCTCTCCGGCTGTGCGGTGCAGATGATGTCTCTGAAGAGGCTGAAAGCCAAGACAAACTCAGGGATTGTCAACTTGCGGTTAAGCCGCGAGTCCTTGGCCCGGAGGACCACCGACACATCGCCACAGTTGATGACCCTGTTCTCGGGTACGTCTTGAGCGGCAATGAGGATTGACGCCAGGTTGACATCTTTCCCTGCCAGAATGTCTCTTTTTAGGTTGTCGGGAATGAAGTGAGAGGGGGACACCTGGGGAATGGGCCTTGGCGTACCTGTAGCCAGCCAACCCGATGTAGATGGTGCCATCAGCGGGACGGGTGCCATGAGTGGCCGGGATTCCAGCTCTGAAACCTTTGCCCGAACGTCTGCTACCGAGTCGACCAAGGAGTATAGGGTCGACTGTAGCTGCACCAGTGACAACTGGATGGATGATGCCTCCTGCTGCACTGCCGAAGTGCTGGGGCTGGTCATGAGCAGCTTGTACAGCTCTGCCTTCCTTGCGGTGGCCAGGTGCGGAATGCCTCTTCGGTTCAGCTCAGCCAATAGCTTTGGTATGGTCCAGCTCCGAAGGGATGATGGACCCGCCTGGCCCGATATGATCGAGCCGGAGACGGACAGGCCGTCCTCCATATCCGAAGCACGAGACATGGCAGTGCGGAATAAGAACCCGTAGGATGGCTCAGTAGAACCTGACCTAGCCGGACAGATGAAGGGACAATTAAAAGCGTGAACATCATCTGACCGGGACTCCGGCGGAGTCAGTGCGAACTTACCTGAATAGGACCGATTGGAACGGAAAAATAGGAAAAACCCCTGTAAATAAAGTAACAGGCGAAAATTTGAAAGTGCAGAGGAAACGGGTGACCTCAAACCTGTTGGAACCAGGCGAACTGGCCAGGATGGGGCGCACCCCTAGGTCAAGTAACCATCTGAGCGCATTGGACCGGATACTTGACCGGAGAGAGCCGCCTGAGCGTACCAGGCGGTTGACAGAACAGAAGGCGCGTAGCCATGAAATAGAAGCTGCGCGTAGCAGCGGCCCGCGGATGGCGGCAGACTGACATGGTTACCTTGAAGCCATGGAAAGTAAAGAACGACCGGGGGAGCAGCCGAAGGATGGCCCCTTAGAAAGACTCGGATAAGACAAAGGACAGGTGTGTGAAACCCATGTGTTAGAGAGGAAACATGAAGACCTGGGCGTACCAGGAATGTACCGTGCCCTGGGTGAACCAGGGGAGACAATGTGACAAAACCAGAACCGTGACAAGACCACCGACAGTGCCCTGGAGACAAAATAAGCGGCTATGACATAACGACAACAGTGGCCTGGGCGAACCAGGAAGACGAGACAATCCTGGGCGTGACCAGGTGCCAGAAAGCGCGAGGGAAGCCGAGCGAGTCCTGCGCAGGATACCCACCCTGCTAGGTTACAGATCGTGCACCCCAATGCGGAGCCCCTGTTTTTTTTTTTGTTTTTTTTTACTGATATTGCGGGTTTTGTACCTCCATGGGTTTTTGTTGTTTTTTTTCTAATAATGCAGTTTTTTTTTTTACTGATATTGCGTTTTTTTTTATTTTTTTATTGCGGGTTTTGTTTTTCCTAGGTTTTTTTTTTTTTTTACCATGACAGGGATGGTCGGACTGGGAGACTCATGCCCAGGGGCCCACCCCTAGCGTGGCCAGGACCGCGCAGCGACCTGGAGATCCTAAACCCTCATGCCTGGGTGTTTGCTAGCAGACTGGCTACCAGCTTGTGTGGTCCGAGCGAAGGACTGTACCGGGACCCATGGGTGGTATGAAGACCTATGTGGAATGATAACATGAGGGCCAGCATGCGGGGAGAAGCCCGACAAGTACCAGTTATTCTCCCCCCTTTCCTATCAGGCCTGGCTGCCTGTGAGCCTGCGCTCCACGTGGAACGCAAGCCGACATAGCAGCCAAGGAGCCCGGCCAGGGGGCGAGTGACAGCAATGCCTGTGCCGGAAGGAGAGTGTGTTCCACCCTGGAACGCACGCCTCCGTGCGCCGTCCTCGGCCGAAGGAGCGAGCCGGCCAACCAGGCCCCCCCACCCCCCCAGAATATGAAGAGAGCCGTGCTGGCTCCTAGGTGCGCTCCCCGCCGCCGAGCCGCCAGAAAGGCAGGGAGACGGGCGGTGACCAGAACCAGGAAGCGCGTGCGTTCCACGCTGGAACGCACCCGCTGAATGAAGAGGCGGTAAGGAGCCGGACTGCTGCTGTCCTCTGCTCCGCAAAAGTGCCTCATACTTACCCACTAGAAGAGAAGAACTCTGCGCGAGGCGGCCGGAGGAACAAGGAGACACACGTAGCAAACACAAGTGCAAAATCCATGAACCGGAACGCCTACTAAGGTGAGAGCAGAGGGGTTTATAAAGGCTCAAGCTCCTCCCACAAATGCAGGCTGAACTTCAGCCTTACCAACTTGTAGAAGCCAACCTCTTTTCTGCGTCAGCTTTTTTACAGTTGGTGTTAGGTTTGCTTCCGGAATTTGCCTAAATTTCATTGAATCCATTCTTTCCATTATACATGAAATGTTCCCAAAGCCATTGGCTGCAACACAAACCCAAAGTGTCATTGCTCCACCCCATGCTTAATGGTTAGCGTAATGTTCTTTTCATGAAATATTATGCCTTTTTTTCCAAACATACTTTTGCTCATTGTGGCCAAAGAGTTATTTTAACCTAATCGGTCCACAGGACCTGTTTGCAAAATGCATCAGGCTTGTTTATATGTTCTTTTTGCAAACTTCTGGTGCACAATTTTGTCTTGGGGATGCAGGAGGTTTTCTTCTTATGACTCTTCCATGAAAGCCATATTTGTTCAGGTGTTGCCAAGCAGAACAATGTACCACAACTCAGTCTGCTAAATCTTCCTGAAGGTCTTTTGCAGTTCTAGCAATCCTACGAGCAACTGTCTGTCTTCCAGACCTTCTCTTGACCTCCACTGTTTATGTTAACTGGAATTTCATAATTACATTTCAACCTGATGAAATGGCAACCTTAAAATGCTTTGCTATCTTATTATAGCCTTCTTTTACTCCTTTGTGGGCCCCATCCATTTTAATTTTCAGAGTATTAGGTAGCTACTTAGAAGAACCCATGGCTGCTGCTTTTTTATGACAAGGTTAGAGGACTCAGGTATTTATAAAGCTTTGAAATTTGCATCACCTGGCCTTTCTTAATGATGATTGTGAACAAGCCTTAACCCTAACAGGCTAGACTGTTACAATCCCTTTATCACTAAAGCAGATAACTTTCTCCACATAATAAATGCTAATACAAGCCACTTAGTAAATGTATAGTTATTATCCATATTGCTTCCTTTGCTGACTGGATTCATTTTTCCACCACATTATACACTTCTCATTTCCATGGTTATGACCACCCTGCAATCCATTAATGGTGGTCGTGGTTGCTCACTATAGGAAAAAGCGCAGACCTATGTGTACTCCCATGGTCCTGGCCACCAGAGAGGCCTTTTTTCCTATAGTGTGCAAACATGAATACCACTGATGGATTGAGGAAGGGGAGGGGGGGGGGGATGTAACCATGGAAACAAACAGTGTATAATGTGTTAGAAAAATGAATCTAGCCAGCAAAGGAAGCAATATGGATAATAAGAATGCACTAGTTGGCTTGTATTAACTTTCTCTACATGATAAATGCCACTTGCTGAAGTGAGACAACCCCTTTAAGGTCTGAGACCTCGGTCAAAGTTATCTGAGCACTCAAATCTCCTTGGGTTCCCGAATTTTTGTAAGGTACGCTTTTCCTTTTTTTCACTTAAAATTGTACAAAACCAAAACATTACACTAATATTGCTTAAAATTTTGAAAAGTGTGTTTCAACTTTAACTTTATGCCTTTTGGAGATCATTTCATCTTCAACTTGCTTAACTGTTCACAGTAACAGTAATTTTGACCAGGAGTGCCCAAACTTTTGCATGCCACTGTAGCTACGGTGGTACTTTGAAACGGATGCACTGTTAAGAATTTTCTGTATTTCTGCATAGATGTGACCTAAAACTACATAAGATTTTCACACAAGTCCTAAAAGTAGATAAAGATAACAAAATCTTATTAGATGTAGTAATTGTATTGAGGAAAATGATCCAAATGGTCATAGCTCAAAGTTTTCGGTTTTGAGGCAATTGAATAATTGGTTTCTTAGACAGTAAGAGGGTTGGTGTAGCGCCAAACTGATTTAGAGCTCTGTGCTACTACATAATTTTGATACTTCCGCCGGCAGCGCAGAAGGACTTGGGACCGGCGTAGAAAATGCAAGTCTTAATAATTGTCACTATTTTTCTTGACATGTGGGAACACAATGTGAATGCACCCGAAGTGATCATTCCTTTTCAGCTAAAACAAATATGTTATCAATACGAAGTCCAAAGGAAGCTAAATCCAGTAGGGGTTCCTTCAAATGATTTGATTCAGAACATAAAAGAAAAGAGAAATGTGAAATGGCTCTCATGCATGTCACAGCTACTCATAATTGCTTCAATAAAATATTACTGAACTTTATGACGACACAAAGCAGTTCTTTAATTTTTTTTATTTTACAGTGTGAGGGAAAAAAAAAAAACTAAAAACAGAAAAATATAAAGAGTACAACAAAATGAATCCTATACAGAATGCCCCCTTCTATACATCAACTCTTCAGAACATCCAGAATTAAAACGTGATGTAGTGCCTTTCTCTATACAAACTTAAAAACATAAATTTTTTGAGATTGAGTAACCTTTTAGTAGGGCCAGAATCACAAAATATCAACTATGCAAAACAGCATCTCAAACTTGGACACATAGGGGTATGCCTGTGGAAGACTACTGCATCATTCAAACAGAATCTCAAGACTATTAAAATCTATGTAGAGTCACAGGTTTTGGACTTATGCATACGACTATTTTTTGGCCTTGTCCGATCCGCATTTTTTTTGCAGATTGCACAGAGACCCATTCATCTCTATGGGTCTGCAAAAAACAAACACCTGTCCTATTTTTGTCGATTTTGCAGACGAGAAAAAAAAAAAATATATTTTTTTTTTTTACAGTGGGTCCCATGAAGACTGTGGGATGCACACGGACCGCATCAGATTTGCTGCTTGTCTTCAACTCGTGTGATATGACCCTGAACATACAGGTTATGCGGGCCTTGCACTTTAGATAACTGTGAGTAACCTCCCATAAACAAATGCTCAGATCCACAAGCAATTGTATTACCATATGGAGACAGGATAGTCAACTACCAGACACATTCAATACTGCTTATCACTCTCGGCAAGAAAAAAGAAAAGAAAAGAAAAAATACAAAAATTGGACACGTTGTACATGCTCAATCCATGTTTTCTCCAATGTACACACACAGTAGATTGTCTGATGATCTGCTCACAATTATCTAACTCTGTATAACCAGCGCAAGACTGTGCTTAAATGTTGAGAATACTTGCTCTTTGTAGGTCCCTTTCACATTAGAGTGTGTAGATTGAAGGACCCACTGTAATGAGTAGGGGACCCAGCATTTACCATGCCTGCATTAGTATGTTGGGTGCATTCTGCACTAGGCTTGGCTAAAATTCAGCAGCTCTCATTTTATTAACAGTAAGAGAAACAAAGTTCCCATTCTTACTCGCAAGCCTTCTAGATCTTATTTTGTATGTATAAATAGCTGATGAAGTAGCTTCTGCCTTTGAGTGAAAGCCTATATGATACATAATGTTTCTGACAATAGTCTTAAAATCTGTGTCCATACATATTCTTATGCGTTGTGAGAAACACGCAAGGCGAAGTAGTGAAACAGTGTATGGTTGGCACAATGACCATAGTACAATACTGATTGTTTTCTTGAAGTCACGGCTTGCAGTTAGCACTAGTGATACTGAGCTGTTCAGGATCTTGATGAAGGCATAAATTACCATACTCTAGCTAAAAACAAAACACTGTAGCCTTTAATAAAAATTTTGATACATTTAAGAGTAGCGGATAACTGGCTAAATTATTAATGTCCTCTATATTACTCCTAAATCCAATTCTAACATTTATTATTAGGTTTCATTGATATTACACCTAGAAATTATGATAGATAGGGAGATCTCCGGCTTGTGTCTACAGTGGGGCCATTACTGGTAGGACACCATTTTGAATGAGGATGGAAGTACATGACACTTAATCTTATAACTATACATGTCCCCAACCAATCTACACCTTTATTAAAATAAAATAAAAAAAATGCATCTACCTTGTGATTTATCTACATGTTTTACAACTGAAAAGCAAATACTAGTCTTGTAAAATCTCCCCCTAAGACTCATGGAAGCAACCCTGAGCAAGTGGCAGCGGGGAAGAGTTATGGCAAAGTATTCAAAAAGAAAAAAAAAGGCATCAAACACTACTACTTCAAGGTAAAGCATGTAAAGGGAGTTGACTTAAAGACAGCAGCTTTAAGCTTCTTAATAGCATGAATGTCTTATTTTGCGCCGTCCTCTATTGTGTGCTGTAATCTTTACACTGACCTCAAAAATGTAAGTATTCCAGTGGTTGGACCTTTGAGAACCTCCCCCCTTCCCCCAATTCCTCTTGGGCATAATGATAGGAGATGAAGCTATCCCACATTATAAGTTCTAATGTGCCATGGAGGGCTTGTTAGGATAATACAATGCATTAGAGATACATAGAGGTGGAACTGTAAAGAACTGTTCTGTAGTCTGCCTGGCTTTGGAGAGATCAAGAGCAACCAAAGGAGAAAAAACAATTACAGAATATGCTGAAGAAAAAGTAACATTAGATACTTAAATATCCCGTGTGATCTCGGGTTAGTCTATTCAGCTGTATGCTACTACAAAATAAGCAACCCTGCAAATCTTTTACACAAGTATATGAATTGTAAGTAAAAAAGAAGAAAGGCAAAGTGATCAGAAAAAGGGGTAATACAAATCTGGCGATAGGAGAGAAAGAAAGACAGGTACAGACATCTCATCTCTCATGTGAAATCTGGGTTTGTGGTTTAGTTTCCTAATTCGCATAATTAGCTCTGCTAAAATGCCTTCCCCTCAGAC
Source organism: Bufo bufo (assembly GCF_905171765.1). Lineage (NCBI taxonomy): Eukaryota > Metazoa > Chordata > Amphibia > Anura > Bufonidae > Bufo > Bufo bufo. The sequence goes on from NC_053390.1 coordinate 292,183,692, forward strand.
AGAGCGGGGCTGATCACATGTCCCCAGCGTCACGGCTTCTCAGCAGGTCACCTCCGTGAATGTTCCTGTTGGTCCTCCCCCCGACTCGCTGCTCTGTGACAGGGTACGAGAGCGTGAGCGATTCCCCTCGCTGGAGAGAGAGGCGGTGCGGGAGCGAGACAGACGAGTCATGCAGGAGGATGCCACTGCAATGAGAAAAACACAACAGAATGAGAGAAGGAATGGACAGAAGAAACAAGGATCTTTACTTCAGGTTTATCCAAAGCACTTGACCACCGCTCCATAAAATGTTTCACAATTCTGCTAAATACGCAGGAAAAAACAAAGGTGTGAACGGTTTTCTTTTTTTTTTATGAGCTCTCCTAAAGCATTTTAAGAAAAAAAGTGACAACACAGTGACAAAACTAACATGACGTGGTGCAGCTGTGGGATCTTGTAAACTACAGGTCAGCAGTCTAAAGTAGGATAGCCATGCTTAGGTAACAGGTCAAAGGGTCGTCGGCCAATAAATAAAAGATCCTCCATAGTCCAAACAAGCTGCAATGAGTTCAGCTCATCTGACCAAAAAAAGATTGTAGCTAGGTATTAAGGTATAAGCTCACACAAGATATAAAAGTACATTGTAAGCACACAAAAGGTGAGGTGAGTGTCATGCCCAAGCACCTGGACAGAAGCTGGGTGACAAGAGGCAGCAAGGGTGCAAGGGCTAAGAGCAGTGAAGGAGGATGGAAAAATTGATAGGTTCTTCAAAGATACTTCACCCCATACTGCGCTTCTTATCCAGAATGTGGGGGACTGGGAAAAAGAAACAGCAAGACAAATGAAAACTACTGGAAGTGCTGAGAACATCAGTAAGCACTTGGCCAGTATTTAGAGCCTGTGGGGTTGGACAGGCATCAATAGGGTTCTTACAGGATAAAACATCCATACTTCTGGAGAAAGCTCATCTGACAGGTCTTTAGGGTTTTGACATGCCAGTGGACTATGATAAAGTGTGGAATTTTAGGTGGCCTTGTGAAGAAGCCACTTATAGATTCAGGATATAGGGAATACTTTTTTGGAAACTAGTCTCCATACTTGAATTATTGACCTCTACAGTATATTCTCTTTACCAACTAACCAGACTGATGGTTACATATGTCATCACAAGTCACCTCCAGCAGCAGCCAGAGCAAGTCCAGTTGAGGTTGAAGCCAGTATACGTCATTGCACTGTACAGGTACCAGATGGTGCTGGAGTTGCCTTGAGCTGGTCATAGTGATGCTTCAGAGAAGCAGCCTCACCCCAATGAGACCCTACAGTTCATTTGAATATTGCTTTGGTGCTTTATACTCTTGATGGGTTCCCTTTAAATATTCAACTAGTACCAAGTCTGGATTTCCACATTGTTCAGGTTTTCTGATGCAGTTCTGAACACCTCCCCACCACACACTGGACTATTACAACATGGTAAGCAGCCTGTTGCTGTGAACTCATGTAATTGTACTGTCCATCATGTAGACGGCAAGGCACTGGAGCTGTGCCCTTCCATCTGCTGCAGAAGCCAGGTGTTATTGCATCCCCCACATGATCATGTTGTAAGGTGCCAGTGATTATTATTAAAGCTGAAAGCCCAACAACGGCCTCCAGGTCCACCAAGTATAGAAACCTATTAGGCTCTGTGCATTATGTAAAGATAGGTTCATGTTTGCGTTTAACGGATCCTGCAGGCCGTTTCAGCCAGTTAGTCCAGATACTGCCGCTCACTACAGGACCCCATTGACTATAATGGAATCTAGCGACACAAAAACTGTTGCATGCCATGTTTTTGTCTGGCCAAAAGCCACCATTTCACCGGCCGGATCCCATTATAGTCAGTGGGTCCGGCAGTGAACGGCAGTATCTGGCCTAGCCAGATCCGGTTAACTCCAGCCGACTGTTCTTTGCTGAAACAGCCTGCTGGATCTGTTAAACACAAATGTGAACCAACCCCTATCAAATCAAAGGATCAGATGTTTAAGTTGCATTTTGGGAGGTATAGACAGACATAGTATTAAAAAAACAACAACCCCCCCAAAAACAAAAAAAAAAAAAAAAATGCATTAATTTTGCCTCCCAAAACATGAATAACAATTCATATATTATCAAAAATGGTACCAATAAAAACTACAACTCAGGATACTTTCAGACTAGGGTTAATATTTTCCGGTATTGAGATCCGTCATAGAGTGTCAATACTGGAAAAAACGCTTCCGTTTTGTCCCCATTCATTGTCAATGGGGACAAAATGTAACTGAACAGAACAGAATGCTCCAAAATGTATTCCATTCCGTTCTCATAACGGAGAGCAAGTCCTGGAATGTGGAGCAAGACAGATCAGTCATGACCCACAATGCTAGTCAATGGGGACACAATAGAAAACTGATCCGTCCCCCATTGACTTTGAATAGAGTTCATGACTGATCCGTCCTTGCTATGTTAAAGGGGTTCAGCAGTTTTTTTAAACTGATGATCTATCCTCTGGATAGATCATAATCATCTGATCGGCAGGGGTCCGACACCTGGGACCCCTTCTGATCAGCTGTTTGAGAAGGCAGCGGCGCTGGCAGTTGCGCCGCGGCCTTTTAGTTGTTTACCGCAGGCCCAGTGATGTCATGGCTAGTATCAATGGCCTGGGGCTAAGCTCTGTTCACTTGAATGGAGCTTAGCGCGGCCCAGGCCATTGATACTAGTCGTGATGTCACTGGGCCAGCAGTAAACAGCGAGAAGGCCGCCGCGCTACTGCCAGCACCGCTGCCTTCTCAAACAGCTAATCGGCAGGGGTCCCGGGTGTTGGAGCCCCGCCGATCAGATGCTGATGATCTATCCAGAGGATAGAACAGTTTAAAAAAAAAACAGCAGAACCCCTTTAAAGATAATACAACCGGATCCGTTCATAACAGATGCAGATGGTTGTTTTATCAGTAACGGAAGTATTTTTTGCTGAACCTTACCGGATCCAGCAAAAACACTAGTGTGAAAGTAGCCTCACCCAGTATTCCATAGAATTGTAACACTGACAGGCAACCTATTAGGACACACCTCTGGTATGGTCTAATAGACAGATATCAATGGCAAACATGGGGGTCTTTGTTAGTTCTTGACTGTCATGGTAACCAACGATGTCCCACAATTGTATTAAAGGGGGGAAAGTGGGAGGTTGGATGGGCTGAAATGGTAGCTCCCTTACATGCCACTGTCACTATTGACTGCAGCATTTCTAAGGGGTTAAATATTATAAATCAGAGGTTCGACTGATCATTGCCTAATATTACAGCTCCTCATTGTGCAGGCAGTTGTTTTGTCTATACAGTTATCATCATCCTGATGTGGCAATTGCCTAAGAAAGGAAGATCATAACATGGACAACACATATACAGCAAATCCTGAAAAAACTGCTTCCAAAAACCTGAGCGTGGAAATTCAGCCTAAATACCATACTTAGGGCTCATGCACACGAATGTATTTTCTTTCAGTGTCCGTTCAGGTTTTTTTGCGGACCGTATGCGGAACCATTCACTTTAACGGGTCCGCAAAAAAAAGGAAGTTACTCCGTGTGCATGTCCGTTCCGTCAAAAAATAGAACATGTCCTAATATTGTCCGCATTACGGACAAGGATAGTACTGTTCTATTAGGGGCCAGCTGTTCCTATGTAACCTATGATGCTGTGCATTCCTGTGCGCACGATTTATGCCGCTCCGGGACATATGGCCCGCTCACGAACCGTATGTCTCGGAGGGCATACGGTCGTGTGCATGAGCCCTTATGCATAGGATTGCAACGGATCCGTATTTTTTTTACAGGATCCAGTAAAAAAACAGATCCTGTTGCATCAGTTTGAGCCATTTCTGTCTTGAGATAAAAATTAGACGGAAACAAAACTACGGCATGCAAAACTTTTTTCTCCTGTTGAAGGGTACTTTCACACTAGCGTTAAAGTTTTCTGGTATTGAATTCCGTCATAGTGGCTCAATAACGGAAAAAAACGCTTCAGTTTTATCCTAATGCATTCTGAATGGAAAGCAATCCGTTTAGTATGCATCAGGATGTCTTCAGTTCAGTACCTCTTACGGTATTTGTTGGAAAAAAATACTGCAGCATGCTGCGATATTTTCTCAGACTAAAATTCCGGAACACTTGCCGGAATGCCGCAAGTATTAATGCTGCATCCGGTACCAAGTGTTCTGGAAAAACGGGTCCGGTTTCCCAGTCTGCGCATGTACAGGCCTTTAAAAATGCAAAAATAAATAAATAAATACCGGACCCGTTTTTCCGGATGACACCAGAGAGACAGATCCGGTATTTCAATGCATTTGTCAGCCGAATCCGCATCCGGAAACAAATGCTATTCGTTTGCATACGGATTTCTGGATCCGGTATAATTTTAGCACTTCACCACACAACGGCTAATAAGCCCTGCCTGCCGGAATCCTCTAATGCAAGTGTGAAAGTACCCTAAAGAACGCATCTCAGACGGAAATGGCTCAAACTGATGCAACAGGATCCTGTTTTATTTCTCCTCCTCCTCCTCTTCTGAGATCAGAAGAATGGAAAGCCAAAACGGTAATGTGAATGCACCCTGAATTATGCATTAATGGAAGTCAAAATCAGCTGGACTTTAAGACATATGGTTACCCAGATGGGAAATGTCTTCAAGACTTTTAATAGGTTTATTTTGTCCAGCTAACAAAAATATACCTTAATTTAGGTGAATGAAAACCAATGGAAGGATTGTACTTTACTTTCTAATTGCAAAAATTAGGAGACTTAAGCCTCCTGCACACAACGTATCCATTTTTCAGTCAGCAAACCGCTGATCTGCAAAATAAAGATGCCTTCAGTGTGCAATCCGCATTTTTCTCAGTCCCATTTATAGAAATGGCAATTCTTGTCCACAAAGTTGACAAGAATAGGACATGTTCTATAATCTGTGGGACGGGCATATGGATGCGAAAAGCATGTGGATGATATCTGTGTGCTGTCCATTTTGTCTGCAGACCCAGAAGAGAACAGCCATAGACACAAAACCCCCAAAATCTTTATTCATCCCTAAACAAATCTTAAGTCAGTCTAGGGGCAAAAGAAAGAGGACGTGACTCATGGTATTTGTGACTATTCTCTTCTGATCCCAAATGGCAGAAGAATCCTTTTATTATGTAAATATTACTTTATTATTATAATTATATTACCAAATACCTTTCATTAGTTATAATAGCAGTTTTGTCTAGGGAGCAATGATTAAGAGAAACAAAATGGCCGCTGTCCTACTACTACACACAAAACCTGTCCTGATTACACAGGAGGACAAGTTAGTTCACAACGCTGAGGTAAAAAGCTGCCTCATCCTCCTCTCTGCTCTGCTTATCAGGGATTATGATCCTGAATGCAGTTTAATATGATAGATGAATCTTTGTGGGAATGGAGTTCATGAGGAGACATGAAGTACAGAGAGGATGGACAGGACAGACTGTGGTAATGGAGAATGCATACAAGTGCTGCTGCTCATTAGCCACATCTGCTCATGAACTAAATTCCTACAGAGATTCAGCTAAAGATCTTATCTGTATTCAGGATCATAATGCCTGACAAGCAGAGCAGAGAGGATGATGAGGCAGCTCTTTATCTCAGTGTTGTGAAGTAACTTGTCCTCCTGTGTGATTAGAACAGTTTTTGTGTGTACTAATAGGACGGCGGCCATTTAGTTTCTTCTAATCATTGCTCCGTAGACAAAACGAGCCTTTATAACTAATGTAAGGTATTTGGGAATATATTTATAATTAAAGGGGTTGTCCGGGTTCAGAGCTGAACCCGAACATATCCTTATTTTCACCCAGGCAGCCCCCCTGAGGCTACCATCGGAGCATCTCATGCTCAGATGCGCTCCCTTGCCCTGCGCTAAATCGTAGTGTGTTCTGTGACATCACCGGCACTGATGGGCGGGCTTTAGCGCTGCCCTAGCCGTTTTACTGGCTAGGGCAGCGCTAAATCCCGCCCATCAGTGCCGGTGACGTCACCAGGCTTCCTGGCAGCCCCATGGAGATCCCTGGTACGTCACCGGATCTCCAAAAAAATGCCTTAGCCCTGCGCGATGTAGCGCAGTGCAAAGGAGAGCATCGGAGCATGAACTGCTCCGATGCTCAAGTCAGGGGGGCTGCCGGGGTGAAAATAGAGGTATGTCCGGGTTCAGCTCTGAACCCAGACAACCCCTTTAAGTAATATTTAAAGGGTTTGTCACCACAATTAACCCTATTAAACTAGCTGACATTAGCGATGTGCTAATGTCAGCTGAACCCAACTAGCCTATTCCTACTTTTATCTATGCCTCAGTTACTGCAGAAATATAAAACTTTTATAATATGCTAAATAGCCTCTAGGGCCAGGGAGGGGGGGGGGGGGGGGGAAGGGGTTACCACTGCTCCTAGAGGCTCTGTTCTCCCACCTCTAGCCACGCCCTACTACACTAGATTGACCGGGCCAGACAGCCTTCACCTCCAACTGCTGGCCCTGTGGAAATCTCACGTCGTTCAGTATCCGGCAGCTGGTGAGCGCCCTTCATTCACTGCACCTAATACTGAACGGGACGGCGCAGGCGCGAGATTTACACGGCAGACAGGGCCGGCAGTAGGAGACCAACTCTGCATGGCCAGAGGTGGGAGAACGGAGCCTCTAGGAGCAGTAGTTAGATTCAGCTGACATTAGCACATCGCTAATGTTAGCTAGTTTAATAGGGTTAATTCTGGTGACAGAAACCCTTTAAGTATTTTCAATTTCTTACTTCCCAGAGAACCCCTGGGAAAAACCTCTGTGTGTGTTCCCATTGTTACGCATTTAAACAAAGAGTGATGTACATATCCTCACAGTGTGCATCTGGATGCAATTAAGGATAATCTAGCACAGGAAAAACCAAAGCAAAGTAATTCTTTTGTCTAGACACATGATGTCCTCTATGTAGCCATCGAGCTTTTATACCAAATATTGCAACCTAGATACATCCGGGTGTATTCTGTCTTATATAGGATTCAGAAAATAAATTGCTCAGTGTCCAAAGTGTCTCTATATCTGTAGCTAATGGCGCTCCATCCCATCACTCCTGGTGTAGGTCCTATGTGTCTCCGCACTATGTATAATGGGAGTAGGTACTCTCCAGCCCTCCTGCAAACTCTGATTCGGCCATCGTTAGTACCAAGGTAGAAAAGTGCTTTGCCTTTCATTACTGAAAAACTCCTTGGAATGCACTTAGTGTGTGCACATAATGGAGAGCACTGCAGGAGAAGCCCTCTCAAAGTCCACAGGGTATGGACTGGAAGTCAGCAGCAGTCCTATTCATGTAGTACTGCCCGTTTTACCACTTCCCAGCTCTGGATCAAGGCTCATGAACACTGAATCCCTAAACATGGGGTAGAGGGGCCTGCGCGTACATATTCAGAACCTGCAGAAAATGGCTGCGTAGCCAGCTGTTTGCAGTCTGAACTCCAAAGGGAAATTATAGACACCGCAGTCTGTAGTGAATAGAAAGTGAAACTCATGACCAGTCCTTTGTTTTTGGAGAGATTCCACCAGTGACCGTACATCTGCTTTTGCAACTCCAAACCAGAACTACCATTATACCATGAACTACCATTAAGTACATTTTGAAGGTTTTACATTGATTAGTTACCAAGTTAATGGGGTTGTGTCATCTCAGACTTTGAGGACATATCACTAGGATGTCAGATAGGTGCAGATCTCAGAGGTGGGACCCGCACCTATCTGCAGAACGTGCCCCCGAAAGTGAAGGAGGGCGCACCGAACATGAGTGACATGCTCTCCATTCATTTCTATGGGAGTCCCGAAAACTGCCAAGCGAGCGTGCTCGGATGTTTTCAGAAGTCCCATAGAAGAAAGAGGACGGACGTGCATGGGTGCTCTTTTGGGGGGTCCTCTTACTGGAGATTGGTGTGGGTCCCAGAGATGGCCACCAATGTCTAAGATGAGACTGCATGTTTATTTAGGAGAAATAACAGACTTATCATGAAACTAATTCAAGGTTTGCCATGGGAGAAAGTCATAGCAAACCAAAGCGCAGAGTCAGCAGAAATTACATGATGTAAAGTTTTCCAATATGGGGGAAACCTTAATTATATTTGTTCTCAAATAAGTACACAAGTAGTTTATAATAAAAAATAAAAATAAAAATAAAAAAAACTTTTCTCCATTAAACGCTATCATTTACACGTTTCATTGCATCATGAGCTTTTATATTGGAGCAGAAGGCTGCAGCATTCATTATGTTGTATTTCAGCGAACCATTTATATGTATGAGTAATTGAAACTTGACTAGAGCGGGACCAGACCAACATCTGTCCTGCAACACAGCTTAGCTGATAAGTCTGCAGATCATGCAATTGCTTCTAAAGCCACCATTTTAAGAGGACAGCTGTGAGGCTCGCCTACTTTAGAGGACAACATGTGTAGTCAGTGCCGAGCACAGAGACGTCAATACTTACTGTAGCCCATTCCCTGCACAAAGTACTTGAAAGCCTCAGCGAGTTTTCCAGGCTATAATAGCATGGAAAGAATAATAAAAAGTCAGAACGTTTCATTCTACAACATTAGCTAATGAGACTAGAAACATATAGTGTATTATTATTGTGATGCTATTCAGTACATGGGTGTAAAAAAGAGTGCAATAATCTAGAAAAGAAAAAATTTGAAAAAATATAGGGGCACATCTATTAAAGGGTTTCTGTCATCAGAAAAATCGTTATGTATTTGGCTGACATTAGCGATGCGCTAATGTCAGCAGTACATAACAGTGTGCTTTATATCTCCCTGCATGCCGCCGATCCCTCAAAATAAAGACTTTTATAATATGCTAATGAGCCTCTAGGTGCTAGTGGGGCGTTGCTGCAGCACCTAGAGGCTCAGTCTTCTCACCCTCTGGCACGCCCATGTCCAGTTGATTGACGTCCTAGTTCTCCTCAGTGCCCCGTAAATTCTGCGCCTGCGCCGTCCCGTTTAGTATTCGGCGCAGGCGCAGTGAGTGAAGCTGGCAGTATGAGAGCGTCCTTCACTCACTGTGCCGAATACTAAACGGGACGTTGCAGGATTTACGGGGCACTGAGGAGAACTAGGACGTCAATCAACTGGACATGGGCGTGCGAAGGGTGAGAAGACTGAGCCTCTAGGTGCTGCAGCAAAGCCCCACTAGCACCTAGAGGCTCATTAGCATATTATAAAAGTCTTTATTTTGAGGGAACGGCGGCATGCAGGGAGATATAAAGCACACTGTTATGTACTGCTGACATTAGCACATCGCTAATGTCAGCCAGATACAGTACAGACCAAAAGTTTGGACACACCTTCTCATTCAAAGAGTTTTCTTTATTTTCATGACTATGAAGGCATCAAAACTATGAATTAACACATGTGGAATTATATACATAACAAACAAGTGTGAAACAACAGAAAATATGTCATATTCTAGGTTCTTCAAAGTAGCCACCTTTTGCTTTGATTACTGCTTTGCACACTCTTGGCATTCACTTGATGAGCTTCAAGAGGTAGTCCCCTGAAATGGTCTTCCAACAGTCTTGAAGGAGTACCCAGAGATGCTTAGCACTTGTTGGCCCTTTTGCCTTCACTCTGCGGTCCAGCTCACCCCAAACCATCTCGATTGGGTTCAGGTCCGGTGACTGTGGAGGCCAGGTCATCTGGCGCAGCAACCCATCACTCTCCTTCATGGTCAAATAGCCCTTACTTTCAAAGTTTTCCCAATTTTTCGGCTGACTGACTGACCTTCATTTCTTAAAGTAATGATGTCCACTCGTTTTTCTTTACTTAGAATTTGTATTATGGCAAGAAAAAAACAGCTAACAGTCTATTCAGTAGGACTATCAGCTGTGTATCCACCTGACTTCTCCTCAACGCCACTGATGGTCCCAACCCCATTTATAAGGCAAGAAATCCCACTTATTAAACCTGACAGGGCACACCTGTGAAGTGAAAAACATTTCAGGGGACTACCTCTTGAAGCTCATCAAGAGAATGCCAAGAGTGTGCAAAGCAGTAATCAAAGCAAAAGGTGGCTACTTTGAAGAACTTAGAATATGACGTATTTTCTGTTTCACACTTGTTTGTTATGTATATAATTCCACATGTGTTAATTCATAGTTTTGATGCCTTCAGTGTGAATCTGCAATTTTCATAGTCATGAAAATAAAGAAAACTCTTTGAATGAGAAGGCGTGTCCAAACTTTTGGTCTGTACTGTACATAACGATTTTTCTGATGACAGAAACCCTTTAAGACCAGCGTTTTTAGATCTTTAGGTCTTAATAAACCCCCAAGTTGGCGGTGGTCCGCCGCAGGCCTATCCACAACTTCAGTGCCAGTTCTAAATGTAAGACAGCTTCCCCACCACACCCACTTTTTGTTGTAAAATTATTTTTATTGTTTTATGTCATAGACAATAAGTTAGGTCACAAAACGCATGTACATTATGCTTTTTGACATTCAGGTGATAACATAACTTTTGGAAATAATTGCCCAAACAGGGTCAAATTTTTACAGGACTGTATATAGCCGTGTACCAGACTAATAGTGCAATACAAATATACAAAAAAAATTATGAACAAAATAATGGATTTAAGGGAACAGGGGGGGGGGGGGGGGAGCCTGGATGGTCTTCAGGTAGGTTTCAATTGTAGGCAGGGTACTGTGACAGGTATGGCACTACATGGAACAGTTCTCATGGAAGAGGGGCATTGTGTAAATGTAATTTAGTAAGTATAGTGCATCTCGTATGATATTGTAGTTGTACTCAAAGAGGAGATCTATTTCACCATGCCCACTTTTTTAGACCTGGCGTAAGCGGGGAGAAGTTGCAGATTGCAGCACAACTTGCCGTTGCACCGCAATCTGCCCTGAAAACTGCCTAATATAGGCGTATTTCAGCTTCATAAAATGACCCCCAGAGTCTTAAGAAGTATTCATACAGTAGAATTTCACATACCCTTATAGACAAAAGATGTATAGAGAAGAAAATAAAGGATGGCGATAAGAGGGTACACCATCTTGCTATTTGTCTCAAGAAGAGGCATTTACAATAAAAGCCGAACCTAGGAGAATTACTAAGAAATGATGGAGGAATAAACATACTGTCAGGATGAGGAGATTACAGTGCCAGGAGAGTGATGGAGTGGTTGACAGTTACTCAATTTATTGCAATATATAAACATACTACTAACATAGAATGAGTAAAGGAACATTCAATATACCATCCAGAAGAAACCTTGTAAAATAAACCTTAAAGAGATCATCCCATGATTAATGCAAAAAAATTTATAATCAGACATCATACAAAACATGACCATCTCTTTCTTGCAAAAGCTAGAACCAGCCAAGTACCTCACGTGGATCGAGAGCTCCTCCGATTCATTACTTCAATTGCAGCTCAGGAGGAGTGTCCTTTCTACTGCAGCTCTCTCCCTGTCACTGCTCAGGAGGAGTGTACTTTCTACTGCAGCTCTCTCCCTGTCACTGCTCAGGAGGAGTGTACTTTCTACTGCAGCTCTCTCCCAGTCAGTGCTCAGGAGGAGTGTACTTTCGACTGCAGCTCTCTCCCAGTCAGTGCTCAGGAGGAGTGTACTTTCTACTGCAGCTCTCTCCCAGTCAGTGCTCAGGAGGAGTGTACTTTCTACTGCAGCTCTCTCCCAGTCAGTGCTCAGGAGGAGTGTACTTTCTACTGAAGCTCTCTCCCAGTCAGTGCTCAGGAGGAGTGTACTTTCGACTGCAGCTCTCTCCCAGTCAGTGCTCAGGAGGAGTGTACTTTCTACTGCAGCTCTCTCCCAGTCAGTGCTCAGGAGGAGTGTACTTTCTACTGCAGCTCTCTCCCAGTCAGTGCTCAGGAGGAGTGTACTTTCTACTGCAGCTCTCTCCCTGTCACTGCTCAGGAGGAGTGTACTTCCTGCTGCAGCTCTCTCCCTGTATCGGTCACAGCTTCTAAGAGTAGATATGGCTGGTTGCAAGTGAAGGATAGAACTGAGCATGTGCGACCTTCTCCGTGGGTGGACAGAAATATAGAACAAACAGCAGGAGGTACTATAAAGATACATTTTACCGAGTAGCTCAATAGCTATACTAAAATTTTAATTACATGCAAAGGCAAAGTATTCAGATCCAGGTGTTGGTTTGCAAAATGTGAAATATTTTTTTGTGGGACAAATCCTTTAATTGCTAGTTATGGACTCTGAATGCATCAACATGTACTGCATGTTGGAAGGGGACACAAAACAGCTGACTACCAGTAGAGGTAGTGGGTGGTTGCCTGTTCCCTTAGTACTACCTGGCACCCACTGAAATGAATGAGCTGACATGAAGTAAATGCAGAGACTGCCAGAGCTGCAGCTGCTCTTTCTAGCAGCTCTCCATTTTGGCTCTGAGTTGTGTCACGGGGGGGAGCCCCCTGCCAAATCACGTCCAAATGCCCTAAACAGACATTTTTTTTATACAAATTTAGAAGGTCCTTCAAAAAAGAACTTTGACAGTATGATAATGATGTGAGGGAACTGTTGTATTTTAGCTAGCTATAAGATGCCGTTTATTGCAGTTCTTTGGCAATATTCTTGATGCGTACCTGTGTTATCTGTGGCTGTCCACCAGAGTCTGCCATCTGAAAAAAAAGTTATAGTAAAAACAGTTCAGGCATCTTGATCCATTTTGGTGCCCTCTGACTATGCAGCTTACCAACCATCCCATGGTTCTACTTCTGTGCTTAGTGTTGGCAGCAGGGATACTCCTATCTGCCAAGAGGGCCTCCCCAGACCCTAAATATAGTCTCATGAGCTGTAAGAGCTGACCAAGTCTAAAAGCTGGAGGAGTTATGACATTTGGAGCCTATACAAAATTAAAGTGTATCTGGGATCTTAATATTTATTGTACAAACTGGCCGGGTGCCTTCCATCATTATAAAAGCTCTAAGCATATACTCAGGCATAATTAACAGTCTATTGCTGCCCATCACCTCAGGGTTTAGTACAATCCAACACCCTCACTTTCCGTGCCATAAGTATTCGCTTTACTCATTGCTCTCTTTATACAAGTTTCTTTGTTTCGGGTGTATATTAGGTTTACATGCTTCTATACAGTTTATACTCAAACTGAACCAAAACACCACATAAAAACACAAATGCTGATCGCCATTGCTACTATTTAGCTTTTAAATCGATTATTTTACTTTCACTTCTACACTGGTAATAAGATTGGAAAGACCCTTGTCCCAGTTTCCAGACTACACTGCTACTTCTGCGCAATCCCCAGCACTGGGGCATAGAACTGATCTTCTAACTCACCTTTAAGAATGAAGTCTGGGTTGGATCCAGTTTTGAGTTGCATTCCACCTGCAAGGACACATCATGTGAGATGGCAGAAGATTCACCCACGAAAGAAATCTAACACGTAGCATAAATACATTTATCCTTACCACTGCATCCTCATGAGGAGCTTGATCACCAACTACTAGCATCACAGGGCACCTAAAATTAGAAGTAGTGGGAAGTCAGAACACTGCTTGCTAAATTAGTATGAACTGATAAGTACAGTATGCCTTCATATCACTTACTTTAAAGTGACATCTCCACCACGTTCCAGGTTCAAGTCTCTGCGGCTGTAGATAAACAGTACAAAGTTTTATTAACGCAGAAGAAGCAGAACAGAATGTTGCCAGAGGCCATCTTTGTTAAAGGGTTTTTCCAGAACTTATGCTTTAGGCAGGGGCGTAATAAGGGGGGTGGAGGAATGAGCGGAGCACAGACTGTGGGTGCAGAGGGTTGGGGACACAACCGGACAGTTTATTTACACGGTGAAGCAGGGAGCTGTCCGCTACTGTGAGGAGGGCACTATGTGGGCATTACTACTGTAAGGGGGGCACAATGTGAATAGTACTGCCGTGAGGGGGAACAATGTGGATATTACTACCATGAAGGAAGCACAATGTGGGCATTATTACTGTGAAGGAGGCACAATATGAGCATTACTACAGTGACAGGGCACACCGTGGCCATTACTACTGTGAGGGGGCACAATAAAGGCCAAACTACCTAGAGAGGTCACAATGTGGGCATAACTACTGTGAGGGTGCACAATAGTACTGAGAGGGGGCCGGGGCCCAGGAGTGACAGACACCAAACCCAGGTAAGTATGATCTCCACCGGGGGTTGGCCACTCTGGGAAGTCTGTATCAATGTTGAATAACCCCTTTAAAAAGGGGCCATAACTGCCGGATTACAGTGTGGTTGTAAAGAAGGAAACGAACCACATACAATGCCATGGAAAAATGAATCCAGCCAGCAAAGGAAGCAATATGGAAAATCACAATACATTAATAAGTGCCTTGTATTAAAGGAAATGTGTAATCAGAAAACTACCTATTATTTAAATCACGTTTTTATGTTTAACATTTTAAAAAAATATTTGAGGATGTTATTTTTAATTTTCCATGTCAATATCTATATTTAAACAAAAAACATAAAATCCTGCGGTTTTCGCACTGGTCACTAAGCCTAATAATAGGCGTCAATTCTTGGTCTGTACAGATCACTTTACTGCAGTTACCTGCTTATCTATACACAAAGGTGATATCATTAGAGGCAGGATTACAATGACAGATAAGTCCTGATCCACTATTCATAATAGGCGATTGTCACAGTTTATCTATTCTTTCTTCTTACAATAACCTCTGCACAGGTCACAGTGCATGCCTAGAAAATTCTCCCATAGAAGTCAAAAAAGTACCTCTCGGAACCAAAGCAGAGTTTGGATCCAAGTTTTAAAGTGATTTTCCACCTTAAAAATCAAATATTGAAGTTATTCAACGAAGTCTTGCTCGACTTAGTGAATAACTAACTTCGCCTCATTAAGGCCGTACATTTTAATGCTGTATGGAGACGGGTCTACGTACAGGATTAATCCGAAGTTTTCATCAAAGCAACTTTGGATCTATGAACCAAGCCCTCTTCGTTCAACTCTAATCCAAACTTGACTGTTTTGCTTACCTGTTGTAGCTGTTCCAGTACAGATGGTTGTTGCTGAGAATAGGAGAGTTCAAAATGGCGGCTTTGTACTGACTCACAACATCCGAGTTTCCAGAAAGCTCCTCCTGCACAAACACATCCAACAATGGCACTAATAAGCATTTTATTCACTTCACTAGCAATATTGCATTATCTGCAGGCTTTACTTACTGTACTGAAGAGGTGTGACAGAATCATTTCTGGGATGGATGAAGTGAGGCCTGTAAGCTAGAGAAGAAAAAGACAATGTGTGGGAAATAATAGGGAAATGCCAAGCAATATGATAGGTTTCATCTAGGTTTAAAAAGGCAATGGACACCTTTGATATCGAAAATGATTTTTACATATGTTAGTGGTTACCTTGAGTAAAAAAAAAAAAATGCAAGTCTAAGGACACCTTATTCAGACTCCTTGATACACAGTTTGCAACATGCTCCTAGTTCAGATCCTTTTCATGTGGATGTCTCACCAGCTAATATATGTAAGCTTTAAGATCTGTGTGGCCAGGATGCTGCTGTCTTCCCCTGTGACTACCTTGTGTGTGCTTTCCTCCCTATATACAGCCTGTGTGAGCTGTGCTCCTTAGATTCTTCCCGTTTCACAGGCTGATCTTACCGTGTACAACCTCCTCCTTCCTGCTGCTATCTGTAACCCTGAGAGACTGGGAGGGACTAAGCATTAGAAACAGGAGTAGAGCTCCGAAGGATTAATGATTCAGGAGCTAGGTGAAGGACACTCAAGGCCATTTAGAAAGGAGCTTAATTTGTATTCAGGAAGTACATGAACAATAAAAAAAAATCCTTGCAAAGATGTCCATAGTCTTTAAATAAAAACCATGGCCATACAACTTGGCAGAGGAAAAACGGAAGTATAAATGAGTATACAGGTATTGAAAATTACATACAACCTCCTTAGAACACAATATAAGCAATATGCTGTATATATCAATGCTTGAACAGTACAGCAGATAACACAAATCTTATTCTACCTTATGTGCTGCCCAGTCCATCCAGCCTTTGGCATTTGGATCAATATTAAGGAGAACTAGACCTTCCACTGTGTTCGGATGAGAAAGCTGTTAGGAGACGCAGAAACGCATGAAAATTAGATTTTAATAATACAAACCTGAATTACATGATACTAACAAAAAGGATGGTTTTCATCAAAAACCTTGCTTCCAGAGCCAATTTACCAAAGCTAGTACACATTTCCTTTTTTCTATGTAATTACAATCATTCCAATAACGCGCTACTTTTAACGGCCAAGGTAGGCCACGCAAGCAGAGACTTCTGCTGTTTAAGGATCCAGGTTTAGACTACATTCACACTTCAGTATCTCCCATCAGCATTTGTAAGCCAAACCCAAGAATGTGTTCAAACGTGGCAGAGGTGCAAATCTTCCAATGATAGTTTCTCTCTGTAGTGGTTTTGGCTAACACATTTTGTTATTAAAGGTAACCCGTCACATTGAACCAGCAGGTTATAGAGCAGGAAGAGCTGAGCAGATTGATAACTGGATTTCTGTACTCACCGTAAAATCCTTTTCCCGTAGGATGCATTGGGGTACACAGCACCATGGGTATATGCCCAGCTACCACTAGGAGGCACTAGGTATAAAAAAAAAAGGTTGGCTCCGCCCAGGTGGGCTATACCCTCTCCTCAGCACTAGGCTATCCAGTTCATACCAAAAGCAGTAGGAGAGAGAAACAAAAGCAAAGAACCAACATATCCCAGACTGGGAAACAGCAGTCCGGTGACAGGGAGAGTAAATAAAAACAGAGGGTGGGATCTGTGTCTCCCAATGCATCCTACGAGAAAAGGATTTTACGGTGAGTACAAAAATCCAGTTTTCTCTTGAATGCATTGGGGGACACAGCACCATGGGACGTCCTAAAGCAGTCCTCGAGGGTGGGATTGAAACCTCATGCAAAAAGAAGGATGCACAGGTGCAGAAGAACCATGTGACCCAACAGGACCAGGAGAGACCCTAGCATGAAAAGGTCCCAAGGAAAAATGGAAAGATCCCAAGGTGCCTGGAAAACAAGACCTGCCAGAAGGACCAAAGGAACACCCAGCTCCACCCAAAGTGGGAAACAATAGAGCGCTAGAGGATAAGGGACAGGGCCAGATGTCCTGCGCGAGAGGCTGACAAAAATGCACTTAAAGAGGACCTTTCACTAGAATAAAAAATGTAAGCTAAGCATATAGACATGGACAGCGGCGCCCAGGGATCTCCCTGAACTTACTATTATCCCTGGGCGCCGCTCCGTTCTCCCGGTATAGGCTCCGGTAGCTTCATATGTTCGGTTCAACTGGGTGGAGCCTGCCGGCGTCTCCTTCTCCCAGGCTATAGCGCTGGCCAATCGCAGCGCTCAGCTCATAACCTGAGAGTTTTTTTTCTCTCTCAGGCTATGAGCTGAGCGCTGCGATTGGCCAGCACTACAGCCTGGGAGAAGGAGATGCCGTTAGGCTCCACCCAGTTGAACCGAACATATGAAGTTACCAGGGCCTATACCGGGAGAACGGAGCGGCGTCCAGGGATAATAGTAAGTGCAGGGAGATCCCTGGGCGCCGCTGTCCATGTCTGTATGCTTAGTTTACATTTTTTATTCTAGTGAAAGGTCCTCTTTAAGAGAGCCAGAGAATGGATCTAGAAGAACCAAGGCTCCCCCTGAGGAAACAGGAGACTAGCACAGCAACGCCTGTTGGTAATGACCTAGCGCTCTGCATATGGAAGGACGTAAGTTGGAAACAACCTAGCGCTCTGCATCTATAAGGAAGCTCCAGGGAAGACACAGAGAAGCACTGGAGACTAAACTCTTGAGAGAAATCATAACGAAGGCTCACAAGGGAAGGGAGCGAGCCTCCTTTCACAGCAAGGAAG
The DNA here is from genome assembly GCF_905171765.1 of Bufo bufo. Classification (NCBI taxonomy): domain Eukaryota; kingdom Metazoa; phylum Chordata; class Amphibia; order Anura; family Bufonidae; genus Bufo; species Bufo bufo. The sequence goes on from NC_053390.1 coordinate 292,201,643, forward strand.
GGGGAAAGAGGAACACCCATGAGAAGGTGGAAACCTCTTCCTGCCAGAGAACATCCGACCCCCGGAGGAGGGGGCCTAGGTAATGGTCCGGAGAAAAAGATCTGCCCCCCATGCAGAGGAGCCGAGGAACAAGCCTCTGTAAGACATAATATCACTGTGAAATGTAAGACCAGGGAAAACCCTAGCTACATAAAGCCACAGGGAAAAAAAGGGACCAGTCGCAGGTCCTGGAAATACAAGCGGAGATGCACTGGTGTAAGAGATATTGGAGTAGAAGGAGAGGACTCCAAACAGCCTAAGGAGGAACATTGCTCCGAAGGAGGGAAAGCTCAGTCACAAAAGTGACCATATGATGTAAACTACAAACCATAGCACGAAACAACTAGGTACCAGGTCTTGACCTGGGGGGATGGGAAGAGAGGTTAGAAGCTCAAAAAAAAAACAACCACCTTTGAGGACCCAGGGGAAAAAAGGAGCCATGGTGGAGGCCGCAAAGGAAGAGGAATGACCAGGAGAAGGGGAAGGAGGCCAGGGGTGGGGGGGAAGAGAGGACCGGAGAGTAGGTCCCCCTCCCTCTCCCAGAGAGAGAATTCCTCCCCGCATGAGAGAGAAAGCGACTCCCCAGGTGGAAAAAACTTCCACATCGGCCACGGGATGGATCCCACTCCCTGGCCACAAAAAGGGGACCTCACCCTGGACCCCCACTAACTCTGGGACAGGGTCGCAGGAGGAATACTCACTGTCCGACGTCTTTGGGCGCCGCAGTGTCACCCCATCGGCAGACTCAACACGGAACCCTGTGGAATGCCAGCATGCAGTCAATGGGGACTGGGTGACCGGCGAGGTACCTGGGTACACGCCCGCAGGGGGTGCAGCTAAAGTGGCAGCCCGCGATGGAGTACCCGCCTGCAGCAGGTGAAAACCTGCAGAAAAGAAAACTGCAGAAAAAAAAACTGCAGAAAAATCTTGCTGCAGAAAAAGCAGCAAGACCTGCAGGAAAAAAGCAGGACACGTCTGCCTCCTACGGCACTAGACAAAGAACTGGATAGCCTAGTACTGTGGAGAGGGTATAGCCCACCTGGGTGGAGCCAACCTTTTTTTTTATATCTAGTGCCTCCTAGTGGTAGCTGGGCATATACCCATGGTGCTGTGTCCCCCAATGCATTCAAGAGAAATATAGCTTTATGTGGAAAGATTCAGTATAACTTGTAATTTATACATTTATATCCCTGCTCATTCTGGGCTGTGAAGTCATAGAGGCGGTCCAATCAGTGATTGACAGCCTTCCCTCTATGACTTTGTATACAGAGACAACTGTCAATCACGGATAGGACCGCCTCCACTTCAAAGCCCAGAATGAGCAGGTATTTAAATGAATAAATTAGAAGTTTTACTGAACGTTTTCCAATAAAACAATATACTAATCTGCTCAGCTCCTCCTGCTCTACAACCTGCTGCTGGCAGATAACACTGCATTTTCATGGTGACAGTTTTTACTAGACTGCAACTGATTGCAATAGGGTCAAGAACACAAAAGTAGGAATCAAAAGCCGCTCACAAAGCATCTCACCGCAGTCCTGTGGAGCGTAAAGGGGTTATCCAACATTGTATCAGATCTCATTGATCTCATTGAGTGTCCAGCCCACCGTGGTGATCATACTTAACTGGTGCCTGCCACTGGGTTTGTTCTCTGTTGTTCCCTGGTTGCTGATATCATCCTGTCCCCAGGGGGCACATGACTGCTGCAGTCAATCGATTGCCACAGAGGTGACCTGCTCCCCTTGCGTCACAACAAATGGTCACGTGACGCATGGGAAGCAGGTCACCGCTGAATGACTGCGGCGGTCACATATTCCCTTCCTTCAACAGAATGTTGATATCAAAGAGCCGACTGAAGAGTGACAGAGACAAAACCCAGAGGGTGGGATCAGTTAAGTATGATCACCACCATCGGTCAGCCACTCTGAGGTCTTGGATAACAACTTTTTTTTTTTTAAACTCGTTTTATTAAAAGATGTTTATCACAAGCATGATGCACACAGGACATTGCATCAACCCACGCAGGGGTCAAACGTTTGAACAGCAAGTTAGACAGAATTACATTGGACAGGGTTGCAAATATGCCATGAGCCCCAGGCGGGGGATAATAAATTGGAAGATGAACAGTCAGCACATAGTACAGCATCAGGCACAATAGCGCATAATTACAATGAGAACCGCATTTGACATTATAATTTCCTTGGGGCTGAGGAGGAGGGTCACTGAGGACCATCACCTGTCACATACATGTGCAAAGAGTGTAAAGTGATCGGAGAGGCACACCAGTCACCCCACACTCTATCGAATTTCTGAGGGCACCCTCTGTGCCTGTAGACAACCTTCTCCATAGAGACTGTGTGGTTCACCAGGGAGATCCACTGTCCCTTAGAGGGAGGGAAGTCACCCATCCACCTCAAGGCAATTGCCTTTCTGGCAAGGAATAAAGTTTCAATTATAAAGATTCTATGGTAATGGGACCATGACTCCTCATCCACAACCCCCAGTATAGACAACTTGGGGCAGAGAGGTAGTTCCTCTGGGACCATGGTAGTGAGGACTGCCAGCACTGCTATCCAGAATTGGCGAATGATTTCGCAAACCCAAATCATATGCCAGAAGTTTGCTCCCTCTATATTACATCGATGACACCTATTGAGAGCAAGTCTTCCCATCTTTTGAAGTCTAGTGGGAGTAAGGTAGCTGCGATGGAGAATGAAAAGTTGAATCAATTTGTTATTTATGGAGGGTGATACTTTGGTCAGAACTGCCAAAGCCTCCTCCCAGTCTTCAGGAGATAGAGAAGGAATCAGCTGCCTCCATTTATCCTCAACTGTCAGCGGAGCTGCCGTCATGCGGCAATTAAGCAGGTGAGTGTATAATGCTGACACCATGCCTCTCGGACCCTGCGATTTCAAAACACCAATGACGGGGTACTTAGACATGTCTCTGCATCCCCCCGGAAATTGGGCCTGTAGTGCATGTCTCAGCTGGAGGTATCTGAAGAAGAGAGTGCGAGGCACAAGAAATTTGTCTTGTATTTGCTAAAATGAACAGAGTTGGGCACTCTCATATATATCTCCCAATGTCAAAACGCCGTGCCGTCTCCAGTCAGACACACCCTCCAGCCGAGCCAGGTGAGGGAACATGAGATTGTCCCAGATCGGGACCTCGTTGGGAAGATCCGTATAAACACTCAACTTAGAGGCCTGCCATATCTGATGGGCCAGCTTGTGGATTGAAAGGAGCCCTCTACGCAGATGGGCAGATCCCTCCAATACAGGCCACAGCGTAGACACCCTCAAGTGTTGATGAAGATAGAGTTCGGAACTGGGCATTAGAGCATCAGTGACCCAGCTCCTAAGGAATCTCAGTTGGCTCGCTATGAAATACAGAAAGAAATCTGGGAGGGAGGCGCCCCCCTGCAGCTTTGATCTCTGCAGGACCGCCATCGAAAGTTTCCTCCTAGATTTGCCCCACACAAATGAGGTGACTAATGCATGGATACGTTTGAAGAAACCCCGAGCTTGAAGAGCCTCCCAAGCTTTAAATTTCTCCATAAACAGAGATTCCAAGGGTTCAATATTCAGGGTATAGGAAAGGTGCGGCTCTCTGGTAATTATTACCCCCAGATATTTAAAACTATCTACTACGGGCAGATTATAATGACTCTCGGGCCAATCGTGCAGCCATAGGGGCATGATGGCCGATTTGCCCCAATTGATATGCAACCCCGAGTAGCGTCCAAAACACTCTATGATCTCAATTGCTCTGGGAAGGGACACCTCCGGGTCCGACATAAACAAAATCAGGTCATCCGCATATAACCCAATTCTGTCCTCCCTCCCATCCGCTCCCACACCAACATATATCTGATCTTGTCTGAATCTAATGGCCAGATGTTCTATCGCTATTGCGAACAGTAGAGGCGACAGGGGACAACCCTGCCTCGTGCCTCTACATAAGGGAAGTTTGTTAGAATGAGATCCATTAAGCTGAATGCTAGCAGTGGGGCACCTATATAGTGTTTCAATCCATTTAATAAAATTAGGGCCAAAGCTCCTGAGCGCTGCTAACAGAAAGGGCCATTCCAAAGAGTCAAAAGCTTTGGCGGTGTCTAGGGAGGCTAGGGCCCATCTCGCTTTCTCCGCCACCCCAACCTGTGCGACAACCTGAGCTCTCCTTATATTGTCTGAAGTAGACCTACCAGGCATGAAGCCCGACTGATCAGAGTGGACCACAGATGTAACCACCTTATTCAGTCTATTGGCCAGTATTCTGGTCAGGATTTTATAATCCAAGTTCAAAAGAGAAATTGGACGATAAGATCCGCAATCCAGAGGATTCTTGCCAGATTTGAGGATCACGACAATGGCGGCATCATACATAGAGTCCGGCAAGGATCCGCGGGAGTGCGCGTCCCGATACAGACTAAGGAGTTGAGGACCCAGGTTTTCCAGATATCGAGAATAAACCTCAACCGGGATGCCATCTGGGCCTGGAGCTTTCCCTGCTGGTAAATCCTTGATAGCTCTCTCTACTTCCTCAAGCGTAATATCCTCCTCCAAAAGACCTCTATCCAGGTCTTCTAACCGAGGATAAGACACTTCACCAAGGTAGGTCTCTAGGTCTTGTCCTGAGTAATCAACAGCCGACTGATATACGTCCCTGTAGAAATCGTGAAAGCATGTCAATATGTCTTGCACTGTCTCCACCAAGTGTCCGCTCGCATCTCGTATGCGGAGCACTGGGGGGGCCATATTATTATTACGCGCAATATGAGCAAGTAACTTCCCAGTCTGATTGCCAGTTTCAAACTACTGCTGCTTGAGAAAGAAAAGCTTCCTTTTGCTCCTTACCTCCAGATGCAGCATGTACATTCTACCTCTAGACAGCCATTCCACCCTGCATTCCTCAGTGGGGGCCTCAGTGAACGCTCTTTCAGCCTCTCTGCATCTGTTATGCAAGTCAAGCTCCTTACGGTGCGAGTCGTTTTTGACATAAGAGATAGAGGATTTGAGGCACCCCCTGAGGTACGCCTTCGTAGTCTCCCAGAGAAGCTGGGATTCAGTAGTATCCCCCTGTATTTCAAAAAACACCTTCAACTGGTCCGGGATTCTGTCATTCAAACCAAACAAGGATAGCCAAAAAGGATGTATACGCATCTTACCACCCCTATTGACAGAGTCAGACAGAGCTAACTCAGCCATCACCGGAGCATGGTCCGAGGGCCCCTGAGGTCCATGACGTATCTCAACCAGATCTGTATATACCATCGCATTACCAAATATGTAATCTATCATAGATAATGCTCCTCTGGCAGGTGTGAAGCAGGAGTACTCCCTAACACCCAGATGCCTGGCCCTCCACATGTCTATCCATCCCATCTCCTGAGATATTCTGGCGAGAACCGTATCGTCGCCACCGACCCCGACCCTGTCGGCACCACTTCTGAACCTATCTAAGCTCTCACTCATAACTAAGTTGAAGTCTCCCATGCAGACAGGGTGGATAAAAATCAATGATTTAAAAAAATAATAAAAATAAAAAAAGGATTTTTTTTATTTAAATCTGATTTTCCTTTTAATATAAAATGCTTTTTGAGGAAAATATATTACCATCCAAAGGTTATTCCATCATGAAATAAAGATTAGTTTTTTAATTATGTAGAATAAGGCTGTATGTAGACTCCCATATTGTTGAATGGATTAGGCAGTGGCTGAGGGACAGGCAACAGAGGGTTGTAGTCAATGGAGTATATTCAGACCAAGGTCTTGTTACCAGTGGGGTACCTCAGGGATGTGTTCTGGGACCCATATATTTAATATATATTGCAGAAGGCCTCGATGGTAAGGTGTGTCTTTTCGGATGACACAAAGATTTGTAACAGGGTTGATGTTCCTGGAGGGATACACCAAATGGAAAAGGATTTAGGAAAACTAGAGGAATGGTCAAAAATCTGGCAACTAAAATGTAATGTTGATAAGTGCAAGATAATGCACATGGGGCGTAAAAAACCCAAGAGCAGAATATACAATCAGTGATACAGTCCTAACCTCAGTATCTGAGGAAAGGGATTTAGGGGTCATTATTTCAGAAGACAATGTCATAGAGCAGCAGGAAATGCTAGCAGAATGCTTGGGTGTATAGGGAGAGGCATTAACAGTAGACAGAGGGGGGCGCTCATGCCGCTCTACAGAGCACTAGTGAGACCTCATTTGGAGTATTGTGCTCAGTACTGGAGACCATATCTCCAGAAGGATATTGATACTTTGGAGAGAGTTCAGAGAAGAGCTACTAAACTGGTACATGGATTGCAGGATAAAACTTACCAGGAAAGATTAAAGGACCTTAACATGTATAGCTTGGAAGAAAGACGAGACAGAGGGGATATGATAGAAACTTTTAAATACATAAAGGGAATCAACAAGGTAAAAGAGGAGAGAATATTTAAAAGAAGAAAAACTGCTACAAGAGGACATAGTTTTAAATTAGAGGGGCAAAGGTTTAAAAGTAATATCAGGAAGTATTACTTTACTGAGAGAGTAGTGGATGCATGGAATAGCCTTCCTGCAGAAGTGGTAGCTGCAAATACAGTGGAGGAGTTTAAGCATGTATGGGATAGGCATAAGGCCATCCTTCATATAAGATAGGGCCTGGGGCTATTCATAGTATTCAGTATATTGGGCAGACTAGATGGGCCGAATGGTTCTTATCTGCCGACACATTCTATGTTTCTATATGTGTAATTTTTTTGGTAAATAAATTCCATTAATCCATTCACAATGTCCTGCTCTTCCAGAGGTTTTTGTAAGATTATTGGGCAGTTTCTCTGCCTACAAGATATTATCACAGATGCTTGGTTTACTTTTGCAGTTCTCAAAACTGAATTTGACTCAGCAGAGATCACAGGCCTCTTCTTCACAGCAAAAATGTTATAACATGAACAGAGTTGAGAAAAATACCTTAATCCTAACTTCTACAAACCTATGAATACAGAATCAACCTAATCAAACTAATATGAAAAGTTGTTTAAATCTTCATCTACTTGCATATTATAAGTTATACCAGCAAGAATTAGTCTTTATGTAGAAAACTATGATTTAAATCAAGCCATACCGACTAGTGATTTAAATCGTGATTTAAATCATTTTGATTTAAATCAAATCCACCCTGCATGCAGATCAAGCGGGCCGTGGGGTAATGGGCTACAAAGCCCGTTATAGCCTGTAATAGAGAAATGGAGGCAGGGGGAGGGTTATATACGTTGACCACCACGTAGGGGACACTGTTGATGTGGACATGTAGGAAAATATACTGTCCGCTTGGGTCCACGACCGTATTACTAACCTCGCATCTAAGACTCTTATGAAGCAGCAGGGAAACACCTCTAGAATGAGTACCATAGGCATTAAATAAATGTTCCTCAGCCTATTGCCCGTTTCAGGGATGAGAGGAGTTTCTTGGAGACCAACTATATGCGGGTTAAAGGAACGGATGTGGGAGAACACCGCGATCCTCTTTTTGGGATCCCCCAAACCCCGCACGTTCTATGACAGCACTCTCATGGAAGCCATGAGATCCTTAATGGTATATCAATGACATAAATCCCCGCCCGGGACGCGGTTACTGAATCCACAGGTGCATGGCAATTGAGCAACAGTAATTCCCTTGCTACTACTGTGTAGAGGAGCAATCGTGCTTGTGACATAAATATATGAGTAATTAAGTAAAACATAATGCAGAACATTAACAGTATTAACCTGAGAATGTCGGACATAAAACCGACTAACTTGGTGGCCCTTAACTCGGGGACCTGTATAGTGTAAAAAGATGTAATTACTACACAGGTTTTGCTCCCCCCCTCTTTTTGTCGATATAAGACAAATTGCCAGCATAAAAGTATAACAGTGGAACACATATTAGGAAAAATCAATAGTTATCAGGAGGATAACCCAAACCGCTGAAGGGTCCAGACAAGTTATACGTCCCCATCTAAGAAAAACAAGGATAATGAAAAGGTCTCTACATAGTACTTTAAAGCTTGAGCGGGAATTATCTAGTGCAAAAAGAAAAAGGAGAAAAAATATGGAGGCGGCATTAGGGTCCAGAGACCTCAGCCTAGTCCCATTGAAAACAGGAGAGAGGGGAAAACATAATAATACTTGCTGGTATCGATCAGATGATAGTTCAGCGTGGTTCAGGACGAGCTATCTTCCTTGAGGCCCACTCCTCGGCTTCCTTAGGATCGTTGAAGAAAACTGATTTGTCGCCATCAACAACTCTGAGGCGCGCCGGATAAGCCATTGAGTACTGAAGATTCAGTTCGCGGAGACGGCGTTTAACTGCAACAAATGTGGCCCTTTTCTTCTGGAGATCGGCGGAAAAATCCGGGAACAGGGAGACACACGCATTGTCATGCCTTATGTCTTGCTTGCTTCTGGCTTGACTAAGGAGAAGGTCTCTGTCCCTCCAGTTCAGCAGACGTGCCAATAAGGGCCTTGGAGGAGCCCCAGGTGGGGGATGCCTGGCTGGGACACGGTGCGCTCTCTCCACAGCGTACGCAGAGGAAAAGGACGCCTCTGGGAATTGCTCCTTGAACCAGGTTTCCAGGAAGGCCGCAGGATCCCTGCCCTCAGCTTTCTCCGGTAAGCCCAGGATTCTTACATTGTTGCGGCGAGATCTGTTCTCCAGATCATCACATTTCTGCTGCCATTGGCCCACTGAGCGCTCCAACTCCTGCACTTTTCCTGCCATCGGTCTAGTCAGATCTTCCAGGGCAGACACCCGGTCCTCAGTGGTCTTGACCCGGTCCCGCAGCTGTTGCACATCATGACGGCTCACGTCCACCCTCACCTCCTCTATCTTACCGGTAAGTGAGGACTGGCACGACGATATCGCCACCAGCAGTTGTTTATAAGCTGCTTTCAGGGTGAATTCAGGCTCGGTGTCTTCCTCAGCCTCCGCTTGTTGGGCAGCTTGACCGCGTGTAACGGCCGCGGCGCCATTTTGGGCCTCAGAGCGGGCAAACTCTTTTAGCCTCTCTCAGCAGTTTGTCAGGATGGCTCAGGATTAGCGAGGGTAAGCGGAGCTACACTGAGATGCGTGCTTACATGCCGGCTGTTGGCCACGCCCCCCCTGGATAACCCCTTTTAAGTGTCACTGTGCTTTCTTTTCATAGGTCATAGCAACATATCAAAGGATTTGACTGTGGGGGTCTGAGTGATGAGATCCCCACCGATCACTAGAACGAGGAGAAAGAAGCACTCCTATAGCATTCCTTCTTTCTTCGCTGTAGGAGACACAATTGAGGTATGCCCATAGACTTTGTATTGAGCCTGTCTCCTGCAGTGAAGAGAGAGAGCTCTATGAGGGTCTTGGGACCCCCACCGATTAAAACCTTTGATGTGTTGCCATGACATACCAAAAGTTTTTTAAAAGCTCAGTGGCACTTTTACATTGCATGACGTTGACAAGCATCTAATATTTGGGATGGGTCAAGTTACACTGTCTTCAAGTCTGAGATGATGACACATTTGCTGCTGGCAAATACAGGAAGGTCTATGAGACAGTCAGCCTTGTGTAAAGCAATGCATTTACAATGAATGGAAGCAACTGAAACTATAGGTGGATTTACATGGCCTGATTTGCGGGAACGACCGTTCCTGGGAAAACTCGCTCCCAACATTCTGCCCATCTAAATGTGCTGCCGATCACCCGATGAACGAGCAAAACGCTCATTCTTTGGATGATCCTGTTGTTCATGCAAGCACATCAAGGTTTCTGGGCAGCAGATCGTGCTGTCTAAACAGCGATCTGCTGCTCATAAAATGATTCTGCAATTGCGATCCCTGGTCCTCATACTGTGAAGGAGATCACTGTATATAAATGCAGCGGTCTCCTTCACTGAGCGAGCAGCCAGGGGTGCACCACCAATGAGGCCAGTTGAGGCGATTGCCTCAGGCAGCACCAGGTAGGGGAAAGAGGGAGGCAGTGGAAGGGCCATGGGCAATGAGAGCTTTCATTGTGGCAAAGGAGTTAGGTTAAGAAAATGTTATGGGGGGGGAGCATTTCAATTTTTGCCTCAGGCAGCAGAAAGGCTAGGTGCACTCCTGCGAGCAGCTGACTATCGGGAAGGAACACTTCCTTCCTAACAATCAACTGTTACATCGGGACGTGTAAACCCGCCTTAAGACATCAAAGTCAGATTTGAAAACAAGAGTATGTGTATAGGAGATATTCTGGGATGAAGCAGTTCATGTGTATACAAAAGGGCCCGGCACACATCACATATTGCAGTTTGTGTTGCGGTTGGTAAAACCTATAGTAAAGTCAGAAGACAACATTAATAGTCAGGAAGTGTAGAGATGCTGCCCTTATCAACCATGCAGGTTATCACGTTCGTTTTCTAAAAATGTGAACTGAAATCTGATTGCCGTGGGCAACTCCTAGACTTTTCAGTTTTATTTGTAAGGTAATGGGTGGTGGGATGAAAACCAAAAAAGAACAATGTTTTCTGTTAAGCACGGCCATAAAATTTGCTTAACTGTGCTATTCCTGACTCTAAGAGACAATGAATGTCATTTACCGTGTATCGGGCTAAGACGTACGCACCAGCACCAACACCAATCCCAATAATGCTGGGGAAACTGTAGAGAAAAGACAAAATAGATATATATATAACCAAGAAGCCGTTTGTGATTTAAAGGGGTTTTCCAAGATTGTGATCCTCAGGGTTATAACACACAGGACTGATCAGCTGTTTGAAGAGGCCATGGCACTTTGATGAGTGGCCTCCTCACACCTTACCAATCACAGCTCCGTTTATTGGATATCGGCCATGCTTGGCTTTGCAGCTCAGCCCGGTTCACCTGAATGGGGCCATGTGATTGATGAACATGACGTCACAGGCCTAGGAAGAGGCAGCAGCCTCTTCAAACAGCTGCAGACTTACATATTTACTTACTTCAGGTATTGCAGCACACATGGGATGGTTTCAGACAGTTGATCAAGTGACGGGTATTGGTACCTAAGAGGATGTGAAATGAGAGCATAAGGAGGAAGCACATACAGTGGAAAAAGTGAGGCTATATACTTTGCAAACCCATATGCAAAAAACATCATTACATGTTCTCCATGGATATGATTTTAAAAAAAGGGTAAAAAAAGACAGTCGATCTATAAACTGCACAGACATTATGGGGCACATTTATTAAGACCGGCGTTTCACTCGCCGGTCTTAATAAGCCCCTGCACTGGTGGTCGATCGCTGAAGTAATGTAGAGGTGCCAGCTTCTACATAGCTTCGGCGTATCCACCGCAGATTCTAAATGTAAGGCAGCTTCCTATGAATGAGACTGGCTCGTGACAGAATCTGCGCCAGAAATATGCCACCAAAGTGGTGTATATCTATTTGTAACCCCCTATATTCTTGTCACTATATCGATAGTATTGATCTTGCCTGCTCATGCCACCTGCACCACCACCACATCGCTAGACTCTGCCCTTCAGTGATGCTCTGACCCATTCTCGCCTGGATTACTGTAACAATATTAAAATCGGTCTTCCCTTCACTAATCTGTCCCCTTTCCAACCTATACTTAATGCAGCAGCCAGGGATTGCGACATTTCTAAACGCCATTTGCATCAAACGTTTTGTACAACTAGTGTTTAACCAACACAGTCACCACATTCTGAAAAGGGGCATGGTGGTGGCAGGGCCACTGGCGTCATAGTAGGTACACTTACTGCCGGAATGCGGCTCCTCATAAATTAAGCAAGTCCTCTGGAGGCAGAGGGGATATCAAGAAAAGTTGAAACCGCCGGTCTGAGATATATATATCCCCACAGCCCATTGTCATGGTGCACAAGGATCGGAATAGTTAGATTTTACCCACTGGATAATATGGTTCTCTGGGGATAAGTGGTGCCAGAAGTGCTTGGCAATCCCTCATCTTTCCTAATTCTATTGCAACAGTATACACAAGGCTGAGAGAAGTCATCTACATGACTGACCAACCACTATCTTCTGTGTATAGCTACCTTCAGACAGTATCCAAGGTCTATGCCCAATATCCTACATACGGTAACCTCACCCAGCAGGATAGACAGCAGCCCCCTCCTCTTGTCCTGGAGCATCAATGTGGCACACAACAAAATTCTTCACAATCTCATACATGTCCTCGTTGTCGAAGAGCGATTTAAAGCACAATTTATCTGAGAGGGGAAATAAAATAAGAAAGAAGAGAGAGAAGACACATTTATGAGGGTATACCTAATAATAAGGTTAGCGGTGGGAACTAGAAGGAATAGTAAACTTCCATAGTCCTGATCAGGTCTACAGACTGACTGTCAGCAGCTATGCTCCTGGGCACATCATTTAGAAAACGGTCTAAAAGAAAAATGGTCTTCATAGCCCAGAGCAACCAATCCCAGCACAGCTTTCATTTCTTATATTGTTTACTATTGGCAAGAAGGCTTTGCTTTAGACAGTTTTCATAAATCTGCCCAATTCCTAATTCTGATGCAAGCTATCCACCATGACAGCAAAAACTAGCTAGGCTTCCTTTTCTGCTTCCGCTTACTGCTCAAGTTATGACCGCCTCAATCACTAGGAATTTGCAAATCTGGCTAAAAAACTAGAAAGAGCATCTTGGATAGAGCAGGAAATAAAGTGTCAGCTCCTTTTAGAGTCATGCATTGCCTTAACCCCTTAAGGACCCTGGGATTTCCCATTTTCGTTTTTCACTTCCCATAGTCCTAAGTTTTCACATAGCCTTAGGAGGCTTATTTTTTGCGGGACAAGTTGTACTTTCTAATGGCACCATTTACGGTTGCATATCATGTAGTAGGGAGCAGGAAAGAAATTCAAAATGGGGTAGAATTGGGAAAAAACGTAATTCTGATAAAAGTTTATTATTTTATTTTTACACTGTACACTATGTGGTAAAATTGACCTGTTATCTTCATTCTCCAGGTCAGTACGGTTCTAAAGATACCACACTTGTATAATATTTCTTGCGTTTTAATACTGAATTTTTTTTTTTTTAAACCTTTAAAAGGGAAAAAAAAAAAAAATTTTTCATAACCATATTCTGACCGCTATAACTTTTTTGTAGCTATGTGTGAGGGCTGTGTGAGGGCTCATTTTTTGCGGGTCGATCTGTTCTTTTCAGGGATACCAATTTTAAGTGTGCGACTTTTTGATCACTTTTTATTAAAAAATTATTTGGTAGTTGAAGTGACAAAAAATGTCAAATTGGCAGTTTTTATTTTTTTCCCCCGCTTCGCCATTTGCCATAAATATTGTCATATTTTAATAGTTATGGGCATTTTCGCACATGGCGATGCCCATGATGTTTATATTTTTTATTTGTTAAGTATTTTTATTTTAAGGAAAGGGGGGTGATTTGAACTTTTTTTTTTTATATATATTTTAAAGGGGGAGGTTAACTTTTTTTAAGTCACCTTGTTGACAATAACTGGCAATCATTCGATTGCCCACACTTTTCAGTGATGGCTAAATAGCCATCATTGAAGACTTTATTTGCACTATATCAATACAAGGCTGCCACCTAGTGGCCTGTATTGATATATACATCTAATTGACTCTAAAGCCAGCTTCGATCAATTAGCTGAAGGTAACAGATTCCCCGATCTCAGCCGGGGAACGCTGTTACCAGACCGGAAGCACGCGACTTCCGGTTCAAGTCTGCACAGATGCCATGGTCACATTTGACCACGGCATCTTAAAGGTAAGATGTATGCGATCAGCCTGAAACCCTGCGGCTAAGGCGCCCACTGCATGTGCGAGCGGGCGCCATGTTTAGGGATCGGACCCATGACGTACAGCTACGTTGTGGGTCCTTAAGGGGTTAAAGTGCACAAATACCACCACACAGACAGAGAAGCCCCAACAAGCCCGTGACAAACAAAAGGACCACATGAACCACCAAGACAGACGTACACAACACTCAACAATGAAGAGATGGACACAGACAGCCCTCATACTCACGGTCCATCCCCACATCATGGAATGTTACAATCGCTGGCCTCTTGGGTTTGGGGGAGCCCTGAATTGTGACTGTCACCATCCCATAGGGAGTTTCGATAGAATGTTTCTATACCATGAGATACACAAAGAGCGAGATCAGCATAAACCAGAGGATCAGTAGCACGAACTCAATGTACAGTAAATGCTGGTTATATATATAGCTTGAGCACAAGATATGGTGGTTTCTGCAGCGGTATAAGATTTTGCATTTGTTTAGGAGACTAAATTGGTACATTGTGTGTATGCAGTCCAACTAAAGGTAAGAATAGGATTTAAAGACAACCTGTAACCTCTCCTGACAGTACTTTCTGAAGCATCTACTCTGTTGTATATATGATGTGCCATCACTTTATTATTCCAGCTAAAAGTTATGAATAAATTGCCAGCTATTTACAATGAAGATCCAGATGGGTGTTACCAGTTGGGGGCATGTCCCTGCACTGTACTACATTATCCAATCCGTGCTGCCAGTGCAGGGACACAATCTCAACCATCTGGACCTTTATTGCAAACTGCTAGCAATTCATTCATAATTTCCAGCAGGAATAATAAAGGAATGGCACATCAGAGTGATAATAGATGCTCCAGAATTATTACAAGGTGAATACAAGTAGTTGCTAAAACAGACATGTCGGGAGAAAGGACAGGTCCTCTTTTAGGCGGTTCAAAGAATTTGAAAGCGTTGTCATTTAGTAGCCTTTCTTTCTTTAAATCGATTCAAATGCTGATATATTCAATACAGATAATGCCTATTAATATGGATGAACTTCGATTGTGAGCCCCATTGGGGGCAGCTTGATGCTAATGTCTGTAAAGTGCTGCGGAATATGTCAGCGCTTTATAAGTGCGTAAAATTAAATAAAAAATAAATGTCTCCCAAACAGACATGTCAACCCTAGTCCCACAAGCCAATACAAAGAACCAAGAAGTAGTTAAACCTCGTAAGCGCCTCTGAAAGGATCTCACGAAATAGATTCACTCTTAATACATTATTCAGTTTAATAGCAAAATCCCATTAACAGTACCTAAAAACACCACAGGACCGCAGACTGGCTGAAGGAACCATGTAGAGTGCTCAAAAGCATCCAAGACGCAATGGTACACAACGTGTATACAACAGGACACTGCTACACCACACTATAGGAGTAGCTGTCCTATCCATCCGATACGCAGAACTTCTAATAAATGCTCCAGCTCATTAATATGTGCTCCATATTTAAAGCCAGCAAATTGAAATCTTGCATGTTTTATTAGATCTTCATTACCCTTTTGTTTTGCTTTTAACCATAGTTTTGGTCAGAAAAAAATAAATAAAAAAAATAATTATATATATATATAAAATAAACTGCAGAAACCTGCAGCTGAGGAATCCTAAAGGGGTTTTCCAGGAGCAGAATATTTATGACCTCTCCTCAGGATAGGTTATCAATATCTAAATCGGTGGGGGGTCCGACTGCAGCTTGTCTCCTGAAAACAAAAAGGACTGGGAAATCCTGATTCTTCTACTCTGACATCTGCCATACCCCATGCCCACGACCACATCCGTTCTGCCGCGGTCTTCAAATCACGGATCTGTAGAATACGGATACAGTCCGTGTGCTGTCCGCATTTGCAGATCCATTATTTTCAATGGGTCTGTGGTCTTTTTTTGTGGGACGTACATGCGGATGTGGAAAGAACACGGATGATCCATGTGCTTTCTGCATTCGTATGTCTGTTCCGCAAAATGGTAGAACATGTCTTATACTTGTCTGCAAAACGCAGACCATGGGGAGGCATTGAAGTCAACGGGTCTGCCAAAAATGTAGATGCAACACGTACGACATCCATATTTTACGGAACCGCCATTCGTGGACCACCGAACATATAAGGTTGTGTGCCTAGGGCCTTAGGACACTTTCACAGGTCAGAAGAAAAGAGACCAGCAGTCACTTGTTTAGATAATCTTGCTGTGATTTATTGTCACATTCCAGTGACACGTTTCGGCATACAATCTGCCATGGAAATTGGTGGGTTTGGCCAACATACATCTAATGTGTGTGGGCAGCTTTTTTTCACATGACGTGTGAACAGCCTGTCTAGTAACCTATGAACAGTCAAGAGTCTGATATTCGTATACCCAATATATGTATTTTAGCATGCTACATGGGATTTCTGTAAATAGGAGGACCATCCCATACAGAGGACACAGACGGCACCTTCATAGAAGGCATGGCTATGCCTTACACACTGATGGGAGGCCCTCCATCATAAACACAGCAATAGACGCAGGCATACCTGTTCTTGCACTTGAAGTAGTTTTGCTGCTAGCTCAGCTGCCTGAAGGGGAGAAGGAGAGGTCTCTGATAAGCATGAAGGAGAAGGCAGTGACAGGGTACGAGAAGATGTTCAGAAGTTACCTTTAAGGGATCCTGCAGAAGAGCATTCTCATCCGTGATCTGAACTTCTTGTAACTCCGACATCTCCAGATCTAAAACACACAAATACGGTTCACACGTTAAGAAAGGTAGTGTGAAAGGAAGGCAGTTCTATACGTTATGTACAGTAGGTGCATGGCGGGATCCCAGGCGAGCAACCCTACACAATCAATATCTAGTGAAGCAAAAGTGGTTTCTGGCCATTTCTTGGAACCAGTCAAGCCTCATCCTGGTGCCCCTTCCATAAGACCTCACTGTATAAGCCTGTATTGGAACAGCAGCTTTTTGGGTGCACGGAACCAAGGGACTGCAATATCATGAAGGTCCAGGGCGACATGCGATGCCCCAAAATTCCTAGAATTTGTGGGGTACATCCAACCACACAAGACACAGCACTAATCATATCAACTGCAGCCTTCCAATGAGCAGGAATCCTTAGGCTAATTTCACACTCGCGTTTGGTGCGGATCCATCATGGATCTGCACAAACGCATCCGTTCAGATAATACAACCGCATGCATCCATTCATAACGGATCCGTTTGTATTACCTGTAACATAGCCAAGACGGATCCGTCTTGAACACCATTGAAAGTCAATGGAGGACGGATCCGTTTTCTATTGTGCCAGATTGTGTCAGTGAAAACGGATCCGTCCCCATTGACTTACATTGTGTGCCAGGACGGATCCGTTTGGCTCAGTTTCATCAGACGGACACCAAAACGCTGCAAACAGCAGTGTGCTGGTAGCCTAAGGCTGCATCTGCAGCGTCCTTTTACCATGTGCATCAAACACATCTGTAGGCCCTGTGGTATACAGATTTTTAGGACTCATGGACATGACTATTATTAATCCACGTTTTTTGCCACTAGCACACTGACCCATTCATTTCTACAGGCCTTGCACATATCAGTGTTTTTCTGCACATCTGGGCAGCCATTCCCCAAATTACAGAACCAGTTCTATTCTGGCCCTGGTCTGTACTGTGGAAGAGAATATTGATGGGAATGCACATGGAAGGTAGCCACATTTGTGGATCCGATGTTAGCGGAAAGAAATATAGACACGGCTGTGTGCAATAAGCCTACTGGCAGTGTATGGCATTCAGTGACATCCGTCAGGAAATCTTACCCATGTATATCTCCAACGTGTACTGCAAACGGACTTAAAAATTTAAATTAAATGTGGAATCTGATTGGTTAGGCACTTTTTCGGACACAGGCCCAACATGTACCAAAAGCAAAATGGACAGGCGTTAATACTTTGCTCACATTTTCAGGGGGATCTGCCACGATACATTTAGAAGAGGTCCAGTCCCTTCATAGACCCTTCAGCAGACCACAGTCTTTAGTCTCTTTCATCATGATGATCGGACACGTTTATAGACAACCAGAGGGGGCTTTGGCATTTCTGGGACCCCTGTCACCTATCTAGCACCACTCCGTTGTGAAGTAGCATAATTCTGCTACTGCTCCGCAGCTAGAAAGGGCCTGGGACGCACAGGTGATGTGGTCGCCGCTGGCTTAGCTGTTTCACTTGGGCCAGTATGGGCCCCCAAGCTTGGTCCACTCCTAGGAACATGTTCACATTCTTGTGGTGACTTCCTATTACATCTTACAGCAGATTTACTGAGAAAAGTCTGAAATTCGTTGTACTAAGAACCCTTCTAAGAACCCTTGCTCTTCTTTCGCAGGATTGTCAGGAATTTACTGCAGCCATTTTTAGCAGCTATGAAGCTGAAATGTAGTCACCAGGACTCGCACATTGACACGGTGCTTACTCTCCATAGTCCCTTCTTCGGCGAGTCACTCCTGTGGATTCAATTAAAGTGACCCAATCCCATTAACAATTAACCAAATGCTCATCAGGCAGACAGACAGATTCCCACACACACATGCTAGGATGAGCAGACTGTGCATGTCTATTTCAATGGGCAGAGGGGAATAAGCTGCTGTCAGACACCACTGTGTGGATCAGGCAATTGGGGGAAGAGTCAGCCAGCCCAAAGAGTCATCTTACACCTTTGGACAAGTTTGTATGGGCCACTTATAGGGGTTCTCCAAGATTTTTAGAATGATGGCCTATTCTCAGTAAACAAATCACTGTCAGATCGGTGCCGATCAGCTGTGTGGAGTAACTCCTGCGCTGAAAATGGAAGCGGAAACTACACAGCTCCATCCCCCAGCTAGTGGTTGGAACTGGTTACTGCAGCTCTGCTCCCATTCACCTCAGTGGGAGCAGCTGCACAGTGGATGGAGCTACTCCCTAACAGCTGATCGGCAGGGGTCTATGGAGTAAAATAACCACTAGTGCCATTTCATTTACACTGCGAAGAAATCACGACATTAGGTTTCATAGAAATAAGTGAAGATCTGCTTCTAGCTGAGAAATTCACTAGTGGTCAGAGCCACCCAGATACATGATTTTTATCTACAGTGGCGATCAAAACTAGAGAACACACAATATCCGAAATGTCAAGGTCATAGTGTAGTCCTGTGTGAATATATCCTAACATGAGTAAAATAGCAGTATTTTAAGATTATTTCATAAATTGTATTTATTCTAAAGCACAGAATAAAAAAAATTTAAACGAGATAATTGAAAAAAAAAAAAAAACACTGATCAAAATTAGAGAACACTTTCAGATACCTGCAAGTTATTGGTGTTAAGCTAGGTCTACACGACGACATTGGTGCAACAAAATGACAAATGCCGCGCAACAATTTTTATAATGGCAGTCTATGGTGTCGCACTGCAACATGCTGCGACTGTTGCAGAAAATCCATTCGAGATGGATTTTTCTGCGACTGACGTGTCGCAGCACGTAGCATGTTGCAGTGCGACACCATAGACTGCCATCATAAAAATTGTTGCGTGACATTGGTGCAACAAAATGTCGTGCGACAAATGTCGTCATGTAGACCTAGCCTTAGGTCTCATGCACAAGGCCGTGTTCCGCGGCCGAGAGCGGTCCGAGGTAACCCGGCCGGAATTCGAGTACAGCAGCGGCAGCATGAAGCGCACGGCGTCATAGCAACCAATGACGCCGTGCGCTCCTGCTGTCAGAAGGAATCCCGGCCGGGTTACCACGGACCTCTCTCGGCTGCGGAACACGGCCGTGTGCATGAGGCCTTAATCTGGCAACTGGTGCCAATTTCCTTAATGATCTGACAAACCCTATTTAAACTTTCCAGTTTTCACAGACTTTGCCAAAATGGTGTGCCGTTCCAAAGTGACTGAAACCCTCCGGCAGCAGGTTGTCCAGATGAAGGCCAAGGGGATGACCCCATCAGCCATAGCAAGAGAAGTTGGTCGTTCCAAGTCTGTGATTTCTAGAATATTGCATCTTTACAACATCACAAACTCATTCAAGTCCCCCAAGAAGGCTGGTCGCCCTCGAAAGACAAATGCAAGAGGACAGGATAATGCGGAGAATCTCCATTGGTAATTGTTTCAACCCATAAGGATCCGTCTCATCATACAGGGTCTCCATGTTTAGGAGCATTTGGACTGAAAGCCCACTCTGCAGTGACCAAACCTCTCATTAGTAGAAAGAAACAGAAGGCTAGACTCACCTTTGCTGAGGAGCAAGTTGTGTGGACAGAGGAGAAGTGCTCCAGAGTTTATTTTAGCGATGAAAGCAAGTTTAATTTATTTGGATCTGATGGGAGACATTATGTTCGTCGACAAACTGGGGAAAGACTGAACCCAAAGTGTGTAAAGAAGTCAGTGAGAGGTGGAGGAGGAAGTGTCATGGTTTGGGGAATTTTTTCTACAGCAGGAGTTGGACCTCTCATACAGCTACATGGCCGAGTGAATGAAGAACCTTCTTCAACACCACATGGTTCCTTCCTTGAGTTCATCACTCAGCCAGCAATTTTCATGTAGGACAATGCCCCCTGTCACACAGCAAAACGGGTAAAGAAGTTCCTTGAAACTGAAAACATTGAAACAATGAAATGGCCGGCCCAGAGTCCTGATCTAAACCCAATAGAAAACCTCTGGAAGATCCTTGGTGACAAAGTTATGGTCACGAAACCCACAAAGTTATGGTCACGAAACCCACACCAGTCACAGAACTGTCAGAGACTGGAAGAAGAGTGGACCAAAATCCCACCAGAGCAGTGTGAGGACTAGTGATGTCCTGTGGCCGCAGATGTGCTGAAGTCATTCAAAGTAAGGGCCTGTGCACTTCTACTGATTGGGGACTGGTGTAACCTTCAGAATCGTTCTCTGTGCTAGTCATTGCTGTTCTCCAATTATGATCATCACGTTTTTTGAAAAATAAAGGTTTTATGTGGATATACTTTGGTAATTTTGGAAAACACTGTTCTAATGGCATGGTGTACCCCTTACAAAAAATCCTTCAAATGATGATCAATGTACAGGGTGGGCCATTTATATGGATACATCTTAATAAAATGGGAATGGTTGGTGATATTAACTTCCTGTTTGTGGCACATTAGTATATGTGAGGGGGGAAACTTTTCAAGATGGGTGGTGACCATGGTGGCCATTTTGAAGTCGGACATTTTGAATCCAACTTTTGTTTTTTCAATAGGAAGAGGGTCATGTGACACATCAAACTTATTGGGAATTTCACAAGAAAAACAATGGTGTGCTTGGTTTTAGCGTAACTTTATTCTTTCGTGAGTTATTTACAAGTTTCTGACCACTTATAAAATGTGTTCAATGTGCTGCCCATTGTGTTGGATTGTCAATGGAACCCTCTTCTCCCACTCTTCACACACTGATAGCAACACCACAGGAGAAATGCTAGCACAGGCTTCCAGTATCCCTAGTTTCAGGTGCTGCACATCTCGTATCTTCACAGCATAGACGATTGCCTTCAGATGATACGAGATGTGCAGCACCTGAAACTACGGATACTGGAAGCCTGTGCTAGCATTTCTCCTGCAGTGTTGCCATCAGGGTGTGAAGAGTGGGAGAAGAGGGTTGCATTGACAATCCAACACAATGGGCAGCACATTGAACACATTTTGTAAGTGGTCAGAAACTTGTAAATAACTCATGAAAGAATAAAGTTACGTTAAAACCAAGCACACCATTGTTTTTCTTGTGAAATTCCCAATAAGTTTGATGTGTCACATGACCCTCTTCCTATTGAAAAAACAAAAGTTGGATTCAAAATGGCCGACTTCAAAATGGCCACCATGGTCACCACCCATCTTGAAAAGTTTCCCCCCTCACATATACTAATGTGCCACAAACAGGAAGTTAATATCACCAACCATTCCCATTTTATTAAGGTGTATCCATATAAATGGCCCACCCTGTAGATTACATTATTTCTGAAAAAAATCAAGTGTTCATAAATTGTTCGATAATTTTGATTGCCACTGTATATTGCTGATATTCATTACTGTTTTGTGTAATCGCCCCATTTTTTATAGTTTTGTTCTATAGGTGTGCCCCCCAAGGTGCAGGTTAAGTCTTTCAAGGTGACCATCAGCTGAGAAGGGAACACAGTTGGGTAAGAGGATGCATTTGACAGCCCCACGCTGATTTGTTACTATACAGGACCAAGCCTGTTGTAAAACTTTCAAAATATCAATTTCTTAAAAAAGAACAAAAACAATCAATCATCCCACTGAAAGCAGACAAGTCTCGGCTGTGCTCACCTGGCAACCTCCCATTTCGCCGTGCCCACCCACAGACTGGTTCTAGCAAGGACTATAAGTAAGGACTGCTCGCTCCCTGCCAGTCTCATCATGTACAACTAGAGCTGCGGGGAAGCGGCACAGAACATTATATAGGAACACCGCCCTGAAGTAACCTCTTCTCACGTGCCCGTTTTAGCAACTACTTGCATCCCCATGTAATAACAATTCTTACGACCCTATGTTCTGCCATTCCTGCGAGAAACTAGCAATTTACAGTGAAGGTCCAGATTGGCGTTACCGGTTTCCAGTTAGAGTGTCCCTGCATAGTCTGGCACAGATTGGATAATGTCAGACCTCCAACTGGTAAAGCCCATCAGGACCATCACTGAAAACTGCAGACAATTCATAACTTCTAGCAGGAATAATAGAGGAATGGCACAACATGCAGTTATAAGAATGGATGCTCCAGGATTGTTAGTACATGGGAAATTCAAATAGTTACTAAAACAGACATGTCAGGAGATGATACAGGTCCTCTTTAAAAAGAGTTGGCCCATCATAGACAAAGGGGGCATATCGCTAGGATATGCCCCCATTGACTGATAGGTGCGGCTCCCGCACCTACACCAAGAACAGAGCGGGGAAAGTTGGTGGAGGGCTCACTGCACATGTGCAGCCGCCCTCCATTCATTTCTATGGGGCCGCCGAAAATAGCTGACTATTGGCTTGGCTATTTCCATTGGCCCCATAGAAATTAATGGGAGCGGTGGCTGGAACCCGGGGTCCCCCAGCCACCCCTCTCCCCGCTCCGTTCTTGGCGTAAGTGCAGGTCCTCTGGGATCCGCACCTACCAGACAATGGAGGCATATCCTAGCAATATGCCCCCATTGTCTATGATGGGAAAACCCCTTTAACGCTCACCAAGTAAGAAAATACTCTAACCCATCAACATCCATGCAGCGGACCATGGGGTGTAACACTATAATATTCAGGGTTGTTGGAGTAAAGGTGGATGAACAGGTCCTACTCCAGAGCAGTGCATTACTTATCATGGAGAGACTAGAAAAAGTTAGCACCTTGTACAAGAAACTTATATTGTCACCTGTGGCCCATTCGTTAATGAGGAGCTGTCACCTCTCCTGACGGGTCTGCTTTAGTAACTACTTACATTCCCCGTGTGCTACCTATTCTGGAGCATCTATTCCTATGACTCTATGATGTGCCATTCCTTTACTATTCCTCCTAGAAGTCATGAATGAAGGTCCGGCTGGGTGTTACCAGTTGCACATTCTGACACTATTCAATCAGTGCTGCCATTGTCAGACTCCCAACTGGTAACACCCATCTGGACCTTCACTGCAAACTGCTGGTCATTTATTCATAACTTCTAGCAGAAATAATAAAGGAATGGCACAACATAGAGTCATAAGACTAGATGCTCCAGAATTGGTATTACATGTGGAATGCATGGAGCTATTAAAACAGGCAGGTCAGGAGTGGTGACGGGTCCCCTTTAAAGCTAGCCATAACCCTCAAATAACTAGAGCCAACGCTGGGGGAGAGCAATAGGGACTGAGGGCAAACAACTGAAGATAAATGTATAGGCATGGACCTTCTTCGTATTTGTGACCTGGTGAAGGTGCCACTACCCCTTGTAAAACCCTGTTCGGGGCAACTCCATAACTTACATTGTGCACATGTTTCAAGGTGTCCCTGCCCAATCAGTCAAGAGGCATCCGGTATCCGCAGTACGACAGATGGGACCACAGTATACCAGAGCCATCCTGGTCACGGATACAGATTTATTCCGGCCGATTTCTGCATGCCATTTAAATTCTGTTGGTTGCTCCTCAGTTTCTTCTTAGCAACAGGTTATAAATTGCCATCATTAAAAAGGAAATGCATCAATTTGTTGCTAAGGAGCAAGTGGGAAACAGCAGACAGCATTTTAATGCCGCACTTTAATAACAGCCCCCCTCCGACCCTGCCCTAATCTAATCTCTGCAGCATCAATTATGTATATTTCCCAGCAGAATACATGATCTCATGGTCACAGCTTCCCGTCCTTGCAGTCTCATTTGGCTTCCATTAACTAATGTTATCTTGCATGATAAAAAAGTTGCAATGTAACACTGACGGGATTCACTGTGTCATGGACAGGTCCTCACGGGTGTCATGGACAGGTCCTCAGGAATCTATGGGCGGACTCGTATACATGGCGGCCCAGTGACCAGCAACATGCCTGCACCATACGTGACTGTATCCAGGGGGAGGGTCACATTGTGTTAGGAGATTACTTGAAATTAAATGCTGACCATACTACGCAAGTGTCTGATGCGGAAGCCAATTTTAAAAACACCCCCACCAGCAGAATAAACGCTATTAAACAGACAAACTGCCCGAAAGGGTTGATCCTGCTGATTAAAACCATGCCCATCTTGACAAAATCACTGGCAGCATCCCCATGAAAAATATGTTTATTCTTTATGCGCATGAGGGCCTCCGCGCACTGTAGGGCGTGGTCAGCCCTGGAAAGGAGGAGGGGCTAGGGAAAGTGATTGGCTGAGCCCCACCCCTTGGTGCACTGCAATAAAAAGTCTTTTTTCAGGAACTCCGCTACCGATTTTTATAAGAAAAAGGTATCATTTTAATCAGTTACTCTTCTGGACCTGGAAAGGCTCCCCAACACAGCGATTGGAGGACTTGTTGTGAAAGGTAAGAACCTGCGGGAGCCTCTGATGCCTTTCGCAGGTATATTCCAATATTCCTGCAGATGGCAGCACTACATTGGAATATACTGAATCTTCCATTTATAAATGGATTTAATTCCATAGCTGCATAGAAGTGGCAATCTTACAACTGCATGTTGTTAGGCCCCTGTATACATATACATAAGGTTTTCAAAAAAAATTAATTAAATAAAAATTATACATATAAAATGTCCATACTTAAATATAAAAATATTTATCCTGCATGGTGATCGGAGTAATGTAAAAGAAAAAAACTAAATGGCTGATTCACCATTTTTTCGTCATCTAACCTCCCAAAACATATCATCCTGTAAAAAAAAAATTAACCCCCACTCACCTCCCTAAACGTAACTATAAAAAAAGTTATTGGGATCAGATTATGGCAGTGAAATGAAAATATTTTATTTTTTCCAAAGTTTTTATTTTTTTCAGTATTAAAACACAAGAAAAACTAAATGAACGCGGTATAGTTGTAATCGTACTGACCCAGAGAATAAAGGGCATGGGTCAGTTTTACTGCTTAGGGACGGACTTAAAAACCAGACCCATAAAACCATGGAGTCATTTTTGTTTTCCATCCAATTCCACACCATTTGGAATTTATTTTCCAGCTTCCCACTACATCGTATGTAAAACTAAATGGTGCCAATATAAAATACAAATTGTCTTGCCTAAAAGCAAGCCCTGATATAGCTATGTAAATAGAAAAATAAAAAAGTTATGGCTCCAGGAAGGCAGGGAGTATAAAAAAAAAAAAAAAAAAAAAAAAAAAAAAACACACACACGGCAACAGCAGGGTCCTAGAGGGGTTAAATACTATGGGCGCATACATCCGGAGCGTATTCCGGACTATGTGCGATGTGAAATGAGCCGGAGTTTCCATTGTTCGTTCTCCACAGAATAAATTGCACACTGGGCCTCCTGCATCAAAACCAGGGCAGACCAAAAGTGCCTGTGCAACCAGTCAAATTCCAGGACCGTCTCCCATTGCAACCACTTCTATCTGCACAAGATTGCCTTCATGTCGGGTTCTCTACATCGCCACATACCCTTCAAATAGCAGAAGATTCAAAATAGGTCCCAAACACTCTTTATCCCACACATGAAATGCTCAGTTACCACATGCCGAGGGTCCATGCACACAGCCGCGTACTTTGTGTGGATTTCGCGGTATTTCTGCACTAAATCCGCATGCATTAGTAGATTTGGTCATGGATTTGCCCCAGATCCGACCCGTGGCATTGGGCAAACGGTGAAGTCTGCTATGAAAATCTGCACAATCGACGACCTGCAATTTCAAAATCCACCTCACCAGTCGGATTCTGCCCGGTGCAGATGAGAACCTCCCTTCCGTGGGCTTCCAAGTCCGTGCCTCCCCGCAGCAAAAGATAGGACATGTCCTATCTTTCACTGCATCTTGCGGATTGCACATGGCCAGTGCCCGCGTTTTGTGGACCCGCAGTTTGCAGCACAGGCATGGCGGCCCTACGATGGTATGCAGGAGGCCTAATACGCACTTTGTGCAGGTAGCGTTAGGCTATAGTCACACAACAAAATGCTCCATTTTTCATGGATGCGTTCTGACAAACGGCCACCCCCTTGAACTGCATGGGGGCTGTCTGCCCATAAAAACGTACAAAATAGGACATGTTGGCAGGTAACTTAAGGGTGTAGAAGACCCGCACTGGGCTTTTTGGTGCGTTTTTGATTTGGTTTTGCTACAGATCGCACCTTTGCATTGGAAAGGGTGAAATCCGCAACAGAAAGATCCGCAAACGTAACTGACATGCTGAGGATTTCTACATCTGCACGGCAGGTCCATTTCTGTGAAGTGCACATGAGATTTGCCGTACACTTTGCTAGTACTGTAATTCGCTGCGGTTTTTCTGCAGGAGAACCGGTGTGTAAAGCCTCATTCACACGTCAGTGTTTCACGGACATGTTCGGCACGGACAGCACACGTCCCCATTCATTTTAGGCTACATGCACATGAACGTTGTTTGTTTCCGTGTCCGTTCCGTTTTTTTTTTGGCGGATAGGATGCGGACCCATTCATTTCAATGGGTCCGCAAAAAATGCAGACAGCACACAGTGTGCTGTCCGCATTAGTATGTCCGTTCTGTAGCCCCGCAAAAAAATAAATAAATAATAGAACATGTCCTATTCTTGTCAGTTTTAGGCATTGTTACAATGGATCCGCAAAAAAAAAATAATTATTGCATAATTTTTTTTTTTGCGGATCCGCAATTTGCCGTATGCATGTAGCCTTAATGTGTGTATTTAGACATCAGTGTTTTAGCACGGATGCATGCTCTATTTTGTCTGTGTTCACGGATCCATCACGCCCGTTATAGTCTATGGGTCCGTGAAAACCACGGATGCAACACAGATAGCAAAAAACGAACACACAGACCCAACACGGATCCGTCACTGACCACCTGCTCACAGATTTGAGCACGGACGTGTGAATAAGGCTTAATCCACATCGTGTGCAGGTAGCCTAATGATGTGCGCAGTAATACGAAAGCTGATATGTAAAAAATGCCAAATAAACTAGTCTAACAGGTGCCCTATACAAGAAAATGGCTAGATGCCTTCAAGCAAGGCGGTGAAAGCCCCTTATCTTGAGCATATACAGTGTATGTGCTGTGCTTGAAACACAGCCCTCCCCCGTGTCATTTAGTATGAAATCATCTCATCAGACTACACCGGAACGGCCTGCACTCCCCTTTAAATAATGGTATGTCCCAGGCAGAATGGGCTGGAGCTATGGCAAGGCTCCCAGGAGTTACGCAGCTTCTGCCCTTCAGATCCTGAAGGTCACGAGATCAAACCCAGCAGGCTGGTAGAAGGCACACACATACTACACATAGATATCAAGGACTGCAGGTAGGTTGGCACAGGAGATGCCAGGCACGGGGTGCTGCTTGAATGTTAATTAAAAGCAATCTGTTCTGTTCACTGAGCCGGTCATTAACTGTAATTCCATTAGTAAAGCAAATCGATTAACGCTTCTATACAGCCACATCTGGGCACAGTGATGTACAAAGCATTACAATTACGGATGTGGCGGGGTATTGCATACGTCCACTAGGAGGACAACAGTATAGGTAAATGTATAGAAATCTGTAGGATATAAAACGGCGTTGTACGTAAATGAACGTGGAACAGTCTGCCGGATAGTTTTAACGCTAGGGTGACACTAGCCTAAGGCCTCATGCACACGACCGTTGTTTTGGGCCGCATCCATTGCGCCGTTCCGTAGCCCCACAACAAAAATATAACATGTCCTATTCTTATCCGTTTTGCGGACAAGAATAGGCATTTCTACAATGGGCTGCCCGTGATCACCTCGATCACCTGCGATCGCTCATCCTCTTATGGCTGCATTTAACTCCACGATCAGATAGGAACGGACGATCATAAATTACCATGATGCAGTCAGTTCGGGTCAGGGGAGCCGCTCGGTCCAAAAGATGCAGTCGACCCAGGGGCCACGTTTCACACGGTCATATGAATCAGCCCTTACGGCTCCTTTACATGGGCTCACTGTGCAGGCAGTTATCGGGAATGAAGCATTTGTTCCTGATAATTGCCTAATCTTTAGAGGAGGTGAGAGCTGCATTTACATACAGCAATCGTCTCCTCTGTATGGGGACAAGGGATTGCTGCTGTGATCTCGCCTCTCAATACAGCTTCATGGTTTCTGGGTAGCAGATGCTTGCTCACACAGCACAGTCTGCTGCCCAGAAAGGGCGATTCTGGGTGCCACATCAACAAAGCTTTTACCCGAGGAATGAAAGATTGCTTCTTCATCGCTGGCACCAATACACAGGGCAATTAACAGGAGCATGCATCCATACCAGATAATTGGCCCAAGTAAAAGGGCTTTAAACATAATGGAATAATGTTAGAACCAGTCCTGCTCCTTCCGGTCCCCGGCATGTAAACCTCCACATGGAATCAATTGCGCCGCTGCAACCAATCAATGGTCTCAGGGGTGACGTATCCCCAAGCAGCACTTCACTGCTGGGTCATGTGCTGCAAATGAGGACTTCAGTGCATCAAGGGGCATTGCCAGCATTGGAAAGAAAACATGCAGAGGACCTGACCGGACTAGGCACCAACTCATGCAGATTTTGGTGTGGACTTCAGTGCTGAAATGATGCAGATTTGCCGCATAGGGAGCTGTTACACCTGCTGGTGTGGATCATAAAAGGAGACAAAGTATTAGGCTGGGTCTCCGCAATCCGGTTTCTTGATAGAGAGTCCAAGCCAGGAACAGGTTATAAACTGAGGACACCTATAAAGGAAAGCCTGTCCTAAACAAGGCCTAATTGTCTGGAGAATGTAAGGACCACAGTTCTCACAGAATTGGAAAAGTTACATCTACAGATGACTATCTCGCTTTCTGCAATTATGACAATTTGCTTCCTGAATGAAGTTTAACAAGTGTAGCGAGACTGATCGAGGTACATGACCCTTCCAGCCAGTTCTGGTCCAAGCCAGAATAGGCATGGACCTGAAGCAGTAACACTCGCCTACTGGTAAACACGTCCCCGCCGCTCCCCAATGACTATATGATAAATCTCTGATGTAGTCAGTGTGGGTCAGGGGAGCCGCGGCTGACACACAGGCCATGTATCCTGGACTGAGCACCGTCATGCGAATCACGCTTTGTATATACAGTATAAAGACTGCAAGAGTACAACTCCATACATAAAGTCAATCCTCCTCGGGACAACCCCCCAAAATGCCATTGGAACGCGGTGGAATATATGGTGGAACTGAAAATCCGTCATGAGAAATCTAGTCTAGAGAAGGAGGTGGTCTTCTCATAAAGGAGGACTTTGAGAGGTTCCACTGTATTTCTTCTCAGTATGCATAACACATAGGGCATATATAGGTAATACAGGGGGTCCAGATAGGCTCTTGAGGACCACAGTCAATGAGGTGGGAAAAAGGTATGTTCACACAGCAAAAGTCCCCCATGGCTTCAGTAGCGGGAAAAAGCGGTTTTCCTCTACGTAATCTGTGATCAAAACAGCAGCTTCCCATTGATTTCAATAGGGAACGCACCACCATGTGTACATGGCGGAATTTTTTATTTTTGCCGCCGATTTGCAATTGGCTTTAGAAGTAGCATGTTACGGCTATAAAGTGGATTATAGCAAAGCAGCTAGTGTTTTTGTGCACGTTTTTGGCAGCGTTTCCACCATCAAAAAACACGCTGCTCACAGAGGTAGATCAGCTAGTTTTATACATGGTGGATTTTTGCCTTGTAAACACACCCCAGGGTTTACTCTGGATTCCAGCTTCACTCATGGAGACCCTCAACGTCACGTGGTCCATTTACAGAGTCCTTGTACGATCCTTCTTCTGTGGGTAACACAGCAGCAGCGGTTACGCTTGTTTGCCTATACTGGGACGTGACCCAAAAAGGGAATAAAGATATAAAATGTCTTCCTAGTTGGATCTCATCCTGGTTTTGGTTTAAAAAAAAATTGCTGACAAACGAGATCTGCAAGTGGGACGCGGGGCTGCAGTCTTAGGGCTCATGCACATGAACGCAAGGGCTCAATGCCTGTATTAAGGACCGTAAATGGCGGTCCACAATATACGGGCACTGGGCGTGCGCACATGCTGCAGACTTATAGACATGAGTAGGTCCACGATCCGCAAGTTACGAACGAAGATAGGACATGTCCTATCTTTTGCAGAGCGAGGACACGGATCGGAAACCCGCAGAAGCACTACAATGCACTTCCTTGAGATTTCAGGTCTGTGCCTCCGCACCACAGAAGATAAGACATGTCCTATCTTTTGCGGATCGCTGACCCATTCAAGTCAATGGGTCTACATCTGCACCGCTACCACTGGAGCCTGTGCATTGTGGACCACTATTTGCGGTGTGCAGCATGAGCACAGAGCCCTTACGTTCGTGTGAATGAGCCCTTGGGGTATGTTCAGGTTTCAGAGCAGATTTGGTGCCGAAATCTTGGAGTCTGCGCCACAGTTCATGCGGCCAAGGATTTTTGAAACGCACAGGTCCATTCTTGGCGCAGTTACCACTCAGACCCCTCACAAAGCCGCAGCGGGAGCCTGCTTGTGGAACTAAATCTAAAGCGGATCCGTGCCATGTAAAATGAAAACTGGGTTATGTGGCAGATTCTGTCACTGACAAAATCATCCATGTGAACAAGGGTACCGCCACTTTTTTATGCAGATTTGGGAGATACACTATCACTCCTGAATTTGGTTTCAAAAACTGCATAAAAAAAAAAAAAAAAAAAAAAACACGGAACATGCGGCCGTGCGCTAAGGTCAGCCATACACATTCAATCTCTATCGAGTGGGCTGAACAGGTACGTGTACTCAGTGGGGAGAAAGTCGTTATCGGGCACTTTACCCCCTCGGAGGACAAAAGGATCAGGTGAAAATATTCGCTTTGCCTGCACTCCGTATACTTCCGACCAAACACTGACCGTTATGGTCCGCATCCAAGCCGCAGTTTTTGCTGCTCATTTGCGGACCCTTTCACTTCAATGGGGCCGCAAAAGATGCGTACAGCAATCCGTGTGCTGTACGCATCCGTTGCGTGGCCCCGCAAAAAAAAAATATATAACATTACCTATTCTTGTCCGTTTTGCGGATCTGCAATTTGCAGAAAATGGAATGGTCGTGTGCACGAGGCCTAAGGGTAGGTTCACACACAGGCTTCGAGGCAGATCCGCCTGCGGGTTTTTCAGCTTAAAGCCAAAGTGTATTCGAAAGGAATGGGAAATATAAAGGACGGACTTCTACTTCTCCTTCCTGCTAGATCCACTTCTGGCTTTGGCTGAAAAACCTGCCTAACAACCTCCGTGTGAATTGGCCCTTACGACTGCGATCGGCCCAGTAAACATAGTCCATGTGTCAGCCGCATCTCCCAGGCCGACCCGAACTGCCTGTGTCATAGCTCCTATCTGATCCCGCATCATGTCAGTACACCGCAGCCCTGCGATCAGAAACTACCATGAGGCAGTCAGTTCCGGGAGCCGCTGTCAACACACAGGCCATGTTTTTTGGACTGATCACGGTCGTGTGCATGAGCCCTTATTCACACTGTGTTCGAGCAGAGTCCCAGTTACCGCCTTCACTCCTGGTTTTGGCTCACAATCACTGACTGTGTAGATACAGCCCTATATCATTAGAGGCGCTCACACACACGTTGCGCAATGTCCCCATCCACACAGCAGCACAGGGATCACACCCTGCCACACATGGAGGAGAGCGCCCCCTGTCAGGCGACTGCAGGAGCAGGCCAGCTGCCTGGTGGTGTTGTTGTTCCACGTGGGGACAATGCTCTGCTGGGCGGGGTTACGGGACGTGTTTATGGGCGTGGCTACCCGGAGACTGACTCTAACAGAGGTGGGCGTGGCTTTCTGCTTCCAGAAAGGATTGATGTTTACTTAACTCCGAGGCGATGTGTCCTTCAGCGTGCTGGGCGTTGTAGTGCGCAGCAGCTCCTGGACGTCCCCGCCTATGCCCAGCGCTGGGCCGCAGTCCGCCGCTGTGACATTCCCCACAAGGACACCGCGTTCCCAGTACATTATAATACCACCACACCCACACACGGAGCATCTGTGCCCGCGACACACACGGCCATCTGTCAGATGAAAAGCAGCACAAGGACAGGCATTCCGCCACACAAACATGGAGGGGGCACCTCACCACCACACGCACCCGTCAGCCCGAGGACACTCACTGTGATCTGGGGGTCTGGCCTCACTGAGAAACGTCTCTTGGGTCCTCTCTGTGCAGCTGTCTGAGGGATCTGAGAGACACCCAGACAAAGACACTCCTAGAGAAAGAGACAGCTAGGGGAGGAGCTGAGCGGGGGGAGGTCCGCGCAGAGACGGCTGCTGAGGAGAGGCGTGCACACAGGGGGAGGGGAGAGACAGACACATATGGAGGCAGGGGACACCTCAGGTTACGCATGGCGCTCTCCGGGTGAGACTGGCCGCATGAAGGATGGAAGCCGTCCGTGTGTCCTCCCTGAGGACGTGTGGTCTCCGAGGTTTCTCAGGGACAGCCAATATGGCCGCCCAGCGAGCTGAAGGCTGCACTTCTTATACATGGCAGCATGCAGTGGCATATTTTAGGGCACACAGGGCGGAGGATTTGACATAAATTGGGCAGTTTCCTCAGGGGATTATTTTTGCAGGGTGCAGATAAGATTTCTTTATAGCCCATGTCTATGTACCTAACCTTATGGGTGCCTCCAAACATGACTGAAAATACAGCCGAAAATAATCTGCTGTGGATTTTACCCTCTCCACTGCACAGGGTCAGATCCACGGTGGAAATGCTTCAATTGAAATGCTGCAGGTGTCAAAGCCGCACCGCAGGTCAATGTACGCTTTTTTACGCCGTGTGTGAATGAGATTTCTTAAAATCTCATCCTCTTTGCTGGTACTGTACAATGCTGCCCACGTCTGTAAATCCCCAGTGTGTCCACCACGTGTGACCATCCTCTATATTGTAGGTTCACATTGTAAAATCGACAACATTACACAGCGTCCATCTTGGGGTACTTTCACACTAGCGTTTTTCTTTTCCGGTATTAAGTTCCGTCCATGCTTTCTGAATGGAGAGCATTCCGTTTAGGATGCATCAGTTCAGTCTAGGGGTGGGCGATATGGCCAAAAAGCTATATTGCGATATAATTTTAAGCATATGCGATATATATCGCAATATATTGTTTTCTATATATAAGTGTTTAAACTTTTTATTTAATAACTATTAGCCTCCTTAAGGGCTAGAACCCTTGTCATATTCACCCTAATAGAGATCTATTAGGGTGAATAGGACTTGACACTCTCCCTGCTGCCCTGTGCTTTGTGCACATAACAGCAGGGAGCTGACCATGGCAGCCAGCCTCTCATGTGCCCCCCAGCCTCTGATCAGCCCCCCAGCCTCTCATGTGCCCCCCAGCCCCTGATCCACCCCCCAGCCTCTCATGTGCCCCCCAGCCCCTGATCCACCCCCCAGCCTCTCATGTGCCCCCCAGCCCCTGATCCACCCCCCAGCCTCTCATGTGCCCCCCAGCCCCTGATCCGCCCCTAGCCACTCATGTACCCCCCAGCCTCTCATGTGTCCCCCAGCCTCTCATGTGTCCCCAGCCTCTCATGTGTCCCCAGCCTCTCCCTCTTATCAGCCCCCTCTGGTAACTCAAACCCACTCCCCCACCCTCCCTCCCCAGTATTAATCATTGGTGGCAGTGGCCACAGGGTCCCCCTCCTCCCCCCCATCATTGGTGGCAGTGGGCAGTTCCGATCGGAGTCCCAGCAGTGTAATGCTGGGGCTCCGATCGGTTACCATGGCAGCCAGGAGTCACGCTACTGAAGTCCTGGCTGCCATGGTATGTTAGTGAGCAGCATTATACTCACGGGCGCTCCTTCTCCTCATAGGTCTGTGCGGTGCATTGCTAATGCTTATAGCATTAGCAATGCGCCGCACAGACCTATGAGAAGAAGGAGTGGCCACGGCGCACGCGAGTATAATGCTGCTCACTAACATACCATGGCAGCCAGGATTTCAGTAGCGTGACTCCTGGCTGCCATGGTAACCGATCGGAGACCCAGCATTACACTGCTGGGACTCCGATCGGAACTGCCCACTGCCACCAATGCAGAGACTGAAGAACATTCCCGGCACCCGACCTCTGACAGGACGCTGTGATCCACGCGATTAACCCCTCAACTGAGGCGTTAATTGCGGCGGATCGCAGCGTGCAGTCATAGGGTTCGGATATGGCTGGTGTTCTGCCACTTTTCTATACCCGGACAAAAGTCTATACCCGGAAGTTATGTAGCTGCACCGGAAGTCACGTGGACGCGTTGGAATATAATAATCTTAGTAAGGCCTCATGCAGACGACCGTGCTGTGGACCGCAAATTCTGGTCCGCAATGCACGGGCACTGACTGTCTGGCCGCCTTCTGCGGACGCAGACCCATTCACTTGGAAGGTTGTCCGAAATCCGCATCCAACAGTCTGCACAGCAAAAAAGTAGTGTATGCACAATTTTCTTGCGGTGCGGAGGCATGGACAGAAAACCCACAGAAGCACTCCATAGTGCTTCCGTGGGCTTCTGACCCGTTTTTCCGTTCTGTACCATATCTTCAAGTGAATGGGTCCGCATCCATGATACAGAATGCACACAGCCGGTGACCATATATTGCAGACCCGCTGTTTGCGGTCCACAGCACGGGCCTGGCCAGCACATGTTTGTGTGCATGAGCCCTAAGGCTGCTTTCACAGGAGGCTTCGTCACAGACTTTGTTGAATATAGCGGAGAAAAAAGTCCTGGAGGCAGGACTTTTCTCTCTGCAAAAAATGTTCTCCCAAACAGATCTCATTATAGTCAATGGGATCTATTAGTTTCCGTTCGTATCAGTTATTTGCCGAATCCAGCACTTTTGGAAAATGATAGCACAGATGTGAACGTAGCCTAACATAGTTTGTAAGGCTGAAAAAAGACATACAGTTGCAAGAAAAAGTATGTGAACCCATCTCCAAGTGAGGTGAGGTGTCAGCCAACTGGAGTCCAATCAATGAGATGAGATGGGAGGTGTTGGTTACAGCTGCCCTGCCCTATAAAAAACACACACCAGTTCTGGGTTTGCTTTTCACAAGAAGCATTGCCTGATGTGAATGATGCCTCGCACAAAAGAGCTCTCAGAAGACCTACGATTAAGAATTGTTGACTTGCATAAAGCTGTAAAGGGTTATAAAAGTATCTCCAAAAGCCTTGCTTTTCATCAGTCCACGGTAAGACAAATTGTCTATAAATGGAGAAAGTTCCGCACTGCTGCTACTCTCCCTAGGAGTGGCCGTCCTGTAAAGATGACTGCAAGAGAACAGCGCAGACTGCTCAATCGTCCATCCAGTTTAGCCTGTTAGGGCTCATGCACATGGCCATAATTTTGAACTGCATCTGATCCGTGTTTTTTGCAGATCAGATGCAGACCCTTTCATCTTAACGCAAAAAAATGGAGCATGTCCTATTCTTGTCTATTTTGCGGATAAGGATAGGATATTTCATAAGTAAAAAAAAAAAAATGGTGGCATATACACGGCCGGTATCCCTTGTTTTTCGGAGCCACGGTTTGCAGACTGTAAAACACTTATGGCCATGTGCATGAGCTCTTATCCTGCAAAGTAGATCCAGAGGAAGCCAATTTTCCTCATTTTAGGGAAACAATTATTTCCCGGCTCCAATCAGGTCCCTTCTCCAGGAATTTAGGATCTGCATGCAGTACTTTTTTTTCCATCTAAAATAATGGATCCCAGACGGAAATGGCTAAAACTGATGCCAAATGTGCAAAGCGGATGCTTTAAATACAGGATCTGGGATGAGGGGTCAGAAGAACGGAAAAATGAACGGGACATTTCAGGGCAAATTTTCTCCTATAAATGTAAATAAAATATATTAGAAAAAAATATTTTATATAAAATTCAAAAAATAAATAAAATATATTAGAAAAATGTTTCCTATCACTGTCCTTACACATTAGAAAAAAAGGCAGTTACACTTTAAGAACAAAAAAAGTTTTTTAAAAACTGTAAAAAAATTCAAATCACCGCCTTTCACTAAAGTAAAAATAAATTATTAAAAAATATAGATTATTTGCATCGCCGTGTCCCAAAACGCTGTAATTATTAAAATATAAACGTATTTATCCCATACAGTGTCTATAGTAAATTAATTATACCTGGGATTAACGCGTCTATACAAACAGGGCCGTCTTTAACGCGGGGTGAAAGGGGCAGCTGCCCTGGGCCCAGTTGCTCCTGGGGGGCCTCTTGAGCCCCGCTGGCCACTGCCCACAAATTATTTTTCGTCCCATAAAACGTATTTTTCCCCCAAAAGTGGGGGGAAAATGCCCCTGCGTCTTATGGGGTGAATAATAATCAGCGCTTCCATTATTGAAGCGCTAATTAGTACCGGGAAGCGGTGAAACCTCTGTACTCACCGCTTCCTGGTACTTGGCTGTGCAGTGGCTGCGCACAGCGTGACCTCATGCTGTGCGCAGCCTTGACAGCCGAGGACCAGGAGGAAGAGAGCGCTGGTGGTGAGGAGCGGCGGCGTCCAGGAGCAGGAGAGGTAAGTCGTTTATTTTATTTGCGCTGGGGGCTGATACATGAGGCTGGGGGCTGATATGAGGTCTGATTGAGGGTCTTATTAACATTGGGGGTCTGATTGGGGCTGTCAGCTGAGGTCTGATTAACATTGGTGGTCTGACTGACCTGATTGTCCTCCTCTAAAACCTAGGTGCTTCTTATGGGCCCGTGCGTCTTATAGGGTGTAAAATACGGTACTTGCTTGCTCCTCCTTCCGACCTCCCCTGCCCTCTGCGTACGCCGCACGCCGTGACATCACGTGAAGGCACTGCAACGCTAGGGTGAGCCGAGCCCCGTTCCCCTTCCTGAACTGCAGAGCAGTGCCCACTTCCAGCCCTGAGCCCAGCTGCCCAGAGCACTGATCCTGAGCCTGCTGGAGTTTTCAGAATTGTAAGTATCTACAGTAATTCACTGTAAGCTATATTACGGTATATATATTGTTTGTTTGTTTTTGTGTGTGTGTGTGTGTTGTGGTGGAGGGCGTGATTGCATTTTAGGGTGTGGAAAGGCGGGATCCAGGGGGCCCAAGTAAATTCTTGCCCAGGGTCCAATCAATATTAAAGATGGCCCTGTACAGAAAGATAAATAACAAATAATATAAGGACAGACTAGATGGACCAGGTGACAGGGAAAAATTCAAACTGGCTGATTTTCAGTTTTTTCGCCACTTTACCTCCCAAAAAGTGATCAAAAAGTCATACTCACTCCAAAATGGTATCAATAAAAGCTACAGATTGTCTTGTAAAAAATGAGCCTCCACATAGCTTTGTGGACATAAATCTAAAAAAGTTATGGTAGTCACAATACAACAATACAAATAATTTAATTTTTTTAACAAAATTTTTATTTTCTTAGTATTAAAATACAAGAAAAACTATACAAATGTGGCCTTGTTGGTTTTGGCTTTCAAAGTGGCATCAGGAAACCTGACCATGTGGCTGTACCCTTACTCCAGTTTTTGTACTCCACCCTGCTAAAAGGAGTAAGATTGAACCTTTTATTGATGGTGGTCGTACCCTTAAAGGGGTTATCCCATGGCTAATGTAAAAAATGAAAGTCTTTTTCTAACACAGCTAGAACCAACTCTGTACCTCACATGGATCCAGAGATCTCCCTATTCCCAGCTCAAGGGGAGTGTCTTTTCTGCTGCAGCTCAGGAGGCGTGTCTATTCTCTCCCTATCACTGCTCAGGATGCAGTTGGATGAAACTGAGCATGTGCGGCCTTCTCAGTGAGCAGGACAAACAAATAAGAAAAAGAAGAAACAGCAGGTGGCGCTATACAGATACATTTTATTGAATAACTCAGTGGCTATACAAAATGTTTAATTACATGCAATTACAAAAGTATTCAAATCCAGTTGCTGGTTTGAAAACTAGAATATTTTTGTGGGACAAGACCTTTAACATGTGTAGGAAAAAGTTTTATAGTGCTACAAATTTATCAAACCCTGTACAACATTGGATGAAATTAGTGCAAATGATGCCAATGTAGACTCAAAGCAAAACCGACTTCAAAAGATTCTCATGAGTGTTTCTTCCACGTCAAGTATTTGTGACCTTATCACCACGAGGATCGGATACAGATACTATCCAAGTATACTGTATTACGTTATGGCCTCCCATGTGGAGAGGGAAAAAGTAAAGCTGAAGTTGTTACAGCTGTTCTTGACTTGTGGAAACCCCCTCCTTTAAAGGGGTTTGCCAGTATCTATTACAAGCTGCATATGTCGCTGATGTCTCATAGTTTTAATATGAATAATTCATGTTTACTTGCAGGTCTGCTTCCCGGCACTGTTCTCCGAAAATGGCCGCTGGTGGAGAGTTCCGTCCATCAGTGGCCCCCATTAATTTACACTGGGGATTGATAGGGAAAGTAGCACGTACATAGTGCGTCTATTGTAAGTGAATGGTGGCTGCTGGTGGACGGAACCTTCCAGAAGCAGCCATTTTGGAGTGCAGCACTGAGAAGCTGGTGACCTTCATATTAAATCGTTGGACATCAGCGCTGATAGTTTATTGATGCCTATTACTAGCTGCATGTGTGTGCTGTGCCCAGCTAGTAGTGTACTCAGCTTGTAGTGTAAGCTGGTCAACCCCTTTAAATTAAGTAGTCTAAGGGTGGCTGCACACTGTGCAGATTAATGTGCAGAAAACCTGCATGAAATCCACACTAAAACCGTATAAAAATGCACAGATATCCATACTATTGTGTTTTTGGTGCATTTTTTGTCTGTTTTTAATGCGGTTTTTGGTGTGGATTTGATCCATTGAAAAGTGTGAAATCTGCAGAAAAAAATTTCACACCTAAGAAAAAAGCTACCGTGTACATAAGATTTGTCTAATCTCATACTTTTGCTGGTACTGTATCATGTGCAGCCACCCTTATAGTGCTTGATGTCAGGAATCTATACTTTGCAAAGAAAACAGGTATAATGGGGCTAGTCCTCATCATAACTTTAATCAGGTATAATGGGGGTAGTCCTCATCATAACTTTAATCAGGTATAATGGGGGTAGTCCTCATCATAACTTTAATCAGGTATAATGGGGGTAGTCCTCATCATAACTTTAATCGGGTATAATGGGGGTAGTCCTCATCATAACTTTAATCGGGTATAATGGGGTAGTCCTCATCATAACTTTAATCAGGTATAATGGGGGTAGTCTTCGTCATAACTTTAATCAGGTATAATGGGGGTAGTCCTCGTCATAACTTTAATCAGGTATAATGGGGGTAGTCCTTGTCATAACTTTAATCAGGTATAATGGGGGTAGTCCTCGTCGTAACTTTAATCAGTTATAATGGGGGTAGTCCTCGTCATAACTTTAATCAGGTATAATGGGGGTAGTCCTCGTCGTAACTTTAATCAGGTATAATGGGGGTAGTCCTCATCATAACTTTAATCAGGTATAATGGGGGTAGTCCTCATCATAACTTTAATCAGGTATAATGGGGGTAGTCCTCATCATAAATTTAATCAGGTATAATGGGGGTAGTCCTCATCATAACTTTAATCAGGTATAATGGGGGTAGTCCTCATCATAACTTTAATCAGGTATAATGGGGGGTAGTCCTCGTCGTAACTTTAATCAGGTATAATGGGGGTAGTCCTCGTCATAACTTTAATCAGGTATAATGGGGGTAGTCCTCGTCGTAACTTTAATCAGGTATAATGGGGGGTAGTCCTCGTCGTAACTTTAATCAGGTATAATGGGGGTAGTCCTCGTCATAACTTTAATCAGGTATACTGGGGGTAGTCCTCATCATAACTTTAATCAGGTATAATGGGGGTAGTCCTCATCAGAACTTTAATCAGTTGTCTCACTTCAGCAAATAGCATGTATCATGTAGAGAAATTTAATACAAGCCAGTTACTAATATATTGCTTCCTTCGCTGACTGGTTTCATTTTTCCATCACATTATACACTGCCGGTATCCAGCAGCGATGGCCTTGCCTACACATTTTAGGAAAAAGTCCTAGCCTCTCCGGTGGCCAGGTCTGTTGGATTGCGCATAGACACACATGCGCAGCAGCCAATGTCCCTGCCACCTCATATCTGTGCTGCAGCGGTGGCCATAACCCCTGGAAACGAACTTTGTCTACATGACAAATTCCAAATTCTGAAGTGAGACAACCCCTTTAAGCCCATCCTCCAGCAGTCCGAGTGCCTAGAATGTAAATCTACACCAGCTTGTAACTAGTATAGATTTAAAGGGAACCTGTCACCAGGATTTTGTGTATAGAGCTGAGGACATGGGTTGCTAGATGGCCGCTAGCACATCCGCAATACCCAGTCCCCATAGCTCTGTGTGAGTCAGGGACAGGACTCCTCTCAGGTTAATTTGCATATGTATCAAATCTTTTTTTTTACACAATAAAAGCACACAGAGCTATGGGGACTGGATATTGCGGATGTGCTAGCGGCCATCTAGCAACCCATGTCCTCAGCTCTATACACAAAATCCCGGTGACAGGTTCCCTTTAAGTCATCAATTGCCTCAGCATATTAGCGTAAGCGATGATAAATATGCTGGGGCCAATGTTCCCATGACCCCCTTTCGGAAAGCAGCGCGGACAGCATAAAAACACCATTTGTGCAAAATAAGTTTGTGCAAATGGTGTTTAAAAACTTTTTACACCAGTTTTCTGGTTAAGGCCAATAATAATTGACCCCCAATGTCTGCAGCTCCTAAAGTATGTTCATCAGCCGACTTCAGTTTCCATATTATATAAGCAATTCCCTGACATGTATCCTTTTCCTCCTAGCATAGCTTGAAGGAAGGAATCCACTGCTGTCCAAAAAAAAAAACATTGTCTAAAACATTGTGGCCCATCTCAAGGTTGCCCAAGTCCACCCGGATGTTCCATGATATCTTAGGGAACATGTTCTATGGACAGATGAGACAAAAGTGGAAAAAGAACTCTTTTGACTCTTTTGTGACTTTTTAGATGCAAATATGAAACACTAATCTTAATAAACCTCCCCCCTAGAATGCTTTGGGTTTTCATAGGAAGAAGTGATACTGTATTAGTGACACATTGGTGGGGTGTAAAGTTTTTTAGGTGTAGACCATTGAGCACGGTTTCCATTACCACCTGGGCCCACTCACAGCAGACATGGGCTTGTGCCCTAGTTTATTGGCCAGAAATATACGTCAGATTTTCTTATCTGTTTTATAAAAAATCTGACTAGTAAAGATCTGTGATTGGTATTTCAGAACCTAATTTTGTATATGTCGTACTCAGCAAGTGGGATGCATATCCCACCTCTGGAACCCGCTCCTCTGTCAAGAGTGGGGCCCTGCCGTGAATAGAGAGCATGTCAAACATATGTGGCATCCTCTTCATTGACTGCTACGGGACATCTAAAATTAGCCAATCTTTTGGAACACCCTTACCAGTGAAGGGATGGGTGACCACCGCATGTGCAGTTTGCTAAGCGTTCACCTTAGGGTCATTCTTCAGGTAGGAGCGTAGCCTTCAGGTGGCACCCGCACCTATCAGACAGTTAGGGTCCATTCACACGTCCGTATGTGTTTTGCGTGTGAATGGACTCTATAGAACTCTCATAGAAAATGCCTTTTCCTGTCCACAATTGCGGACAAGAATAGGACATGTTCTATGTTTTTGCGGAACGGAAGTGCGGATTCGCAAATGCGGACAGCACATTTTGACCCCATTGAAAATGAATGGGTCCGCACCTGTTTTCGCTAAATTGCGGAACGGATGCGGACCCATTTTGCGGACATGTGAATGGACCCTTATGCAGCAGGTGGACAATACACCAATGTGTATGGGGCCATGATTTTCCTCTGACATCATCTGAAGCTCCCTATACATGTTAGATGTCGGCTCCACTGTAGGCATAGCAAATATTAAGCTGTGAATGAACCATGCATGCTGTAAGTCCTGGGTATACCTCCTGGTTATGTCTGTGAAATTGGCCGTGGGGGCAGGGACTGGTGTGAATGATACAGTCTGTGTACAGCCTTGAGGAACACGCTAGTGCTATCTAAATAATGATATTATTGGACTCTGGTCACACTGGCATCATGGCTTATGTCTATAGACAGCCATGACGCATCAGTTTTGATGGCAAAGATATTTTTGCCTGCAGTCCTAGCTCTAGCCTTAGTGCAGCCGAAAAGATTTCCAAGGGTTTAATACAGGAAAAACACAAATGGTCATGCTAATCATTCCAAAGGGCCAGGAACTTTATAGGAAAAGGGTCTTCTCTTAGTAACCAGAAATAAGAGGTCGCTTTGTGACTTTACAGTACCGAGAGCTCGTCCGTTTCATGGGATTGCAGAGTGCAGGGAAAGACGAGCACTATATGTTTAAATGAAGTGGCTACATTGGCAGAACACAGAGATCTTTCTGCCAAGGAATCTGTGAAAGTGACAGAGTGAGCTGGGACAAAGATATGTCTGTGTGGAGCCGTCTCCTGGAGGTCTCCACCTGACTTCATGTCTTTTTCTTGGTACAGAGCATTGCATTAGCATACTCAATCAGTGTGTTGTTTCTCAGGTCCCTTACTTGCTACGCTGGTATATTTCCATAACAAGTGTGCCTTCTTCTGAGAACAGGCCAGTCTGGAGGTGTTAACCTCTGATCACAATACAGAAGTGCTGACACCACAAAGGTCCACCATTATGTCCACACATTAAAAAGCCTTTAGATTAGAATCAGTCACACCTTTGACTGTCTTCTCACATACTTGATACTTGATTTGTGACCCGCGAACAGCCGTGTGTATGAGCCCTTAGTTTCAGGTCTCAGACAACTTAGGGTCCATTCACACGTCCGTGTGTGTTTTGCGGATCCGTGGATCCGCAAAACACGGACATCGGCGATGTGCGTTCCGCATTTTGCGGATCGCACATCGCCGGCATTAAATAGAAAATGCCTATTCTTGTCCGCAATTGCGGACAAGAATAGGACATGTTCTATTTTTTTCGGGATCGGAATTGCGGACCCGGAAGTGCAGATCCGCAATTGTGCTGCCCAATAGAAATGAATGGGTCCGCAATTCTGTTCCGCAAAATGCGGAATGAAATTGCGGACGTGTGAATGGACCCTTAGGCTACTTTCACACTCGCGTTTGGTGCGGATCCGTCATGGATCTGCACAGAGGGATCCGTTCAGATAATACAACCGTCTGCATCCGTTCAGAACGGATCTGTTTATATTATCTTTAACATAGCCACGATGGATCCGTATTGAACACTATTGAAAGTCAATGGAGGACGGATCCGTTTTCTATTGTGTCTCAGTTTCGTCAGACGGACACAAAACCCTGCAGTCAGCGTTTTGGTGTCAGCCCCCAAAGCGGAATGGAGACGGAACGGAGGCAAACTGATGCATTCTGAGCGGATCCTTTTCCATTCAGAATGCATTAGGGCAAAACTGATCCGTTTTGGACCGCTTGTGAGATCCCTGAACGGATCTCACAAACGGAAAGCCAAAACGCCAGTGTGAAAGTAGCCTAAGGCTTATTTATTAAAGGGTTTGTCTCACCTCCTGATTTCAGTGTCTCACATTGCCGCTGTCACACTCTCTAAGCTATAGTGGGGGCGCTGTACCGATCGTGACAACCAATGGTAAATCGGTTTGCTAGCTCTCCCTCTTCAAGGCTGTGGCGCATATCCTGGATAGGTCCTATACAAGCAGCTATAGATAAAAAGGGGTGGCCAGGGATGGGTGCTTATGCCAGAGAAGATGAAGCCATGGACTGAAGCTACTTCCCACGATTCCTGGCCAGCAGAAAGGCTGGCTTTTTCTCTTGTTGAGCGTTAGCGCAACACCTGGAGATAAGCAGATTTGAAGATACTGTGGGCCACAGCCATTATGGAAAATGAACATATATTGTTACTCATGTCAACTGTATACACCTAATAAATTCAACTTGACGAGGTGAAACAACCCCTTTAAGGAATTGCTTACTTGTATTATTAAAACTGCCCTCTTTCTGATCAGGAATGAGCTGACCTTCTCTTTGGTGGGCTGCAGGTCTGTCTGCAGAATGCACGCTCGGAACAGTACTATGGGTTTTTCCTAATTTGATTGTAGGCTATCTTTTCTCTTCTATTATTGGAACTCTCCCATTCATAAAAATATTGCTTTCCTATAATAACTACA
This sequence comes from Bufo bufo, assembly GCF_905171765.1. Taxonomy (NCBI): domain Eukaryota; kingdom Metazoa; phylum Chordata; class Amphibia; order Anura; family Bufonidae; genus Bufo; species Bufo bufo. The sequence goes on from NC_053390.1 coordinate 292,246,328, forward strand.
GTATGTTAGGGAATATCTAACAGGACCTGATTATAGCGATTGTAGCTTGTCGCAATATATTGTAATGCATACAAAAAGAAATGGTCTAGTCATATTGGTAGTCAATACTAATAGAAGGGCGTGAAAATATCACATTATGACAAAACAATTTACCCTAAGCTGTTAAACATCTAATCCTCCCCCACATTTGTTATGTTCATGGACAACTGGAGGTAATGACTTAGGTAAACGTTTGTCCGTCAGTACAACCAGTATATTTGAGTAGTTGATCTTTGTTAGGGGTATGTGGTAATTCTGGATTATATTGCTCCATTGCTTCCTCTGCTTGTTTAATTTGGCTTGTGCTTTTTACCTAGGGCTGTCAACTGGGGAATGGGAGATCACAGTGGTTACAGCCCGTCTAAATGAGACTGTGCCTGTAGTTTTCAGCGTGGTATGTACGCCGGCATGTCAAATGAAGTATGTAGTATCCCGGAGAGTTCACACAGAACCGTGCACCTTCACTAGTTCTCCATTCGAAAGCAGCGTTGGTACAGACAGAGACCTCTACTAATCCCTCCTGAAATACTGCTAATAAATTGTTCATACTGTATGTACATCTAGAGAACGTAATAACCACACTTATACTATGTAATCCTTTATGTACCTATGTTCTAAGGCTATGGTTTGGATCAATTACACAATGGCTTTTAGGTTGGATACCTTCAGTGATGTTTCAGGGAGCCACCTTCACTGATATGACTTCCCCCAAAAGATTAATTGTTGGCACCCTCCTCAATATAAACCGGTAATCTATCTCTCGCTTTCTCATTTTTGGCTGGTTTCCATCTTGTTATTTTCCAACTGTGAGATCTTGGCTTTCATCATGAAATAGACAGTTTAAGAGGAAAGGGAAGTTACAAAGACAGCCAGCGAAGAATATTTTCTATGTCTCACCTTGTAGAACTGGTCTTCAATGTTCTCTCAGATTGCCCTCCAGGAATTTGTTTCCAGTCTTATTTTACCTCCTGGTTTGGATCCACCTATAGTTCTCCTTTTGTGTGTGCTCAGATTCTTCTTTTTCTCTTTCACTGTTATGGCCTTGCGATGAATTTAGGTGTTCTACTTGTCCTTTTAATTTTTCACCTAAGGGTTCTTCACATCATCACTGCAAACTCAATGTCAATGTTTCCAGTGTCCATTTTCCAGAAAACAAAAACTAAGAAGCGTGGACGGAGAATTAGAATTACTCTCATGAACATCTTCTAGTGATATAGGTTAGAAGTGGGGGATAGCGGTCATAGGGAACAGACCAGTGCTATGAGAAAACGGGGCTGTTGTTGCCACAGGGGATTCTGGTCATGGATTTCCAATAGGACTCTGATTTGTGTCAGGGACATGGTGTGATATACTGAGAGAGACAGTTGTTTGGTGTGTCAGAGGCAGTTAGAGTTATGGTCACCAGGATAAACCAAATAAGACAAACCATAAATCATATTTTTTTTTTATTGTGCTGAAAATTGAAATAGCTGTAGCATAGTTTGATAATTCTATGCAGGGGCCAGTGGGCTTTTCTTGCACATTTGAGGGCCTCATTGAGCAGGCTGAACTGTTACATGGCTCTCTCTCCTCGCTCCCACATAGACATACATAACATGCATGTTTATGTCAATGATGAGCCAGTGGATGTTGAAATCTAACATGACCGATCCTGCTCTTTCCGAACACCTGCCATCAGGAGACTGTCATGTCCTGTACATCATATTTCCAGTCCATGCTGACAAAATTGATGAGTGTGAACAGCTTTACAACTTTACACTGCATTTGGGAAAACCACCTTCACCCTTATGTCCTCTTGTATGGATCATTTTTCAAGAAGAAGGGAAAAATTCCCTTTGCTCTCTTTTTAATGGGATCTGATTCTTTTCCCTACTCATGAAAAACGGTTTACAGAGAAGCGGATCTCCCAAAGGCCCTAATTGTAGCAAAATTTGGAACATGCTCATGAGAAATGTTTCTAATGCAATAAGATTCATAAATACAGTATGTTGCCCAAGCTGCAGCTAATAGGCTGTGCCACTTCTGAAAGTGTCTCAGGTGTCATCAGCTGGTTAAAGCCTGAAGCGGCCACAATTTGAGAACTCTTTACCGCTGTCTGGATTTATGCGAAAACCAGGAGTTGGGTCCTAAGGACAGCTGCACCGTATGATCGTGGACATACGCTAAGATGACTTGATAACTTAATGAAATGTCTGATTTGGAAAATCATCTCATGCATTAAAGTCACTTGCACATGACTATCCTCCAGTCTAGCACACTTACGATAAGTATCACTTAACATAGTACCATTCCGGCTAAGAATATCTTTGAGAGACTGGCAGTGTACCCAGCTGCATACCGGTGGTCTTTTACATTTTTATTTCAGGTGTCTGTCTCATGCAGTTGTTTGTTGCAGTCTATGGGTCTCTTGCAGTCTCTCACAGTTCCTCCCTCTCTCCACGGTCTCTCCCTTGACTTTCACAACAAGTAATACAGGGAATGGAGCCAGAACTCTTAAATCTAGGACAGAAGAGGAGGGTGTGAGGGGGTCCGTTAGGTGAGGGCATAAAAGAGAAGGGGAGGGAGACAAGAGGGAGGGGTAAAAAGGGAGTTGCAGATGGGGGAGAGAAGCGAGAAACACTGTAGAGACACAAACAACATCCTCACCCCCCACAGAACAGTGTGTTCAAGCACATCGGTGTGCCTGCATGTTTGCTACTGTGCATAGCCTTGGTACTGTGTGTTATTGAGCACTGGAATGTGTCTGGGTGTCTATGCAAGCTACTGTGCTAACGCTACATATGTAGCACTATCAACTCTTCAGAGCTGTATTGTTTGTACATCTTGATAATAAGCAATAAGAGCTGTGTGAAATAACAAACTCAGCTCTAAGGGTACGACCACACCTTTAGGTTTCTTGAGGAGAAGTCGTATCTGTCCTTTATACTTTCTTTCCTATTATAATTCACTCCTGATTTTGGCTTTCAAATGTGCATCAGGAAACCTGACTTTGTGGTCGTACCCTTAGGCCAGTTTAACATCCAGCAGGCTGTTCTGGCAGAGAATAGCCTGCCAGAGTTCTCTTGAAAGTGCCGCTTTCCTGCCGGGCCCTGTTGACTATAATCGGAACCGGCGGAGATCCGGACGCTCCCCAGCGTGTATATGCTGGCATTTGGCCGGACAGAAGTTGCTGCGCACCAATGTTTTTCTCCTGCCGCAACAGTCTGCCAGATGTCTCTAATGCTGGTGAGAAAGTAGCTTTAGGTTAATCTATGCAAATAAGGTGGATGATAAATTAAAATATTGATCATTGTGAACAAATCTTTTAGAATAAAAATTGCTACTCAAGAAGTCTAGGTGGCATTTTCAGAATATAATTCACCAGTCATCACATATTGTGCTGCTGAACCCTTGCCTTTCTGTTCCTACAATAACATTGCAGTTATACATAAAAATAGAAGAGGTTCAGTTATTGAAATAGCCTTCTGCAAAGGCTACAAAACAATACAACCCTGAGTCATTCTCTTATTCCCCTAGGTCTCAAATGGTTAATGCTGGCGACTGTGAAAAACGTTTAGGCCGTACATTATCTGTCCTGCATGTCGCAATAGAGGTCACTCCAAGGACAAGGACAAGTAAATGCATACATACTGATAACGTCTTTTCAGTTTCATTTTCTAAAAAGTTAAAGGGGTTCTGCAGTTTTTTTAAACTGATGATCTATCCCCTGGATAGATCATCAGCATCTGATCCGCGGGGGTCCGCCGATCAGCTGTTTGAGAAGGCCGCGGCACTGCTGGAGCGCCGCGGCCTTCTCACTGTTTACCGCAGGCCCAGTGACATCACGATTAGTATCAACTGGCCTGGGCGGGGCTAAGCTCTGTTCACTTGAATGGAGCTTAGCTCCGCCCAGGCCAGTTGATACTAGTCGTGATATCACTGGGCTTGCGGTAAACAGTGAGAAGGCCGCAGCGCTCCTGGAGCACCGCTGCCTTCTCAAACAGCTGATCGGCGGGGGTCCCGGGTGTCGGACCCCGCCGATCAGATGAGGATGATCTATCCAGAGGATAGATCATCAGTTTAAACAAACTGCAGAACCCCTTTAAATCTAGGGTCAGCATGTCAATAGCATGACACTTCTTTTCCCGTAGTCAAACTCTGCTGTAATTTAAAGTGACAGTGTTATTATCGTAATGTCTACTCTGCTCTGGGTGGATAAACATAGGCTTGTAGTGAGCTGCCATGTGCCTGACAATACTTTTGATTTAGAAACAGCGAGGCTTAAGGCCAATTTCAAACGAGCATAATACGGCCACGTTTCTGGGCCCGAAATACGTCCCCAAGTCCCAGCCCAACCACAGGTCTAATGACCTGAACTAAAGCGTCACTATTGTCTGTATTATGTATGTATACCCCTTATCATATGTACAGTGCTATGGAATGAATTGTGCTTTAATAATTAATAATAGGGAGAGTGAGAAGTAGTCTTGATGGCAGAGTTAACAAAAAGCAATTCCACCGTGGTTAAAAAGATTAAATGCACCTATTCAGAAAGCCACAAGGCCTTAGGGCATTTATGTAATGGTGCAATGTTTTAACCCCTTAAGGACCGGGCTCATTTTCACCTTAAGGACCAGGCCATTTTTTGCAAATCTGACCAGTGTCACTTTAAGTGCTCATAACTTTAAAACGCTTTGACTTACCCAGGCCGTTCTGAGATTGTTTTTTCGTCACATATTGTACTTCATGACACTGCTAAAATTGGGTCAAAAAAGTTAATTTTTTTGCATAAAAAAATACAATTTTTACCGTAAATTTTGAAAAATTAGCAAATTTCAAATTTTCAGTTTCTCTACCTCTGTAATACATAGTAATACCCCCAAAAATTGTGATGACTTTACATTCCCCATATGTCTACTTCATGCTTGAATTGTTTTGGGAATGATATTTTATTTTTTGGGGATGTTACAAGGCTTAGAAGTTTAGAAGCAAATTTTGAAATTTTCAGAAATCTTCAAAATCCCACTTTTTATGGACCAGTTCAGGTTTGAAGTCATATTGTGAGGCTTAGATAATAGAAACCTCCCAAAAATGACCCCATTCTAGAAACTACACCCCTCAAGGTATTCAAAACTGTTTTTTCAAACTTTGTTAACCCTTTAGGTGTTCCACAAGAGTTAATGGCAGATGGAGAAACAATTTTGAAATTTCTATTTTTTGGAAAATTTTCCAATATAATCAATTTTTTCCAGGAGTAAAACAAGGGTTAACTGCCAAACAACACTCAAAATGGGTTGCCCTGATTCTGTAGTTTGCAAAAACACCCCATATGTGGTCGTAAACTACTGTTTGGCCGAACGGTAGCACATAGAAGGAGGGGAACACCATATGGGTTTTGGAAGGCAGATTTGGCAGGACTGGTTTTGTTTATACCATGTCCCATTTGAAGCCCCCTGTTGCACCCCTAGAATAGAAATTTCAAAAAAGTGACTCCATCTAAGAAAGTACACCCCTCAAGGTATTCAAAACTGGGTTTACAAACTTTGTTAACCCTTTAGGTGTTCCACAAGAGTTAATGGCAGATGGAGAAACAATTTTGAAATTTCTATTTTTTGGAAAATTTTCCAATATAATCAATTTTTTCCAGGAGTAAAACAAGGGTTAACTGCCAAACAACACTCAAAATGGGTTGCCCTGATTCTGTAGTTTGCAAAAACACCCCATATGTGGTCGTAAACTACTGTTTGGCCGAACGGTAGCACATAGAAGGAGGGGAACACCATATGGGTTTTGGAAGGCAGATTTGGTAGGACTGGTTTTGTTTATACCATGTCCCATTTGAAGCCCCCTGTTGCACCCCTAGAATAGAAATTTCAAAAAAGTGACTCCATCTAAGAAAGTACACCCCTCAAGGTATTCAAAACTGGGTTTACAAACTTTGTTAACCCTTTAGGTGTTCCACAAGAGTTAATGGCAGATGGAGAAACAATTTTGAAATTTCTATTTTTTGGAAAATTTTCCAATATAATCAATTTTTTCCAGGAGTAAAACAAGGGTTAACTGCCAAACAACACTCAAAATGGGTTGCCCTGATTCTGTAGTTTGCAAAAACACCCCATATGTGGTCGTAAACTACTGTTTGGCCGAACGGTAGCACATAGAAGGAGGGGAACACCATATGGGTTTTGGAAGGCAGATTTGGTAGGACTGGTTTTGTTTATACCATGTCCCATTTGAAGCCCCCTGTTGCACCCCTAGAATAGAAATTTCAAAAAAGTGACTCCATCTAAGAAAGTACACCCCTCAAGGTATTCAAAACTGGGTTTACAAACTTTGTTAACCCTTTAGGTGTTCCACAAGAGTTAATGGCAGATGGAGAAACAATTTTGAAATTTCTATTTTTTGGAAAATTTTCCAATATAATCAATTTTTTCCAGGAGTAAAACAAGGGTTAACTGCCAAACAACACTCAAAATGGGTTGCCCTGATTCTGTAGTTTGCAAAAACACCCCATATGTGGTCGTAAACTACTGTTTGGCCGAACGGTAGCACATAGAAGGAGGGGAACACCATATGGGTTTTGGAAGGCAGATTTGGTAGGACTGGTTTTGTTTATACCATGTCCCATTTGAAGCCCCCTGTTGCACCCCTAGAATAGAAATTTCAAAAAAGTGACTCCATCTAAGAAAGTACACCCCTCAAGGTATTCAAAACTGGGTTTACAAACTTTGTTAACCCTTTAGGTGTTCCACAAGAGTTAATGGCAGATGGAGAAACAATTTTGAAATTTCTATTTTTTGGAAAATTTTCCAATATAATCAATTTTTTCCAGGAGTAAAACAAGGGTTAACTGCCAAACAACACTCAAAATGGGTTGCCCTGATTCTGTAGTTTGCAAAAACACCCCATATGTGGTCGTAAACTACTGTTTGGCCGAACGGTAGCACATAGAAGGAGGGGAACACCATATGGGTTTTGGAAGGCAGATTTGGTAGGACTGGTTTTGTTTATACCATGTCCCATTTGAAGCCCCCTGTTGCACCCCTAGAATAGAAATTTCAAAAAAGTGACACCATCTAAGAAAGTACACCCCTCAAGGTATTCAAAACTGGGTTTACAAACTTTGTTAACCCTTTAGGTGTTCCACAAGAGTTAATGGCAGATGGAGAAACAATTTTGAAATTTCTATTTTTTGGAAAATTTTCCAATATAATCAATTTTTTCCAGGAGTAAAACAAGGGTTAACTGCCAAACAACACTCAAAATGGGTTGCCCTGATTCTGTAGTTTGCAAAAACACCCCATATGTGGTCGTAAACTACTGTTTGGCCGAACGGTAGCACATAGAAGGAGGGGAACACCATATGGGTTTTGGAAGGCAGATTTGGCAGGACTGGTTTTGTTTATACCATGTCCCATTTGAAGCCCCCTGTTGCACCCCTAGAATAGAAATTTCAAAAAAGTGACTCCATCTAAGAAAGTACACCCCTCAAGGTATTCAAAACTGGGTTTACAAACTTTGTTAACCCTTTAGGTGTTCCACAAGAGTTAATGGCAGATGGAGAAACAATTTTGAAATTTATATTTTTTGGAAAATTTTCCAATATAATCAATTTTTTCCAGGAGTAAAACAAGGGTTAACTGCCAAACAACACTCAAAATGGGTTGCCCTGATTCTGTAGTTTTCATAAACACCCCATATGTGGTTGTAAACTACTGTTTGGCCGAACGGTAGCACATAGAAGGAGGGGAACACCATATGGGTTTTGGAAGGCAGATTTGGCAGGACTGGTTTTGTTTATACCATGTCCCATTTGAAGCCCCCTGTTGCACCCCTAGAATAGAAATTTCAAAAAAGTGACTCCATCTAAGAAAGTACACCCCTCAAGGTATTCAAAACTGGGTTTACAAACTTTGTTAACCCTTTAGGTGTTCCACAAGAGTTAATGGCAGATGGAGAAACAATTTTGAAATTTCTATTTTTTGGAAAATTTTCCAATATAATCAATTTTTTCCAGGAGTAAAACAAGGGTTAACTGCCAAACAACACTCAAAATGGGTTGCCCTGATTCTGTAGTTTGCAAAAACACCCCATATGTGGTCGTAAACTACTATTTGGCTAAACGGCAGGACATAGAAGAAGGGGAACGTCATTTTTGGAAGGCAGATTTTGCTGGACTGGTTTATTGACACCATGTACCCTTTCAAGCCCCCTGATGCACCCCTAGATAAGGTGGTTGTTGTTTTGGGACTATTTTTGGGGTAAATTTGATTTTTGGTTGCTCTATATTAGTCTTTTTTGAGGCAATGTAACAAAAAAATGTAATTCTAAAATTGTTTCTACATTCACTATTTGGTTTTGTGGAACACCTAAAGGGTTAACATAGTTTGTAAAGTAACTTTTGAATACCTTGAGGGGTGTAGTTTCTTAGATGGGGTCACTTTTTTGGAGTTTCTAGTCTAGGCTACATCAGGGGGGGCTTCTAATGGGACATGGTGTCAAAAAAAAAACTGTCCATCAAAATCTGCCTTCCAGAAACCATATGGAGTTCCCTTCGTTCTATGCCCTGCCGTGCGGCTATATAACCATTTACGACCACATATGGGGTGTTTCTGCAAACTACAGAATCGGGGCAATAAATATTTAGTTTTGTTTGGCTGTTAACCCTTGCTTTATTACCGGCAAAATGGATTCAAATTGAAATTTTGCCCAAAAATTGGTGTTTTGGCACAGTTTTTATTTTATATTTTTAACACCGTTCATCCGAGGCGTTTGGTCAAAAGTTATTTTTATAGCGACGACTTTTACGCACGCGACGATGCCCAATATGTATGGCTCTCAGACTTTGGAGACACTAAGCAGGCATCCTAAAACTGCGGCCCTCCAGATATTGTAAAACTACAATTCCCACCATGCCCTGCTGATGGCTGTAGGTTGTCTGGGCATGCTGGGAGTTATAGTTTTACAACATCTGGAGGGCCGCAGTTTGAGGATGCCTGCTCTAAAACTAATATTTTTTGGGGAAAGAAAAATTGTTTCCGTGTCTCCAAAGTCTGAGAGCCATAGTGTTTTATGTTCTCTAGTGGACTGTTGAGGATTATAAAAATTTAGTACTCCATGGAAGTGTGATACTCCCTGAAGCAATTGATAATGCAGAGGCCCGGATGATCGGGGCAAGTGTCACATTGAGTAGTGGTGTCCTTCCGTATCCCCCTCTTGTGACACACTCTGCACTTTTTTTGGGTTCGTCCCTTCTTTCCAGTATGGGGGACCACACCTGGAAAGTGTTGGCCAGGGACGATCCGGGCGCCTCCAATTCCCGAGGTACTCCGGCCTGCTCTTTCCCGGTCCGAAAAGATCAGGTCTTTGAGGACTGCCTCATAGAACTGGAGGAATGTCCCTGTGCTGCCAGCGCTTCGGGATAGTACAAAAGAGTTGTACATGGCAACCTGTACCAAGTAGACCGCAACTTTTTTGTACCATGCCCGGGTTTTGCGCATGGCGTTATATGGCGTGAGGACTTGATCAGAGAGATCAACTCCTCCCATATACCGATTGTAGTCGACGATACAATCGGGCTTGAGGACCGTTGCCGCGGTACCTCGCACAGGGACAGGGGTGGTGCCGTTACCGTGGATTGTGGACAGCATAAGGACATCCCTCTTGTCCTTATACCTGACCAGCAACAGGTTTCCACTGGTAAGGGCACGGGTCTCACCCCTGGGGATAGGTACCTGGAGGGGGTAGGCAGGGAGGCCGCGTTGATTTTTCCGCACGGTCCCACAAGCGAACGTGGATCTGGCGGCAAGGGACCTGAACAAGGGAATGCTGGTATAAAAGTTATCCACGTACAAGTGGTAACCATTATCCAGCAGTGGGTACATAAGGTCCCACACGAGTTTCCCGCTAACACCCAGAGTGGGGGGACATTCTGGGGGTTCAATACGGGAATCTCGCCCCTCGTACACACGAAATTTGTAAGTGTACCCTGAGGCACTCTCACAAATTTTGTATAGCTTCACGCCATACCTCGCCCGCTTTGTGGGAATGTATTGGCGGAAACTGAGTCTCCCCTTGAACGCAACGAGAGACTCATCAACCGCGACCTCCCTTCCAGGTACGTAGGCCTGCTCAAATGTGGCCCCAAAGTGATCGATGACCGGCCGTATCTTATACAGCCGGTCATAGGCAGGATCACTTCGGGGGGGACATGCTGCATTATCGGAATAATGCAGACATTTCCGGATGGCCTCAAACCGGTGACGTATCATGACCATACTGTACAGTGGGGTCTGGTATAGGACGTCCCCACTCCAGTATTGCCTGACACTGGGTTTTTGGACTAGACCCATATGCAGCACGAGGCCCCAAAATGTCCTCATTTCGGCTGCACTGACCGGCGTCCAGCCACCGGGTCTAGCCAAAACTGAGCCTGGGTTTTGAGCGACGAACTGTTGGGCGTACGGATTCGTCTGCTCCACCATCAAATTCACCAGTGAGTTACTGAAAAAAAAACTAAAATAGTCTATTTCAGTAAACCCCACTGTGGGAATCTGGATTCCAGGATTGCCAGCAAAATCCGGAATCTCAGGCTCAAAGTCCACTGGGGGACACCAGCTAAGTTCATCGGCAGGGGGCTCCGGTGGACTTATTTGGTGGGCCGGGAAACCAGTACGAACCCCAGGGCGGCTCGTACTAGGGTGGGCCACAGGATCCCTAGCATGTGGGGCCCCTGGCTCCGCCTGGCGGCGTCTCCGCCGCCTTGGTGGCTCATCGTCATCAGATGATGATGAGGAGGATGCGGATGACAAAAGGAATGTGGGGTCATCCTCATCCTCACTGGGGCTCTCAGAGTCGGAGGCAATCTGGGCGTATGCCTCCTCGGCCGAGAACATCCGGTGGGCCATGGGTGTGTGTGCGTGTAGGTGTGCGTGTGTGGCAAACTTTATTATATGTGCGTGTGTGTGGGGGCAACGGGTGTTCGCGTACTAAAAAGTCCAGGCAAAAAAATGGGCAAGTGTTAGAAAAAAAAAAAGTTAAAACTTGCTGATCAGCGGTACAACGCTGATCAGCGGTCGGTGGGGTGGTGGGGCGGGCGATGCGCTAACAGTGGACGGACGCTAAAAAGTGCCGGCCAGTCAGCGCACGCAGAAAAAAAAAAGTGGTGAGTGGGGGGTGGGGGGGGGCTGGTGGGGGGTGGGTGGGTTGGGGGAGGCAGGTGGGGGGGGGGAAGTGGCTGGTGGGGGGTGGGTGGGGGGGCAAGTGGCAGGAGGGGTCTGGGTTAGGGTTAGATGGAAGTTTGGAATAAAAGTACTTTTTTTTTTTTTTTTCTAACTTACTTTTCCCTTCTTTCCCTGCCTAACGGTGCCTCTCCCTCACTGACCCTAACCTACCTGGGTGGCGATGGGTGCAGGAGGGTGATGGATTCCGATTAGGGGGACACAGGAGCTGGTGCTGGACGATGCTGCACGGTCAGGGTGCTGGACAGGAAGAGGAGGGGAGAGAGGAGCGCAGGAAGTTTGAATCTCGCGCCTCTCTCCCCTGCACCAATCAGCACCCTGGACAGCGGCATTCAGCACCAGGGCCAGCACCGCCTCTCCAAATCCTCGGACTGCGATAGGTGGTGTATAATTACGCCACCGATCGCAGTCTTTTTCCGGTTCATCGGGTCACAGGACACCCGAATGGACCGGAAACGCAGAAAACCGCAGGTCTGAATTGACCTGCGGTTTTCTGCGATCGCCGATACGGGGGGGTCAAATGACCCCCCCCTGCATTGTTACGGGATGCCGGCTGAATGATTTCAGCCGAAATCCCGTTCCGATTAACCCCTGCGGCGCCGGAGTTCCGATTTTAAGTCAGGACGTACCGGTACGTCCTCGGTCCTTAAGGACTCGGGAAATAGGGCGTACCGGTACGTCCTAGGTCCTTAAGGACTCGGGAAATAGGGCGTACCGGTACGTCCTAGGTCCTTAAGGGGTTAAACACTGAAGTTTTTGGCTCAGACGGAGCAGTTTGTAAGATAGCTGTAGGGTACACTATAGATGAGTATCTACTAACAACTATGAAGCAAAGCAGTGGCTCCATACTGGTTTTCAGATTATGTTCCTGCAAAATAGTATATGTGATTTTGTAGAATAAATGGAATGAAAGTACATTACAACATCATATGGATATATGAACAGTTTTATTTTGAATCTGGATGTTTGCACTAAATGAAATAGGAGATAAGATATGACCAACAAAGAGTATTAATCATCAGGGCTTTTTGGAAATACCAGTAGCCAAAGGCAAGCCAGAAAGGAGTGCAGTATAAGGCTGTGTTCACATCCACGTTGGATGTTCCGTGGCACGGTTTGTCACATTCTATTGTACATGTGCATCTGTCATACAAACATGTAGTCTGTCCGAAACGCGTTTACAGTTGGGGTGCTGTGATTATTTGTATGTGCTTGCTGTACTCAACAATAAAGGATTGTCACAGCTTTTAAGAATGGTGCTGGATTTTACTTTGTGGAAAATTGATGTTAAATATTCCCCAGAGGTCTTGTATGACCTTATTGGGGACACAAAGTGTAATAAAAAAAAGAAAAAGTGTTTTTCCCCAATTAAAAAGAACCTGTCATCAACAATATGATGCCCATAGTAACAGCAGTATAAAGTAGAGACAGGTGAGTTGATTTCAGCGGTCTGTCATTTATAAGTTAAAAGTAAGTGGTTGCCGAGAACCAACATGACAATCATTGCAGACTAGGCCTGGAAAAGAGTCCCGGCCACCTGAGAAGAGTCATTGTTATTCATGAATTCCTGCTCTCCTGCCCACCTGCTGATGATTGACAGTCTTCTACCTAGTTTTCTCCCTTTCTCTCTAGGAGAGAACTGCCAATCATCAGCAGATGGGTGAGAGTGCAGGAGATTATGAATAACCAGGACTCTTCTCAGGTAGATTTGACTCTTTTAAAGGCCTTGGCTGCAATGATTATGATTCTGGTTCTCAGCAACCACTTACTTTTAGCTCATAAATGACACACCGCTGAAATCAGCATTTCTGTCACTATTTTATGCTGCCCTCATCAATTAAGTAATTTAAAAATAGTTAAAAACCTCCCAAAAAACATAATATCAAGCGATCAAAAAGTCTTATGTACCCCAAAACGTTAGCAGTGAAAACGTCACCTCATCCCGCAACAAGATCATTGCCAGAAAAATAAAAATGCTCCTATTGCATGAAACATAAAAAATAAAAAAAATAGACATATTTGGTATAGCCACATCCGTAACGACTAGAAAAAAAAATTACGCCAAAGCAGCCTTTTTTTTGTCACCTTGCATCCCAAAAAACATAATATCAAGTCATCAAAAAGTCTTATGTACCCCAAAATGGTACTGATAAAAAGTACAGTCTGTCTTGCGAAAGGCAACCCCTCAGACATCTACGTTGGCAAAAAAATAAAAATGTTATGGATGTTAGTATATGGTGATGCAAAATATAACTGATTTTTAATAAAAAGAGATTTTATTATGTAAAAGTAATACAACATGAAAGCAAAACTATATAAATTTGGTATCGCCATAATTGTATCAACCTGCAGAATAAAGTTACCATATCATATACACTGCGTGCAGAATTATTAGGCAAATGAGTATTTTGACCACATCATCCTCTTTATGCATGTTGTCTTACTCCAAGCTGTATAGGCTCGAAAGCCTACTACCAATTAAGCATATTAGGTGATGTGCATCTCTGTAATGAGAAGGGGTGTGGTCTAATGACATCAACACCCTATATTAGGTGTGCATAATTATTAGGCAACTTCCGTTCCTTTGGCAAAATGGGTCAAAAGAAGGACTTGACAGGCTCAGAAAAGTCAAAAATAGTGAGATATCTTGCAGAGGGATGCAGCACTCTTAAAATTGCAAAGCTTCTGAAGCGTGATCATCGAACAATCAAGCGTTTCATTCAAAATAGTCAACAGGGTCGCAAGAAGCGTGTGGAAAAACCAAGGCGCAAAATAACTGCCCATGAACTGAGAAAAGTCAAGCGTGCAGCTGCCAAGATGCCACTTGCCACCAGTTTGGCCATATTTCAGAGCTGCAACATCACTGGAGTGCCCAAAAGCACAAGGTGTGCAATACTCAGAGACATGGCCAAGGTAAGAAAGGCTGAAAGACGACCACCACTGAACAAGACACACAAGCTGAAACATCAAGACTGGGCCAAGAAATATCTCAAGACTGATTTTTCTAAGGTTTTATGGACTGATGAAATGAGAGTGAGTCTTGATGGGCCAGATGGATGGGCCCGTGGCTGGATTGGTAAAGGGCAGAGAGCTCCAGTCCGACTCAGACGCCAGCAAGGTGGAGGTGGAGTACTGGTTTGGGCTGGTATCATCAAAGATGAGCTTGTGGTGCCTTTTCGGGTTGAGGATGGAGTCAAGCTCAACTCCCAGTCCTACTGCCAGTTTCTGGAAGACACCTTCTTCAAGCAGTGGTACAGGAAGAAGTCTGCATCCTTCAAGAAAAACATGTTTTCATGCAGGACAATGCTCCATCACACGCGTCCAAGTACTCCACAGCGTGGCTGGCAAGAAAGGGTATAAAAGAAGAAAATCTAATGACATGGCCTCCTTGTTCACCTGATCTGAACCCCATTGAGAACCTGTGGTCCATCATCAAATGTGAGATTTACAAGGAGGGAAAACAGTACACCTCTCTGAACAGTGTCTGGGAGGCTGTGGTTGCTGCTGCACGCAATGTTGATGGTGAACAGATCAAAACACTGACAGAATCCATGGATGGCAGGCTTTTGAGTGTCCTTGCAAAGAAAGCTGGCTATATTGGTCACTGATTTGTTTTTGTTTTGTTTTTGAATGTCAGAAATGTATATTCGTGAATGTTGAGATGTTATATTGGTTTCACTGGTAAAAATAAATAATTGAAATGGGTATATATTTGTTTTTTGTTAAGTTGCCTAATAATTATGCACAGTAATAGTCACCTGCACACACAGATATCCCCCTAAAATAGCTAAAACTAAAAACAAACTAAAAACTACTTCCAAAAATATTCAGCTTTGATATTAATGAGTTTTTGGGGTTCATTGAGAACATGGTTGTTGTTCAATAGTAAAATTAATCCTCAAAAATACAACTTGCCTAATAATTCTGCACTCCCTGTATACCACATGGGGAACCTCATAAAAAACTGACCAAATTTCTTTTTTTTTTCCATTTATTGAAGTTGTTTTTTTTTTAAACATGAGTGTACATAATAAAGAAAGCAATTAGCAAAAAACAAAGGAATGAAAATAAAACAAACATAGTATGCAGAGCATAATAGTTCCTGAGTACATATATGGTCACTGATGAAGTTTAGGCATACACAGCATCAGTCAGATACCCTTCGGGAACACCAGCATTGGGGTCACATGTCATGCAGTAGGCTGCATATTCTCTATGCTTTAATTAACACTTGGTGGTAATGGCGTGGCATAGGTGCTAGACAACCAAAATAGCCAACGATTATGTGTAACTATCCTGGATTGCATTGTAGGAGCAAAGACAAGTTCACAATGCATATGGAAATTTACCAATTGTACTACCTTCTTTGTTGAGGGGGGTTGTGTAAATTTCCAGGGGCATGCTATCACCTTTTTTGAAGCATTGAGGATATGGGCCACAATCCAGCGATCGCAGTATGGGATCTCTGCAAGACCCATGCAGAGAATAGCTAGTTCCAGGGTTAATGATATCTGCAGATCTGTAACCTCCCCAATAATGGTAGATATAGCCAACCAGTAGTTTTTGACTGTCGGGCAGTGCCACCACATTTGAGTTGGGGTGCCTAGTTCCCCACAACCCCTCCAACACAAAGCGGAATAAATTGGGATGATTTGGAATAGCCTGTTCGGGGTCAAGTACCATCTGAGTTGAATTTTCCTATTCTGTTCCGTGTGGTATATACAGGAGAACACTTCATAGACCAATATAAAGCAGCTTGCCATGAAGACAACAGGAATTCTTTCCCCAATTCTGCTTCCCATTTTAACATAAATGGCTTTTTCACCTCAGTGTCAGCCGTAACTAGGGTGGAGTATCAAATAGATAGATTGGAGTGTTGTGGGTTGTCCGCTGTAAATAGCCCATTCAGTGGCTCAGCTCTGCTCAGAAATACCTGTGGGAATCGGGGAAAGGAAGTGGCGGATCTGCAGATACTGGTAAATAAGGGAGTTAGGCAGCGCAAATTTAGAGTGCAGGGTTTCAAAATCTTCTACCATTGAGTTGGTAAAGAGGCATCCCAAACTGTCAATGCCACATTCTAGCCATCTAGAGAGAGATAGTGTGGGAATATGATGTTCAAGGACTGTGATAGGGAAGGTGAGGGCATCAGAATGTAAACAACCACTAGATTTGAATAGGCGGGACCAAGCGAAGAATGTGGAACCAAGCGAAGAATTTCAGGGATTTCCTTCTGATAAAATGCTCCTCTATGTGCAACCATTGATGGGTCGAGGGTGGTGACCACCATTCTGTCGCTTGGTCTAGCAGGTTGGCAATGTAGTAATTATACAAATCCGGACACCTAGTCCTCCTGATCAGGGGGGGGGGGGTGTAGCGCTTTTTTGTCAACTCTAGACATGGAGCCGCTCCATATAAAACAAAGCATGTCTTCCTGCAATTGCACAATTAGGTGTTTTGAGATCTTAAGGGGATACAGCGGAATTTATACAGTAATCATATGGTGCTCCTTGCCTTCTGTGCACTGCCATGTGCCCATACAATATTTTACAACCACATATGGCGTGTTTCTGTAAACTTCAGAATCAGGGTAATAAATATTGAGGTTTGTTTTGCTGTTAACCCTTGATGTGTTACAGGTAAAATGGCTTAAAGAGATTCTGTCACCAAGATTTGTGCTATAGAGCTGCGGACATGCACGGCTAGATCGCCGCTAGCATGTCCGCAATATACCTGTCCTATAGGGCTGTGTGATTTTATTTCCTTTAAAAAAGGATTTTAGAGATATGTAAATTAGTCTTGTAGATGCCCAAGGGGCTGTACGAACCTTCCTGGAGCCCAGCCACGCCCTCCTGTGAAGGAGCCTCCTCTCATCACCGATAGATTGCCGTAATCTCGCGCATGCGCAGTTCTTTCCCTGAGGCTGATGCCAGCACAGGGAAGGAACACTATACCGGCACTGCGCATGCGCGACCTTGCGCATCGCGAGATTACGGCAATCTATCGGTGATGAAAGGAGGAGATTAAGAGGACATAGGCGGTGCTGGGCTCCTTCACAGGCGGGCGTGGCTGGGCTCCAGGAAGGTTAGTACAGCCCCTTGGACACATACAAGACTCATTTACATATATATAAAATAATTTTTTAAGCACAATAAAAGCCCACAGCTTTATGGGACAGGTATATTGCGGACATGCTAGCGGCGATCTAGCCGTGCATGTCCGCCTCTCTATAGCACAAATCTTGGTGACAGAATCCCTTTAAAATGGAAAATCTGCCAAAAAATTGGACAGTTTGAAATTTCATCTCCATTTTTATTTCATTCCTGTGGAATACCTAAGGGGTTAATGACATTTCTTAAATCAGTTTTGAATAGCTAGAGGGGTGTAGTTTCTAAAATGGGGTTAGTTTATGGGTGGTTTCTATTATGTAAGCTCCTCAAAGTGACTTCAGAACTGAATTGGTCCTTAACCACCTCCCGACCGCCTAACGCAGGGATGCGTCCTGCGGGCGGCCGGGTTATTCCTCCTGGATGCATATACGCGTCATCTCGTGAGAGCATGCGCGCGCGTTCACAGCGACACACAGCTGAGAAGTTGATCTACAGTCTGCCAGCAGCGATCATTCGCTGGCAGGCTGTAGATGCAATTTTTTTTACTCCAAAAAGGTATATTAGACGCTGTTTTGTTAACAGCGTCTAATATACCTGCTACCTGGTCCTCTGGTGGTCCCTTTTGCTTGGGTCGACCACCAGAGGACACAGGCAGCTCTGTAAGTAGCACCAATCACCACACTACACTACACTACACCCCCCCCTGTCACTTATTAACCCCTTATTAACCCCTGATCACCCCATATAGACTCCCTGATCACCCCCCTGTCATTGATCACCTCCGTTGTAAGGCTCCATTCAGACGTCCGTATGTGTTTTGCGGATCCGTGCATTGCCAGAACTATATAGAAAATGCCTTTTCTTGTCCGCAATTGCGGACAAGAATAGGACATGTTCTGTAGGCTCTACAAAAAACGCAGTGTTCGCCCGATCAGGCCTGATCTTGTGCGCACACTTGCATTCAGTCCGCCCCACTGCAGTGACAAAAATGTTTTTTTTCTGATCACTGCAAAAACACTGTAAAATCGCTGCGACGCTATAAAGATCACTTTTGAGGGGCATGGCGAGTTCATAGAAGATTTTAATTTTTTTGGCACAAGTTAGCGGAAAAGTTTTTTTTTTTTTTTTTTTTTTTTTTCTTGCAAAGTCAAAATCTTACATGAACTCACCATACCCCTCACGGAATCCAAATGCGTAAAAATGCCCTGTGAAATCCTAAAGGTACTCATTGGAATTTGGGCCCCTTTGCGCATCTTGGCTGCAAAAAAGTGTCACACATGTGGTATCGCCGTACTCCGGAGAAGTAGGGCAATGTGTTTTGGGGTGTATTTTTACATATACCCATGCTGGGTGAGAGAAATATCTCTGTAAATTGACAACTGTATAAAAAAATTTAAAAAGTTGTCATTTACAGAGATATTTCTCACACACAGTATGGGTATATGTAAAAATACACCCCAAAACACATTGCCCTACTTCTCCTGAGTACGGCGATACCACATGTGTGACACTTTTTTGCAGCCAAGATGCGCAAAGGGGCCCAAATTCCAATAAGTACCTTTTAGGAGGGCATTTTTAGACATTTGGATTCCAGACTTCTTCTCACGCTTTAGGGCCCCTAAAATGCCAGGGCAGTATAAATACCCCACATGTGACCCCATTTTGGAAAGAAGACACCCCAAGGTATTCCGTGAGGGGCATGGCGAGTTCATGTAAAATTTTATTTTTGGTCACAAGTTAGTGCAACGAGTAAGGCCCCAGCAATATGCCGATAATGGAACGGGTCAGAAGGAAATGTTTAATGGGAGCTAAAAGTGATCTGGAATAACCATGAGTGGTCTGCATCTCCACTGTATCTGTAACATGGTGGATGATGATAACCCCCTGTTAGTGATTTAGAGCTCTGTGTGCTTTTATTGTGTAAAAAAAAAGATTTGATACATATGCAAATTAACCTGAGATGAGTCCTGTCCCTGACTCATCTCACGTACAGGACTCATCTCAGGTTAATTTGCATATGTATCAAATCGTTTTTTTACACAATAAAAGCACACAGAGCTATGGGGACTGGGTATTGCGGATGTTCTAGCGGCCATCTACCAACCCCAGCTCTATACACAAAATCCCGGTGACAGGTTCCCTTTAAAGGCCAAGTACACCTTCACATCACTGTTTAATTGTCCTAATTCCTCTAAAATGAACACGAAGAAATGTTGCAATAGGTCTGTATTAATTTCCCACAATTTTGTTTCCACATTTCCACAGAAACAATGTGTGTCAGACCCAGCAGTCATATTCCTTTCTTGTCCTTTACTTTTTACTAACCTAAAATAAAGTAGGGGTCAAATGGGAAAAACTAAGACAGGGTTTGCTTGTTGACTGTTGCCATGGACATACTTTGTCTACATAGGAACAAAACAATAGGACATTTTTAATTAAGACCTTGCTTAATACATAGCTTTTAATAGTGTTTGTGTACTGTCATGTGATCTGAAGCTAAGGCTACATGGCAAATTTGCACTGTGAAAATTTCAGCTAGTCAATATGGTTGCAATAAAATCCAGCATGTTTGGATTTCTGATGGCTTTTGTGTCACGGAACTTGCAGATCACAATGCGACCACATTCATTATCATTAGCTGCAATGTAGTCCTAGTTTAAATATTCATAAGCACTTCCAATGTTCTTTGATCCCAAAAGCATCAGCAAATTTGCATTACAGCTTACAGTAGGTTTAATAATTGGTAGACCATATTAAAGGAGTTTTCCGTGACTTAAATACTGATGACCTATCCTCTGTATAGGTCATCATTATCTGATCGGTGGGGGTCCGGCACTCAGGACATCCGCCAATCAGCTGTTTGAGAAAGCAAGGGCGCTCACAGTAGTGCCACGGCCTTCTCGCTGCTTAGCCTAGGCCAAGTGATGACACGTTATCGGTCACATGGCCTAGGCTGAGCTGCAATGCCACGCACAGTCGCTATACAATGTACGGCACTGTGCTTGGTAAGCTCAGAGAAGGCCATGTGTCACCGCCAGCTCTCTGAGAAGCTCTGGCAGACGTTCTTCTGTACCTCTTGCATGATGTTCTTTGTTTTGGTTTCACTTTGTCATTTCTTTTCCTTCTCCCAGCTGTCATCTATTTACACTGATTGCCTCCCTTTATATTCCCTCCCATACTGCCTCACTTTGCGGTTTATACTACTTCCTGGATTGTGTTCACTGCTAGAGCCTGCAACTGCTGGTTCCTCAGATAAGTCTTTTCCTTTATTTGTGTTTCCGTGCTGGCTTGATTCTAGGTGACCCTGACTCCCTCCATATTAAGTGCAGGGAGCCGGTGGTCGTGTCCCCTCACTATTATAGGGTTTTCAGGTGTCACTCAGTCTAGGTACGAGGGCATGCAATTATCTTTCATAAAGATCTTTGCATGGGCATAGCAGTCAGGGTGAGCTCTTAGTGTTTTATAGGGGTCACCTTTATGTTCCTTAGTTTGGGATCAAGTCAGTCGGATGTTTATTTATAACTTCCAGTTTTCGGCAACACCATCCGTGACATTATAAACCGCCATAACCGTCTTAAGCATGGATCCGGTTTCAGCCTTGGCTGACCGCATGCAGGGTCTTTCACTGGAGGTAGCAGATCTCCATAAAACTCTGTCTCAGTTTCAGGTTTCGTTCTGCTTGCGTTCATGGAGTTTGTTCCGAGCCTAAGATCTCGCTTTCGGATACGTTCTCCGGGGGTAGTGAGAATTTTGTTTGTTTTAGAGAGGCTTGCAAACTCCATTTTCGCCTACTTCCCCATTCCTCTGGTGATGAGGAGCAGAGGGTGGGGATCATCATCTCGCTGCTCAGGGATAACGCTAAGTCTTGGGCCTTTTCACTGCCGGTGGGGGCACGGCCCCACAGATCGGTGGATGAATTTTTTGTAGCCCTGGGGCAGATATATGATGACCCGGATCGTATTGCTCTGGCTGAATCTAAACTGCGTCTTTTATGCCAGGGTAAACAGTCCGCAGAGATATATTGTTCAGAATTTCGGAGATGGGCAGCTGATACTGGTTGGAATGATGCTGCACTCCGAAGTCAATTTTGCCATGATCTTTCGGAGGGATTGAAAGATGCATTTGCCTTTCATGAGAGACCTGCCTCGTTGGAGTCTGCCATATTTCGAGCTGTTCGTATTGACAGGCGTCTTAGAGAGAGAGGAGAGATCACTCCTTCCTGTCATACTCAGTCCAAGGACAGTGGGGCGGTCTCATTCAGTGCGCAGGGGCCTCAGTCTCTCTAAATCCCCTCTGAGGAGGAGGCCATGCAGCTGGGTTTGCTTGCCTCTGATAGTAGAGGATTCAGCTCTCAGAGAAGGGTTTGTTTCTGTTGTGGAGGTATAAATCATTTGGCAAATGTTTGCCCCTCTAGGAGATTCAGGGAGTTTTCTGAGGGTAATAAAAAAACAAGAAAAAAACCCTCTAAAAACTTTCCATCTGATACTGTTGGCAAGGTTGAAGCGGAAATTGAAGGTTTGCCGTTTGCTTGTAGTTCCCATTTTGTCCTACCTGCCAGGGTGGCGCTAGATAGCAAGAACATTGTTTGTGAGATTTTTGTAGATAGTGGAGCAGCTGTCAATCTCATTGATAATCAATTTGCTATAACACATGGTTTCCAGGTATGCACTTTGGGAAAGGATATATCTGTTTTTGCTATCGATTCCGCTCCACTTTCTCAAAAATCGTTAAAGGGCATAGTTCACAATATCTGTTTGACTGTGGGTGATGCTCATGTTGAGGATATGTCATGTTTCGTCCTAAGCGGATTACCTACTCCTCTAGTGTTGGGGCTACCCTGGCTCACTAAACATAACCCCACCATTTATTGGCAAGCAAGGCAAATAAATGGTTGGAGTGACTTTTGCAGAGAGAATTGCCTCACGGCGTCTCTTTCAGAGGTTTCTACCAAGACTGTACCATCTTTTCTCTCTGAATTTTCGGATGTGTTTTCAGAGAGTGGTGTCCAGGAGCTGCCCCCTCACTGGGAGTACGATTGCCCTATTAATTTCATTCCAGGCGCCAAGCTGCCAAAATCACGTTTATATAATCTCTCCCAACCTGAAAGAGTCGCTATGCGTACTTATATCTCTGAGAGCCTGAGAAAGGGACACATCCGACCCTCGAAGTCACCTGTTGCCGCTGTTTTTTTTTTGTTAAGAAAAAAGATGGTTCTTTAAGACCATGTCTGGATTTCAGGGAGCTGAACTGTATCACAATTCGTGACCCTTATCCGCTTCCTCTGATCCTGGACTTGTTTAACCAGATTGTTGGGGCTAAAGTTTTTTCTAAGTTGGATTTAAGAGGGGCATACAACCTAGTCAGGGTCAGGGAAGGGGACGAATGGAAGACGGCCTTCAATACCCCAGAGGGCCATTTCGAGAATTTGGTTATGCCCTTTGGTTTGATGAATGCTCCAGCCTCTTCCAACATTTTGTGAACAGCATTTTTTATCATTTAATGGGGAAATTTGTACTGGTGTATCTAGATGACATTTTGATTTTTTCTCCTGATTTCAAAACTCATAGGGACCACCTACGTCAAGTCTTGCTCATTCTGCGGGAGAATAAATTGTACGCTAAACTGGAAAAATGTGAAATTCAATTTCTGGGTTTTCTTCTTTCCGCTTCTGGTTTTCGCATGGACCCTGAGAAGGTCCGCGCTATGCTTGATTGGGAGCTTCCTGAGAATTAGAAGGCGCTGATGCGGTTTTTGGGTTTTGCCAATTATTACAGGAAGTTCATTTTGAATTATTCTTCTGTTGTTAAGCCACTCACTGATATGACTAGAAAGGGTGTAGATTTTTCCTCCTGGTCGGTAGATGCGCTTAAGGCCTTTTCTAGTATCAAAGAGAGTTTTGCTTCAGCTCCCATCTTGGTACAACCTGATGTCTCTCTGCCTTTCATTGTTGAGGTGGACGCTTCTGAGGTGGGTGTGGGTGCGGTCTTGTCTCAGGGTCCCTCTCCTGCCAAATGGCCATCTCAGTCCCCAGACCTGAATATAATTGAAAATCTGTGGTGTGACTTAAAAAGAGCTGTCCATGCTCGGAAGCCATCAAACCTGAATGAACTAAAGATGTTTTGTAAAGAGGAATGGTCCAAAATACCTTCAACCAGAATCCAGACTCTCATTGGAACCTACAGGAAGCGTTTAGAGGCTGTAAATTCTGCAAAAGGAGGATCTACTAAATATTGATTTCATTTCTTTTTTGTGGTGCCCAAAATTATGTACCTACCTAATTTTGTTTAAACAATTATAGCACACTTTCTGTAAATCCAATAAACTTCATTTCACTTCTCAAATATCACTGTGTGTGTCTCCTTTATGATATATTTAACTGATATTTTTTATCGTAACAACCAACGATTTATACAGGGAAATCATGACGATTAACAAGGTTGCCCAAACTTTTGCATCCCACTGTATATCATAAAACAATAAAGCTCAATACAGGATAGCATATGACTCTATATTCACATAGGTGAAGATATATCACATTCCGGATTCGCTAGGTTGGACTCACTGCATCCGTATCTTCCCTGTAGGGGTGACTCGTTGGATCGCAGTTTGTTCAAACAGAGCGATTTTCCTTATTTGACCTGAACAGTTGCCAGCATCATAGACTATATCATTATTACAAATATTCCTATGCGTCATGTGTTATATCCAAAGGAGATGGTAATTTAGATACTATGCGTCTTTTCCTTCAAATAACATTCAAATTGTCCCTCCAGTTAGCCGTACTCTGGTATATCAATACGTCATATAAAGTTCCAGCCGTACTTCGGATTTTTTTCTCCCAAGTGAAGGAGTCTTTGTGTCCTTATGCAGTACCTATATAATTGTATTTAGGTTATCTCACTACTCACTGTGTACCCAGATAGTTTGCTTTGTTCAGCACGCGGAGGTGTCGGCTGTGGCGTCCGACAGATCAGCCGTTCTCCGCTTCGGTGATGTTAGTTCCGGTTTGATCGAAGTCTCGTCTTACTTCCTGTGAGAGCTTGGTACAAATGTTAGCTTACGTGGGTAGGATAATACTTTTTCGATAAAGTTTCGGTGAAGTTTCGTATGTTAGTCCATGGCCATGTATCGTCGAGACTGCTTGTCACACAGGTATTCCGCCCAGACGCGTTTCGAGAACACTTGTCTCTTCCTCAGTGGGTATCCCGTGTGTTGTGTGGTCTCGACTTTATATCTTCCTCATTATTGTTTAATTAATTAGACTTGGTATGCGAAGCTTGGCGATTATGACGTAATCTTCTAACCCTATTTCCTATGCAAGTTTTCATGTGACTTATCGTCATGTGATTTTTCGTGCGGTTATGTAATTTCTTCGCATGATCTTTGCCTCATATTCTTTCACATCTTCATGCGGTTTTACAACCTAACATAGTATATCTCTCTATAAGTATATATAGAGATATGCATAGAGAGAGCAGGTCTCACTCTGACACAATGTACTAAAATATATTTTGTACATAATAATCCTTATATAGAAACTTCCTTACAAATAAAACTTCTCGAAAGTGTCCTCACGAAGATTTTCTGGAAAGATTCCTCCGAAATAATCTCGAAGAATCTCCCGAAAACTCTCACCGTGAAGACAACTGCCGAACATTAAGATCAATCAAACATTAAAAAATCAGTCATTAAAAATCGTTATCTCATTCTTCTGAGGTCACCTCGCAGAATACTCCCATGTTATAATGATCTTTTGGGAATTTTTCAATTATTTGTATACATCTTAGATCAAATTGCATATTCCCCCACCCTCCCAAGGGGTGTGTCTGAGTTATATGGGTATTTTTATTAAGTTCTATCTGACATGCGTTTTTTTTTTATGCGTTTTATTTTTGCACCTGCGTTTTTTTCAAAAAATTTGTAAAATGTCCCTATATGTCTTCTATATAAGGGGTTTCCTATCAATTCTTTGCCATTCCTAATTATATGGCAGTTTCCCGTTTTTCTATTTATATAGACATCTTTCCTAATAGGGATATAGTTTTCATATCCGATGGATAAGTTACTATAGTTTTATAGATGTCAATGAATATTATTCTTTTGTGGTGCTTTTAGTTCATGTGGCATGTGGATTATACATAAGGTTTTAGAATATTATGATGCATGCTACTGCTACTTATATCTCATCTGTCTTACCTATCAGTGATATTTATGGGTATTGTCACCGTAATATTGTTAGTACTTCAGTTGAAACCAAAAATCTCCAGATCTGAATTCAGACCTGCAGGGAGAAGACTCCCAAAGTCATAAATTCTTCTCGATTCTGCTCGAGACATCCTCATAATGTGATTTCCTCCTCTCCAGTGTGTGTCCACCTTCTCCAGGGCCACGAACGTGATACTCCTGAGATCGCTGTTGTGTACCACCTTAAAATGCTTGGATAAGGAATGATTTTCATATCCTTTTTTGATGTTATTTAGGTGTTCTGTTATTCTCACTCTCAGGGGCCTCTTCGTTCTGCCAATGTATTGTTTCTGGCAAGGGCACTGGACAAGGTAGACCACACTGGAGGAATCACATGTTAGGCAATCCTTGATATCCAAGGCAAACAGATTTTGGGTGGATTGGACCCTAGTTGTCTTCTTTGGGAATGACGTGCTCCTACACCCTAGACACCTCCCGCATCTATAGAACCCGTTCATATTCAGCCATTTCTGAACTGTCAGTGCCTCTTTTTTCTTGTGATTTTTAACTGACGGTGCAATTTTTATACCTAAATTTGGTGATTTGGTGAATGTGATAAGGGGAAAGGTGTGAAGTGTAGGTCCAATGACCTTATCTCTTAATAAAAAGTGCCAGTGTTGATTTATAATGTGACAGACTTGTTTGAATTGTGCACTGTATGGTAGGATAATCCTAAATTCACTCTCTTTTGTTGTGTCTTTGTGCGTGCGTGGCTGAAAAAAAGGTTCTTCTATCTAATTTCCTCGTTTTTTCTAGGGCATCTTGTAAGATTTTCTCAGGGTAGTTTTTGCACTCAAATTGTTGTTTCATTCTCAGGGCCTCAGATTCAAAGTTTGCCTCGTCAGTACAATTGTGTCTGATTCGACGGAACTGGCCTGAAGGAATATTTAGGAGCCATTGGGGTAAGTGGCAGCTAGAAAAAGGTATAAAGCTGTTTCTAGCCGTCGATTTGTAGTGGGTGTTGCACATATATTTGTTCTCCCATCGTGTGATCTGGATATCCAAGAATTCTGTGGATTCCTCTCCCATCTTCGATGAGAAGACCAGGTTCATATCGTCGTGATTGAGTTCTTCCAGAAATAAACACAACTGGTGGGGCACCCCCCCCCCCTCCAAATGAAAAGAACGTCATCGATGTAGCGACGCCAGAGGACCAGGTCCGTCCCCAGCCTCGGAGTGATGTTTTCATACTCCCATTGCGCCAAAATAAATTTGCGTAGCTTGGGGCGAACCTGGTCCCCATGGCCGTCCCACAAAGCTGCAAGAAATGGTCGTCCTCAAAATAGAAATAATTATGGTGGAGTATATATTTGATACCCTCCATCAAAAATTCTATCTGCTTGGAACACATAGTGCCATCCATTTCCAATAGTGATCTTACTGCAGCAATGCCCTGGTCATGTCTGATACTGGTATAAAGGGACTGGACGTCCAGCGTGCCGAGGATCCAACTAGGCCGGGCGTCCAGGCCCTCCACTGTACCAATGATGTCAGTGGTGTCCCTAATATATGACTGGGTCTTCCTCACCACAGGCTGCAATAGAGCATCGATGTACTGGGAAAGGTTAGATGTTATTGACCCTATTCCAGAAATTATAGGGCATCCTGGTGGACTCTCTCTAAGCTCTTGTGGATCTTGGGCAGACAGTAGAAGACAGGTAGTCTCCCCTGTGTGCCCAAGATAAAATTCCATTCCTGATCAGACAAGATCTTGTCTTTCAAACCCCTATCACAGTACCTGGTCAGGATCTTATTAAAATCCTGTCCCGGATTTCCTTTTAATTTCTTATATGTGGTTATATCTCCCAATTGCCTTAGGCATTCCTCATTGTACTGTGTAGTGTCTAAAACCACTATGGCCCCCCTTTGTCTGCAGGGCTTATTGTGATGTTTTCCTGCTTCTGTAAGTCTTTAATTGCTCTGATTTCTCTTCCTGTCAGGTTATTCTCCTGATTTTTGATCTTAATTTTTCTCAAATCATTTTCGACTGCTCTCTGGAAAGTGGCCATGTCGTGGCCAATTTCACTTCTTGGGAATTTTTTGGACTTATTTTTTAAACCTGTATGTTGTATTATCTCACCTTGTTCGTCACCATTTTTCACTTGAGGCTCTACTATTATGGGGTTCTTCTGGTAGTATTTTTTCAAACATAACTTCCTCATAAATTTTTGTAGTCCGATATAAGTGTCAAATTTATTAAGTTTAAACGTAGGTGCAAACTTTAAACCCCTATCCAGGAGTTTCTTCTGTGTGTCAGTGAGTGTTACAGAACTCAAATTTACTATTGAGTCTGGTGCAATGATTAGTGTCTCCTTCTGTCTCTCCCTCTTCTTTCTCTGTCCTCTCCTTGTTTTTCTACAGCTGGGTCCATGGGTTGGTAATGTTTTCCCCAGTATGATCGTTTGTATGGTTGTTGGTAATATGTTGGGGACAGATTCCGCTGTCTCAAGTTGTATGGATGTATTGGTGGAGTTTGTCGTGTGTATTTCCTTGATGGTGTCTGTATATGTTGAAACCTAAATACAATTATATCGGTACTGCATAAGGACACAAAGACTCCTTCACTTGGGGGAAAAAAAGCCGAAGCACGGCTGGAACTTTATATGACGTATTGATATACCAGCGTACGGCTAACTGGAGGGACAATTTGAATGTTATTTGAAGGAAAAGACGCATAGTATCTAAATTACCATCTCCTTTGGATATAACACATGACGCATACGAATATTTGTAATAATGATATATGATGCTGGCAACTGTTCAGGTCAAATAAGGAAAATCGCTCTGTTTGAACAAACTGCGATCCAACGAGTCACCCCTACGGGGAAGATACGGATTCAGTGAGTCCAACCTAGCGAATCCGGAATGTGATATATCTTCACCTATGTGAATATAGAGTCATATGCTATCCTGTATTGAGCTTTATTGTTTTATGATATATGTATTTTTAGTGAATTTATGTACATGTATACATGTTTACTTAATAAATTGTAGAAATTTTATTTCCACGTGTACCACGAATGTTTTGAGTGCCGGTTCCATTTTTGCAAAAATTTTTTACTGAGAACTAAGCGTGTTTCTTTTGAACCTGAGCACCAGGCGTGGTTAAACCAAAGTGAGCCAACTGTTTACGATTTTCTAAAGAGAATCAGGAGGATTGGTGTTCTTTTTTGTCCCTTGCTGAGTTTGCTTTAAATAACCGTCGTCAGGAGTCCTCGGATAAGTCGCTATTTTTTGGTGCATATGGGTTTCATCCGCAGTTTGGGACATTCTCTGGAGAGGGGTCTTCTGGTTTACCTGATGAGGAGATATTTTCCTCGTCTTTGTCATTTATTTGGCAAAAGATTCAGGGTAATCTGAAGAGGATGAGTGAGAGATATAAGCGTGTGGCAGATAAGAGACGTGTGCCTGGTCCGGACCTGAATGTGGGTGATCTGGTGTGGTTGTCTACAAAGAATATCAAACTGAAGGTTCCCTCCTGGAAGTTGGGTCCTAAGTTTATTGGGCCTTACAAGATCTTGTCCGTCATCAATCCCGTTGCCTTCCGTCTTGATGTTCCTCAGACTTGGAAGATCCATAATGTTTTTCACAGGTCTCTATTAAAACCTTATGTCCAACCCACGGTACCCTCCTCTTTGCCTCCTCCTCCGATTGTTGTTGATGGTAATCTTGAATTTCAGGTCTTTAGGATTGTGGATTCTCGCATTATCCGCGGTTCTCTCCAGTACCTCGTTCATTGGGAGGGTTATGGTCCTGAGGAGAGGATGTGGGTCCCAGTGGCGGACATTAAGGCCACTCGTCTTATCAGGGCTTTCCATAGGTCCCATCCTGAGAAGGTGGGCTCTGAGTGTCCAGAGTCCACTCGTAGAGGGAGGGGTACTGTCACCGCCAGCTCTCTGAGAAGCTCTGGCAGACGTTCTTCTGTACCTCTTGCATGATGTTCTTTGTTTTGGTTTCACTTTGTCATCTCTTTTCCTTCTCCCAGCTGTCATCTATTTACACTGATTGCCTCCCTTTATATTCCCTCCCATACTGCCTCACTTTGCGGTTTAGACTACTTCCTCGATTGTGTTCACTGCTAGAGCCTGCAACTGCTGGTTCCTCAGATAAGTCTTTTCTTTTATTTGTGTTTCCATGCTGGCTTGATTCTAGGTGACCCTGACTCCCTCCGTATTAAGTGCAGTGAGCCGGTGGTCGTGTCCCCTCACTATTATAGGGTTTTCAGGTATCACTCAGTCTAGGTACGAGGGCATGCAATTATCTATCATAAAGATCTTTGCATGGGCATAGCAGTCAGGGTGAGCTCTTAGGGTTTTATAGGGTTCACCTTTATGTTCCTTAGTTTGGGATCAAGTCAGTCGGATGTTTATTTATAACTTCCAGTTTTCTGCAACACCATCCGTGACACCATCGCGCTCACAGGAGCGCTGATGCCTTCTCAAACAACTGATCGGCAGGGGTCCCAGGTCCTGATGATAGGTCATCAGTATTTAAGTCTTGGAAAACCCTTAGTCAACAGAACAACATAAGTGACCAAGGAACTATACATTCCTAGATCTTGATTTAAAGAGGTATTCCAGGATTTTAATATTGATGACTTATGCTGAATATCTGATTGGTGGGGTCTGACATCACGCACCTCCACCATCTTACTGTTCTGCAGTATATCTGTTGCGGGAACTGCACAGCTTAATCCATTGTACAGTGTATGGAGCTGTTTACTGCAGCACTGCTCCCACTGAAGTAAATAAGAGCAGTATTGCAGTAGCCAGCTCTGTCTATTACAGAAATCAGGTATTGATTGCCTTTCCTGAAAATAGGCCATCAATATTAAAGTACCAGAAAAGCCCTTTAAGGTTGGCATTAGTACTAGAGTCACAGTGCACACCTATTACATGTACAGTATATTCATATGTAGTTGGGTTGGTTTTGTGAAGTAGAGAATTAATGGGGGCCAGTTTGCATTCCTTTGGGTTGTAGTTGAAATGAAATAATCATAGTATTTTTGTAGAAATTATTTTTATAATATCACCACTGAGCTATCTGTTT
Source organism: Bufo bufo (assembly GCF_905171765.1). Classification (NCBI taxonomy): domain Eukaryota; kingdom Metazoa; phylum Chordata; class Amphibia; order Anura; family Bufonidae; genus Bufo; species Bufo bufo. The sequence goes on from NC_053390.1 coordinate 292,276,986, forward strand.
ACAGGATCTTCTATACGCTGTGACACAGTGAGGGGAATGTTCTGGGAAAACAGGTATGTTCCTCCCAGCGTGTGCTGCTGGGCTGATTTGCAGCCAGGTGGGGTCAAATACCGGACTGGATTTTAATTGCCGGTCCGGGTTTTTGGCAGCTGGGCTCAGCAGCAGGATCTCTGTGTTGGGAACTGAGGCTTGGTGCCAGGTTGGAGGGCTGAGACCCATTGGCCAAGGAAACAGGCCCCCTAAAGCCTGCCGTGGACTGCTGGAGGCAGAGCTGACATCAAGGTGACTTGTCTTATATGAACTTTCCAATTTGTGTGAAGTTACACCAAGATGTACTTTCTATTGTGTGTGAAGTAAACACCAAGACTGCAAGGTAACGCTTTGCCTCAAGTGTGAATAAACACTGAACTTGTCTTTTGCCTCTGTACTTCGTCCGCTTACCCTATCTACCAGAGCAAAACCCCACAACGCCTAGACATATTAGACTGCTGTTCTTCAGTATTAGAATATGAGCTCAAGTGCAGTCTCTTATTCTGAATAAAAAATACTTGCCTTGGCGTTTGTTGAATCTTCTTATGTAATTCCTCTGATGTACAACAGTGCAACCAGCATTCTGTGTGCCACCATCAAACTCTTTTTTTGGAGGCTCAGCTTTCACTAACATGCTAAACAGACTGGCTGCATAAATTTAGCTGCTGTTGATTTCTAGAGGACTCACTGATGTACAAAGTTAACAGGAAATTGGTCAGTTGGCGTTAAGTTCCTGGGGTAGCAACCAGCAACTGAATCTTTAAGAGGAGAAGTTTAAAGGAAAAAATCACAATGCATTATACACTGCCTGTCCAAAAAAAAAGTCGCCACCAAAAAAAAAAGGTCACACACTCTAATATTTCGTTAGACCGCCTTTAGCTTTGATTTTTTATTACGGCGCGCATTCGCTGTGGCATTGTTTCGATAAGCTTCTGCAATGTCACAAGATTTATTTCCATCCAGTGTTGCATTAATTTTTCACCAAGATCTTGCATTGATGATTGTAGAGTCTGACTGCTGCACAAAGCCTTCTCCAGCACATCCCAAAGATTCTCAATGGGGTTAAAGTCTGGACTCTGTGGTAGCCAATCCGTGTGTGAAAATGATGTCTCATGCTCCCTGAACCACTCTCACAATTTGAGCCCGATGAATCCTGGCATTGTCATCTTGGAATATGCCCGTGCCATCAGGGAAGAAAAAATCCATTGATAGAATAACCTGGTCATTCAGTATGGTCAGGTAGTCAGCTGACCTCATTCTTGGAGCACGTACTGCTGCTGAACCAAGACCTGACCAACTGCAGCAACCCCAGATCATAGCACTGCCCCCACAGGCTTGTACAGTAGGCACTAGGCATGATGGGTGCATCACTTCATCTGCCTTTCTTCTTACCCTGATGCGCCCATCACTCTGGAACAGAGTAAATCTTGACTCATCAGACCACAAAACCTTCTTCTATTGCTTCAGAGTCCAATCGTTATGCTCCCTTGCAGATTGAAGCCTTTTTTTTCTGGTTTGCCTCACTGATTAGTGGTTTTCTTACGGCTACACAGCTGTTCAATCCCATTCCCTTGAGTTCCCTTCTCATTGTGAGTGTGGAAATGCTCTTACTTTCACTATTAAACATAGCCCCGAGTTCTACTGTTGTTTTTTTTTTAATTTGATTTTGCCAAACGTTTAAGTGATCACTGATCACGATCATTCAGTATTTTTTCCCGCCACTTTTCTTCCTCGAATACGATGGGTCCCCACTATCCTTCCAGTTTTTAATATTGCGTTGGACAGTTCTTAACCCAATTTAAGTAGTTTCTGCAATCTCCTTAGATGTTTTCTCTGCTTGATGCATGCCAATGATTTGACCCTTCCCAAACAGACTAACATCTTTTCCACGACCACGAGATGTCTCTTTCGGCATGGTTGTTTAACCCCTTAAGGACCGGGCTCATTTTCACCTTAAGGACCAGGCCATTTTTTGCAAATCTGACCAGTGTCACTTTAAGTGCTCATAACTTTAAAACGCTTTGACTTACCCAGGCCGTTCTGAGATTGTTTTTTCGTCACATATTGTACTTCATGACACTGCTAAAATTGGGTCAAAAAAGTTAATTTTTTTGCATAAAAAAATACAATTTTTACCGTAAATTTTGAAAAATTAGCAAATTTCAAATTTTCAGTTTCTCTACCTCTGTAATACATAGTAATACCCCCAAAAATTGTGATGACTTTACATTCCCCATATGTCTACTTCATGCTTGAATTGTTTTGGGAATGATATTTTATTTTTTGGGGATGTTACAAGGCTTAGAAGTTTAGAAGCAAATTTAGAAATCTTCAAAATCCCACTTTTTATGGACCAGTTCAGGTTTGAAGTCATATTGTGAGGCTTAGATAATAGAAACCTCCCCATTCTAGAAACTACACCCCTCAAGGTATTCAAAACTGTTTTTTCAAACTTTTTTAACCCTTTAGGTCTTCCACAAGAGTTAATGGCAGATGGAGAAACAATTTTGAAATTTATATTTTTTGGAAAATTTTCCAATATAATCCATTTTTTCCAGGAGCAAAACAAAGGTTCACTGCCAAACAACACTCAAAATGGGTTGCCCTGATTCTGTAGTTTGCAAAAACACCCCATATGTGGTCGTAAACTACTGTTTGGCCGAACGGTAGCACATAGAAGGAGGGGAACACCATATGGGTTTTGGAAGGCAGATTTGGCAGGACTGGTTTTGTTTATACCATGTCCCATTTGAAGCCCCCTGTTGCACCCCTAGAATAGAAATTTCAAAAAAGTGACTCCATCTAAGAAAGTACACCCCTCAAGGTATTCAAAACTGGGTTTACAAACTTTGTTAACCCTTTAGGTGTTCCACAAGAGTTAATGGCAGATGGAGAAACAATTTTGAAATTTCTATTTTTTGGAAAATTTTCCAATATAATCAATTCTTTCCAGGAGTAAAACAAGGGTTAACTGCCAAACAACACTCAAAATGGGTTGCCCTAATTCTGTAGTTTGCAGAAACACCCCATATGTGGTCGTAAACTACTGTTTGGCCGAACGGTAGCACATAGAAGGAGGGGAACACCATATGGGTTTTGGAAGGCAGATTTGGCAGGACTGGTTTTGTTTATACCATGTCCCATTTGAAGCCCCCTGTTGCACCCCTAGAATAGAAATTTCAAAAAAGTGACTCCATCTAAGAAAGTACACCCCTCAAGGTATTCAAAACTGGGTTTACAAACTTTGTTAACCCTTTAGGTGTTCCACAAGAGTTAATGGCAGATGGAGAAACAATTTTGAAATTTCTATTTTTTGGAAAATTTTCCAATATAATCAATTTTTTCCAGGAGTAAAACAAGGGTTAACTGCCAAACAACACTCAAAATGGGTTGCCCTGATTCTGTAGTTTGCAAAAACACCCCATATGTGGTCGTAAACTACTATTTGGCTAAACGGCAGGACATAGAAGAAGGGGAACGTCATATGGTTTTTGGAAGGCAGATTTTGCTGGACTGGTTTATTGACACCATGTACCCTTTCAAGCCCCCTGATGCACCCCTAGAGTAGAAACTCCATAAAAGTGACCCCATCTAGGAAACTACGGGATAAGGTGGTTGTTGTTTTGGGACTATTTTTGGGGTAAATTTGATTTTTGGTTGCTCTATATTACTCTTTTTTGAGGCAATGTAACAAAAAAATTTAATTCTAAAATTGTTTCTACATTCACTATTTGGTTTTGTGGAACACCTAAAGGGTTAACATAGTTTGTAAAGTAACTTTTGAATACCTTGAGGGGTGTAGTTTCTTAGATGGGGTCACTTTTTTGGAGTTTCTAGTCTAGGCTACATCAGGGGGGGCTTCTAATGGGACATGGTGTCAAAAAAAAAACTGTCCATCAAAATCTGCCTTCCAGAAACCATATGGAGTTCCCTTCGTTCTATGCCCTGCCGTGCGGCTATATAACCATTTACGACCACATATGGGGTGTTTCTGCAAACTACAGAATCGGGGCAATAAATATTTAGTTTTGTTTGGCTGTTAACCCTTGCTTTATTACCGGCAAAATGGATTCAAATTGAAATTTTGCCCAAAAATGGGTGTTTTGGCACAGTTTTTATTTTATATTTTTAACACCGTTCATCCGAGGCGTTTGGTCAAAAGTTATTTTTATAGCGACGACTTTTACGCACGCGACGATGCCCAATATGTATGGCTCTCAGACTTTGGAGACACTAAGCAGGCATCCTAAAACTGCGGCCCTCCAGATATTGTAAAACTACAATTCCCACCATGCCCTGCTGATGGCTGTAGGTTGTCTGGGCATGCTGGGAGTTATAGTTTTACAACATCTGGAGGGCCGCAGTTTGAGGATGCCTGCTCTAAAACTAATATTTTTTGGGGAAAGAAAAATTGTTTCCGTGTCTCCAAAGTCTGAGAGCCATAGTGTTTTATGTTCTCTAGTGGACTGTTGAGGATTATAAAAATTTAGTACTCCATGGAAGTGTGATACTCCCTGAAGCAATTGATAATGCAGAGGCCCGGATGATCGGGGCAAGTGTCACATTGAGTAGTGGTGTCCTTCCGTATCCCCCTCTTGTGACACACTCTGCACTTTTTTTGGGTTCGTCCCTTCTTTCCAGTATGGGGGACCACACCTGGAAAGTGTTGGCCAGGGACGATCCGGGCGCCTCCAATTCCCGAGGTACTCCGGCCTGCTCTTTCCCGGTCCGAAAAGATCAGGTCCTTGAGGACTGCCTCATAGAACTGGAGGAATGTCCCTGTGCTGCCAGCGCTTCGGGATAGTACAAAAGAGTTGTACATGGCAACCTGTACCAAGTAGACCGCAACTTTTTTGTACCATGCCCGGGTTTTGCGCATGGCATTATATGGCGTGAGGACTTGATCAGAGAGATCAACTCCTCCCATATACCGATTGTAGTCGACGATACAATCGGGCTTGAGGACCGTTGCCGCGGTACCTCGCACAGGGACAGGGGTGGTGCCGTTACCGTGGATTGTGGACAGCATAAGGACATCCCTCTTGTCCTTATACCTGACCAGCAACAGGTTTCCACTGGTAAGGGCACGGGTCTCACCCCTGGGGATAGGTACCTGGAGGGGGTAGGCAGGGAGGCCGCGTTGATTTTTCCGCACGGTCCCACAAGCGAACGTGGATCTGGCGGCAAGGGACCTGAACAAGGGAATGCTGGTATAAAAGTTATCCACGTACAAGTGGTAACCATTATCCAGCAGTGGGTACATAAGGTCCCACACGAGTTTCCCGCTAACACCCAGAGTGGGGGGACATTCTGGGGGTTCAATACGGGAATCTCGCCCCTCGTACACACGAAATTTGTAAGTGTACCCTGAGGCACTCTCACAAATTTTGTATAGCTTCACGCCATACCTCGCCCGCTTTGTGGGAATGTATTGGCGGAAACTGAGTCTCCCTTTGAACGCAACAAGAGACTCATCAACCGCGACCTCCCTTCCAGGTACGTAGGCCTGCTGAAATGTGGCCCCAAAGTGATCGATGACCGGCCGTATCTTATACAGCCGGTCATAGGCAGGATCACCTCGGGGTGGACATGCTGCATTATCGGAATAATGCAGACATTTCCGGATGGCCTCAAACCGGTGACGTATCATGACCATACTGTACAGTGGGGTCTGGTATAGGACGTCCCCACTCCAGTATTGCCTGACACTGGGTTTTTGGACTAGACCCATATGCAGCACGAGGCCCCAAAATGTCCTCATTTCGGCTGCACTGACCGGCGTCCAGCCACCGGGTCTAGCCAAAACTGAGCCTGGGTTTTGAGCGACGAACTGTTGGGCGTACAGATTCGTCTGCTCCACCATCAAATTCACCAGTGAGTTACTGAAAAAAAAACTAAAATAGTCTATTTCAGTAAACCCCACTGTGGGAATCTGGATTCCAGGATTGCCAGCAAAATCCGGAATCTCAGGCTCAAAGTCCACTGGGGGACACCAGCTAAGTTCATCGGCAGGGGGCTCCGGTGGACCTATTTGGTGGGCCGGGAAACCAGTGGGGGGCAGGTGGGTAGGGGGGGCTGGTGGGGGGGGCAAGTGGCAGGAGGGGTCTGGGTTAGGGTTAGATGGAAGTTTGGAATAAAAGTACTTTTTTTTTTTTTTTTCTAACTTACTTTTCCCTTCTTTCCCTGCCTAACGGTGCCTCTCCCTCACTGACCCTAACCTACCTGGGTGGCGATGGGTGCAGGAGGGTGATGGATTCCGATTAGGGGGACACAGGAGCTGGTGCTGGACGATGCTGCACGGTCAGGGTGCTGGACAGGAAGAGGAGGGGAGAGAGGAGCGCAGGAAGTTTGAATCTCGCGCCTCTCTCCCCTGCACCAATCAGCACCCTGGACAGCGGCATTCAGCACCAGGGCCAGCACCGCCTCTCCAAATCCTCGGACTGCGATAGGTGGTGTATAATTACGCCACCGATCGCAGTCTTTTTCCGGTTCATCGGGTCACAGGACACCCGAATGGACCGGAAACGCAGAAAACCGCAGGTCTGAATTGACCTGCGGTTTTCTGCGATCGCCGATACGGGGGGGTCAAATGACCCCCCCCCTGCATTGTTACGGGATGCCGGCTGAATGATTTCAGCCGAAATCCCGTTCCGATTAACCCCTGTGGCGCCGGAGTTCCGATTTTAAGTCAGGACGTACCGGTACGTCCTCGGTCCTTAAGGACTCGGGAAATAGGGCGTACCGGTACGTCCTAGGTCCTTAAGGGGTTAAGAAATGAGAAGCAACTCATTGCACCAGTTGGGGTTAAATAACTTGTTGCCAGCTGAAAGATAATCGCCCATGCAGTAATTATCCAATAAGAGGCTCATAACTATTTGCTTAGTTAAATCCAGGTGGCAACTTTTTTTTTGGACAGGCAGTGTATATTTGGAAGTGAATCCAGTAACATCTAACTAAAGAGAAGCACAAAAACTTTAAATAATTTCCGTGATGTCATTATAATGTGCCTTAAAAGATAACTGTCATATTTTCATCAAAAAATACATTTTAGCATATGTTACTGCTGCAGCAGCATTATGCATAAAGCAATCTTTCGTTTCTTCACTTACCACTGTTTTCCCTGAGTTTTCCCCTTAGTTACGGCTATTTCGAATCCTACATTATGAGGATCTTCTCAAGATGGCTCCTCTGCTAGTTCTCTGAGGCCAAAACTGCGATCCCTCAGGTCACATACAAACTTGCTGTAGCCAGCAGATTCCTGCCAGCCAATCAGATTGGATTACTGAGAGACACGCCTCCTCACTCTGAAGCCTAATGCAAGAATGCAGTGTGAAGGACCGCCCCTCTGTCTTCCTACCTGGAGACAGATGAGCCATAGCAACGGTCTTTTAAGGGAGCAGTGGAAAGGGACAGTAGACATTAATGAAAGCTGTTATTATAAGGTACAGATCTTTTGGCAATCATTGACAGACTAACTCAGGTATACATGCCTAGCTCTAATAAACTAGCAAATAAAAAAAAAATATGACAGTTATCCTTTAAATGTCTTTTTGTAATTATTAACTGCCTCCGGACTGCCTAACGCAGGATCGCGTTTCGGAGGCGGCAGCTGCAGGCAGAGTCACGCATATACGCGTCATCTCGCGAGACGCGAGATTTCGCTCAAAGCCGGCCCGCGCATGTGCATCGCGGGCCGGCAAAAGTTCAAGGAGTATTTCGTCAGCAACCTGCCAGCCAATGATCGTTGCTGGCAGGTTGCTGATTTTTAAAAAATCGAATCAGAAGCCATCTAACACCTTATATTTATAAATATAAGGTGTTAAATGGCTTCTCTGCTCCTCTGCTGGTCCTTTTGGTCGGTTGGTTCCAGCAGAGGAGCAGACATCACAGTGAGTACACCCAACACCACACTTAGCCCCCAGATCACCCCCCATCACCCCCAATTAACCCCTTGATCACCCCTTAAACTGTCACTTTTTTTTTCTCACTAGTATTGAGGTTTTAGGATAGTTTAGGTCCCTTGGTTAGGTAGTTAGCGTCAGTTAGCGCCCAGCCCACCGCACCGCAGTCACTTATTCGCTGATTAGCGTATTGCTAATCAGCATTTGTACTTTTATAGTATCTGTAAGTGATCAAAACTGATCACAGTCAGATCTATAATTGTATTAGTGTCACCTTAGTTCACCCTCCACCCAAAACGCAGTGTTTGCCCGATCACGCCTGATCGGTCGCCCACACGTGCGTTCACCCACGCGCGCCCCGCCGCAGTGACAAAAAGATATATATTTTTTGATCACTGCACAATCACTTTACAAGCGCTGCGGCGATAAAAAAACCTGTTTTGATATTTTTTATCAATCGCAGCGGCCTCCGGTACTTCGCTAGCCTCCCATTTGTAAGACAGGCTTGCTTTTTTTCTTGGGAAGTCTCAGGGAATACCCCTAAATTTAGTAGTCCAAATGTCAAACAGGGGGTATTCTTCTGAAGAGGCCTACAGGCTTCTGACCCAGTCGGATGAGGAATGGGAACCCTCATCTGACGAATCTAGCGGGTCAGAATATGGACCTGTAGAAAGCAGTGGCAGTCTGACCCAAAGTTCGGACCAGGAGGTTGGGGTCCCTGATAGCACCAGGCGTACCCGGCCCCTTGTTGCTAGACCACAGGTTGCGCAGGATCCGCTTCAAGAGCAGCAGAGTGGGGCTGGCGCTGTCGGATTACGTGGTGAGGCATACACCAGCAGCGCAGCCCTCCCTGGACCTAGTACCAGCATTGCCGTACAACATGGTGAAGTGGCGAGCACCAGAAGGGCAGTTGAAGCTGGTACGGTGGCACGTGCAATAGTTACCCCGTCGCAGCCACCGCACAGACAGGCCCGTAGAGTCCCTGAGGTGCTGGCAAACCCTGATTGGCAGTCCCCAACTTCAGCCGCACCTTTAGTTCCCCCTTTCACCGCCCAGTCTGGAGTTCAGGTTGAGACAGCTCAGATCGGTTCGGCACTGGGATTTTTTGAGCTGTTCTTGACTGCGGAGCTCTTGGACTTAGTCGTGGCAGAAACAAATCGGTATGCCACTCAATTATAGCCGCCAACCCGGGAAGCTATTATGCCCAGCCTTTCCGGTGGAAACCAGTCCAAGTTTCCGAATGAATTTTTTTTCTGGGCCTTCTCCTCAACATGGGTCTAACCAAAAAGCATGAATTGCGGTCATATTGGTCCACGAACCCAATTCATCACATGCCCATGTTCTCTGCTGCTATGTCCAGGGCACGATTTGAGGCCATCCTGCGTTTCCTGCACTTTAGCGACAACACCAACTCCCGTCCCAGATGCCACCCAGCTTTTGACCGGCTCCACAAAATTCGGCCCCTCATAAACCACTTCAACAACAAATTTGCAGATTTGTATACCCCTGAGCAAAACATCTGCGTAGACGAGTCCCTTATACATTTTACCGGGCGCCTTGGCTTCAAACAATACATCCCAAGCAAGCGCGCCCGGTATGGGGTCAAATTGTATAAGCTCTGTGAAAGGGCCACAGGCTATACCCACAAATTTCGGATCTATGAGGGAAAAGATCAGACCCTGGAGCCGGTCGGTTGCCCTGACTACCTGGGGAGCAGTGGGAAGACAGTCTGGGACTTGGTGTCACCCTTATTTGGCAAGGGGTACCATCTTTATGTGGACAATTTTTACACAAGTGTGCCCCTCTTCAGGCATTTGTTCCTAGAACAGATTGGCTGCTGTCGCACCATGCGACCTAGTCGCCGGGGCTTCCCCCAACGGCTCGTTACCACCCGTCTTGCAAGGGGGGAGAGGGCTGCCTTGTGTAGCGAAGAACTGCTCGCGGTGAAATGGAGAGACAAGCGTGACGTTTACATGCTCTCCTCCATTCACGCAGACACGACAATACAAATTGAACGGGCAACCAGTGTCATTGAAAAGCCCCTCTCAGTCCACGACTATAATGCGCTCATGGGAGGGGTGGACCTCAATGACCAGATGTTGGCTCCCTATTTAGTTTCCCGACGCACCAGACGCTGGTATAAGAAGGTGTCTGTATATTTGATTCAATTGGCGATGTACAATAGTTTTGTTCTCTACAGTAAGGCTGGGAGAACAGGATCCTTCCTCAAATTTCAGGAAGAGATCATCGCGAACCTCCTGTATCCAGGAGGTTCCGTGGCCCCAACCACCAGTGTAGTGAGCCGTCTACACGAGCGACATTTCCCCAATGTCGTTGCTGGTACCTCAACCCAACCGTCACCCCGAAAAAGATGTCGTGTCTGTAGCAGGAGTGGAATAAGGCGTGACACCCGCTATTTCTGTCCTGACTGCCCTGACCACCCTGCCCTATGCTTAGGGGAGTGTTTCCGGAAGTACCACACACAGGTACACTTAGCATAGGGATTGCATCTCACAGGACAGGCACACAGGGCTATTAGGACCCTTTCACTCACAGATGCTGCAAACCTCTCCTTTCACCCGGGATAAAGTGCATAATGTACTTCGCCACATCTTTGGGCGATTTGCGCTTTGCACATTGTCCCATGGGGAAGGAGAGGTTTGCCCTATAAAGGTAAAAAAATAAAAACAAAAAAAAACACTGGTAAGCAAAAAAGTTAACGTTCAGTTCAAAAAGTTAAATAAAGTTTATATGTTCCGTTCAAATGTTATTATAAAGTTAATAAATTTATTGCGTTGCGGCCTGGTTTTTTCTTTTTTGTTTTGTTTTTTTTTACCTTCCAGGTGGACCAACCGATCGACTAGCTGCAGCACTGATGTGCATTCTGACAGAAGCATTGCGCTGCTGTCAGATTACACAAAAGTCGGTGTATGCGGCGCTGCAAGACAAGATTTCTCCTCTGCAGTAAAAGATACGTTTGCCGAGGCATATAAGCTGAGGAGGCGGCGGTGTTCATATACTTTGGCAAACACTTTGTATATAAAAATAAAATATAAATCCCGGCAATGATTTATTCATCCACATCGATTGATGTGAATGGAGAAATCGGGTTTGCCAGGGCATACAAGCTAAGTGGGCAAAGGGGCCCACATTCCAAAGAGCACCTTTAGGATTTCACATGACCTGTGAAATCCTAAAGGTGCTCTTTGGAATGTGGGCCCCTTTGCCCACCTAGGCTGCAAAAAAGTGTCACACATCTGGTATCGACGTACTCAGGAGAAGTTGGGCAATGTGTTTTGGGGTGTCATTTTACATATACCCATGCTGGGTGAGAGAAATATCTCAGTCAAATGCCAACTTTGTATAAAAAAATGGGAAAAGTTGTCTTTTGCCGAGATATTTATCTCACACACCATGGGTATATGTAAAATGACACCCCAAAACACATTGCCCAACTTCTCCTGAGTACGGCGATACCAGATGTGTGACACTTTTTTGCAGCCTAGGTGGGCAAAGGGGCCCACATTCCAAAGAGCACCTTTAGGATTTCACAGGTCATTTTTTACACATTTTGATTTCAAACTACTTACCACACATTAGGGCCCCTAGAATGCCAGGGTAGGTCAGAAGTGTACTGTAGGTCAGAAGTGTAAAAAGTGGCCTGGTCATTAAGGGGGTTTAAGCTAGGGGGGCTGAGGTGGTTAAAGGGCGCCTGTCAGCAGATTTGTACCTCTAAAACTGGTTGACCTGTTGCTTGTGCACCTGGGGGCTAAAGGATTCTGTGTTGTGTTATGTGCCCGCATTTATGAAAAAATGAAGTTTTACTTAATGCAAATGAGCCTCTAGGAGCAACCGGGCATTGCCATTACAGCTGGAGGCTCTGCTCTTTCTGCAAGTGCCACACCCTCTGCATTTTGATTGACAGGGCCAGGTGTGAAAAAGTCATTATGCCCTGTCAATCAAAGTGCAGAGGTGACCCCAGTTGCAGAGAGATTGGTGTAATGGCAACGCCCCTGTTCCTCCTAGAGGTTCATTTGTATATATTGAAACTTCATTTTTCTTAGCTATGCGGGCACATATGAACATGGGACCAACACAGATGCCTTCAGCTGCCAAGTGCACATGTAACAGGTCAGCCAGTTTCATAGGTACTAATCTGCTGACAGATGCCTTGTAAAGTTGGAGCATTTAAAATATTATTATGCTTCATATTATTATATGGTACCAATATATGCTCAAACATTTTATAGTTAGATAAAGCAATAAACATACAAAATGATCAATAATGATAACAAATGAGCAACAAAAAGAGTTTATAGCACTGCAAAAGAAAGCAGTAGATTATGTTGCTGCTTTAATTTTCCAAAGGATCTTGTAAAGAAATACACTAACCTCATAAATGGCTATGGACAATACATATTGGTTTGCTACAAAACTACTTGGAAACTGAGTGCAGTTGGCCTGATGGGTCATAGCATGACCAATCTCTAGGCTGGTATTTTGATTTTATTTCAGAATAATAAAATTGATAATAGGGACCTGTATAAATGTATGTGTGTAGCACTGGCAGAATAGTTATGAAGCTAAAATGTGTTGACCATACCAAAGACGTTTATAGGAATTATAAGGATCTGTCATTACTTGTCCATGGCTGTGATACAAGCCACTTCTTGGGAGGCTAGACATGACCTATAGTGGAAGCTTGGTTACCTGGAGGCCAGTAGGTTCAGTTTTGAGGAGTTCCTGACTGAACAGATTTGTCCCTGAAAGTGGGTTTTGTGAGTGGGTCTGAGTAAAGAGTTACAGGTCTCTAGACAGTAAAGGCGGGTTTACACTCTCCTATCTAACAGCCAATTGTTTGGAAGGAAGCGTTCCTTCCCGACAGTCGGTTGCTCGAACAGTGAAGGAGCTCACTGCATTTTACAATGTCAGAAGTATGGGATTCATGAGACCATTTATGATGATTTATCCCTCATTTTCCTTGGGCAGATATTCCAGAATGACTGACACTTCTAAACATATATTGTTAACCAGTCAAATAACTGTTGTTGGAAGTGGAAAGCATCCTGAAAAAGTGTAAATTGTAAATTACTTTAGGGCTCATTTGCATGGGCTGATACTCAGGGTAATGATCGACAATAAGGGCATTCATTCTCAGTCATTGCCAAATTTTTCAAGCTTCATTTACAAATACAACAGGATGGGGATGAACATTCAGTACTGTGATTGTTCATCCCCATACAGATTGTCACGGGGTTCCGAAGGTGCACTCGGTCCCCCATTGCCCGCAGAACTGTTGCTTAGCTTTTGGAATGAGATTCTGTGTTTGACCTCATTCCCAGGGCGGCTTTACTAGCTGGGTGGCTCCCTGCTCCTAGTCTGCCTTGAGCGCCGAGCTGATCACTCGGTGCTCGACTGGTTGGTCTGTCGGTCATGTGACGCTGGCCACGTCACATGACCCTCACTCCCCACTATAAATACAGGCAGCCTGCTGGCTACAGGTTGCCTGTTAATTTCTAGGTTCCTGGCTATTTGTTGGACTGCTGAATACTTACCTGATCCTGTTCCTGACCATCCTTTTGCCTGCTCCTCTTGTACTGCGCTTCCGTCCTGGTATTGTGACCTCGGCTCCCACCTGACTACTCTCTTAGGACTCCTCTTGTACTTCTCTGCTCTCCTGGTATTTATGACCCCGGCTTCTCCTGACAATTCTCTGCTTGCTCCATTTGTACTTTGCAGCATTCCTGGTATTGACTCGGTCCGTTCACGTCCTGTTGTTTGTCTGTCTGTCATCCCTGCACTTACTCCAAGTTAGGGATTGCCGTCCAGTTGTCCCCTGTCATTAGGACTCGCGAGGCAAGTAGGCAGGGCCAGGGGTAAGGGTGGAGCGCAGTGGTCACTTCCCTCCCCCCTGTGTGTGTGTGTACGCGACCGTTACAGATTAACAGGCCCAATAACCACTGTATTATGAATCCTCTGGTGACCCTGACTGACCATGTCTCTAATCTGACGCAGAGGGTGCAGGAGTTAGGGGAAAAACTCAGTTCTTTTGAGTTAGGGCAAGGTTCTTCCACTCCTCAGGCCTCCAGTCCGCATTTTGAACCCCAAATTAAGCTCCCAGAACCCTTTTCTGGAGACCGGAGGAAGTTTCTCTCTTTTAAGGAGAGTTGCAAACTTTACTTCCGTTTGCGCCCCATGTCCTCTGGCCCCGAGAGTCAACGCGTGGGCATTATCATTTCCCGATTACAGGGTGATCCCCAGGACTGGGCGTTCTCTTTACCTGCTGGCACCAGTTGTTTATATTCTGTGGAGGGGTTCTTTCAGGCCTTGGGTACCCTCTATGAAGAACCAGACAGGGCTCTAGTAGCCGAGACGGCTCTAAAGGCACTGGTTCAGGGCAATTTACCAGCGGAGGATTATTGCACCCAATTCAGAAGGTGGTGTGTCCCCTCAGGATGAAACGAACCAGCCCTGAAGAGTCAGTTCAGGTCAGGTCTGTCTGATAAATTAAAGGATCTTCTGGTCAGTTATCAACTTCCAGAGACCTTAGAGGAGATGATGACCCTTGTTGTCCGACTTGACCGACGGGTTAGAGAGAGACGACAGGAACAACAGTTCTCTTCCCAGATGGTGGTCCAGCCAGAGGCCTATCCCAGAGACAATGCTGAGGTCTCCACCGAGGAACCCATGCAGGTTGGCATGACCCGAGGGAATCTTCGCCGCAGACGTGGAGAATGCTTTTACTGTGGAGATCCTGACCATTGGATCAACCAGTGTCCTAAGAAGGTCCTCTCTGTCAAGTCTCCTAAGACAAGGCAACCTAAAGACCAGGTACACCCTGAATTTTCTAAATGTAAGCTTTCGGTACCCATTACGATTTCTCTGGGAGTAGATAAATGGCCGGGTAAGGCCTTTATTGATTCTGGCTCAGCGGCTAGCTTTATTGACTCTGAGTATGCTGTAAGATTGGGTATTCCTATGTTTGCCTTACCAACTCCTATCCATGTCATGGCTATTGATGCTACTCCTCTTATTGGTGGTACGGTGAGCTTATGTACCTCGGAGATTTCTCTAACCGTGGGTGTGTGCCACTCAGAGAGATGTTCGCTTCTAGTCCTGGAGAACCTACCTGCTGAGGTGGTACTAGGGTTGCCTTGGCTCCGACTACATAACCCCACTATAGATTGGTCCAATGGGGAGTTGGTGAGATGGGGGCCTAAGTGTGACTCGTGCTTGTCCGTGGTACAGGCTGGGGTCTCAGTAAAGTCTGATACTTTACCCTCTGTTGTTAAAGAATATTCTGATGTATTCTCATTACCAACCCCGGAGGTTCTACCCCCCCATAGACCTTATGATTGTACCATAGAGTTAGTAGAGGGGGCCAAGTTTCCTAAAGGACGAATTTATAATCTTTCTATGCCCGAACGCAAGGCCATGGAAGATTATATTAAGGAGAGCCTTGGTAAAGGGCATATTAGACCTTCTGTCTCTCCTATGGGGGCAGGGTTTTTCTTCGTTAAGAAAAAAGATGGTGGTCTTAGGCCATGTATCGATTACCGGAGATTAAATAAAATCACTGTCCAGAATAGATACTCCCTCCCATTGATTCCGGATTTATTTAACCAGGTTCTGGGGGCAACCTGGTTTTCCAAAATTGACCTGAAAGGGGCATACAATCTAATCCGAATCAAGGAGGGAGACAAATGGAAGACAGCGTTCAATACTCCGGTAGGACACTTTGAATATCAAGTGATGCCTTTTGGACTCAGCAATGCCCCTGCTGTGTTCCAAAACTTCATGAATGACATTCTTAGGGAGTACTTAGGTAAATTTGTTATTGTCTATCTTGACGACATTTTGATATTCTCTCCTGACTTCGAATCCCATGTGTCTTATGTTAAACAAGTATTAGAGGTGTTGAGGGAGAATCAGCTATCCGCTAAACAAGAGAAATGTGTCTTTGGTGTACAGGAGATTCTGTTTCTAGGGCATGTTCTGACTCCTCACGCCTTCAAGATGGATCCTGGTAAGGTACTAGCAATTAAGGAATGGGTAAGACCTTCATCCTTAAAGGCCTTACAACGGTTCTTAGGTTTCGCCAATTACTATCGTAAATTTATTATGAATTTTTCCGTAATTGCTAAACCGTTGACCGACCTTACTAAGAAAGGGGCGGATTTGGAGAATTGGTCTACTGAGGCCATTTCTTCATTTGAAAAATTAAAAGAGGCATTTAGTAGCGCTCCCATTCTGATCCAGCCTGATCAGGAGAGACCTTTTATTGTGGAGGTGGATGCGTCCGAGGACGGCGTAGGAGCAGTCCTTTCACAAGGTCCTGCTAGCCTCACTAATCTGAGACCATGTGCCTTCTTCTCCAGGAAATTCTCTCCCACGGAGAGAAACTACGACATAGGGAATAGAGAGCTGCTGGCCATTAAATGGGCATTTGAGGAGTGGAGGCATTTCCTGGAGGGGGCAAGACATTGTGTAACTGTTGTCACTGACCATAAAAACCTTTTGTTTCTCGAGTCTGCTAAGAGGTTGAATCCCCGTCAAGCCAGATGGGCTCTGTTTTTTACTCGTTTTGATTTTTCCATCACGTTCAGGCCGGGAAGTAAAAATGTGAAGGCGGACGCATTATCTCGGAGCTTCCAGGCTTTTTAACCTACTGAGGTACCACCTGAATCCATCCTACCAGCAAAAATCTTTTTAGCAGCTCTTACCCAGGATATCTCGGCTCGCATTAGGTCTGAACAACATCTGGCACCGGTATCCACCCCAACAGATAAGTTGTTTGTTCCCGTACAATTTCGTCTCCAGCTGTTGGGTGAGTGTCACGATTCTGCCTTTTGTGGACATCCGGGTGTTGAGGGCACTAAGGATCTGGTTTCTAGATCTTATTGGTGGCCCACTCTAACTAGGGATGTCAAGTCCTACGTGTCAGCCTGTGAGGTTTGTGCCAGGTCCAAGACACCTAGGACTCGCCCTGCTGGTAACCTACGACCCCTACCCATTTCCAGTAGACCCTGGTCCCATATCTCGATGGACTTTATAACTGACCTACCGCGGGCGAAGGGTAAGACTGTGGTTTGGGTAGTGGTCGATAGGTTTAGCAAGATGGTTCATTTCATTCCCCTGTCTAAACTTCCAAATGCTAAAACCCTGGCATCTATTTTTGTGAGAGAGATTGTTCGTTTACATGGCATCCCGGAAAATATTGTTTCTGACAGGGGTGTGCAGTTTGTGTCCAAATTCTGGAGGGCCTTCTGTCAAAGATGTAAAATTTCATTGTCTTTTTCTTCCGCCTACCATCCTGAGAGTAATGGGCAGACTGAACGCCTTATTCAGTCTCTGGAACAATTCTTGAGGTTGTATGTTGCTGATGACCAGCAATTATGGGTCAAATTCCTTCCGTTGGCTGAATTTGCTTTGAATAACCGTGTCAATTCTTCTGCTGGGGTCTCCCCTTTCTTTTGTAACCATGGTTTTCATCCCCGTTTTCATTCTGGGTCGTCCGTCTCCTCCTCTAACCCTGAAGCGGATAAACTCTCCTCCGAACTGTGCACAGTTTGGGCCCGGGATCAATCGAACCTAGAAAAGGCTCAATGTTCTCAAAAACTCAAGGCCGATAGGAGACGTTCAAGGGGGGTAAACTTTCAGGTTGGGGATAAAGTATGGTTGTCCTCCAAGAATCTATCTCTCAAGGTAACTTCTAAAAAATTTGCTCCTCGTTTTATTGGACCATATAAGATCACGGAAGTAATTAACCCAGTATCTTTTAGGTTGGAGCTGCCTGAGTCATTCCACATTCATAATGTGTTCCATAAATCTCTGCTTAAAAAATATTTTGAACCGGTAGTACCATCAAAAGCCTCGCCTCCGCCGGTTCTTGTTAATGATGCTGTCGAGTATGTGGTGTCTAAAATAGTGGATGTCAGGAAGGTGCGTAATTCCTTGCAGTACCTGATTCACTGGAAGGGGTATGGACCTGAAGAGAGATTTCGGGTACCTGCCAGGGAGGTTCATGCTCCTAGACTTGTTCGTAAATTTCATTTAGAACACCCTGAAAAGCCATCGCCTGAAGTCTTGGGTCCGGTGGCCCCTCGTAAAAGGGGGGGTACTGTCACGGGGTTCCGAAGGTGCACTCGGTCCCCCATTGCCCGCAGAACTGTTGCTTAGCTTTTGGAATGAGGTTCTGTGTTTGACCTCATTCCCAGGGCGGCTTTACTAGCTGGGTGGCTCCCTGCTCCTAGTCTGCCTTGAGCGCTGAGCTGATCACTCGGTGCTCGACTGGTTGGTCTGTCGGTCATGTGACGCTGGCCACGTCACATGACCCTCACTCCCCACTATAAATACAGGCAGCCTGCTGGCTACAGGTTGCCTGTTAATTTCTAGGTTCCTGGCTATTTGTTGGACTGCTGAATACTTACCTGATCCTGTTCCTGACCATCCTTTTGCCTGCTCCTCTTGTACTGCGCTTCCGTCCTGGTATTGTGACCTCGGCTCCCACCTGACTACTCTCTTAGGACTCCTCTTGTACTTCTCTGCTCTCCTGGTATTTATGACCCCGGCTTCTCCTGACAATTCTCTGCTTGCTCCATTTGTACTTTGCAGCATTCCTGGTATTGACTCGGTCCGTTCACGTCCTGTTGTTTGTCTGTCTGTCATCCCTGCACTTACTCCAAGTTAGGGATTGCCGTCCAGTTGTCCCCTGTCATTAGGACTCGCGAGGCAAGTAGGCAGGGCCAGGGGTAAGGGTGGAGCGCAGTGGTCACTTCCCTCCCCCCTGTGTGTGTGTGTACGCGACCGTTACACAGATTTTTTGTTTGTCGGGTGCACATAACTGTTTACAAAGAGCAGTTTTTGGCTAACAAATTATTTTAGATAAACAGTGGATTACCTGGCAAACTAGCATCTCAGATTTCACGGTCAATAGCAACCGCGGCATCTGAGAGGGTTACACAGAGGGAAGGGGATCCCTTTGTCCTCCAATCAGAGCCGCTGTGATGAAATTACAAGGTCTGAATGGTTACAATAACAACTGGCACCTTGTGAAGGATCTTAGGCATGCCATAGCAAACTGCCTGTTAAGCTCGGCCAACAGCATGGATTAATAGGCAGCCTGTCAAAATCCCATGGACCACAACAGTATACTATTGCAGTCTATGGGATAAACAATCACATGTTAAAGTCCTTTATGGGAAATATAAATTACAGTAAAAAAAGTTTTCAAATGTTTTAAAAAATAAAACAAAAACATTAAAGGGAATCTGTTATCAGGTTTTAGCATATTAACCACCTCAGCTCCCCTAGCTTAAACCCCCTTAATGACCAGACCACTTTTTACAATTCTGCACTACACTACTTTCACGGTTTATTGCTCGGTCATACAACTTACCACCCAAATGAATTTTACCTCCTTTTCTTCTCACTAATAGAGCTTTCATTTGGTGGTATATCATTGCTGCTGACACTTTTACTTTTTTTGTTATTAATCGAAATTGACCGAAATTTTTGCAAAAAAATGACATTTTTCACTTTCTGTTGTAAAATTTTTCAAACAAAACTGCATTTCTATAGAAATTTTTCTCGAAATGTATTGTTCTACATGTCTTTGATTAAAAAAAATGCAATGTGTATATTTATTGGTTTGCGCAAAAGTTATAGCGTTTACAATCTATGGTACAAAAATGTGAATTTCCGCATTTTGAAGCAGCTCTGACTTTCTGAGCACCTGTCATGTTTCCTGAGGTTCTACAATGCCCAGACAGTAGAAACACCCCACAAATGACCCCATTTCGGAAAGTAGACACCCTAAGGTATTCGCTGATGGGCATAGTGAGTTCATGGAAGTTTTTATTTTTTGTCACAAGTTAGCGGAAAATGATTTTTATTTTTTTATTTTAATTTTTTTCTTGCAAAGTCTCATATTCCACTAACTTGTGACAAAAAATAAAATTTTACATGAACTCACCATACTCCTCATGGAATACCTTGGGGTGTCTTCTTTCCAAAATGGGGTCACTTGTGGGGTATTTATACTGCCCTGGCATTTTAGGGGACCTAAAGCGTGAGAAGTAATTTGGAATCCAAATGCGTAAAAAATGCCCTGTGAAATCGTAAAGATACTCTTTGGAATTTGGGCCCCTTTGCGCACCTAGGCTGCAAAAAAGTGTCACACATGTGGTATCGCCGTACTCAGGAGAAGTAGGGCAATGTGTTTTGGGGTGTATTTTTACATATATCCATGCTGGGTGAGATAAATATCTCTGTAAAAGACAACTTTTCCCATTTTTTTTATACAAAGTTGTCATTTTACAGAGATATTTCTCTCACCCAGCATGGGTATATGTAAAAAGACACCCCGAAACACATTGCCCTACTTCTCCTGAGTACGGCGATACCACATGTGTGACACTTTTTTGCAGCCTAGGTGCGCAAAGGGGCCCAAATTCCAATGAGTATCTTTTAGGAGGGCATTTGGATTCGAGACTTCTTCTCACGCTTTAGGGCCCCTAAAATGCCAGGGCAGTATAAATACCCCACATGTGACCCCATTTCGGAAAGAAGACACCCCAAGGTATTCCGTGAGGGGCATGGCGAGTTCATAGAAGTTTTTTTTTTTGGCACAAGTTAGCGGAAATTATTCTTTTTTTCTTCTCACAAAGTCTCCCTTTCCGCTAACTTGTGACAAAAAGTTCAATCTTTCATGGACTCAATATGCCCCTCAGCAAATACCTTGGGGTGTCTACTTTCCGAAATGGGGTCATTTGTGGGGTGTGTTTACTGTTCTGGAATTTTGGGCGGGGCTAAATTGTGAGCAACCCTGTAAAGCCTAAAGGTACTCGTTGGACTTTCGGCCCCTTTACGCACCTAGGCTGCAAAAAGTGTCACACATGTGGTATTGCCGTACTCAGGAGAAGTAGGGCAATGTGTTTTGGGGTGTATTTTTACATATACCCATGCTGGGTGAGAGAAATATCTCTGTAAATTGACAACTTTGTATAAATTTTTTTAAATAGTTGTCATTTACAGAGATATTTCTCACACACAGTATGGGTATATGTAAAAATACACCCCAAAACACATTGCCCTACTTCTCCTGAGTCTGGCGATACCACATGTGTGACACTTTTTTGCAGCCTAGGTGTGCAAAGGGGCCCAAATTCCAATGAGAATCTTTACGATTTCACAGGGCATTTTTTTACGCATTTGGATTCCAAACTACTTCTCATGCTTTAGGGCCCCTAAAATACCAGGGCAGTATAAATACCCCACAAGTGACCCCATTTTGGAAAGAAGACACCCCAAGGTTTTCCGTGAGGGGCATGGCGAGTTCCTAGAATACTCTTTTTTTGTCACAAGTTAGCGGAAAATGTTTTTCTTTTTTTTCTCTCTTACAAAGTCTCATATTCCACTTACTTGTGACAAAAAATAAAATTTTACATGAACTCGCCATGCCCCTCACGAAATACTTTGGGGTGTCTTCTTTCCAAAATGGGGTTACATGTGGGGTATTTATACTGCCCTGGCATTTTAGGGGCCCTAAAGCGTGAGAAGAAGTCTGGAATATAAATGTAAAAAAAAGTTTTACGCATTTGGATTCCGTGAGGGGTATGGTGAGTTCATGTGAGATTTTTAGTGGAATATGAGACTTTGTAAGAAAAAACAAAAAAACAAAAAAAAATATATAAATTTCCGCTAACTTCTATGAACTCGCCATGCCCCTCAAAAGTGATCTTTTTATAGCGCCGCAGTGATTTTACTGTGTTTTTGCAGTGATCAGAAAAAAAAATATTTCTGGCACTGCGGTGGGGCGGACTGAACGCAAGTGTGCGCACAAGATCAGGCCTGATCGGGCGAACACTGCGTTTTTTGTAGAGCCTATAGAACATGTCCTATTCTTGTCCGCAATTGCGGGCAAGAAAAGGCATTTTCTATATAGTTCTGGCAATGTGCGGATCCGCAAAATGCGGAAAGCACATTGCCGGTGTCCGAGTTTTGCGGATCCGCGGTGTCCGTGTTTTGCGGATCCGTGTATCCGCAAAACACATACAGATGTCTGAATGGAGCCTTACAGGGGGGTGATCAATGACAGGGGGGTGATCAGGGAGTCTATATGGGGTGATCACCCCCCTGTCAGGCTCCATTCAGACGTCCGGATGTGTTTTGCGGATCCGCGGATCCGCAAAACACATACAGACGTCTGAATGGAGCCTGACAGGGGGGTGATCAGGGAGTCTATATGGGGTGATCACCCCCCTGTCATTGATCACCCCCCTGTAAGGCTCCATTCAGACGTCCGTATGTGTTTTGCGGATCCGCGGATCCGCAAAACACATATGGACGTCTGAATGGAGCCTTACAGGGCGGTGATCAATGACAGGGGGGTGATCAGGGAGTCTAATATGGGGTGATCAGGGGTTAATAAGTGACAGGGGGGGGTGTAGTGTAGTGGTGTTTGGTGCTACTTACAGAGCTGCCTGTGTCCTCTGGTGGTCGATCCAAGCAAAAGGAACCACCAGAGGACCAGGTAGCAGGTATATTAGACGCTGTTAACAAAACAGCGTCTAATATACCTTTTTGGGGTTAAAAAAATCGCATCTACAGCCTGCCAGCGAATGATCGCCGCTGGCAGGCTGTAGATCCACTCGTTTACCTTCCGATCCTGTGAACGTGCGCTCCTGTGTGCGCGCGTTCACAGGAAATCTCGCGAGATGACGCACCGATGTGTCGAAGAGGAACAAATCAACCGCCGCCAGAACGCAATCCTGCGTTAGGTGGTCTGGAGGCGGTTAAGCTGTTACCATTGCAATGTACAATAAACTACCTTCTTTCCAGCAAGGGTCTTCTTTCTTTTTTTCATGTTGTCATTTAGATATAAAAGCGATTTTTCAGTTATTCTAATGAACCTTTAAGGTGCCCAGAGGGGCGTTATTCCTCTCCTCTAGAGTCCAGTAACGCCCCCCTGCAGTGCCCAGCCTGCCTTAATTTCAAGCCCAAGCACACCTCCTCATAAATACATTTCCTCCCACAGCCGAGCTGAACGGGGCCGCCCCCCCTCCGCTACGTCATGTAATATATTCAACATACGAACCTTGCTTCTTCCTTTCTTGCGCATGAAATCTCGCACAGCCACAGTACCGCCGACTGCCTGTGCGATCCTACAGCTCCTGAGGCAACAGCGCTCTGATTACGTCACTGGGGTCAGCGCGTGCCCAGTGACACTATTGAGGCTGTTGCCCTCAGGAGCCGTAGGATCGGACAGGCGCAGGCAGTCGGCGATACTGCGGCTGCGCAAGATTTCATGCGCAAGAAAGGATGAAGCAAGGTTCGCATGTTGAATATATTACATGACGTAGCGGAGGGGGCGGCCCCGTTCAGCTCGGCTGTGGGAGGAAATTAATTTATGAGGAGGCGTGCTTGGGCTTGAAATTAAGGCGGGCTGGGCACTGCAGAGGGGCGTTACTGGACTCGAGGAGAGGAATAATGCCCCTCTGGGCACCTTGAAGGTTTATTAGCATAACCGGAGAAAAACTTTTTTTTATCTAAATTACAACATGAAAAAAAGAAAGAAGATCCTTGCTGGAAAGAAGGTAGTTTGTTGTACATTGCATTGGTAACAGCTTAATATGCTAAAACCTGATGACAGATTCCCTTTAATTGAAATCACCCTCCTTTCCCAATCTGACATATAAAAATAATCAATAAAAAAGATAATTAGTAACACCACATCCAAACTACAAAAAAATAAAAGTAGTTATCTTACATGGTGAACACTAGAGATGTGCGAATTTCTGCTTATAAAATTCGTTCACACTTCGTTTGTTGGTAAAAGGTGAATTGCATAACGGAAACGGGACGGATCCTTTTTGCAGCCCATAGACCTCTATTATGACAGAATGAATAACGGAATGCCTCTAAAGGCATTCCGTTATGCATTCTGTCATAGAATTGCGTTATGGTCCATGGTAACTGAATCCATAACGTAATTCACCTTTAACCAACAAATGAAGTGTGAACGAATTTCAAAATATGTGTTTTGATCCTATTGCCCCCCTCCCAAAAACCTTTAATAAAAAGCGATGAAAAAGTCATATTTCCCAAAATGGTATCAATAAAGGCTGCAACTTGCTCCACAAAAAAAGCAAGTCCTCACTATAAAGAAGGTATAGGTGTTAGAATATTGCTATGCAAAGTAATAACATTTTCAAAGGTTTTTATTTTTTTTAAATAGTAAAAGAAAAGAAAAACTGTATAAAAATTCTTGCCCCATTTGTTGCAACACTCCTCTTGTGTACAAGGGACACAGAAGATTTACTGAAATATTTAGAAGGTATCTTAGTGGATCGGGGGCCATGGCATGCATCCATTGATGTCTAGGCACTCTGTATCTATATGTCTATCTGTACTAAGAGTAGTGGAACATTATTTAAGTTCCAGGGGTTGTCAGTACCCAAACCCACATCTGATTTGTCATCCAACTCCTTGAGTTTACCTTGACCAGGAACTACTTTTTGTTTAACAGCATATTGAGACCACGATGGCGAGTGCCTGTGCTCTATCATAGGGTAATTTGCCATCTATAGAATCCAGGGCACAATCAGTACGCATTGCAGTGCGATAGTCTTTATTTTGTTCGTTCATCAAATAAACAATAAATCAAGTTTTTCTCCTATTATTTCACTACAGCTAATGCAACAAAAGGTAAATACAGATATCGTGCTCTCCGTTCTGCCAGTGATCTAAGATTAACATCCTCCATAATTTGTACCTCTCACTCCCGTCTTCAAGACTTTTGTGTCACCCCCACTTCCTCATAGATTGTAAGCTCTTGCGAGCAGGGACCTCACTTCTAGTGTTTCAGTTGTATATTAGCCAGTTACTTTGGGATGTCTTTTGTTTTGTACATGAACCTTGTGAATTGTAAAGCGCTGCGGAAGATAGTGGCGCTATATAAATAAATATGATTATTATTATAATATTGCAGGTGACGTTTCAGTTATAGTGACCTTTCTTAAATCGCATCTATATGGAGAGTGAGATTAGTGAATATACTGTACGTGGAGGCCACCTAAAGGGAATATGTTATCAGAAAATGACCTATTTAAATCAAGTTTTTATGTTAAACATATTTTTAAAGACTTTTTGATGATGTCATTTTTAATTTTCCATGTTAATATTTATATTTAAACAAACACCATAAAATCCTGCAAAAAAATTTGGTGACACACTTCCTTTAAAGAATAATGCAAATGCAATGATGTACTATCGAAATTGTAAAGAGAACAATATATAGTGAGGAACAGAGAATTGTGAGTAGTGTGTCAATATGGGGCTTCACTAAGCATCTCAAATAATAAAACATATGTAGGAATAGAGGGGGGTAATGAAGTCATGGCAGATATAATGTGGAAAATCTAGTATAGACTATAAACATAGCTAAAGGTGGAAATAGTCACAAATGTGTATAGAAGTAGATAAAAATAGTCTGATTAAGGGTCCATTCACACGTCCGCAATTTCGTTCCGCATTTTGCGGAACGGAATTGCGGCCCTATTCATTTCTATGGAGCAGCACGATGTGCTGCCCGGATCCGGAATTGCGGATCCGCACTTCCGGGTCCGCAATTCCGATCCCGAAAAATATAGAACATGTCCTATTCTTGTCCGCAACGCACATCGTCGATGTCCGTGTTTTGCGGATCC
This sequence comes from Bufo bufo, assembly GCF_905171765.1. Taxonomy (NCBI): domain Eukaryota; kingdom Metazoa; phylum Chordata; class Amphibia; order Anura; family Bufonidae; genus Bufo; species Bufo bufo. The sequence goes on from NC_053390.1 coordinate 292,302,625, forward strand.
ACACACACGGACATGTGAATGGACCCTAAGAGTGTGCTGTGGGGGAGGCAGACAGAGGCATGGAGCGGTAAATATGGGAGTATTAAATAATGAAATATAGTGTGGGCAAAAGGAGCAGCTAAGTGGGGCAGACAATATGGAAAAGGTAGTCGGGCAAAAAATGGATGCATGTAAAGCGACTCAAAAATATAAAGAATATAAAACATGACCGGGTGTAAAAGCGCATGGTCGATGCTAGCCACTTCCCATCTGGGCCATTTGCCCCCTTCCTGACCAGGCCAAATTTTGCAAAACTGACATATCTCACTTTATGTGGTAATAACTTTGGAACGCCTTTATTTATCCAAGTCATTCAGAGATTGTTTTCTCGTGACACATTGTACTTCATGATAATCATAAATTTGAGTCAAAATATTTCACCTTTATTTATGAAAAAATCCCAAATTTACCCAAAAATTTGAAAAATTCGCAATTTTCTAAATTTCAATTTCTCTGCTTTTAAAACAGAAAGTGATACCTCATAAAATATTTATTATTTAACATTCCCCATATGTCTACTTTATGTTGGCATCATTTTGGAAATGTCATTTTATTTTTTTAGGACGTTAGAAGGCTTAGAAGTTTAGAAGCAATTCTTCAAATTTATAAGAAAATTGCCAAAACCCACTTTATAAGGACCAGTTCAGGTCTGAAGTCACTTTGTGGGGCCTACATAGTGGATACCCCCATAAATGACCCCATTGTAGAAACTACACCCCTCAAGGTATTCAAAACCGATTTTACAAACTTTGTTAACCCTTTAGGCGTTCCACAAGAATTAAAGGAAAATGGAGATCAAATTTTTAAATTTCACTTTTTTGGCAGATTTTCCATTTTAATCATTTTTTTTCTTTAACACATCGATGGTTAACAGCCAAACAAAATTCAATATTTATTACCCAGATTCTGCGGTTTACAGAAACACCCCACATGTGGTCATAAACTGCTGTATGGGCACACGGCAGGGCGCAGAAGAAAAGGAACTCCACATGGTTTTTAGATGCCATGTCCCATTTGAAGCCCCCTGATGCACCCTTACAGTAGAAACTCCCAAGAAGTGACCCCATTTTGGAAACTAGGGGATAAGGTGCCAGTTTTATTAGTACTATTTTTGGGTACATATGATTCATTATAACACTTTATGGGGCAAGGTGACCAAAAAATTGGTTGTTTTAGCACAGTTTCTATTTATTTATTTTTACAGCGTTCACCTGAGGGGTTCAGTCAAGTGACATTTTTATAGAGCAGATCGTTACGGACGTGGCTATACCTAATATGTATACTTTTTCTCATTTATTAAAGTTTTACACAATAATAGCATTTTTGAAACAAAAAAATTATGTTTTAATGTGTCCATGTTCTGAGAGCTATAGTTTTTTTTATTTTTTGAGAGATTTTCTTATGTAGGGGCTCATTTTTTGCGGGATGAGGTGACGGTTTTATTGGTACTATTTTGTGGGACATACGCGTTTTTGATCACTTGGTGTTGCACCTTTTGTGATGCAAGGTGACAAAAATTGCTTGTTTTGACACAGTTTTTTTTTGTTTTTTTTTACAGTGTTCACCCGAGGGGTTAGGTCATGTGATATTTTTATAGAGCTGGTCTTTACGGACGCGGCAATACCCAATATGTATACTTTTTTTTATTTGTTTCACTTTAACACAATAATAGCATTTTTGAAACCAAAAAAATGATGTTTTAGTGTCTCCATGTTCTAAGAGCTATAGTTTTTTTATTTTTTGAGAGATTTTCTTATGTAGGGGCTCATTTTTTGCGGGATGAGGTGACGGTTTTATTGGTACTATTTTGTGGGACATACGCGTTTTTGATCACTTGGTGTTGCACCTTTTGTGATGCAAGGTGACAAAAATTGCTTGTTTTGACACAGTTTTTTTTTTTTTTTTTTTTACGGTGTTCACCCGAGGGGTTAGGTCATGTGATATTTTTATAGAGCTGGTCTTTACGGACGCGGCAATACCCAATATGTATACTTTTTTTTATTTGTTTCACTTTAACACAATAATAGCATTTTTGAAACCAAAAAAATGATGTTTTAGTGTCTCCATGTTCTAAGAGCTATAGTTTTTTTATTTTTTGAGAGATTTTCTTATGTAGGGGCTCATTTTTTGCGGGATGAGGTGACGGTTTTATTGGTACTATTTTGTGGGACATACGCGTTTTTGATCACTTGGTGTTGCACCTTTTGTGATGCGAGGTGACAAAAATTGCTTGTTTTGACACAGTTTTTTTTTTTTTTTTTTACGGTGTTCACCTGAGGGGTTAGGTCATGTGATATTTTTATAGAGCTGGTTTTTACGGACGCGGCAATACCTAATATGTATACTTTTTTTTATTTTTTCTATTTTTAACTTTTTTTTTCATTCCTTACTTGGGGACTTTTTTTTTTTTTACATGTGAAACTTTTTTTAATTTTTTTATTTTCAACCTTTTATATATATTTTTTTTATTTTACACTTTTCGTCTCCCCATAAGGTCATACAAGACCTCTGGGGGACATTTGCTTCACTTTTTTTTTCACTGTTGATTTCTCCTGTAACTGGGGCTGACATAGTAGCCCCAGTTACAGGACAAATGCACCCCTAGAGAGGCTGTACAGCAGCAATCCAGCGCTGTACAGCCTCAGTGCAGGGCTGATCGAGGTCTCTGAGAGACCTCACACAGCTCCTGCACGCTCCGGTCCCGGCGGTCACATGACCGCCGGGCCGGAACAGGAAGCGCACAGCGCTTCCTTCTCTGCAGACACAGCGCTCGGTGAGCGCTGTGTCTGCAGCGATCTAGAAGGCAGGGACACCTGGGCACTGTCCCTGCCTTGTCTTAGGGTTGCCCTGCTGTCACTGACAGCGGGCAACCCGATCAGCAGCTGCACGATTAGCGTGCAGCTGCTATTTCTGAAAGGACGTTTTAAAACGTGCTTTCAGAAATAGACGTCCACCCATAGGACGTTTATATCCTATGGGCGGACGTGAAGCGGCTAGGGGTGAGTGAATTGAGCTCCGGATCCAAGATCCAAAGTCGATTTGTTCGGCGTGGCCTAGCTTGCATGGCGTGAGGAAGCAACTGTGAAGAGCTCCGTCGGCATTCTTGCTCATATCCTGCCATCACCCAGTAACTTTTTGGCTTTTTGTGCCTCCATCCTGAGCCCCAGTGTGCCTGGACCCCGGGAAGTAGGAAAGAGCAGTGGGAATCAGCGCTGCCTCGTGGGGACCGGAGCCCTGACACAGAGAGTTGTGCCTGAATGGGAAGCCACGCTGCCGGGGAAAAAGCAAGTAAACTGCATATATAGCTACCTGCCCGGGTCATCTTTAGAGGGGCACCCCCAGGAACCCTGTACAGTTGACTGCAGAACAGAGAGGACGGAGGTGAAGGCAGTGGGGGAGACGTGGTGGGCACCATCTTGGATGCAGGGAGCTGCGAGCTGGCCCCGCTGCTCTGTGCCGACAGGAGAGGAAAAAGGCTGTGTGGAAGTGAGGTGAGGAGGCTCCCAGGAACCCATCTCCCCAATAAGGCCTATTGCACACGACCATATGGCTTTTTCAGTATTTTGTGGTCCGCAAAAAATACGGATGACATCCGTGTGCATTCCGTTTTTTGCGGAACGGAACATCTGGACCCTAATAGAACAGTACTATCCTTGTCTGTTTTGTGGACAATAATAGGACATGTTCTATCTTGAAACGGAATGGAAATACGGAAATGGAATGCATACGGAGTACATTCCGTTTTTTTGTGGACCCATTGAAATTAATGGTTCCGTATAGGGAACGCAAAAAACGGAACGTAAACGGAAAAAATAAAACGTTCATATGCATGAGGCCTTAGGGACATTGGGATACAGACACTGTATTTTGGAGGGGGCCTATTCTCCTAGCCACTGTGAGCAGAGCATCCAGGCCTACTTACATCTGTGTGACCAATCTTACTCCTGAACGGAACCCCAGACCTAAGGGACTGTTCCTGCTAAACTCACTGCTATATCTCCTTATCAGTCTAGCTCCTCTTTTATTACCGACTACAGACAGACTGTACGTTTTCTGTTGATAACACTTTAGGGATTAACCTATAAAGATTGCTGCGCTATAAGTGCTGTCTCTACTTATACTCCATTGGGGCAGCAGCTGTGGGCTTTTATATGGGACGCAAAACCACGACACTTGTTGCTCCCCCTGCTGCAAAAATTTATATGGATGCCATGAGTCAAACAGAGCAGGGAGACGGAGAGCCTCATCCCTTGCAAACCTCAGCAGAGGCCTCCCAAATTATGAAGGCAATTGCCACGTGCCAAGCAGCTCTCACAGCAAAAATTGACCATCCTCAATCTGATCTTAGCTGTCTGCGGCATGATTTTGATAAAATACGTGAAAGAACCACCGAAGTGAAGTGGAGATTAACTGATGTGGAAGATATGACCCAAGCGGTTGAGACTGACACTAGACAACTGCAGCAGCAAGTTAAGATGTTACAAGCCAGAACTGAAGATGCTGAGAACCATTACAGGAGGAACAATATTCGTATTTTGGGTCTGCCAGAGCGAGCTGAGGGGTCTACCCCGGAGATTTATGCGGAGCAACTTATCAGGGCCTGGGGGGGGGGGGGGGGGGCATTCACAGTAGTTATTAACCCCTTTCAGCAGTACCCCCTTCACAGTAGCTATTAACCCCTTTCAGCAGTCCCCCCTTCAGTGAATGGAGGACTGCTGAAAGGGGTTAATAACTACTGTGAAGGGCCTAGCCGTCTGGGCAACCCCACAGATCATGCCCCCACCCCCCTTGTACTTTAACCCCTTTCAGCAGTCCCGCCTTAACAGTAGTTATTACCCCTTTCAGCAGTCCCCCCTTCAGTGAATGGGGAACTGCTGAAAGGGGTTAATAACTACTGTGAAAGGCCTAGCCGTCTGGGCAACCCCACAGATCATCCTATCAGTAATCCATTATTCTGCAGTAACTGAACTTTAAATCAGCGTTCATCTCATTACTATCTTACACACTCCGCTCCGGAAACATGCAGTGCGGGCGGCGCTCGCTCACTGACGTCACGCGCCTGCGTCGCCTAGTGGGAGGAGCAGGCGCGTGACGTCAGTGAGCGAGCGCCGCCCGCACTGCATGTTTCCGGAGCTGAGTGTGTAAGATTGTAATGAGATGAACGCTGTTTTAAAGTTCAGTTACTGCAGGATACGGATTAGGATTACAGTTTATAAATGTATCCTCCTGTCCTGTGAGAGGCGGGGCCGGTGTAGCGTAGTGCAGGAGAGTCAGAGCGGCCAGCCCTGCCAGCATAACATTCGAGGCACTGGTCAAAACATCCGGGGCTCAAGCCCCGAATGTTTTGACCTAACGACGCCCCTGGGGCACATAGAGTCCCTTCCAAACCTCTGCCTGCGGGAGCCCCTGGCAGGCCGTTTATTATGAAGATCTTGAATTATAGAGATAGAGATGCCATCCTGCTGGCTGCCCGACAGAAAGGCGATATCACTTATGAGAATGTTCGGTTATCTTTTTACCCGGATTTCACATCGGAAGTCCAAAAGAGAAGAAGGCAGTTCAATTATGTCCGTGCTCGTGTCCGGGAACGGAATATAAAGTATGCAATGATATATCTCTCTCGGTTCCGAGTACAAGATGGTGAGACCGTTCCCTTCTTTGAAACCCCGGAGGCAGCAGCGGACTGGCTCAATAGGCGTCCGGATGTGAGACCTCTCCGCTGATACGTTATGGATATCTGAGTAGATATGAGGAGATTTTTGAACTCTTTATTTTCCTTAAGTGCATTTTTTATCTTCTGCTCCAGTCTGCCAACTGGGACGGATTACACATATAGGTTGCTGAGTGACAGTACTTTGAGATAGGAGCACTGTTGAGAAGTTTGAATTTTCCCTTTTTCTCTTTTATTGTCTTTTCACTACTGTGTCTGGATGGTGTGTATGATGTGAATATGCGCCTAGTTCGCTCGGGTTAGCAATATACCCAATTGGTTTTAGTTACGGGTTCAGGCTCAACCATGTTAGGACGGATTGGGTGGGGTGGGTGGGTATGGGTTCCAGGTTTCTGTTTGTTTGTGTCGGTGTGTGTGGGTATGAATGTTTGCTCCTCCACGGGACCTAAGGACACAGCTACATTTTTTTGGTGTCTGTATGGCATCAGTTAAGTTGATGTCCTAGAATGTCAGGGGTCTTACTGATACAGTTAAACCTTAATTTTAATTACTTGAAAGGCTATAGCCCTGATATAGTTGTAATACAGGAAAAACAACTACGAGGTCAGAAAGTTTTGGCTCTTAAACGCCCCTGGGTGGGATCCACTTATTATGCGGGATACTCCAATTATGCGAGGGGAGTTTCTATTTTGATTGCCAAAAGCCTTCTTTTCAAGCTCATGTCAGTTCAAATAGATGTCTCTGGAAGATATGTGTTATTACATGCCAGTATTAAAAGGTTGCAATACTTGATTGTAGGTATATACACTCACCTAAAGAATTATTAGGAACACCATACTAATACGGTGTTGGACCCCCTTTTGCCTTCAGAACTGCCTTAATTCTACGTGGCATTGATTCAACAAGGTGCTGATAGCATTCTTTAGAAATGTTGGCCCATATTGATAGGATAGCATCTTGCAGTTGATGGAGATTTGAGGGATGCACATCCAGGGCACGAAGCTCCCGTTCCACCACATCCCAAAGATGCTCTATTGGGTTGAGATCTGGTGACTGGTGACAGTGAACTCATTGTCCTGTTCAAGAAACCAATTTGAAATGATTCGAGCTTTGTGACATAGTGCATTATCCTGCTGGAAGTAGCCATCAGAGGATGAGTACATGGTGGTCATGAAGTGATGGACATGGTCAGAAACAATGCTCAGGTAGCCCGTGGCATTTAAACGATGCAAAATTGGCACTAAGGGGCCTAAAGTGTGCCCAGAAAACATCCCCTACACCATTACACCACCACCACCAGTCTGCACAGTGGTAACAAGGCATGATGGATGCATGTTCTCATTCTGTTTACGCCAAATTCAGACTCTACCATTTGAATGTCTCAACAGAAATCGAGACTCATCAGACCAGGCAACATTTTTCCAGTCTTCAACAGTCCAATTTTGGTGAGCTCGTGCAAATTGTAGCCTCTTTTTCCTATTTGTAGTGGAGATGAGTGGTACCCGGTGGGGTCTTCTGCTGTTGTAGCCCATCCGCCTCAAGGTTGTGCGTGTTGTGGCTTCACAAATGCTTTGCTGCATACCTCGGTTGTAACGAGTGGTTATTTCAGTCAACGTTGCTCTTCTATCAGCTTGAATCAGTCGGCCCATTCTCCTCTGACCTCTAGCATCCACAAGGCATTTTCGCCCACAGGACTGCCGCATACTGGATGTTTTTCCCTTTTCACACCATTCTTTGTAAACCCTAGAAATGGTTGTGCGTGAAAATCCCAGTAACTGAGCAGATTGTGAAATACTCAGACCGGCCCATCAGGCACTAACAACCATGCCACGCTCAAAATTGCTTAAATCGCCTTTCTTTCCCATTCTGACATTCAGTTTGGAGTTCAGGAGATTGTTTTGACCAGGACCACACCCCTAAATGCATTGAAGAAACTGCCATGTGATTGGTTGACTAGATAATTGCATTAATGAGAAATAGAATGGGTGTTCCTAATAATTCTTTAGGTGAGTGTATATACCACCCCCATTCTGTAGGGAACTTCTCGATTCTATTATGAGCAAAGTCGCAATGTTTTCAGCAACTCCCTTTATCATTATGGGTGATTACAATGCAACTTTGGATCCACTAAGAGGTTACATCCTCAGGCTTCTCATAATAGGTCTCTCCTACATTGGGCGGAAGCACATGGGCTCACCTCCATCCTACCTCTGCATAATTCTCATGTTACTCAGCCTCCACAGGCTTTTTGTCTCGTGTAAACTTAGATTTTGTCAGTAGGGATCTTTTACCTTATATTAGTACCAGTGATTATCTGCCTAGGGGCATTTCGGATCATGCCCCCCTCCTCTTGATTTTATCGCAGCAATTGAACCCCCCCTCCCCCACTAGATGGTGGTGTTTGAACTCGTTATGGCTAGATGTTCTCCCAGTGGTGAGAAGTTGTCAAGAGGCTATGGAACACTATTGGACAGAAAACGAAGGGTCTTCAAACCATCTGTTAGAATGGGATGCCTTTAAGTACGTGATGAGGGGAGCATTAATCCATGCGATAGCATCACACAGGAAGGAACTGCGCATAACACGGACTAAGCTAGAAGTAGTGGTCTCCAACAAGAAGCAGGAATTTCTAAAAGATCTGAGTAGCGAGAAGCAGAGGGATTGGCTGGAAGCACCGCGTCTGTTCTGCCTACACCTTACTGACTATACTCAAAAGAAACCACTAGCTCAGAGGCAAATAGTTTTTTCTGATGGGGATAAAAATGGTAGAGCTTTGGTATACTTAGCTCGCTCAGAAACCTCCCAAACAGTGATTTCCAGTATTATATCTGACCACGGTAAACTGATGGTTGAGCCCCGGGATGTGTGTCGCATTTTGCTTCCTACTTTTCTGCTCTTTATGCTTCTAAAACCACTTGTACTCCAGCAAATATAACCTATTTTCTAGCCGGGATTCCACTTCCCACTCTTGCACGAGAAGATGGAGGGCCTTGGAGCTGAAATTGAGCTGGCTATTAAATCCCTGGCAGTGAGGAAAGCTCCTGTTCCGGATGGATTCCCGGCTGAATGGTACAGACACCACTCGAAGGAGCATAGCACCAGACTCTGGAAGCTTTTTGACTATGCTTTTGAACATGGCTCTTTACCTCCTTCCTTTTCGGAGGCGACCATTGTGGTGATACACAAGCCGGGGATACCACCGGACCAATGTAGCTCCTACAGACCTATCTCACTCCTAAATCTAGATGTTAAAATTCTTGCAAAGGTACTGGCATTGCGACTGAGAGAGGTGATCCTCTCTGTAGTGGGAGTGAATCAGTCGGGTTTTATGCCAGGAAAAACTACTGATGTAAACCTGAGACGTTTGTATACTAATCTCCAGGTTCAACATGACAATAGGGGCATGAGGGTCCTAGCGTCACTAGATAATGAAAAAGCATTTGACTCAGTAGAATGGGACTTTTCGTGGGCTACGCTCGAACTGATGTGTTTCCCCCAGAACTTCCTTAGCTGGTTGCAACTACTTTATAAGTCCCCAACAGCCAGGGTCAAGGTAAATGTCTCTGACTCTTTTCCCCTTGGAAGGGGCACTAGACAGGATTGCCCTCTTTCCCCCCTACTCTTTGCACTGATAATGGAGCCCTTGTCCCTACTCATTTCTTCTAACTCATATATAGAAGGCTGGGAGGTGGCGGGTATTACCGAGAAACTGTCCCTTTTATGCAGACGACATATTGGTATACCTGGCAAACCCAGGAAACTCTCTGAACGCAAGACACTGTAGATGAGTTTGGTGGTTTCTCTGGTCTGCTGGTAAACTGGGCTAAATCGAGTCTCTGCTTGATTGATGGTTTTGATCCCATTCATATTTCATTGCAGTGTAAACTCCAAGTTGTAGAACAGTTTAAATATTTGGGGATTACTATTCATAGGGAGGCTGCAAAATTTTACCAGCTAAATGTAGTTCCCACCATGTCATATATTACTAGGAAAATTTAGGCATGGGAGAATCTGCCACTGACTTTGATAGGCTGTGTTAATTTTTATAAAGATGATCCTCCTGCCTAAATTGTTATATCTCTATAGAGCGGCACCGCTGGCACTACCGAAGAGACACTTTGTTCTTGTGGATAAGCTGTTTACCCCCTTTCTGTGGCGCAAACTCTATCCCAGAATAGCGAGACATACCCTTCAGGCGCCGTATGGGGCGGGGAGGCTTGCCGCTGCCAAATCTTTTCCTCTACTATGCGGCAGTACAGGTGAGCTATGCGACATGGTGGATCAGAGCCGATGCAAGCAACCCGGCAGTGGTGTTGGAAGCTGCTCTGGTGGGATCTTATGAAGCCCTCACGAACCTAGTGTATAGGAAGGGAGCCTATACAGCGCGCCATTATACCCCTACTATGGCTGCTACAGTGGCGATCTGGGTTAAGTGGGTGAACGTACATACAGTTCAGGATGGTGGAGAGAGATGGTCGCTGTATGTGCCGATATGGAGGAATAAAGATTTATCAGAAATATTCTCTCTGACAGACTTTGAGTTTTGACCACAGAAAGGTTTGCGGTATCTCACACAACTTTATGATAAGGGTCTGTTCAGGTCTTTTAATAGTCTGAAGCAGGAATTTAATTTACCTCAACACTGCCTGTATGAATACTTCCAAATCAGTCATGCCTGTTTTACTCAATTTGGTAAGGGTCCACTGAGGCTGGAATGTGGCCCTGTGGAGGACCCTGTGGAGTATCCACTTTATATGCAACACTAATGGATTCTCCGATTGACAAATCTTTTACCAAATGGAAACATGATATAGTAGATTTGGAGGCCTCTCATGTGAGAGAACTGAGCCACACATGGAGATCCACAGTTGTTAGTGCCAGGGACCAACCTTTACAGGTGAAATGGTTGCATAGGGTGTACTATACACCTGACAGATTATTTAAGATGCGTAAACTAACAAGTCCTTAGTGCACCCGCTGCGGGTAGTACGATAGTGGCTGCTTCTTTCACATGGTGTGGTAGTGCCCGATTGTTCAGAGCTTTTGGGCAGAGGTGCACGCTTATATAAACACTAAACCAGGCTTTCCTGATGTCTGCACGCTGAGGACAAGTCTTTTGGGATTAGTTCACGATTTTATCCCCACCAAATACGGTAGACGACTATACAGGTTACTTCTATATTATGTAAGGAAAATCATCCATCTGAATTGGAAGACCCAAAATACTCACCAAACAACATTGGATACAATTGGTTAACGCTCAAACAGTAATAGCTTGATTGTGTAGGACTCTCTTGTCTGGTCTCATGGGTGAGTGACTGTTTTGATGTATGTCTGAATGACTGTGTTTTGTGCACTTTATATTTAATGCCAGGGTTTTGCTACCATCTTCTCAGAGCGGTGCTTTATGTAAATTCAACCCTGTACTGTGACAGTGATTCTACTCAGTGGAGACCACTGGACTAACTGTGCTAGTGTGATTGTCTGTTTATTGTTTTATCTTAGAGTTTGTTGTACTCTTTGAAATTTTATAAAAATATACTATTAAAAAAAAAGTTGATTTGTACAAAAACTTTGTTTTAATGCTGTACGGAGACCTGAAGTTTTTGAACTAATCAACTTTGGATCTTAGATCTGAAGCTCGATTCGCTCACCCCTAGTTGATGCAATAGATTAGCCAATATAGGGTAAATAAACTTGGGAGCACTAACATCAATGCTGGATAAAGGCACAAACCTGGAGGGAGATCAAAGGGAATTGGTGAATTACCTTTATGACTGCAGCCGCTGGAGAAGAAGGACGGGTATCCATGTCTAAATACATGTGGGCCGCCGGCATGCGTAGCGTCGTTACTACTGGTAACATTGGGTTACATCAATGGATGGCATGGACTGTATTGGCATGTGAACACAGTGCATAGACAACATCTTTGCCATCTGGAAAGGCAAGAAGACAGTTTGTTAACTGTTTGAATCAGTACCTGATAGGTCTCAAGTTCACATTTGAAATTTTCTCCAATTTCTTGTGTCTAGTAACTTGAATAAAACATCTCCTGTAAACCAACATCTCCAAATTCACTGCTGCACTGAGAAAGTAGCCACCTGACCCCTCTTAAAGAAGAGGTACATTGTGTGATCTGTAGTGAATGTAATCTCATCAGTGACTGTATTTGTGAGTTATCCCCTCCCTTCTAATTTTTAGCTGTATCATGTGACCATCTTTCTGATTTTATTACATGACACGGAGGCTCCTATTGCATTCTCTTTCTTTACTGAAATTTCTATAGGAGCACAGAAAAAGAAAAAACCTTTACCACACAGGGTAACCATGGCAACAAGCCCCCCCTAACCCAGTATAAGAGTCCTGACATCAAATAGCTCCTCCTCTTTCTTTGCTGCTCCACATCAGATAAGTAGCACTTTTTCTCCTGTGTAGCCTGGATATATATATTCTGTGTGATTATTGTTTTATTATCTGACAGGGGGTTCTACCCCCATCTGGGGTCTTGTCCTTTGATCTGGGATCCGTTATTACTGTGTCCTTACTGTAGGTTATTAACCTTATTGCGGCGATTCTTTTGTGCTATCCCTGGGATTTTTTCCCTCGGTTCTACCTTGCGCCTCATACTTTCGTTTTCCTCCCTTCCGTTGGTCCGCTCTTTCTGTAACCACTCCCCCTCGCCATCTTTGCCCGCCTTTCTTCTTTCCTGCTCACTTTCCCGCTTCTTCTCTCTGTGGGAGGGCGCGCTTCTTTCAGCTCTAACCGGAAGTCTCGCGAATTCTCGCGAGATTACGGCTGTCTGTCTCCTGCAGCTACCGGAGTCGGCTGCTCATCTGCGCTGGTCCACGTTAGTTGTTCCTCCTGCATAGGAATATCATTATATATATATATATTACTCTATTGTTCATTATATTTCTATATTCGGCCGATTTTTCTGTTATAGTCATATTATGGCAGAAGGGAATAACATTAACCCTTCCTTACCTGGGGGCCCTGACGAGGTTGTATCCCCTCCTTCTCTAGTCCATAGTGCCCCTGCTGTTTCTATGCCTCTACAGGCTTCTGATTTGCAGCGCTCTGTTGCAGCTGCTATTCAAGCCGCCATGGGCTCTGTATCCAGCGCCATTTCCTCCTCTATATCTGAGGCGCTTAGGGGTCATTCATCAAAATGTCAGCATCGCCCTGCCCGTCAGCACAGTCACCCTGTGCCTGAGCCCACCGCCTCCAGAAACCGTATGACTGGTGTGTTGAAATCCACCACTGAGAGCACGCAGATATCGCGCAAGAGAGCCCATGCCCGCCGGGCAGAAAAGGCGAGGCCTTGGAAATGCGCCAGAGCGCAACCAGGACCCGATTCTGAATCGGACGTAGTATCTGATGAGGAGGCTAGTTTACAAGATGTTTCTTCTGGTGAAGAGGGGCTTGATTATTCTGACGAGGTCCTCCCGGGCACCTCTTCCACCTTGGTGGAACCTGTGGTCTCTCCTTCTGTCCCACCCCCTACTCCTACTTCGGCGGTCCTAGACCCATCCGGAGAGTCCCTCTTTGACCCTGATGCTCTGCATCACCCTCGCTCCGCCGAGTGGCTGCCATCTGATCATGTGGCAAGATATTTGGAGTCCCGGGTTCGCCATCCCCTATCCAAGGAGGCGAGAAATAAATTACGGGCTGAATGTCCCAGGCCCATTATTCCAAACAAAGTGGGCGAGACTCCCTCGGTAGATCCGAAAATGACTCAGTTACTGGCCAAGTCCGGGTGGAACCCACGTAGGGGTTTGGAGTCGGCCCTGAAGGCCTGTCAAGACAAACTGCTTGACGTGTTAGGCCCTCTAACCAAAATTTTTGAGATGGCAGAAGCTGCCAGGACCCAAATCCTGGCCATTGACCCAGAGGAGCTTAGTGGATGGGTTCAGAGAGTCGTGTGTATTACCGGCAATGTCAACACCTCTCTATCCATCGAGAGGAGAAAGGCCATACTTTTTAAGATAGAGCCGAAGCTCTCTAATTTGGCCCTTACTGAGGCCGGTAGAGACGCACAAGGTCTACTGTTTGGGGACTCCTTTATTAAGGACCTCGGCCGCTTTGTAGGTGCCTTCACTGCACTTGATAAGGCTCAGTCGTCCATGAGACGTGTTTTCCATGGACGGGTCTCTTCTAGGGCCGGCAGCTCCAGGGCCTGTCCGGCCGTGCATCGTTCCAGTTCTGCGGGTCGAGGCTCCTACCCATTCCGTGCCTCCCAGGACTCAAGGCAACCTCCGGCATTCTCCCCGTCCCGTGGTTCCTCTTGGAGATCCAGAGGCCCCAGAGGTTCTTCCTACCGTCGACCCCTCGGTAAGTCATCCTCTGTCTTCTTCAGCAACTTGGATAGGAGGCAGACTCCATCATTTTTCCCATGTTTGGTTGACTGTCACCACGGACCCTTGGGTCTTAACTACGGTTCAGGGGTTCCATATAGAATTGATTGTTCCATCTGTTCAGATTCCTGTTCCCCATCCCGTTTGTCTTCCTTTTCAGAAACAACGTCTTCTACACTTGGAACTTTTTCTCTTTATCAGAAGGGCGCAATAGAACGCGCTCCCTCCACTCCTGCTGGTGTCATCAGCAGCATCTTCCTAGTGGCCAAGAAGGACGGCCAAATGCGTCCGGTGATAAATCTCCGTCCCCTAAATCGCGATTTCAAAATGGAGGGCATTCACCTTCTCCGGGACATGCTCCTCTTGAACGATTGGATGGCCAAGCTCGACTTGAAGGACGCCTACCTGACGGTTCCAGTAGCGGATTCTTCCAGGGACCTGTTACGTTTCCATTGGTGCGGCGGAACTTGGAGGTTCACATGTCTTCCATTCGGCCTGTCATCAGCCCCTTGGTGCTTCACCAAGCTGCTGCGGCCAGTCGTGGCCTTTCTCCGCAGTCGTGGGATCCGTCTAATTATTTACCTAGATGACATCCTTCTCATGGCCCAGGATCGCAACTGTCTTCTGGAGCACCTGTCGATTTCTATGGATCTTCTTTCCCGGTTAGGTTTTCTCATCAACCTGGAGAAATCTTGTCTGGTCCCATCTCGTTCCATGGAGTTTCTGGGCTTCCGGGTCGACTCTGCCTCAGAGTCCCTCAGTCTTCCTTCCACCAAGGTTCGCTCTATTCGCAGGGAACTTCACCGGACGTTGACTCTCCCTCAGGTCTCGCTACGCCAGCTGGCCCGAGTGATAGGCCTTCTATCCGCTTCCATTCAGGCGGTCTTCCCGGCTCCGTTACACTACCGTGCTCTTCAACACCTCAAGCTTGCGCACCTTCGTGCCGGTGCTACATACGAGGACCTGATTTTTCTGGACAGAGAAACCAAGGACGAGCTTCGGTGGTGGATCCACAATCTGGATGCCTGGAACGGCAAGGCTATCTTCGGTCCGCTCCCGGACTTCACGATAGAGTCGGACGCCAGTCTCTCGGGCTGGGGTGCCTACTGCAACGGAGTGACCACTGGCGGGCGTTGGTCCCCTGCGGAGACGAATCTACACATCAACTCTCTGGAGCTGCTGGCTGGCTCTTTCACGATCCGCAGCTTCACGAATGGTATGGCCAGCGCGTGTGTGAGACTGCGGATGGACAATATCTCGGCGGTGCGTTATGTCAACGCCATGGGAGGAACACGCTCTTCAGCTCTCTCCCATCTAGCGAGGGACTTTTGGGAGTTTTGCCTGGAGAAGGACATCAATGTTGTGGCAGAATATCTTCCGGGTTTGCACAACACTCACGCGGACTGGTCCTCTCGTTTTCTGGTGGATTCCAGCGATTGGAGATTAGACGTGAGGGTGTTCTCCTCCATTTCTTCTCGATGGGGTCCTATGTGCATCGACCTTTTCGCTTCTCGCCTGAATTCCCAGCTTCCGAGGTTCTACAGCTGGAGGCCGGATCCAGACGCGGAGGCGGTGGACGCTTTTCTCCAGAATTGGACCACTCATCTGTCATATGCGTTCCCGCCGTTCATGATGATCCCTCGAGTCCTTGCTCAACTGCGTCTTCAGAGAGCTGAGATGGTACTTCTGGTTCCTTTCTGGACGGCCCAGTCGTGGTTCCCTCAGCTACTGGAGTGTCTGATCCAGCCTCCCTTGCTTCTGCCGTCTTTCCCGGACCTTCTACTCGATCCATCAGGTCACCAACATCCGCTCGTGTTGGACGGGTCTCTACCCCTGATCGCGTGCAGAGTTTCAGGAGTTCCTGGCACGTCTCGGATGTTCCGGAAGCAACTAGACGTCTTCTGGAGAGCGCATGGGCCCCTGGGACCAGGAGATCCTACCGTGCCGCCTGGCGATCTTGGACTGACTGGTGCCTGGCAAGGAACTTGGATCCCGTATCAGCCTCTGTAACGGAAATCTTGAAGTTCCTCACTTCGCTGTTTGAGTCGGGCAAGGCTTACCGTACAATTAACTTGTTCCGTTCTTCCATTTCTGCCTATCATGCAGGTTTTGACGGTCGCCCGGCTGGGCAACACCCCTTAGTCTGTCGTCTTCTCAGGGGTTCCCGTCTTTCCCATCCTCCTCGTCCTCGTTTTTCTTGTACCTGGGACGTTTCCTTGGTTCTTTCCCTTTTTTCTTCCTGGCCCTCCAATTATCAGCTGTCCTTGCGACAGTAGTCTGCGAAATTGGTTACTTTGTTTTGTTTGATTTCGTGCAAACGGGTTTCCGATGTTAGGGCATTCGATTTTGATGCTAGATCTTTTACGCCAGAGGGTGTTGTTTTTAACATTTCTCGGCGTACCAAAACCAACATTAGATCGGTGTCTTACCCTAGCTTTCCAGAGGTTCCGGCCCTTTGTCCAGTTGCGTGCCTGCATGTATATGAGGCCCGCACGTTTCCTCATCGTTCTTCGGCATCGCCGGAATTATTTCTGTCGTATCGTCGTCCATTTGCTTCAGTCACTTGTGTTACTTTGTCCAGATGGGTTAAGTGGGTTATGTCCTTAGCTGGAGTGGATACTTCTGTGTTTACGGCTCATTCCACTAGAGGCGCTGCTTCTACATCAATGGCGTTTGCTGGTGCCCGTTTGGAGGATATTCTTCGTGTGGCTAACTGGTCTCGAGTTTCCACATTTCGTGAGTTTTATTTCCGTCCATCCACTCATGTATTTTCTTCAGTTATTCAACAGCTTTAAACTTGCAATAGGAGCCTCCGTGTCATGTAATAAAATTGTATGATTTTCCTAGTTTATGACGTAAAGTCATGATTTTATTAAGGACACGGAGGCGAGTATTGCCCCACCCATATTTATATTATCCCACCCTTATTTTCTATGATATTTGGATATTCTTGTTTTACTATTATACTGTATCATGCTCCATGTTTCTTATTATTTATTCATGTTCCATGTTTCTTATTATTTATTGTTATCCTGCTTTACTGCGGTATTGATCTGTTTTCTCGCTCTGCAGTACATTGAGCTTGCATTGACCTTACATTACCTATGTTCTTTTATCTGTTTTCTCTTTAGGATAACAGCACGGGCGTTCTTGGTGCCTGAGGTCGAGTTTGGCTCTGTTGCCTTGTCTCTACAGTCATCCCGGTTGGATGTTTTCGGATTGGGTTCTCCGTGTTTGGATTCGGTCCTGTTATGTCATCACGGTTTTTGAGGATGTGTCTTCATCAAAGAAAGAGGAGGAGCTATTTGATGTCAGGACTCTTATACTGGGTTAGGGGGGCTTGTTGCCATGGTTACCCTGTGTGGTAAAGGTTTTTTCTTTTTCTGTGCTGCTATAGAAATTTCAGTAAAGAAAGAGAATGCAATACTCGCCTCCGTGTCCTTAATAAAATCATGACTTTACGTCATAAACTAGGAAAATCATACAATTTCCAGCTGATACAGGACAGGAAGTCAGTTCCTATTAGACTGAGAGTGAGGCTCCCATAGGAATACATAGAGAAACTGACTTCCTGTACACTCATAAGATGCTGTGTCATTTGGAAAGTCTGATTGCTGGTCACTAGTGATGAGCGAGCACCAAAGTGTTTGGGTGTTTGGTCCGAACACATCGCGATATTCGTGCACTCGGCCGAGCACCCGAGTATAATGGAAGTCAATGGGAGACAACCAGCCACCCCCTGCTCAGATGAGGGGAGGATGCCTGGACCAAAGGAAAAGGTCTGAAAGTGATGGAAACACCTCTGAAATCGATCAGGAACAGCAGGGGGACCATGCCTGGATGCATCTTGGACACCAATGTCGCTGCTGGGAACTATGTTGTCCAAGTTGTACGCCACTTTAACAGACTGAGAAAAAAATGGACAAAACCCGCCCCCACAAAAAAAAATCCTTTTTAGAGGAAAAATTGTTAGGAAACATTCTTTCCTGTAGATTCAATTGTATATACAGTGTAAGTGCTGCCAAAAATTGCAAGGAAGAAGAGATACAGCCTGTATATCACATAAAGGAGGGCCTCATTCACATGGTGCTACAATTGTTCAGTTAGTGGGACTCCTACACTCATAAAGCCTATGCACTAAGTGAAAGGGTTGCGAAAAATTACAAGGAACTGGCACTACAATGAACCATTTATTACACATAAAGGAGGGCATCATACACACCCTTTAAAAATTATCATTGATGGCCTGCTGGTGACCCTCAAAAACATTAGGACCAAGGATCTGACCACCTAAGAAGTTAATTGACCCGGTCAGCACAGGCTACCAAGAAAGAATGACCAATTTCTAATCGTAATGTTCCTTTGGGTTCCAGAGAACTTCACATAGCAGAGTTAGCGCAGGGAATGGCGGTCAGCACAGGCTACCAAGAAAGAATGACCAATTTCTATTCGTAATGTTCCTTTGGGTTCCAGAGAATGTCATATAGCAGAGTTATGGAACTGTACCACAATTACAAGCTGCTATCTGACTATCTTGGAATTATATTGTCTACCCCAAAGAAAGATCTAGGGAAAGTGGCACATACAATGAAAAAAACGAATACAATTGTAATTCCTCCAGGCCCCAAATGCGAAAGGGTCTAATATCTCCTGAAAAGGCATCTGCAAAGGAGAGAGGAGAAAATGAAGTCAAGCCTGACATATTTAAAAAAAAAAAAAACATTGAAATATTAACCCCTGTGCCACTATATAAAAGCCAGAAGAAAGATTCACCACTGAAGGAAACCAAATCATGTTAAGTCTTAAACATAGTAAGTAATATACCGTGTCAGCTGAACCCCCGAAAAATTGTAGGTGAGGGTCTGCAGGTGAGCTGACCCTCCCTGAAGAGGTGTCACATCTGTGACAGGTCCAAGAAGGTCTGAAAGATTATCTATGCATTAGTGATCTGACAGCCTCTTTTGATTTCACTTTGTCTGTGTGTTGCTGGTATGTCCACACCTCCTGTTCAGGTGTGGATCATGTGACCTCTACCTCGCCCTATTTAGTCTGACTTTTCCCATCACTCCTTGCCTAGGATAGCTTCATTTGGTCTTGGAAGAGCTGTAGTGTGGTTTGTGTTGAAGTCCTGTTCATCCTTCATCCTCTGAAGTTAAGTGTTCCGCTTGTCGTGTTTTGTATTCCCCCCCCCCCCCCCCGGTTGTTTACTAGGCCTCAGTGAGACGCTAGTTCTATGCCCTGTCATTATCTTTAGGGCATCTGAGGGTCACCAGGGTTTTCTAGGTTCCCGTGTATGGGTATCTCTACCATCGAGAGGTGCCCATACGGATAGGAGTTGGGGCCAGGAGCAGAGTTTTATAGGTGGTGACCCTTTTCCTTCCCTAGTGGTGAGGCCTAGTGTCTTTCCCCTTCCTTCTTGATTGTCTTTTGGTGTTCTTCCCTACTACATCCGTGACAAGAGGGACATGAGGATATCTTATGCACTGATCCCCAAACTTAACCTCTTCAGGACATATGACGTATCGGTACGGCATGTTGTCCTGGTACTTAAGGACACATGACGTACCGATGCGTCATGTACAGGGAGTGCAGAATTATTAGGCAAATGAGTATTTTGACCACATCATCCTCTTTATGCATGTTGTCTTACTCCAAGCTGTATAGGCTCGAAAGCCTACTACCAATTAAGCATATTAGGTGATGTGCATCTCTGTAATGAGAAGGGGTGTGGTCTAATGACATCAACACCCTATATCAGGTGTGCATAATTATTAGGCAACTTCCTTTCCTTTGGCAAAATGGGTCAAAAGAAGGACTTGACAGGGTCAGAAAAGTCAAAAATAGTGAGATATCTTGCAGAGGGATGCAGCACTCTTAAAATTGCAAAGCTTCTGAAGCGTGATCATCGAACAATCAAGCGTTTCATTCAAAATAGTCAACAGGGTCGCAAGAAGCGTGTGGAAAAACCAAGGCGCAAAATAACTGCCCATGAACTGAGAAAAGTCAAGCGTGCAGCTGCCAAGATGCCACTTGCCACCAGTTTGGCCATATTTCAGAGCTGCAACATCACTGGAGTGCCCAAAAGCACAAGGTGTGCAATACTCAGAGACATGGCCAAGGTAAGAAAGGCTGAAAGACGACCACCACTGAACAAGACACACAAGCTGAAACGTCAAGACTGGGCCAAGAAATATCTCAAGACTGATTTTTCTAAGGTTTTATGGACTGATGAAATGAGAGTGAGTCTTGATGGGCCAGATGGATGGGCCCGTGGCTGGATTGGTAAAGGGCAGAGAGCTCCAGTCCGACTCAGACGCCAGCAAGGTGGAGGTGGAGTACTGGTTTGTGCTGGTTGTCACGGAACCATGAACCAGACGTACAACAAGAGATAAGTGAAAATAAGAAGGCTTTATTGAAAATAAAGCTGTAAAGCAAAAGTCCAAACGGATGGTGAAACCGAGCAGAGTCTTTGCGAAGCCAGAGGTCAGGAACCAGAAGGGTAGTCAGACGAAGCCAGGATCAGGAACCAGCAGGGTAGTCAGACGAAGCCAGGATCAGGAACCAGCAGGGTAGTCAGACGAAGCCAGGATCAGGAACCAGCAGGGTAGTCAGACGAAGCCAGGATCAGGAACCAGAAGCAGCAGCAGTCTTAGAAGCATGTGAACACAAGAGGACCAAGCAAGGAACTGAAGCCACAGACCTCCTATATATATGAGCTAGGCATCCAGCTCCTCCCAGGGGAAGGAGGAGCCGCAGGGTGGAAGGCTACAAGAAACCCAGAAACCAAGATGGCCGCCAGCACATGTCAAACGAAGGAGAGCAGCAAGCAGGTAAGACCATGACAGTACCTCCCCCTCAAGGGCCCCTCCTCCGCGGAGCACAAAACGGTTTCTGAGGGAAGCGTGCGTGGAAGGCTCGGAGCAAGGCAGGAGCATGGACATCTGCGGAGGGAACCCAGGAACGCTTCTCTGGACCATAACCACGCCAATGGACCAAAAACTGCAACCGACCGCGGACCAGGCGTGAGTCCAGGATATTGCTCACCTCATATTCCTCACGATTGCCCACTTGGACCGGACGAGGCCGAGGAACCGAGGAAGTGAAACGATTACACACCAGTGGCTTCAACAGGGAGACATGAAACACGTTGGAGATCCGCATGCCAGGAGGAAGCGCAAGGGCATAGGCTACCGGGTTTACCCTGCGAAGCACTCGGAAGGGACCAACAAAGCGAGGCGCCAGCTTGGGAGTGGGTACTCGAAGGTTGAGGTTGCGGGTGGACAACCATACACGGTCTCCGACCTGGTAGGAAGGAGCAGGCGCTCGTCTGCGATCAGCCTGGAGTCTCTGGCGCTGCGCAGAGACCTCAAGGGACTTCTGGATCTGTACCCAAGAAGCACGTAGGACGGAAAGGTGATCCTCCACAGCCGGAATATCCTGGGGAGAGAATACCTCCGGTAACACGGCAGGTTGGAACCCATAATTGGCCATGAAGGGAGACGTCCCAGAGGAAGAGTTCACCGCCGTGTTCCTGGCAAACTCAGCCCAAGGCAGGAGGTCAACCCAATTGTCTTGGTGATCGGAGACATAGCAACGAAGGAATTGCTCCAAGGCCTGATTGGATCGTTCTGCGGCCCCATTGGACTGAGGGTGGTAGGCCGAGGAGAAGGAGAGATGAATCCCCAACTGGGAGCAAAAGGCGCGCCAGAACCTGGACACAAACTGACTCCCCCGATCCGACACAATCTCCTTAGGCAAACCGTGCAACCGGAAGACCTCCCTGGCAAAAATCGTGGCCAACTCTTGTGCAGAGGGTAACTTCTTGAGAGGAACACAGTGGCACATTTTGGAAAACCGATCCACAATCATGAGAATGACCGTATGGCCTCGGGATGCAGGGAGGTCCACAATGAAATCCATCCCCAGGTGTGACCATGGGCGCTCCCCGGTGGCTATGGGTTGCAGAAGGCCCAACGGAAGGTGCCGAGGGGACTTACTCTGGGCACAAACGGAGCATGCCGCTACATATGCGGCGATGTCGGAACGTAGGGAAGGCCACCAGAACAGACGTGAAACAGCCCAGGACAGCTGATTCTTTCCAGGATGCCCCGCGGTCTTGGAGTTATGGTAGGTTCGCAACAACCGAGTGCGCAACTCCTCAGGCACAAAACATCTGCCGTTGGGTCTCCCAGAGGGAGCACCAGATTGAGCCGCCAAAATCTGCTCACCCAGGGGAGAGGTCAGGCTGGTGCGAATGGCGGCCAGGATCTGATTCGGAGGTATGACCGAAGTCGGAATCGACTCCTCCCTGGACAGCTCGGAGTACTGCCGTGATAAGGCATCCGCCCTGATGTTCTTGGAACCGGGTAGGTAGGAGACCACGTAATTAAAACGTGACAAGAACAGAGCCCATCTGGCCTGACGTGGTGTCAATCTCTTGGCCTCAGAAAGGTAGGTCAGATTCTTGTGGTCCGTCAGGATGAGAACCGGAACCACCGAACCCTCGAGCAAGTGCCTCCATTCTTTAAGGGCCTGCACGATGGCCAATAACTCCCTGTCACCAATCTGATAGTTGCACTCCGCGGAAGACAGTTTCCGGGAGTAAAACCCACAAAGAAGCAGAGGACCCTCTGGTGTTCTACGCTGAGACAGAAGGGCGCCTACTCCCGTCTCAGACGCGTCCACCTCGAGGACAAAGGGCAACCCAGGGTTGGGATGCGACAGAATCGGAGCCGACACAAAGGCGGACTTTAGGGCCTCAAAAGCTCGGATGGCCTCGAGCGGCCAGACCTGGGAATTACTGCCCTTCCTGGTCAGATCCGTGAGAGGCTTGGCCAGCATGGAAAAGTCCCTGATGAACTTCCGATAATAATTGGCGAAGCCCAAAAAGCGCTGCAGGGAACGAAGACCACTGGGCTGGGGCCACTGTAAGACAGCCGAAACCTTCTCAGGATCCATGGAGAACCCCTCAGCGGAAATTATGTAACCTAAGAAGGTTACCTGGGATCGGTGAAATTCGCATTTCTCAAGCTTACCGAACAGCTTGTTCTCTCGTAACCGTTGCAACACTCGTCTGACATCCAGAATGTGGGCCTCCATGGATTCAGAATATACCAAGATGTCATCCAAATAGACTACCACACACTGCTGCAACAGGTCACGGAAAACATCGTTGATGAATTCCTGAAAGACTGCGGGCGCATTGCACAACCCAAAGGGCATAACCAAGGATTCGTAATGACCGGTCCTGGTGTTAAACGCGGTCTTCCACTCATCGTCCGCCTTGATCCTTACCAGGTTATATGCCGCCCTCAGGTCGAGTTTGGTAAAGACCGTGGCCCCTTTAAGGCGATCGAACAGCTCGGAAATCAAGGGTATCGGGTAAGCGTTCTTGATCGTGATGCGATTGAGACCCCTGTAATCGATGCAAGGCCTCAACTCACCGCCCTTCTTTTTCACAAAGAAAAATCCAGCCCCTGCCGGGGACGAAGATTTGCGAATGTGTCCGCGTGAAAGCGCCTCCCTCACGTACTCCTCCATGGCCTCATTCTCCGCTACCGACAGTGGGTAGACTTTGCCACGAGGAGGAACGGCACCAGATTGTAACTCTATGGCACAATCGTATGGGCGGTGCGGAGGTAGGGCAACCGCGCGCACCTTATCGAATACATCCCGGTACTCCTCGTATTCAGGAGGCAACAGAGAGTCCGAGGAAGTACACAGCAACTTGACAGACCCATGGATGCAACTAGCCCCACACTGCGGTGACCACGAGAGGATCTCGACCGATCTCCAATCGAAAGTCGGATTATGCTTCTGGAGCCAGGGGTACCCCAAGACCACCGAGTAGTGTGGAGACGAAATAACCTGGAGGCAGACCGACTCTCTGTGAACGGCACCAATGGCTATCCCCACTGGAAGGGTCTCATGAGTCACGTGTGGCGGCAGAAGGGGTCTGCCGTCTATCGCCTCAAGAGCCAGTGGGGAACCTCGAGCCTGCAGAGGAATGGAATTGGCGGCAGCGAACACACTATCAATGAACAAACCACCAGCACCAGAGTCCACCAACGCCTGGGTCGTCACCGAGCCCCCGACCCAGGAGAGGACAACAGTGATCAGTGGTTTGTCAACACGGGAAACCGGGGACGAGGAGACTCCACCCAAGATCTGCCCCCGACAGGATCTCAGGGTACGAGCGTTTCCCGGACGGTTCGGACATGCCAACCGAAAATGCCCACCGAGACCAAAGTACATGCATCGGCCCTCGCGTCTCCGGAGTGCCCTCTCCCCCTCGGACAGGCGAGCAAACCCCAGCTGCATGGGTTCACCCCCAGACAAGTCATCCCCAGGAGGCGTGGGAGGAGAGGGAGGCACGGGTGGGACAGCAAACGTAGGCACCAATCTGTTAGAAGACCTCCGCAGGTTCTCCTTAAAGGAAGGTCTGTCCCTGAGTCTGGTGTCAATCAAAATCAGGAAAGAAATAAGAGACTCGAGCTCAACTGGTAGGTCCTTAGCTGCAACCTCATCCTTCAAGGCATCCGAGAGACCATGAGAGAAAGCAGCGACCAGAGCCTCATTATTCCAGCCCACCTCTGCTGCCAGGGTACGAAACTCAATGGCGTATTCAGCTACGGATCGTGAACCCTGTCTGATGGACATAAGGAGCTTCGCAGCAGAGGCAGCACGAGCCGGCACATCGAATACCTTCCGAAGAGAAGCAACAAAACCGGAAAACTCGGCAACCACCGGATTGTTGTTCTCCCATAAAGGGCTGGCCCAGGCCAAGGCCTTGTCCGAGAGCAGCGAGATCAAGAAGCCCACCTTTGATCTCTCAGTAGGAAAGGCATGTGGCAGCAACTCGAAATAAATGCCCACCTGGTTAAGGAAACCTCGGCACTGAGTTGGCTCTCCCCCAAAGCGCTGTGGAAGAGGGGCAGAACCGGTCATACCCCGAAACACCGCAGGCGCAACAACAGGTGTCGGGGTAGACTCTGGCGCAACAACCGGAGCGGCAGTAGGAGCGAGCCCAGGAGCGACAACCGACCCATCGGCAACGGGAGCGAAATGAGCCGTGCGTTCAAGCAGGGTTTGCAACGCCACAGCGAACCGACCCAACAGGTGATCCTGCTGATCAAGTCTGGCAACCAGCGTGGGTAGCGAGGATGGCCCTGTACCGTCAGAATTCATGGCTTGGTCCTAATGTCACGGAACCATGAACCAGACGTACAACAAGAGATAAGTGAAAATAAGAAGGCTTTATTGAAAATAAAGCTGTAAAGCAAAAGTCCAAACGGATGGTGAAACCGAGCAGAGTCTTTGCGAAGCCAGAGGTCAGGAACCAGAAGGGTAGTCAGACGAAGCCAGGATCAGGAACCAGCAGGGTAGTCAGACGAAGCCAGGATCAGGAACCAGCAGGGTAGTCAGACGAAGCCAGGATCAGGAACCAGCAGGGTAGTCAGACGAAGCCAGGATCAGGAACCAGAAGCAGCAGCAGTCTTAGAAGCATGTGAACACAAGAGGACCAAGCAAGGAACTGAAGCCACAGACCTCCTATATATATGAGCTAGGCATCCAGCTCCTCCCAGGGGAAGGAGGAGCCGCAGGGTGGAAGGCTACAAGAAACCCAGAAACCAAGATGGCCGCCAGCACATGTCAAACGAAGGAGAGCAGCAAGCAGGTAAGACCATGACACTGGTATCATCAAAGATGAGTTTGTGGGGCCTTTTCGGGTTGAGGATGGAGTCAAGCTCAACTCCTAGTCCTACTGCCAGTTTCTGGAAGACACCTTCTTCAAGCAGTGGTACAGGAAGAAGTCTGCATCCTTCAAGAAAAACATGATTTTCATGCAGGACAATGCTCCATCACACGCGTCCAAGTACTCCACAGCATGGCTGGCAAGAAAGGGTATAAAAGAAGAAAATCTAATGACATGGCCTCCTTGTTCACCTGATCTGAACCCCATTGAGAACCTGTGGTCCATCATCAAATGTGAGATTTACAAGGAGGGAAAACAGTACACCTCTCTGAACAGTGTCTGGGAGGCTGTGGTTGCTGCTGCACGCAATGTTGATGGTGAACAGATCAAAACACTGACAGAATCCATGGATGGCAGGCTTTTGAGTGTCCTTGCAAAGAAAGGTGGCTATATTGGTCACTGATTTGTTTTTGTTTTGTTTTTGAATGTCAGAAATGTATATTTGTGAATGTTGAGATGTATTGGTTTCACTGGTAAAAATAAATAATTGAAATGGGTATATATTTGTTTTTTGTTAAGTTGCCTAATAATTATGCACAATAATAGTCACCTGCACACACAGATATCCCCCTAAAATAGCTAAAACTAAAAACAAACTAAAAACTACTTCCAAAAATATTCAGCTTTGATATTAATGAGTTTTTTGGGTTCATTGAGAACATGGTTGTTGTTCAATAATAAAATTAATCCTCAAAAATACAACTTGCCTAATAATTCTGCACTCCCTGTATGGTTCCGATCACCGGCGGGCGGCTTTTATATAGTGGCACAGGGGTTAATATTTCAATGTTTTTTTTTAAAATATGTCAGGCTTGACTCCATTTTCTCCTCTCTCCTTTGCAGATGCCTTTTCAGGAGATATTAGACCCTTTCGCATTTGGGGCCTGGAGGAATTACAATTGTATTCCTTTTTTTCATGTGAAGAATTCTTTTAAGAAGGCTGCAAGATCTTCGCCCTTCACAGTCTCTGGAATTCCGCGGAAACGTAGATTGTTCCTGCGTGAACGGTCCTCCATGTCTGCGATTTTAAGTTTCAACGCTGCTATTTCTTCTTCGTGAGAATTAGTAGTGTCCACAAGTTCGTTATGTGCAGAGGTCAATTCCGCCATTTTAGATTCCACATGTGCGGTTCTAGACCCTAAAGCTGAGATATCATGTTGAATTTGGGTAATAGCGTCCCCCTGAGGTCCTGTTTTAAGGACTTTTGCAAATCTGCCATGAGAACTTTCATCCCCTTCAACACTGCTTCAGTAATTGGAGCAGGATCATTTTCCCCTCCTGCCATCTCAAGCAAGGCAGCTGAGGCAAGCTGCTTAACTTTTTTATATGAGGCACTGTGTGCCCGGTGTGATGGAGGGTCCTGCTGCACAGAAAGGTCATTCTGAGGAGAGTATGTGACCTGTGCGGGGGATATCGATGCAGAGGAGGAGGATGGGATCTTCCTGAAACCTGAGGAGACACAGGCTGCGCTGAGGACGGCGATGATGCCGCTCTATCTGCTGCTGGGGCGCGATAGTCGCCATCTTAGAGCGCGCTCACAGCAGGGAAGAAGTTGGTGAAACTGGCGCTGCTTGTAGCAGGGTGCTTTGGCAGTCCTCTGGTGCGTACAGCAGGGAGATGCACGGACTTGCAGGGCTGTTTTTTGCCGGTTTTAGTGCCGATGGCTCAGGAGCTCAGGACTCAGCCTTCTGTCTCCATGCGCCACTAGCCACGCCCCCCCCGATCTGATCTTTATCTAAGTCACAACAATAGACAATCACAGTCTGCTTAAATTAATAACACACAAAGAATTTAATGTTACCATGTTTTTATTGAACATACCATGTAAACATTCACAGTGCAGGTGGAAAAAGTATGTGAACCCTTGGATTTAATAACTGGTTGAACCTCCTTTGGCAGCAATAACTTCAACCAAACGTTTCCTGTAGTTGCACAACGGTCAGGAGTAATTCTTGACCATTCCTCTTTACAGAACTGTTTCAGTTCAGCAATATTCTTGGTATGTCTGGTGTGAATCGCTTTCTTGAGGTCATGCCACAGCATCTCAATCGGGTTGAGGTCAGGACTCTGACTGGGCCACTCCAGAAGGCGTATTTTCTTCTGTTTAAGCCATTCTGTTGTTGATTTACTTCTATGCTTTGGGTTGTTGTCCTGTTGCAACACCCATCTTCTGTTGAGCTTCAGCTGGTGGACAGATGGCCTTAAGTTCTCCTGCAAAATGTCTTGATAAACTTGGGAATTAATTTTTTCTTCGATGATAGCAATCCGTCCAGGCCCTGACACAGCAAAGCAGTCCCAAACCATGATGCCCCCACCACCATACTTCACAGTTGGGATGAGGTTTTGATGTTGGTGTGCTGTGCCTCTTTTTCTCCACACATAGTGTTGTGTGTTTCTTCCAAACAACTCAACTTTGGTTTCATCTGTCCACAGAATATTTTGCCAGTACTGCTGTGGAACATCCAGGTGCTCTTCTGCAAACTGTAAACGTGCAGCAATGTTTTTTTGGGATAGTAGTGGCTTCCTCTATGGTATCCTCCCATGAAATCCATTCTTGTTTAGTGTTTTACGTATCGTAGATTCGCTAACAGGGATTTTAGCATATGCCAGAGACTTTTGTAAGTCTTTAGCTGACACTCTAGGATTCTTCTTCACCTCATTGAGCAGTCTACGCTGTGCTCTTGCAGTCATCTTTACAGGACGGCCACTCCTAGGGAGAGTAGCAGCAGTGCTGAACTTTCTCCATTTATAGACGATTTGCCTTACCGTGGACTGATGAACAGCAAGGCTTTTGGAGATACTTTTATAACCCTTTCCAGCTTTATGCAAGTCAGCAATTCTTAATCGTGGGTCTTCTGAGAGCTCTTTTGTGCGAGGCATCATTCACATCAGGTAATGCTTCTTGTGAAAAGCAAACCCAGAACTGGTGTGTGTTTTTTATAGGGCAGGGCAGCTGTAACCAACACCTCAAATCTCATCTCATTGATTGGACTCCAGTTGGCTGACACCTCACTCCAATTAGCTCTTGGAGATGTCATTAGTCTAGGGGTTCACATACTTTTTCCACCTGCACTGTGAATGTTTACATGGTGTGTTCAATAAAAACATGGTAACATTTTATTCTTTGTGTGTTATTAGTTTAAGCAGAGTAGACTGTGATTGTCTATTGTTGTGACTTAGATAAAGATCAGATCACATTTTATGACCAATTTGTGCAGAAATCCATATAATTCCAAAGGGTTCACATACTTTTTCTTGCAACTGTATTTTACATCCTATTAATAAACTAACTAAAAACATAACAATAAACACTCAAACACGGGAACATAATGGGGGAAGACTGTACACTGGAGGCTAAATGAGTAGAGGTGGGAACAGTAGCAACCTCAACCCCACCAGCATGATCCGCCACATGGCATCACAGCACCCTAATCGGTGGGCCGAACCCCTGGGTCCACAATCAGTGTCTGCCTCCTCTTCCTCCCCTGTGTTACGTGCTGGCCAATCCTCTGTCCTAGACGCAGGCCTGGATGACTCCCGCCCTGCAGCTGGGCCTTCGCAAGCACCATCTGCTAGCACACCCCTTTCTGTGTCCAAGCACAGAGTACAGATGTCCCCAGGCCTTTAATCGTAAGCGCCAATTCCCCGCCACTCACCCACAGGCTATAGCACTAAATGCACACCTTTTAAAATTTGTAGGTATGGAAATGTTACCATCTCGGCCTGTGGATACTGAAGCTTTCCTCAGCCTCATGGCGGCGGCCATCCTTCGTTACTCAGTCCCCAGCCGCCGCTATTTTTCACGGTGTGCCGTCCCCGCATTACACCAGCAATTGTGTGTGTGTCCCGTAACTTCACCCTTGCCCTGACCAACGCAGTTATTGGGAAGGTCCACTTAACGATGGGCACGTGCTTTTGGCCAGGGACACTACATTTCCGTTACGGCACACTGGGTGAACCTTGTGTAGGCCGTTAGCGAGTCGGACCCTGGGATGGCACAGGTGCCACTGACGCCAAGGATTGAAAGGGCACTACTTCTATCAGGATTTCTGCCACCACCTACATTAGTGGCAGCAACCCCCCCCTTCTTCTCCTCCACCTCCTCCTCCACTGCAAACTCTGAATTCTCATGGGTAAGCGGCAACAGGCCTTGCTGAAATTAATTTGCTTGGGTGACAAAAAACACACCGCCGCAGAGCTGGGGCAGGGTATAAGGGACCAGGTTGGCTGTGTCTGATAATGGCCATAAGTTGTTGGCAGCTTTGTAGCTTGGCAAACTCACACACATGGCAATCATACAGCATATATGTACCATGCAGAACAAACATCCCAAACTTATACACTAATATATCTAAAAACCTAACAAACAAGAGTGGAGTTAAAAGAATGGCATGAACTTTTTAGGAACTCATAAATAACCAAATAACCATAACATATTTTATTTTACAGCCTAGTCTGAAAATCAAACTCAAACAATAAAAACCCTAGAACATAACAGGCCCAGCCCTCAGAGAATCAGGGCCATCACAGGGGCAGAAAACAACCCAGTGAAGAAGGTCAAATTGTACATGGGGCAAATGCTGATATGGCCATGTGGATCCCACCTTAATGTCTGGGATCCGGCCATACCATGCCTAGGCCACGTGTTCTCAATTTTCTCCCAACCTCCCCCATTTTGCCTGAGCTACTGGTGAAGGTGCGCCGTGTGTGTGCCCATTTCTAAAAGTCATCTACAGCTGCCATCGGTTTGGCAATGCTGCTGCAGCGCTTGCATTTGCCAGCTAACAGACCATTGTGCGACGTGAGCACGCGCTAGAACTCTACGTTCTACATGTGGTCCAGGCTTTGTGAACAGCAGAGGGCAGTAGTAGAATACCAGCTGCAACATGCTCTTGTATGTCTGACCTCTGTGAGGTTTTACGCAACTTTGAGGGATAAACACCGATGGTGACTGGCGATGCCGCCATTATCAGCCGAACCATACCACTTCTGTGTCTAGTGAAACGCTGGCTACTAACGATGAAGGCGGACACCTCACATGTGGAAGAGGTGGAAATAGGGGGAAGACAGACATTACACAGGGTGATAGCCAGAACACCATCATTTCGGCTTCTCAGTGTGAATTGGATGATGAGGAGGAGGAGGAGCAAGAGACAGTTGCCTACGCTACAGAGGGTAGTAGCAATAGCAGGTTTATTCCATCTGTTCTGCATAGATGGGCAGGAGAGGAGGAAAAGGATAAGGAGAATGAGAGTCATCCTCCTGATGACGACAGCGAAGTCTTGCCTGTTGGGAATCTGGCACACATGGCTGACTTCATGTTAGGCTGCCTTTTCCGCAACCTGTGCATTTCACGCATGTTAGACAACACGGATTACTGGCTGTTCACCCTTATCGACCCCCCCCTACAAAGGGAACTTCTCATCTCTCATTCCTGTGGTGGAGAGGATGAGCAAAACGATGCAATAACAGAATGTACTTGTTTAAAAATTGCTTAGAAAATTTCCATATGACAACAGTGGAGGTAAACCAATGGCAGGGCCTGTTATTTAACACATAAATAACCAAATAACCATAACATATTTTACAACCATCGACCATAATAACAATTATAATACCAACTACAATACAAACAAAAAACTATAATAATAACAGAACAGAATGTCATTACAGAAATATTTAAAGCTGGCAACGCTGGTGGCAGAGTATGTAGTTCCTTGGCCAACCCAAGAGGGGAGATGAGGGGGACACACCGCAGTTCCAACAGAGGCAGGACAACACTCTACAAGGCCTGGGACAGTTTCATGACACCCCGCCAGCACCCTCACCCTGATGCGCGGCCTAGTGTCACAAGGAGGGAAACTGTGGAAGATTGTGAAGGAGAACATAGCAGACCGTGTCAGCGTCCTCGGTGATCCCTCTGTGCCATACAACTATTGGGTGTCCAAGCTGGACACTTGCCGCAAACTTGCACTCTATGCCTCAGAGGTGCTGGGATGCCCTGCCGCCAGCGTTTTGTCAGAGCGGGTATATAGTGTTGCTGGGGGCATAATAACTGATAAGCACATCCATCTGTCAACTGAAAATGCTGACAGGTCGACTCTTCAAAAAATGAACAAGGCCTGGATTGCCCCTGACTTCTCTACTCCACCAGAGGAAAGCAGGTGAACAACAAGGCACTTTAAATGTGCTGTTTGTAAAGTACTGAATACAGTATATTCACATGCACCTCTGCCACCACCAAAAAGGTTATATTGTTCAATCTTCCTTTTCTAGTCCTTCTCCTCCTCCTCCATCATATCAACATGCTTTTTAGGCTGCCCTCGCTCATAATGTTTTATAGGGTCAGCGAAACCCTTGCACAGGTGCCAGGGGCAACACTCAGAGCCATCTCTGTGGGCACCCTTACTCTAGAAAAAGTCTATGGTGCACCAATATGCCTTACAGTTTTCCTGCCATTCATCAGCGTCGGGTATGCCATGAATGGCACAGGCAGCACATTGACTGTAGGCAGGCCACTATAGCTAAATAATAAGGAACATATACTATATTGGACTGTAGTATTCAGGGTAAATGATCGTGTGGGCACTTTGCGATAAATAAGTGTGTTTGTGGTTGCAGTTTGGGCAATCAGTCTCTAAAAGGTTCGCCATCGCCTTCACTGTTTAAGAGGGTTAGCGCACCTGGAGGCCCTCATCTACATTATTTTACTCTGTTTCATTGAGCCCAGGGCCACAGCCTCTGTGTGAACCATCAGCATCACGGCCACCTTCACGTCCCATACTGGCTTCCTTCTTAATATGAAATGTTATATATGCTTAAAAGTATCTAACACCTACAGTATTGTAGGATATGTACGTGTAAGCGCCAATCAATTAAAACAGGTATTTTGGATGCGCACACTTTACACAGGGGGTGTAGCTCTGATAATGTCACAGACTACCATACACCGTCTGCGGATGAAGTACAGTATATGTTAGTAATATGTATGAAATTCACACACAGTAGATGTGGCACAAATATTTTTTTTCTCACAAAAATACACTTGTGGTACTGTATTTGAAACAGAGAGCCACGCGCTATGGACACTAGATTTTGAACAGATTATTTATTTTGTCGCTAGACACACAAATTTTAAATTTAACTCCGTATATGCCCCAGTAATGAACAGAATATAGACACTAGATTATGCACAGATTATTTAGATTGGCGCAACAGACACTCTTTTCAAATGTGATAGAGTATTTGTCACATGAATCCACAGTACATGGACAGTATATTTGGCACAAAACAGTTAAATTTGTCCCAAATAGAAATAATTATCTGCAGAATTACTGTATATATGGTTGCGGACTAAATTCACACACACATGAGACCCAAAATACTGAAATTTGTCCCTAATAGAAATAATTATCTGCTGAACTACTGTATATATGGTTGCGGCCTAAACGCAGACACAGATGTGCCCAAAAGTATTGAAATTTGTCCCAAATAGAAATAATTCTCTGGTGACTAACTGTATATATGCTTGCGGACTAAATTCACGCACAGAAGTCACCCAAACTAGTGAAATTTGTCACAAATAGAAATAATTCTCTGGTGAATAACTGTATATATGGTTGCTGCCTAAATTCACGCACAGATGTGACCAAAACTAGTGAAATTTGTCCCAAAAAGAAATAAATCTATGCTGAATTACTGTATATAACAGTTGCGGCCTAAATTCACACACAGATGAAACCCAAACTAGGGATTTTTGTCCCAAATAGAAAGAATTCTCTGCTGAATTACTGTATATATGGTTGCAGTCTAAAATCACGCACAGTTTTGACCCAAACTAGGGACATTTGTCCCAAATAGAAAGAATTCTCTGCTGAATTACTGTATATATGGTTGCAGTCTAAAATCACGCACAGTTTTGACCCAAACTAGGGACATTTGTCCCAAATAGAAAGAATTCTCTGCTGAGTTACTGTATATATGGTTGCAGTCTAAAATCACGCACAGTTTTGACCCAAACTAGGGACATTTGTCCCAAATAGAAAGAATTCTCTGCTGAGTTACTGTATATATGGTTGCAGACTAAATTCACGCACAGATGTGACCCAAACTATGGAAATTTGTCCCAAATAGAAAGAATTCTCTGCTGAATTATTGTATAAATTGTTTGGGGTCTAAATTCACACACAGATGAAACCCACACTAGGGATTTTTGTCCCAAATAGAAAGAATTCTCTGCTGAATTACTGTATATATGGTTGCGGCCTAAATGCAGACACAGATGTGCCCAAAAGTATTGAAATTTGTCCCAAATAGAAATAATTCTCTGCTGAACTACTGTATATATGGTTGCGGCCTAAGCGCAGACACAGATGTGCCCAAAACTAGTAAAATTTGTCCCAAATAGAAATAATTCTCTGCTGAACTACTGTATATATGGTTGCGGCCTTAATTTATGCACAGATGTGACCAAAACCAGTGAAATTTGTCCCAAATAGAAATAATTCTCTGGTAACTAACTGTATATATGGTTGCGGCCTAAATTCACGCACAAAAGTCACCCAAACTAGTGAAATTTGTCCCAAATAGAAATAAATCTATGCTGGATTACTGTATATAACGGTTGCGGCCTAAATTCACACACAGATGAAACCCAAACTAGGGATTTTTGTCCAAATAGAAAGAATTCTCTGCTGAGTTGCTGTATATATGGTTGCAGTCTAAAATCACGCACAGTTTTGACCCAAACTAGGGACATTTGTCCCAAATAGAAAGAATTCTCTGCTGAGTTACTGTATATACAGGGAGTGCAGAATTATTAGGCAAGTTGTATTTTTGAGGATTAATTTTACTATTGAACAACAACCATGTTCTCAATGAACCCCAAAAACTCATTAATATCAAAGCTGAATATTTTTGGAAGTAGTTTTTAGTTTGTTTTTAGTTTTAGCTATTTTAGGGGGATATCTGTGTGTGCAGGTGACTATTACTGTGCATAATTATTAGGCAACTTAACAAAAAACAAATATATACCCATTTCAATTATTTATTTTTACCAGTGAAACCAATATAACATCTCAACATTCACGAATATACATTTCTGACATTCAAAAACAAAACAAAAACAAATCAGTGACCAATATAGCCAGCTTTCTTTGCAAGGACACTCAAAAGCCTGCCATCCATGGATTCTGTCAGTGTTTTGATCTGTTCACCATCAACATTGCGTGCAGCAGCAACCACAGCCTCCCAGACACTGTTCAGAGAGGTGTACTGTTTTCCCTCCTTGTAAATCTCACATTTGATGATGGACCACAGGTTCTCAATGGGGTTCAGATCAGGTGAACAAGGAGGCCATGTCATTAGATTTTCTTCTTTTATACCCTTTCTTGCCAGCCACGCTGTGGAGTACTTGGACGCGTGTGATGGAGCATTGTCCTGCATGAAAACATGTTTTTCTTGAAGGATGCAGACTTCTTCCTGTACCACTGCTTGAAGAAGGTGTCTTCCAGAAACTGGCAGTAGGACTGGGAGTTGAGCTTGACTCCATCCTCAACCCGAAAAGGCACCACAAGCTCATCTTTGATGATACCAGCCCAAACCAGTACTCCACCTCCACCTTGCTGGCGTCTGAGTCGGACTGGAGCTCTCTGCCCTTTACCAATCCAGCCACGGGCCCATCCATCTGGCCCATCAAGACTCACTCTCATTTCATCAGTCCATAAAACCTTAGAAAAATCAGTCTTGAGATATTTCTTGGCCCAGTCTTGATGTTTCAGCTTGTGTGTCTTGTTCAGTGGTGGTCGTCTTTCAGCCTTTCTTACCTTGGCCATGTCTCTGAGTATTGCACACCTTGTGCTTTTGGGCACTCCAGTGATGTTGCAGCTCTGAAATATGGCCAAACTGGTGGCAAGTGGCATCTTGGCAGCTGCACGCTTGACTTTTCTCAGTTCATGGGCAGTTATTTTGCGCCTTGGTTTTTCCACACGCTTCTTGCGACCCTGTTGACTATTTTGAATGAAACGCTTGATTGTTCGATGATCACGCTTCAGAAGCTTTGCAATTTTAAGAGTGCTGCATCCCTCTGCAAGATATCTCACTATTTTTGACTTTTCTGAGCCTGTCAAGTCCTTCTTTTGACCCATTTTGCCAAAGGAACGGAAGTTGCCTAATAATTATGCACACCTAATATAGGGTGTTGATGTCATTAGACCACACCCCTTCTCATTACAGAGATGCACATCACCTAATATGCTTAATTGGTAGTAGGCTTTCGAGCCTATACAGCTTGGAGTAAGACAACATGCATAAAGAGGATGATGTGGTCAAAATACTCATTTGCCTAATAATTCTGCACGCAGTGTATGGTTGCGGACTAAATTCACGTACAGATGTGACCCAAACTATGGAAATTTGTCCCAAATAGAAAGAATTCTCTGCTGAATTATTGTATAAATTGTTTGGGGTCTAAATTCACACACAGATGAAACCCACACTAGGGATTTTTGTCCCAAATAGAAAGAATTCTCTGCTGAATTACTGTATATATGGTTGCGGCCTAAATGCAGACACAGATGTGACCCAAACTAGTGAAATTTGTCCCAAATAGAAATGATTCTAGGCTGGAATACTGTATATAACGTTTGTGGATTGAGCGTGCACGCAGATGTGGCACAAATTAGGTTAATTTCCCCAGAAAAATAAATTTCTATGATGGAGCGGTGAATATCTCACTAGCAGGCACACTCTAGTGAAAAAGCCCCTTTTTAGAATTTCTGCTAAACACACTGCTTTCTGATGGTGTACTGTAGATCTCACTGATATGTAATATTTCTTTCTTTTGAAAGCTTTTTGGTACTGAACACAGCGATTTTCCAGCCCTGCACTATCGGTCCCTTCCTGCAGACGCCAGTCCCTAATACTGCTGAATTTAACCCTGTCACAAATACAGTCACTGATGAGAAGATTACATTCACTACAGGTTACATCATGTACCTTTCTAACAGGTCAGAGAATAATATTTTTGAGGGAGGTCTTCTTTAAATGGGGCATCCATATGTCTAATGTCTAAGACTTAGGCTCCATTCACACGTACGCAACGTGTTTTGCGGATCCACGGATCCGCAAAACACGGACAGCGGCAATGTGCGTTCCGCATTTTACGGACCGCACATTGCCGGCACTAATAGAATCTGCCTGTTCTTGTCCGCAATTGCGGACAAGAATAGGACATGTTCTATTTTTTTGCGAAACGGAAGTGGGTCCGCAATTCCGTTCCGCAAAATGCGGAACGAAATTGCGGACGTGTGAATGGGCCCTAAGACTGAGACAAAATCCCTCAGCTAAGATGGAGTTCAACAGGCAAGCAAGGGATCTACTTTACCGATTTCTACAATTGAATTACCCTGACAAAATCCTTAGATTGGCTTTTTATAGGGCTCTGGCAACTGATCACAGACATCTCCTTAATGTATGCCTAACTCACTCTGGATATCTAAAGATCTCATGGACATAGTTGGACAAATATTCCAAATCACCTACAGGCAAGGGTGTTTTCTAAGGCCTGTATTACACTAGCCTATGGTCGGCCAGATCATCGCTAACAAGCATTCGTAGGAACAACCGTTAGCAATGATCTGCCTGTGTAAAAGTGAGGTTAGACTCACCCGTCCGGCGATGCACAGGTAAGCCCTTACCTGTTCCTGTGCCGCGAGCCGGTCTGAAATCAAATGCGGTCACCGGGAGCAGGCAGTTCCGAGAACAGCCGCCGGGGGCTTTCATCGGGCTGTTTTCGGAACTGCCTGCTCCCGGTCACCGCATTTGATTTCAGACCGGCTCGCGGCACAGGCACAGGTAAGGGCTTACCTGTGCATCGCCAGATGGTTGAGTCTAACCCTGCTAAAGATGGTAGCCCGCATGTGTTCGTTGGCGAACACTGCGAACTGGCCATCACTGGCCGCTGATTACCCGATAAACAAGCATTCATAAATCACATCTTTTATGCAGGCACAAAAATTATTGTTTGCCCCCGGAAGATCATACTGTCTAATCACGCTCTGCTGCCAGCAAATAATTATTCTGTATGGGGACGAGCAATAAAGTTAGTTATCCCTCCTCCCCATACTGTGAAGAAGATCGCTGCATTAGACTGGCAGATACTGTGAAGGAGATCGCTGCATTAGACTGGCAGATGATGTGGTGTCCTTTACTGAAGAGCACGCGATTGCCGGGAAGAAACGCTTCCTGACAATTGTAAGGCTCATCTGCCAGTCTAATACAGCCCTAAGAGATCGTTTTGTGCATAGTTACTATATGGCAGCCCCTAAGGACAATACATGGCTAGTAAGCAGATTGGGTTGTTTCCGCTGTAGTGAGTTCATAGCCTGTCCTTAGATACAAACTGGTAGAATATTCACCAGCAGTGTTACCACACATGCATATCAAATCAAAGACTTTATAAACTGCATATACAAACTAAGAAGACAGGTTGGCATTAGCAGGAGGTGCTTCAAACCCACATGCAGTTGTGCATATATATAGGGGAGCAGATCCTGCACTTGTGGCCCGTTAGCAACGGGCCACAAGTGCAGGATCTGCTCCCCTATATATATGCACATTGCATGTGGGTTTGAAGCACCTCCTGCTAATGCCAACCTGTCTTCTTAGTTTGTATATATAGATTTCTGGAGGTGTATAAACTACTATTTAAATGTGCCTGTTTTCCATCTACAGGTCACATTAAGGTGCACCTGTGAGGCCTGGGACATATCAGCAAGTCTTGAGTGGGACTCACAGACTCCTCCCTCCTCCCATTGCAAGCATGGCCACATGCTGGAGGTAACTGGTGAGTTGTTTGTGAGTCGGCCTTATGCTCCTGTAATTTGCCCACTGGCTCCTGGTATCGCCCATATGGCTCAGGTAGGAGAGTGTAGGGTCCCGGGCTACTTGAGAAACCTTGTCGCGGTGTCCGGGCTTAGACATGTTCTACACCGTAGGACATGTTGACTAATCTCTCAATTTTAAAAACAGTTTGAGGATTTAGTAATACTGCAGAGTGCACCTGTGTTTGTTATTGTTTTGTTATATTTTTATATTAATTATTACATCCGCACTTGTTACCTTGTGTAGGATGTCTATTGTGGTACTTGTGGTTCGCTGCGGGCATCCTCCATTGTATGCATTTTGCTGGGGATTGCCATTAGCAACGGGCCACAAGTGCAGGATCTGCTCCCCTATATATATGCACAACTGCATGTGGGTTTGAAGCACCTCCTGCTAATGCCAACCTGTCTTCTTAGTTTGTATATATAGATTTCTGGAGGTGTATAAACTCCTATTTAAATGTGCCTGTTTTCCATCTACAGGTCACATTAAGGTGCACCTGTGAGGCCTGGGACATATCAGCAAGTCTTGAGTGGGACTCACAGACTCCTCCCTCCTCCCATTGCAAGCATGGCCACATGCTGGAGGTAACTGGTGAGTTGTTTGTGAGTCGGCCTTATGCTCCTGTAATTTGCCCACTGGCTCCTGGTATCGCCCATATGGCTCAGGTAGGAGAGTGTAGGGTCCCGGGCTACTTGAGAAACCTTGTCGCGGTGTCCGGGCTTAGACATGTTCTACACCGTAGGACATGTTGACTAATCTCTCAATTTTAAAAACAGTTTGAGGATTTAGTAATACTGCAGAGTGCACCTGTGTTTGTTATTGTTTTGTTATATTTTTATATTAATTATTACATCCGCACTTGTTACCTTGTGTAGGATGTCTATTGTGGTACTTGTGGTTCGCTGCGGGCATCCTCCATTGTATGCATTTTGCTGGGGATTGCCATTAGCAACGGGCCACAAGTGCAGGATCTGCTCCCCTATATATATGCACAACTGCATGTGGGTTTGAAGCACCTCCTGCTAATGCCAACCTGTCTTCTTAGTTTGTATATATAGATTTCTGGAGGTGTATAAACTCCTATTTAAATGTGCCTGTTTTCCATCTACAGGTCACATTAAGGTGCACCTGTGAGGCCTGGGACATATCAGCAAGTCTTGAGTGGGACTCACAGACTCCTCCCTCCTCCCATTGCAAGCATGGCCACATGCTGGAGGTAACTGGTGAGTTGTTTGTGAGTCGGCCTTATGCTCCTGTAATTTGCCCACTGGCTCCTGGTATCGCCCATATGGCTCAGGTAGGAGAGTGTAGGGTCCCGGGCTACTTGAGAAACCTTGTCGCGGTGTCCGGGCTTAGACATGTTCTACACCGTAGGACATGTTGACTAATCTCTCAATTTTAAAAACAGTTTGAGGATTTAGTAATACTGCAAAGTGCACCTGTGTTTGTTATTGTTTTGTTATAACTTTATAAACTGCCCAAAAGGGATCATCTATAAAGCAACATGTGTTTGCGGGATGGAATAAATGGGGGAAATGATCTCTGAATTTCGGAGAAAGGTAATTGAACACATTGGCGATATAGAAAAAGTGAGGGACACCCCACTAGTCAGGCATATAAATATGTCATATGGGGGAATCCACACTCTATTAAGTTTATGGCAATGAAACTTGTGAAATTCAGAGTGTTACAGAGAGAGAGAATTGGTGGATTTTTTAGTTAAGGACAACAGAACCAAAAGGCCTCAATGAACAACTCCACTATGGATGTTACATATGAGGCATTGACTATTTTAAATACCTACTCTATTTGGCATCACATTACTATTAGCCTTACGATTGACACCCGCCTCCCTCCTCCAAATACCTCTAATTCTGTGGGGAACATAATTCAAACTGTTAGACGTTTCTCCACCTATCTGACAGTCTCCATAGTGCAATCAGTGTTTAATGCAACCGTGATATGATTACTTCCTCCCCCTGGTTCCTGTTCTCATCTCTTCTTTTCCTTTGGTGATATGGGGAAACGTATATTTGATTTAAGTTATATTTGTCTCCCCACACCCTTGGGTATACATGTCACTCAAGATTCTATGACAAGCAGCCTGTAGGTGAGTTTTTACTGTATGAGAGCACGTGGAATGCCCTGTGCACGCTGCTGCCATACAACGCTGGCCTCCTAGAAGACTATTTTGCAAATACCTGGATACCATTTATGGTTGAATGTGCCATATTCCCTGATGATTCTGTTAAAATCAACAGATGAAACACAAAAAGATTGTTCAATGTGTGACCAACTATCATAACCCCGTTTTAGGGAAGTACAGTCACCTAGTACAAGGGCAAGGCTCCAGAATGGGTCAACATTATTATATACACTGAGCAAAAATAAAAACGCAACACTTTCGGTTTTGCTCCCATTTTGCATGAGCTGAACTCAAAGATCTGAAACATTTTCTACATACACCAAACACCCATTACTCTCAAATAATTGTTCACAAATCTGTCTAAATCTGTGTTAGTGAGCACTTCTGCTTTGCCGAGATAATCCATCCCACCTCACAGGTGTGGCAACATGAATATTCCACAGGTGTGCCTTAGGCCTCTTTCACACGGGCGTTGCGGGAAAATCTGCGGGTGTGTTGCGGGAACACGCGCGATTTTTCAGCGCGAGTGTAAAACATTGTAATGCGTTTTGCACTCACGTGAGAAAAATCGCTCGTGTTTGGTACCCAAACCCAAACTTCTTCACAGAAGTTCGGGCTTGGGATCGGTGTTCTGTAGATTGTATTATTTTCCCTTATAACATGGTTATAAGGGAAAATAATAGCATTCTGAATACAGAATGCGTAGTAAAATAGTGCTGGAGGGGTTCAAAAAATAATAATAATAATTTAACTCACCTTAGTCCAGTTGATCGCGCAGCCCGGCTTCTCGTCTGTCTCCTTTGCTGAACAGGACCTGTGGTGAGCATTCATTGCAGGAACAGGACCTGTGGTGACGTCACTCCGGTCATCACATGATCCATCACATGATCCATCACCATGGTAAAAGATCATGTGATGGATCATGTGATGACCGGAGTGACGTCACCACAGGTCCTGTTCCTGCAATAAATGCTCACCACAGGTCCTGTTCAGCAAAGGGGACAGACGAGAAACCGGGCTGCGCGATCAACTGGACTAAGGTGAGTTAAATATTTTTTTTTTTTTTTTTAACCCCTCCAGCCCTATTTTACTATGAATTCTGTATTCAGAATGCTATTATTTTCCCTTATAACCATGTTATAAGGGAAAATAATAATGATCGGGTCTCCATCCCGATCGTCTCCTAGCAACCGTGCGTGAAAATCGTACCGCATCCGCACTTGCTTGCGGATGCTTGCGATTTTCACGCAACCCCATTCATTTCTATGGGGCCTGCGTTACGTAAAAAACACAATAAAAGGAGCATGCTGCGATTTTCACGCAACGCACAAGTAATGCGTGAAAATCACCGCTCATGTGCACAGCCCCATAGAAATGAATGGGTCAGGATTCAGTACGGGTGCAATGCGTTAAACTCACGCATCGCATCCACGCGGAATACTCGCCCGTGTGAAAGGGGCCTTAGACTGGCCACAATAAAAGGCCACTCTGAAATTCTGAAATGTGCACAGTTTTGCCTTACTGGGGGGGGGGGGGGTGTCAGAAAACCAGTCAGTATCTGGTGTGGCCACCATTTTCCTCACGCAGTGTAACACCTCTCTGTCTTATAGAGTTGATCAGGTTGTTGATTGTGGCCTGCGGACTGTTAAATTATCCGCGCCACATCTCCTGTTTAAAGTGTGTGTGCGTATCCCTAAAATATCTGTGACTTCCAATGCAGTTTTTCCATTAGACGGTATCCGCTGCGGATTGTTAAATTATCCGCGCCACATTTCCTGTTTAAAGTGTGCGCATCCCTAAAATATCAGTGACTTCCAATGCAGTTTTTCCGTAGACGGTGTCCGCTGCGGACTGTTAAATTATCCGCACCACATGTCCTGTTTAAAGTGTGCGCATCCCTAAAATATCAGTGGCAGTGCAGTTTTTCCTTAGACGGTGCGAACTGTGACATTACCTGTGGTACCTGTCCTGTATAACGTTTCCTCCTCACAAATACTGTTGTAAACTTTTTTGCACATACACTTCCAAATCCTACGCTACTGTACGTGTAACATACTTTGAAGAATATATCACATTTAAAATGAAGAAGGCGAGCAGTAGAAGACGGAGAAGTGGCCGTGATGC
Source organism: Bufo bufo (assembly GCF_905171765.1). NCBI lineage: Eukaryota > Metazoa > Chordata > Amphibia > Anura > Bufonidae > Bufo > Bufo bufo. The sequence continues at coordinate 292,345,599 of NC_053390.1, forward strand.
TGAGGTTGCACCTAGAGGCCGTGGCCCTGTGCGCGGAGAAACTGTGCCTGCTGCCAGAGCACAAGAAAAACAATCATCCAAGATACCTAGCTTCATGTCCCAGTTTGCAGGGCGGTGCAGGACACCACTCTTGAAGTCAGCCCAGTACGACCAGGTGGTCGGTTGGATTGCAGCAGATAATGCTTCCAGTTAGTTAAGCACCACCCTGTCTTCCACCAAGTCCAGTCTCAGTAGCCAGGAGTGTGGTCCACCCAATCTTCACCCTGATCCTCCTTCCTCCCACCATTTACAGTGTGGCCAAACAAGTGATCCCACACTCGCATATTCCGAGGAGCTCTTTTCAGCGCCATTACTTGATTTGGCCCTCTCGCCAAGCACTCTTAAAGAGGGACATGAGATTTTGTGCCCTGATTCCCAACCTCTTGAGCATCCACAGTCACAAGAACATGACGGTGGTGAACGGCAATTAGAGTTTAATGAAGTGGATGATGATGAGACACAGTTGCCAATCAGTCAACCGCAATTACTGTCTCAAGAGGTTGATGAAGAGGATGAGACACAGTTGTCAATCACTGAGGTTGTGGTTAGGTCAACAAATGAGGAGGATGATCAAAGTGAGGAAGTGGAAGAGGAGGTGGTGGACGATGAGGTCACTGACCCAACCTGGGAAGGTGGCAAGCCGAGCGAGGAGAGCAGTACAAAGGGGGAGGGATCTGCAGCACCGCAACAGGCTCTAAGAGGCAGTGGGGTGGCAAAAAGGAGAAGGCGGGCCACACCAAACACTCAAATCTTTTACAGGGTCAGCTCACCAGCAGGCCCTCGCATATAATTTTTTAAAGGGTCAGCTCACCAGAAGGCCTTCACCAACAATCTTTTACTGGGTCAGCTCACCAGCAGGCCAGCACATAAAATCTTTTACAGGGTCAGCTCACCAGCAGGCCCGCACCTCAAATCTTTTACAGGGTCATCTCACCAGCAGGCCCACACCTCAAATTTTTTACAGGGTCAGCTCACCTGAAGGCCCTCGCATATAATTTTTTACAGGGTCAGCTCACCAGCAGCCCTTCACCTACAATCTTTTACTGGGTCAGCTCACCAGCAGGCCCGCACATAAAATCTTTTACAGGGTCAGCTCACCAGCTGGCCCGCACCTCAAATCTTTTACAGGGTCATCTCACCAGCAGGCCCGCACCTCAAATCTTTTACGGGGTCAGCTCACCAGGAGGACCGCAACTCAAATCTTTTACAGGGTCAGCTCACCCGAAGGCCCTCGCATATAATTTTTTAGAGGGTCAGCTTACCTGCAGGCCCTTGCATATAATGTTTTACAGGGTCAGCTCACCAGCAGGCCCACACCTAAAATCTTTTACTGGGTCAGCTCACCTGCAGGCCCACACCTAAAATCTTTTACTGGGTCAGCTCACCTGCAGGCCCTCACTTAATTATACCTAATAGGTAATTTGAGCTCATTCTGCCTTGCTTCGATGTGGTAGCCGTTTCTCAGGCTCCCTCTCCTTAATCAAACACTGATTCCCAATTACCCGTAGTTACAATTATTTGCGCTGACAATAACATTTAAAGTTGATAGGCCAGACATCCGAATGGGTCATCGCCGTCACGGGGACTTGCGATTGGCCTCAGGTTAACAAGAGTCACCAAAGCGGCAGCAGGCCCTCACCCATAATGTTTTAGATGGTCAGATCAGCAGGCCCTTGATCCAAATGTTTTTGAGGGTCACCAGCAGGCCATCAATCATAATTTTTCCAGGCTGTGTATGATGCCCTCCTTTATGTGTAATAAAGGGTGTATTGGAGTGCCGGTTCATTGTAATTTTTGGCAGCCCTTTCACTTAGTGCATAGGCTTTATGAGTGTAGGAGTCCCACTACAGGAACAATTGTACCACAATGTGAATGAGGCCCTCCTTTATGTGATATACAGTTTGTATCGAAGTGCCTCTTCCTTGCCCTTTATATAAAAGTAAATATACAGGAAATCATTTTTCCTCTAAAATCGATTTTTTATTCGGTTTTGTGCGTATTATTGTCAGTCTGTAAAAGTCGCCTACTATTCGGACAACATCGTTCCCAGCAGCGACCTGCGAGTCCAAGATGCATCCGGACATCCTCCCCATGCTGTTACAGAACCATTTCGGTGGTGTTTCCATAAATTTCTGACATTTTCCTATGAACCAGGCACCCTCCCCTTTTCAGAGCAGGGGGGTACTTGGTTTCATGTTCGGGTTCTCCCATTGACTTCCATTATACTCGGTGCTCGATCAACACTACTCCGTAGCTCTGTCTGTGCTATCGCTATCCCAATCTTATATTATGTTTGCCACAGCTCTAAGTAAACATTTAACCGTATCAAGCAATCATAGCATTTTAACAGTAAGATACTTTATGGCATTTTATGCTCAATTATATAATAATTATATGTCCATTTATGTGGATATATATCATTATTGACCACCTTACTTATATTAGGATAATCTAGCAAATATGTGTATCTCCAATATCTCGGTTCTCTGTCAGAAGGGTTCCATAGTGGCAATAAACTTAAAGCCATTTCTGGTACATCTATTGAGGGGTATGTCCCACCTCTTAAATGGTTAAATGAGCCCATAAACAAATTTTATCTATTACCTATGGACTATAGAGACATTTGTTTTGAGGAGACCATTGTTCCATTTTGGTATTTGGACCTTGGTTTAATGGCAGAGATCATACTTTGAACATTATAGATGTACGAGAAATGGCTTTAACTTTATTGCCACTACGCCTATTTGCTAGATTATCCTAATATAAGTAAGGTGGTCAATTATGACATATATCCACATAAATGGACATATAATTATTATATAATCGAGCATAAAATGCCATAAAGTCTCTTACTGTTATAATGCTATGATTGCTTGATACGGTAAAATATTTACCTAGAGCTGTGGCAAACATAATATAAGATTGGGATAGCAATAGCACAGACAGAGGTAGAGAGCAATAGTGACTGGATGTGCTATGCCCGAATTAATTGTTTACATGGTTTCCATAGCGCACACTTAATGCTGAGAGCGCAGGCGCAAGGAGATCAGAGGAACGACGCGCTTAGTACACACATGTGCCCGGTGCACCTGCGCACTGCTTACAGAGGGATGCCAGGATGAGTGCGCCCTCTGAGTATACCGAAGTAGTCTGGACAATGCCTTATGAGATGTGCCCACCAGGATTCCACCAAGGAGTATTTAGTAAGCACATATTTTTGGTTCTAATATTTCATTATGAAAGACACTATATGTAATGGAATGGTGACATGCATATCTTGATCTGAGTAATTAGACCACACAAATGGGTGGTATGTAGTTGGCATATTTGATTCATAATTAACATATTTGATTCGGTCATGTCAACCACTGGGAGGGTATATATATCTGGTTATGTTCACACTGTTTGTTGCTTGAGAAAGACCATACAGGTCAAAACGTCGCATTGTGTTGGTGATTACATTTTGAAAAACAGAAGACAAGTGAGTGCTGCGGTTTCCTTACAAATTCTGCCACATGAGTACAAGGCAGGGATCGCTTTTTTTTAGCAATAATGACCGTTAGGTATCTTCCATTGAGACTCAGTGCACGTTATCGGTTCCCTAAAGACAGCACAATCGATTAAGTGATATGGCACAACCAGCAAATTAGGTGGGAGTTTAGATTGCGCTCAATCGCATAGCTGGGCGCATATAGTTATTTCCTGGCCACACATACTGTTATTGATTACTGATGATGGAGCTAAGGAGGAGGAGTAGTCTGAACGGGAGGAGCAGTACCTGATGACAATTAACAAGACACTGTACTGTTTGTAGATATGGCCTGGTTGCAACAAAGAAGCCCAGGAAAAGGAAGACAGTCTTCTAATTCCTGGCCAGTTCTGTGCTGCAATAAGGGTCATGGTAACTAAATTTGTGTTTGAATGCACACGGCTTGCACACAGCAGTGATTTTGTCTGCCGGCACTGTGGAGAAAAACTTTCATATGGTAGATACTTGCACAGAGCCACCAGCATCCGAGCTTGGCCTATGTCTGGCACGTTTTGAGCCTGAGCCCATATTATCAGTGGCATAACCAGTTCCCGAGCTGACCACAATAGACATAGATGTAGCCTTGGCAGGTTTTTTGGCTGTTTTGGCCATACGTTCTATCTGTTTTTTATTGCCACTGCAGCCACCACTCTCCTCCTCTGATGTCACCTCCTCCTCAGCACCCCGATCTGGCTCCCAATTCCTGTCCAACACAGGATCATCATCATAGTCCTCACCCTGCCCGCTACTTTATCAGATGGTGATATGCCATTGTGGGCATCTTGGCCTCTCTCACGATTCCTTCCTCTATATTTGCCCCAAGTGCCACTTTCACCTTGGCTACTACTGCCACTACCACCATGCCTACAAGTGCCACTAATGCTATCACCACGACATCTATGCATTTAGGTCCCCTGCCTCAGACTGAACGCTGACTGTTCTCACATAACTCATCAACAGAAAGACCGTCTTAAGTATCTTCCATAGCCACAAGGAAGATGAACAGGAGGAATGTGCTGACCCCTGGCTCAAAGGCACAATGTCATGGTCAACAAACACACTATAAACTGGTTTTGATGCACTTAAGGCCTCTTTCACACTTGCGTTGTCCGGATCCGTCGTGTACTCCATTTGCCGGAAGTGCCCGCCGGATCCGTAACACCGCAAGTGAACTGAAAGCATTTGAAGACGGATCCGTCTTCAAAATGCGTTCAGTGTTACTATGGCAGCCAGGACGCTATTAAAGTCCTGGTTGCCGTAGTAGTAGTGGGGAGCGGCGGAGCAGTATACTTACAGTTCGTGCGGCTCCCGGGGCGCTCCAGAATGACGTCAGAGCGCCCCATGCGCATGGATGACGTGATCCATGCGATCACGTCATACATGCGCGTGGGGCGCCCTGACGTCACTCTGAAGCGCCCCGGGAGCCGCACGGACGGTAAGTATACTGCTCCCCCGCTCCCCACTACACTTTACCATGGCAGACAGGATTTTAGCGTCCCGGCAGCCATGGCAACCATTCAGAAAAAGCTAAACGTCGGATCCAGTAAAGCGCCGAAACAACGTTTAGCTTAAGGCCGGATCCGGATTAATGCCTTTCAATGGGCATTAATTCCGGATCCGGCCTTGCGGCAAGTGTTCAGGATTTTTGGCCGGAGCAAAAAGCGCAGCATGCTGCAGTATTTTCTCCGGCCAAAATACGGTCCGGAACTGAAGACATCCTGATGCATCCTAAACGGATTTCTCTCCATTCAGAATGCATGGGGATAATCCTGATCAGGATTCTTCCGGCATAGAGCCCCGACGACGGAACTCTATGCCGGAACAAAACAACGCAAGTGTGAAAGAGCCCTTAAGTGTGCACTTACGAAAGGTTGAAAAATTGCAACTTTTTTTTTGTTAAGAAAGACAGGCCCAATTAAACGTCCTTTGCTACTAACACACTAAGCACTGGTATTGATGTACTAAAATGTGCACACTTATAAACAGTAGCAAAATTGCAACTTTTTGAGTAATAAATACAAGCCCAATTAAATGTCACCTACAGATATACTGTGAACAGTTTTTTTTCACGCATTAACATGAGTTCAAAGGCACATTGTCAGACTCAACGAACACACTATAATTTGATTTTGACTCACTAAAATATGCTAAATTGCGCACTTATAAATGGTTAAAAAATTGCAAACATTTTTTTGAGTAAGAAATACAGGCCCAATTAAACGTACCCTGCTAGGAGCACACTATAATCTATAGTTCATAGTAAACAAGAGTTGTTGATGCTCATCAGAATGGAAAAGGCTACAAAATCATCTCTCAAGAGTTTGGACTCCACCAAACTACAGTCATACAGATTGTGTACAAGTGGAGGAAATTAAAGAGCATTATTCCCCTCACCAGGAGTCGTCAACCAACAAAGATCATGCTAAAAGCAAGGTGTGTAATAGTCTGCAAGGTCACAAAGTAACCCAAGGTAACCTCTAAGTAGCTAAAGGCCTTTCTCACATTAGCTATTGTTTATGTGCATGGGTTCACCATCAAGGGGCACAGAACAACTGTGGTGTGCTTGGAAGGATTGCAAGGAGAAAGCCACTGCTCTTCAACAGGAACATTGCTGCTCATCTGTAGTTTGCCAACGATCACCCAGACAACCCTGATCAATTGTACCCACTGAGTGACAGAAGGTGTCACTCAGTGGGTACATCTGATCAATTCAGATCTCCCGCTATACAAACTAACCTATGCTTCTAGAGCAGTGGTGGCGAACCTATGGCACGCATGTAAGAGGGGGCACTCAGAGCCTTCTCTGTGGGCACGCGACTCTGGACCGGGATTTTCTGTTTTCTGATACTTTTAGAGAACACGGCGTAAACCGCCCTCGGCACGCACCATGTTCTCATCACCCGGCACAGTGGAGAAGGAGGGAGTCCCTCCCTCCCTACTGTGACACGACCTCCACTGCCACCAATGAAAAGATAAAAGGGAGAAGGCTGTGAAGCTGCCGCTGGCCATCATTGATTATAGCAATGAGGAGGATTTTGGGGCCTGTGGCCCTCCTTATTGTTATATTCATTGGTGGTGCAGTGGCCATAGGGCCCCCCACCCTAAGTAATTTCATTGTTGGCAGTGGCAACTTCCAATTAGAGCCCCAGCAGAATGCTGATCCCCATTCTAGAGGGGTCCCAGATAAAAAAAAATTCTTTTGCAAATCTGGGATCTTTGGACTTAAGCCCAAATGCCTACTTTTATAGATTCTTAATGGACTGGCGTGGTGTATGTGTGTGATTGTTGAGTGAGTGGATTTAATATATACTTCTACTTTACTAGGGAGTTAAGTGCCTTAACCGTGAGGCCCTTTTTTGAGGTACAGCATCTATTTTATAGATAATTTATAGTGGGCTTGAGGATCAGTATTTCTTTCTGTATGGAAGAATTATAATGTTTTTGCTGGCTTGAGTTGAAGTGTATTTGTTTATTTTGACCTCTGTAACTTTAAACTCCAATAAAAAGAGAAAGTTCACCTGGACAAGCCAGAATGCTATTGAAAGAAGGTTTTATGGATAGATGAGACCAAAATAGAATTTTTTGGTTTAAATGAGCATAAAAATCTCATCACATCTGGGAAACGTGGTGGTGGTAGTATCATGGTTTGGGCCTGTTTTGCTTCATCTGTGCCAGGACAGCTTGCCATCATTAATGGAACAATGAATTCAGAATTTTAGTAACAAATTCTAAAGGAAATTATCAGGACATATGTCTATGAGCTGAGTCTCATGAGAACATGGGTCATGCAGCAAGACCACAACCCCAAGCTCACAGGCTCATGGTCTGCTAACAACTATGCTCAGTGTGCCTCCAGAGAGGCAGGATAGTAGAATTTCCCATTGCTTGCAAACTGTGATTCTTTTATAATTTAGCTGATACACCCCGTAGGTAATTGGTCAGTGGTGGGTTCAGATTAATTGATAGTCATATTAACTTGTTCACTTTACTAAAGGCAAATCAGAAACTATAATCTACCCTTATGTTCTAACAAAGTAGACATCCATTATTCCTCTTCTTTAATTTTGACAATGACTTGGCTCATTTTAACAACCATATTACTATAGATATACTGCATGACACAACTGTCTTGTTCGATAATTTTTAACTTTACCGTTAGTGACCAGCCTAATTTGGGCCTTACTAATTGTTTCTCTTCCTTTTTTCATCGGTGCCTTCCAAGAGCTATGACTTTTTTTTTCTTTCATCTATATACACTCACCTAAAGAATTATTAGGAACACCTGTTCTATTTCTCATTAATGCAATTATCTAGTCAACCAATCACATGGCAGTTGCTTCAATGCATTTAGGGGTGTGGTCCTGGTCAAGACAATCTCCTGAACTCCAAACTGAATGTCAGAATGGGAAAGAAAGGTGATTTAAGCAATTTTGAGCGTGGCATGGTTGTTGGTGCCAGACGGGCCGGTCTGAGTATTTCACAATCTGCTCAGTTACTGGGATTTTCACGCACAACCATTTCTAGGGTTTACAAAAAATGGTGTGAAAAGGGAAAAACATCCAGTATGCGGCAGTCCTGTGGGCAAAAATGCCTTGTGGATGCTAGAGGTCAGAGGAGAATGGGCCGACTGATTCAAGCTAATAGAAGAGCAACGTTGACTGAAATAACCGAGGTATGCAGCAAAGCATTTGTGAAGCCACAACAAGCACAACCTTGAGGCGGATGGGCTACAACAGCAGAAGACCCCACCGGGTACCACTCATCTCCACTATAAATAGGAAAAAGAGGCTACAATTTACACGAGCTCACCAAAATTGGACTGTTGAAGACTGGAAAAATGTTGCCTGGTCTGATGAGTCTTGATTTCTATTGAGACATTCAAATGGTAGAGTCCGAATTTGGCGTAAACATAATGAGAACATGTATCCATCCTCTGATGGCTACTTCCAGCAGGATAATGCACCATGTCACAAAGCTCAAATCATTTAAAATTGGTTTCTTGAACATGACAATGAGTTCACTGTACTAAAATGGCCCCCACAGTCACCAGATCTCAACCCAATAGAGCATCTTTGGGATGTGGTGGAACGGGAGCTTCGTGCCCTGGATGTGCATCCCTCAAATCTCCATCAACTGCAAGATGCTATCCTATCAATATGGGCCAACATTTCTAAAGAATGCTATCAGCACCTTGTTGAATCAATGCCATGTAGAATTAAGGCAGTTCTGAAGGCAAAAGGGGGTCCAACACCGTATTAGTATGGTGTTCCTAATAATTCTTTAGGTGAGTGTAGATGTATGAGGGCTTGTTTTTTGAGGGACAAATTGTAGTTTTTAATGGTGCCATTTCTGATGAACTTTTACAAACTTTTTCTTGGAGGGAAAAACAGCAATACTGCCACTGAGTTTTTACGGTATAAATTTTACGGCATTCATTTTTGGTATAAATAACATAATATCTTTATTCTCTGGGTCAGTACGATTACAGCGATACCAAATATATATATATATATATATATATATATATAAAATGTTTTACTACTTTTTTGCAATAAAACCCCTTTTTTAAAAGGAAGAAAATCTTTTAGCATTACAGCTTCCCAAGACCCATAACTTTTCTTTTTTTCTTTCTATGGAATTGTGTGAGGGCTTGATTTTTGCAGGAAGACTTGTAGTTTTCATTGGTATCATTTTGGAGTAAGTTGCTTTTTGATCGCTTGTTATTAATTAGTGGTAACTAAAATTAGCAATTCTATTATTTTTTTTATTATTTTTTTTTATGGCGTTCACTGTAGGGGATAAATGACATGATATTTATGTAGTGAGGCACAGCCTGCTGGAAAATACTCAAGGCTGGCTGGGGCCTACACCAGACTCCAGCCAGCCTTTACACACATTGACACCCCTCGATTGCATTTGCGGGGTGCTGGTGGAAGACAGAGGGAATCTGCTCCCTCTGTCACCGCTTTACATACGGCAGGCACCATTGCCCCCAGCATGTAAAGGGTTAAACAGCCTGAATAAGCACTCCTGCCGGTCCGGGCTGTTAGAGCAGGATCGTGGCTTTTAGAGCCAAGCCCCTGCTCCCTGCTGCACGGGGGATTGCTGTAAAAAGGTGACTGCTGTAAAAAGGCGTATTGGTGGTCACTAAGAGGTTAAAGAAAGATTAATATAAATAGCTTAAAAAATGAAAGGGCTTGTCATTTATCATGCAGACAAGGTTAATACAAGGCACTTACTTATGTATTGTGATTGTCCATATAGCTTCCCTTACTGGCTAGATTCATTTTTCCATCAATTTTACTATGCTCGTATCAAGAGATTATGACCACCATGCAATCCAGCACCGCAGCCATACTTGCACATCATGGGAAAAGACACCGTCCTCTATGATGGTCGGGACTGTAGTAGTGCAGATAGGCCTGTACTTTTTCCTATAGTGTACAGCCAATGCTGATAAATTTCAAGGTGGTAGTAACTAGGGATGAGCGAATTTCATATTTTGAAGTTTGTGTGCGGGTTCGTGTGGTGGTATTTACTGAATTGCGTTATGGATTCAGTTACCATGGACCATAACGCAATTCCATGACGGAATGCATAACAGAATGCCTTTAGAGGAATTCCGTTTTTCATTCCGTCATAATAGGAGTCTATGCGCTGCATAACGGATCCGTCCGGTTTACGTTATGTTGGAGAAGACTTCCCTGCATAACGTAAACCGGACTGATCGTTATGCGGGCCATAGACTTCTATTATGACGGAATGAATAACAGAATGCCTCTAAAAGCATTCCGTTATGCATTCGGTTATGGAATTGCATTATGGTTCATTGTAACGGAATCCATAACGCAATTCAGTAAATACCACAACACAAACCCACACACGAACTTCAAAATATGAAATTCGCTCATCCCTAGTAGTAATCATGGAAATGAGCAGTGTGTAATGTGATTGAAAAATGAATCAAGCCAGCAAAGGAGACAATATGGACAATCAAAATACATTAGTAAGTGCCTTGTATTAACTTTCTCTACATGATAAATGCTATTTGCTGAAGTGAGGCAACCCTTTCACACCCAGTACTGTACATGTGCGGCTCAGGACGGGTCTTTAAAGATGGCGCCCACTTACGAGCGCCAGCAGACGCCATAGCCACCAGCTCCCTGAAGAAGCTTTGAGCGAAACGAGCGTCGGGGCACAGGACACGTGGCTGGTATGATACGTTTATATGCTGTTACTCTTGTTACTGATACGGCTGCTGTTGGGATGACATAGCCATTGGGGTTATTATCTGTTTGCACTAAGCACTTTATATCCAGTATATATGTATATACGCTATGTTTTCAATATGTGTAGCCTGTAATATGTGATTACCCTTATAATTGATCCACGTGACCTGTCAGGGCACCTTATCCTTGATTTTCTTTACCACCATTAAAGGGTTTCTACCACCAGAAATACTGTTATGTAGCTGACTGACATTAGCGATGCGCTAATGTCAGCACTACATAACAGTATGTTTCTAACATTTGTCCCTGCAGCCGTTTTTGTAAAATAAGCACTTTTATAATATGCTAATGAGCCTCTAGGTGCTATGTGGGCGTAAAATCAGCACCTAGAGGCTCCGTCCACTCACCCTTTATCCCGCCCAGGTCCCCTGTTATGCCCTCCCAGCTCCTCTTGATTGATGTCACTGTTCCCTGCATCGCAGACGAAATCCTGCACCTGCGCCGTTCACTTTTGTATTCGGCGCAGGCGCAGTGAGTGAATGATGCGCTCCTGGTGCCGGATTCCTCACTGCACCTGTGCCGACTATGTCACAGTGAGGAAGCCGGCATTAGGAGAGCGGCCTTCACTCACTGCGATGGCGACCCAGCCAGAAGTTATGAAAGACCCGCCATCCCCAGCTGGATCGGAGGCTGATAGCCAAGCCTCAAAAGGAGAGAAAGACAATATGGGCATAGATTATAAACATCTAGCGGTGGAGGTTGCAGCGCGTATCTTACCTGACCTCCAGGAAGCCCTGTCATCTACAGTTGCACAATCGTTCGCGGCTCTGCAAACACCGCTAGGCTGGAAGAGCTAGAAGCTAGAATGCAGGTCCTGGAATCCCACACTGAAGAGGTACAGTCGCAGTTATCTAATGCCCTAGCTGAAAACAACAGGCTATGGGACAAGTTGGACGACCTCGAAAATCGCTCAAGGCATAGCAACATCCGAATAGTGGGCCTTCCGGAAAATATCCCTGCCAAAGATCTGGCTAGAATCTGTGAGCATGAAATTCCAGATGCTCTGGGAATCAATGCTCGATGCAAAACAGAATGAGCCCACAGAGTGGGCCAAAATCCACGACTGAACAGGAGTGGAGCTGCGGATAAAAGCCAGCGAAATAACAGACCAAGACAGGTCATTGTAAAGTATCTTGACTTTTCGGACAAAGCCGCCATACTACGAGCGTATAAGCAGGGGAGAAGCCAGCTGTTGGTACGCAACCATCAAATCCTACTCTTCGGGGACTTCTCCGCAGAAGTTACCAGACGGAGGAGAGCGTTTGCCCCCATCTGTACTACACTCTTCAAGGAGCAAGTCCGATTCTCACTGATGTTCCCGGCCACCTTAAGGATTTTCCACCCAGATGGGACGACGACATCGTTCACAAATCCAGCGGAAGCTGAGCGGGCCCTGCAGAATCCTGAGCGCCGAAGCAAGCAATTCCCAGCGCTGACATTCCGGGAGGCCTCTTCATCACCCGGTCATTCTGATGCTCAAAAGGCGGACTGAATATAGAAAAGGCAATATCGCAGTACAGATACTGTAAGTAGTATTGAACAGCTCATATTACTGCACTGTCTGTTTATCGTTAAGATTGATGAGACTCTCTTCGTGTCAGAGACTCAGATGCGCACCCATATTTGACGAACATCGTATACAGTGCCCGAGTCTCTCAAAGGGCAAATTTGATGATAGACCAAAGGTTACTACGATAGAGTTACGTCCCAGTGTCTGATAACAATCCCACTAGATGGGGAAAATTACACTAGGATACCTGTGTCTGTTATGTATGACTCATGGCTATCGCCGAATAATGTCTTTACTATGTTGTTTTTCAAACTTATGGTATGCTAAATGCTTGAAGGGTATACACTGGTATATAAGCCGATTGATGGAAAAAAGTGAAGTCCTAAAAGAAAAACTATCCAGTTCTACTTTGTGTGTGGGGGGGGGGGGGCAGCAATGGGAGGGAAGTTTTCCCCCAGCGGCTCCTTAACAAAGCTACAGTTCAAGGTTCAAGTTCAGTTATTAGTTATGGGGGGGGGGGAGGGTTCACATGCTATCCTCATTAACACCATAAGGCAGTTAAAGTCAAATAGAACAGGAACAAATGGCTGACTCTTTAAAAATTATCTCCTGGAACATAAAAGCGCTGAGATCACCATACAAACGTACAATGGTACTAAAACATCTAAAGAGGTTGAGGCCTGATGTAGCCTTATTACAAGAAACGCATCTAACGCAAGATGATTTTATACGCATGAAACGTCTGTGGGTGGGGGAGGTTTATGGATCGCCGGCTGTAGGGAAGAAAGCAGGTGTCATCACCTTGATTAAGAAGGGATTCCCTTACTCAGTAGTGGCACATACTGCAGACGATGTTGGGCGTATATCACATTTGCACCTAACGTCGCCTAGAGGAGACGTCAGTCTTTATAATGTATATGGGCCGAACGAACCTGATACACGATTCTACACATCACTAGGCCAACGCATCATACGTGATCCAATAGAATTAAGAATCCTAGGAGGCGACTTAAACGAGGTAGTCAACCAGGAGGAAGATAGGAAAAAAGAAGGACCGAGGCGCAATAAAACAAGCCCCAAGGAAACTAGACTTTCACAATTTATGAAAGACACAGATCTCATAGATGCTTGGAGGACAGATAATCCTGAAGGTAGGGAGTTCACATACTTCTCTCATACACACCACTCTTGGTCGCGGATTGATTATATCCTAATCAATGGAAGTAATATGGGTCGTTTATGTGAGCCCCTGATTGAGGACATGGTAATTTCCGATCATGCCCCTATCTCAATCTTATTACAAGACAAAACTCCAAAGGGGTCAGACTTCCTCTGGCGCTTCCCTTCAAATATGTTGAAGGATGAAAACTTCAGAGACCTACTGCAGGGTTGGTGGCTGGAATATAAACAAGATAATGAAAACTCAGCAGGCCCCCAACTCTTATGGGATGCGGGGAAAACTGTACTTAGAGGTAGAATTATGGCTCATGTGTACACCATGAAACAGGGGACTAAAAAGAAACTTGCCCAGATGAGTTATACGCTGAGGGCGGCTTACACCGCTTTCTGTACAGCTTCATCGCCCCTCCTACAGAAACAATGGCAGATTGCCAAGTTAACATACGAAAACTGCCTCTTGACCTGGGAAAAGATATCGCATTCTAAATGGGAAGCTCAATTATATCGGCATGGAAATAAAGCAGGAAAACTGTTGGCTAGATTGGCTCATGGGCAGTGACCAGCAAATAAAATAACAGCTCTTAAAGATAGCTTAGAACGTTTAAAAACCCACCCAAAAGATATCAACAAGATCTTAATGAATTTCTACACTAAACTGTACGAAAGTCCGGGATGTTCCTCTTCAGGGAGACAAATATGGATGGGTAATAACGCACTGCCAAAGTTGGGAGAAATAGACAGGGAACGATTAAATGCGCCAATCACGCCAGAGGAAGTAGCTAGTGTCATCAAATATATGCCTTTGGGAAAAGCCCCTGGCCCGGATGGGTTCAGAGGAGAACAAAACATTATCAAAAGATATAGCCCCAACTCTTTCCCAAATATACAATGGCTACTTACAGGGTCAAGGTATACCACAACAAACCAACACGGCAAACATTAAAGTGCTAGCAAAACCAAACAAAGATCCCACCTCTGCATCCTCATATCACCCAATATCTCTAATTAACATAGATCTTAAAATTGTCTCAAAGATCCTGGCCGATAGGCTAGCAAGCATTCTACCAAAATTGATCTCGCCAGCGCAGGTAGGGTTCATTCAAGGAAGAGCTGCTGTTACAAATATCCGTAAGGTACTAGCGGTCCTAGATGAGATTAAAATACGCCCGGCGATTCATCCATCCTCAGCCATAATATCCATTGACGCTGAAAAAGCATTTGACTGGGGATGTATGGACTATGTCTTAGATAACGTGGGACTAACAGGTTCTTTCAGGGTATTCCTTAAGGCATTATATACATGTCCAAAGGCTAGAATAAGTACGCCGGGTTATATCTCTGCTCCGTTTGCACTACAAAAAGGGACAAGACAGGGGTGCCCTCTATCCCCGTTCTTATTTAATCTGGCTATAGAACCCCTATCTTGTAGATTGGCTTCACACAAAGCAATCAAAGGTATAAAGGTAGGCAGCTCACAGATAAAACATGCCCTCTTTGCGGACGATTTATTATTATTTTTGGAAAATCCTCAAAGTGACTTAAAAACAACCTTCGACCTCCTTGAGGAGTTTGGCAAGGTGTCGGGTTTCAGGATCAATCAATCTAAATCAGAGATTTTGTTCCTCAACGGTAACATAACTAGAAAGGATACCCCACAACTAGAGGTCCCTATTCAAATAGCACAAGTATCTATAAAATACTTGGGCATTCATATAGGTAAACGTCCCGAGTCTCTATATTTATTAAATTACCCCCCACTTTTCAAGAAAATACTGTCAGAAATAGATAGGTGGATGACCCTACCGCTGTCATTAGGAGGTAGATGTCAGCTTTTAAAGATGATTTCTATCCCAAAACTATTGTATCCCATCCAAACCATACCCCTGCTTATTAAACATGCAGATATCAACAACCAAACCATACCCCTGCTTATTAAACATGCAGATATCAACAAGCTTGAGTCAGCATTTAGAGCTTTCCTTTGGGCAGGGAAAAAATCCAGAATAGCTCTAAATAAATTACAGCTACCCAAGAACATGGGGGGATTGAACTTCCCCAGTATACGCCTTTACAATCTGGCAGGTGTCGCCCGTCATTGTATAGATTGGATCTTTAGTTCTGGCTTTTACTCAAATATCACACTAGAATCTCACTTGGTTCACCTATGGTCATTAGGGGCACTGCTACGTACGAAACTGGCGGCGATACCTATATCTGTGAGAAATAGTCTAATAGTAAAAGATACACTTGCCACATGGAAAGAATTATGCAAGATATGTCATCAACCTGCTAGATTATCAAATCACATGAATATATGGGGTCACCCAGAATTACCGGCAGGATTGGAGTCACAATTTTTTGTGCATTGGCGGGAAAAGGGGGTGAGAACGGTGAGAGATATGTGGAACTCACAGGAGCGACGACTCTACTCATACCTTGAAATCCAGGCAAAATATGGCTTAAATCACACACAACACCTACTTTCCTATCTTCAAATCACAGGTTTTATTAAGGGCAGGACACACGACATACCGGAAAGTCTAGCCTCTAACAAACTAAATCAGCTGATAGGTAGAGGTGAGCGGAGACGAACCCTATCAGAAATTTATCAGGGACTTAGGGAATTCAAACTGAAAAAAGTTTCGGAAAACCTCTTTCGTCACTGGCAGAAGGACTTTCCCCACATTACAGTTGAACAAACTATCCCACAGGGGTGGGACAAAATACGAAAGGTAGTCTGGAATGAAATATGGAGAGAAACACATTTTCGCATGATCCATAAAGCTATATATGGTTTTCAATTCTCGAGTCGTAATGCAGACCAATCAAGAATTAGGGGATGTCCGAAATGTCATTTAGCAGGGTCAGACATGCTACACGGAATATGGTCCTGCCCGGAGACACAAAATTTTTCGAAGCAAATTAAAACCCAAATTAAGAATCACCTGAAGGTGAACATACCATTAGCACCTGATCTTATCCTATTCCATGCTCCCATGAAAGGGACTTATTTCGCTCCAGTGGTCCATATAACGTTACTAGCAGCCAAGAGATGTCTCTTTAAGGAATGGTTCAGCCACGACTCCCATCAATGTCAGAGGTGTTCAATCACCTAAAAAATGCTTTGATATGGAGAGAGTCGAGGCAGAACAAACTAAAGGGAGACAGATTTCCACTTTTTTTGCCAGATGGGAAAATTTTATTAAGGCAGTTTATTCGGGAGCAGAAATGGAGAAGGTGATGAAAACTTTCATACATTCAGAATGGTATCTGAAAAGGAAGGTAGCAGGAACACTAGATAAACTTCAGATAGATTGAGGCTATGTTGAAGTTTTAGCTATTTATGTCCAAGTGGTAATGGGATAGCATAATTTGGGGAATGAGCATGGGTGGGGGGAAAGGTTTATAGTGCAAATTATTGATATTGTACATCTATTGACCAAAGATTGTTAATATGTCAATTCTCTCTGATCATGTACAAAATGAATCATAATTGATTGTACTACAGTTACTATTAAATATGGTTTGCGGAAAACTGAATAAAAATTATATAAAAAAAAGAAGCCTGTTATGTCATCGGATCTGAAGAAAAGGCTCTTGCCCTGCGCTATACAGTTATATTGATGTATACCTATTCATGTAATGACCCTGTTACTTGTTACCTAAAATAATTGCTATATTTCTGTTTTGATGTGACTATGTAAAAATGGATTTTGTTTCTGCTGGAAAGTTTGTCCTTACTAAGGTTTCAAAGGTCAGTACAAATCGTTCTTCTGGACTCTCCATAATCAACAAGAGTTCACAGGGTATACAAGGTCATGATCTGTGTTAAATAAAAAGGCTAAAATCAACTTGCACATAGTGGAAATAAAATATATAATAGGATAATGCTAGGCTTTGCCTCCAACGTCTGCTAGATGCAGGTCCCACCTCTGGCTCAGCAATTTTAGTCAGGATGAGGCCACAGAGCACTGGCGGATCCAGGGGGGGCAATGGAGCAATTCCCCCCCTGCCCCGAGCTGCTCAGTAGTGGGGGGGGGGGGGGGGGGGGCGGCGGCCGCAGGGCACAGGGAGATGAGCGCTTCCATTGTGGAAGCGCTCATCTCCATAGTCATCTCTGATACAGATGGCTGTGCTGTGGGGCAGGGGAGTGAGAGGCGTGTCCCTTCCTCTAATAGGCTGCAGGCACTAGGCCGGCAGCCTATCAGAGGTTGGCACAGGCGGCGCGATGATGCCATCGCGCCACCTGAGCCATACAGCGCGGGACACAGGCCGGATGAGGCCTGCATCGCTGACATGGAGATAAGTATAAGTGTTTTTTTTTTTATATGTACAATTGTTTTACTGGCACATTAAGGGGGCTCTTGTTACTGGCACATTAGGGAGGCTCTTGTTACTTGCACTTTGGGGGGGCTCTTGTTACTGGCACATTGGGGGGGCTCTTGTTACTGGCACATTAGGGGGCTCTTGTTACTGGCACATTGGGGGGCTCTTGTTACTGGCACATTGGGGGGGGCTCTTGTTACTGGCACAATGGGGGGGGGCTCTTGTTACTGGCACATTGGGGGGGCTCTTGTTACTGGCACATTGGGGGCTCTTGTTACTGGCAAATTGAAGGGGCTCTTGTTACTGGCACATTGGGGGGGCTCTTGTTACTGGCACATTGGGGGTGCTCTTGTTACTGGCACATTGGGGGCTCTTGTTACTGGCACATTGGGGGGCTCTTGTTACTGGCACATTGAAGGGGCTCTTGTTACTGGCACATTGGGGGGGCTCTTGTTACTGGCACATTGGGGGGGGGGGCTCTTGTTACTGGCACATTGGGGGGGCTCTTGTTACTGGCACATTGGGGGGCTCTTGTTACTGGCACATTGGGGGGGCTCTTGTTACTGGCACATTAGGGGGCTCTTGTTACTGCCACATTGAGTGGGGCCTCTTGTTACTGGCACATTAGGGGGGCTCTTGTTACTGGCACATGATGGGGGCTCTTGTTACTGGCACATGATGGGGGCTCTTATTACTGGCACATGATGGGGGCTCTTATTACTGGCACATGATGGGGGGGCTCTTATTTTGAAGACATCATTTGGCAGAGAAAGGCTTGAAGGGGTTGGCCAATTTGTAGAATTATCTATTGTTGATGTGATATACATTTTGATGTCACACCATACTTTACCCCTGCTTGCTGCAGAAGGCTCCCTGGTCCGCATCTGTGGTCTGTGTTAACTCCTACAATCCTCTGGCAATGTGTCCATAGGGTGCAATATAGTGGTAGTGACATGATTCACCCATGTCACGACTTAATTTGCTGTCCCTTTACAGATCCTCTTCTGCACTTGGGCTGAACATGTTCATTTACTGTTCATTTACTCAATTACGCACTATGGATGCAGTCAATATTCCTTACAGATTGCCTGCCTGTCATGATGTATCCGCTGAGGAACTGCAAAGGCTTAAGAGTTATTCCCATCTCTGACTTTGCTGTGGATATGCCATGAAGTCTGATAGATGTGGACTATCTCGAGAACAGGGCTTCATCTGCCTGCTGCAGTGTATGGAGGGGTAGCTCCACAAGCTTGGCTGTCTCCATTAACTTCTCTGGCCGAATGGGACCCGTGGTGGGACCCGCATCTATCGAACTTCTGTGAATAGGCCATAAAAGTCTTACCTGTGGTTGTATGTACTACCAGGAAAAAAAGAAAAATGTAGCAGCACTACAAAAATATTGGTTGTTCCTTACTGTGGTGGTGCTCTCTGTGTCAAAAGCCAGTCTTGTGCCTCCCCAAATCCAGATGCAATTGTAACAGAAAACGGCAGCACTCTCCAGCCTTGATCCATGAAGCTTTATTTCACCAATACAAATGCGACGTTTCGATCAGTGTGATCTTTCTCAAGCAATCTAACAATGTGAACTAAAAACCGGATACATATACCCTACTAAGTTGGTCACTTGACCTAATCAATTATGTAAATACATCATTAAAAACAGGACTGTGAGTACTGCCCCTTCCTCTGTTCGTCCTACAGCGGGGTAAACTTAATGTGTCATTCTCAAACATTGTGCATTGTGCATACATAAGTACAGGGCTTTTTTTCTCAGAGAAAAGGTGGTGGAACTCAGCCCCCCTCCCCTGGCCACGCCCCTACCCACCCCTAGGACCGCCCCCTAAAACCGCCCCTTTAGAGAACAGGGATGCAAGTAAAATTTGGGGGACTATAAAAGTCCAGCCCAGCAAAGAAACCCCCCAGATGGGGATGGCACTGTTAATGGGGGATCTGGGGATGGCACTGTTAATGGGGGATCTGGGGATGGCATCCGCAGATCCCCCATCCTATAACAGTGCCATCCACAGACCCCTCCATCCTATAACAGTGCAATCCACAGACCCCCCCACCCCATAACAGTGCCATCCACAGACCCCCCCATTCTATAACAGTGCAATCCACAGACCCCCCACCCCATAACAGTGCCATCCACAGACCCCCCATCCTATAACAGTGCCATCCACAGACCCCCCCATAACAGTGCCATCCACAGACCCCCCCCCTTAACAGTGCCATCCACAGACCCCCCTTAACAGTGCCATCCACAGACCCCCCCCCTTAACAGTGCCATCCACAGACCCCCCCCACCCCATAACAGTGCCATCCACAGACCCCCCATCCTATAACAGTGCCATCCACAGACCCCCCCCTTAACAGTGCCATCCACAGACCCCCCCTTAACAGTGCCATCCACAGACCCCCCCACCCCATAACAGTTCCATCCACAGACCCCCCCACCCCATAACAGTGCCATCCACAGACCCCCCTTAACAGTGCCATCCACAGACCCCCCCACCCCATAACAGTGCCATCCACAGACCCCCCCACCCCATAACAGTGCCATCCACAGACACCCCCCCACCCCATAACAGTGCCATCCACAGACCCCCCCCCATAACACTGCCATCCACAGACCCCCCCCCCATTGCCGCTCCAGTACAGTTATAGAATGTGTAAAATGAATAATGATTCTATTCATGAGGCCCCCTCTGTAGTAGAACATTCAATCTATCCATCCTACTCACAGGGCTGTTATCGTAATCCAGGCCGGCCGGGCAGACGAGCGGCAGCATCACTGACTGACGTCACGTGCCTGCGCCGCCTGCTTCATTCATAAAGTAGGCCGGGCAGGCACGTGACGTCAGTCAGTGACGCTGCCGCTCGTCTGCCCGGCCGGCCTGGATTAAGATAACAGCCCTGTGAGTAGGATGGATATTAAATGTTCTACTACAGAGGGGGCCTCATGAATAGAATCATTATTCATTTTACACATTCTATAACTGTACTGGAGCTGGGGGCCGGAGCACAGTGAACGCACCGGCCCCCAGCTCCTCCTCCCAGTCCCTCCCCGCTGATACATCCAGCCTGCGATGCTGGAGCATGGCAGGCTGCGATGTCAAAAGGTGGTGGAACGCCGTTCCGGTGCGTTCCGCCAGAAAAAAAGCCCTGCATAAATATATACATAAAAACATCTCCATAAACTTACTGCGATGCAATGTGTAGACCAGGGGAAACCGCCACTGAGGTAACTTCAACGGCATGTGTAGCCGATCGCATCACTTCCCTCGGCGTTCCTCCATATTGAGTGCGCCTGCGTGTCTACTCCATGACGTCAGCCTCAGGACGCTCGACTGGTGCCATGGAGACCGGACGCCTCCCATCCACGTCACCACTAAGATAGAGCGCGCATGCGCGCCCAGCTTCAGCGGTGATGGGATCCAGCGCCAAGCCTCCCGTCACTGTGTAGCGTCCCTACAGCCGTTGCCATGGTAACTTTATATACAGTATCATCTTCAATATAAAGCTTATAAACCAGATTTCTATATCATTGCATGTACTCTCTATATTCTACCCATGACACGGGGCAAATCGGTCCATGACTATCATTACTAGGGGTTGATTAAGCATAGATGTTCACTAAAGTGACCTTATAACCAGGGGAGTAAGAATGGTTACATGTACCAGGTGTCCACTACTCGTCCATAACTTAGGATTAGAGTACCCAGTCACTAACTTGAGTTTAGCCTCATGATTGATTCAGGGTCCATAAACTCATATACATAGGGCGGCACTACTCAGTCCAGACCACAAGGGGTTATCACCACTTCTGTTCTAGAGTGAGCCAGCGCTCACCCCCATCAAAAAATCGTGGTGGTCACAATAGCAACACGTCTCCCCCTATTATGGGGTTGACACATATATCCTGGGACCACCCCAAGCAGTTTTAGGGGGGCAATTTCTCTGTCTTCTTTTTTTAGATGACTGTGATTGAGGGTGTGACCCGGGGATGCGGACTGAGGTGACAGAGTATAGATAATCGAAGGGTAGCCTATTTTGTTTAACTATGTTTTTTCTATCTCTGTATTCACCCCATGAGGGGGCAAATTTTGGATCTATATAAGACACACTGGATTATTACATATGGTTTTCACTACTTGCTCCATATATGGGAGAATGAGACACACAGCCCCTGTAGAGCAGCCGTATGGTATATGTACGTAAAGTGAAGGGGGTTGAATTGCATGAGATTGCCTAGTGGTCAGATATATAGATGTACAGTCATGGCCAAAAGTTTTGAGAATGACACAAATATTAGTTTTCACAAAGTTTGCTGCTAAACTGCTTTTAGATCTTTGTTTCAGTTGTTTCTGTGATGTAGTGAAATATAATTACACGCACTTTATACGTTTCAAAGGCTTTTATCGACAATTACATGACATTTATGCAAGGAGTCAGTATTTGCAGTGTTGGCCCTTCTTTTTCAGGACCTCTGCCATTCGACTGGACATGCTCTCACTCAACTTCTGGGCCAATTCCTGACTGATAGCAACCCATTCTTTCATAATCACTTCTTGAAGTTTGTTAGAATTAGTGGGATTTTGTTTGTCCACCCGCCTCTTGAGGATTGACCACAAGTTCTCAATGGGATTAAGATCTGGGGAGTTTCCAGGCCATGGACCCAAAATGTCAACGTTTTGGTCCCCGAGCCACTTAGTTATCACTTTTGCCTTATGGCACGGTGCTCCATCGTTCTGGAAAATGCATTGTTCTTCACCAAACTGTTGTTGGATTGTTGGAAGAAGTTGCTGTTGGAGGGTGTTTTGGTACCATTCTTTATTCATGGCTGTGTTTTTGGGCAAAATTGTGAGTGAGCCCACTCCCTTGGATGAGAAGCAACCCCACCATGAATGGTCTCAGGATGCTTTACTGTTGGCATGACACAGGACTGATGGTAGCGCTCACCTTTTCTTCTCTGGACAAGCCTTTTTCCAGATGCCCCAAACAATCGGAAAGAGGCTTCATTAGAAAATATGACTTTGCCCCAGTCCTCAGCAGTCCATTCACCATACTTTCTGCAGAAGATCAATCTGTCCCTGATGTTTTTTTTGAGAGAAGTGGCTTCTTTGCTGCCCTTCTTGACACCAGGCCATCTTCCAAAAGTCTTCGCCTCACTATGCGTGCAGATGTGCTCACACCTGCCTGCTGCCATTCCTGAACAAGCTCTGCACTGGTGGCACTCCGATCACGCAGCTGAATCCTCTTTAGGAGACGATCCTGGCGCTTGCTGGACTTTCTTGGACGCCCAAAAGCCTTCTTAACAAGAATTGAACCTCTTTCCTTGAAGTTCTTGATGATCCTATAAATTGTTGATTGAGGTGCAATCTTAGTAGCCACAATATCCTTGCCTGTGAAGCCATTTTTATGCAACGCAATGATGGCTGCACGCGTTTCTTTGCAGGTCACCATGGTTAACAATGGAAGAACAATGATTTCAAGCATCACCCTCCTTTTAACATGTCAAGTCTGCCATTTTAACCCAATCAGCCTGACATAATGATCTCCAGCCCTGTGCTCGTCAACATTCTCACCTGAGTTAACAAGACGATTACTGAAATGATCTCAGCAGATCCTTTAATGATAGCAATGAAATGCAGTGGAAAGGTTTTTTGGGGATTAAGTTAATTTTCATGGCAAAGAAGGACTATGCAATTCATCTGATCACTCTTCATAACATTCTGGAGTATATGCAAATTGGTATTATAAAAACTTAAGCAGCAACTTTTCCAATTTCCAATATTTATGTAATTCTCAAAACTTTTGGCCACGACTGTAGATGTTACCTGCAGTCCTATGTATCACCACAGTTAACACAGTGATAACTCTTTAAGTACAGATAAGCAACACCACAGATAACAGAGCATAGCAACAGATAAGTCAATAATTACAACAAGAGAAAGGAGGGCCCTGCTCACAAGAACTTACAATCTATGAGGAGAAAGGGATGACACAAAAGGTAAAAGTGCTTGTTTTTTACAGTGGTCCAGCCATCTTGGGAAAATAGGGGAGTAGATAAGATGCTGCATGAGCCAGTCACCAGCCGATATCTGTAGTGCTTTTGGGTGCATGGGTGTGGTGGAGATGGGATGTCTGGTGAGTGGGAGGACAATTAATAGTGAGTAAGGCTACTTTCACACTTGCGGCAGGACGGATCCGACAGGCTGTTCACCCTGTCGGATCCGTCCTTCCGCTATTTCGCTGTGCCGCCGGACCGCCGCTCCATCCCCATTGACTATAATGGGGACGGGGGCGGAGCTCCGGCGCAGTACGGCAGTTCGCGGTGAGAGGCCGCCGGACAAAAAAGTCGGACATGCAGGACTTTTAGTCCGGCGGCCTTTCGCCGCGCACTGCCGTGCTGCGCCGGAGCTCCGCCCCCGTCCCTAATATAGTCAATAGGGATGGAGCGGCGGTCCGGCGGCATGGCAAAATAGCAAAAGGACGGATCCGACAGGGTGAACAGCCTGTCAGATCCGTCCTGCCGCAAGTGTGAAAGTAGCTTTACAGTAATCGAGGCAGGAATGGATCAGTGCAACAATGAGAGTTTTTGTTGTTTCCATAGTGAGAAATGTGTGAATTCTAGATATGTTTTTGAGGTGCAGGTGACATTAGCTGACGAGAGATTGAATATAGAGGGTGAAGGAAATATCAGTGCCAAACATAAGACCGAGACAGCAGGCATTCTGCCTAGGTGTGATGGTAGTGCCACACAATGAGAGGGAGATATCCTGTTTAGGTAGGTTAGTAGATGGAGAGAACACAAGAAGTTCAGTTTTTGAAAGACTCAGTTTCAGATAGAGAGAGGACATGATGTTAGAGACGGCGGAAAGACAGTCACTGGTGTTCTGTAATACAGCAGGGGTGATGTCTGGGGATGAGGTTTATAGTTGTGTCATCAGCATAAAGATGGTACTGGAAACCAAATCTGCTGATGGTCTGTCCAATTGTGGCTCTATAGAGAGAGAGAGAGGGCCTAGGACTGAACCCTGAGGAACCCTAACAGGGGTACTCAATTGGCAGACTGCAGTTGCCAGCTGTCCGGACCCCTGCATGCCCTGCATTCAACTCCTCAGGATGCAGATCCAGTTGAATAGAATGGTGAAGTAGGAAGCTGTAACATTGTGAGAGGGGCCACTAAAGAGTTCATTACTATTAGAGGGGGCATCACTATGTGTGAATGCATTTGAGGGGGCAGCACTATGGAGGTATAACTTTGTGGGGGGGTCTAAAGGGGCATAACTGTGGGGGGCCACTAAAGGGTGCATAACAATTAGGGGGCATCACTGTGTGGTGGCCATGGAAGCGGGCATAATCTATGTGTGGGGGGCTAATTAAGAGGGATCACTTTGTGAAGGGAGCATTTAAGGGTACATCATACTGTGTGAGGGGGCACGTGGATAACATCACTTTGATCTGCGGTATTTAAAGGGCTTCATACTGTGTGGGGGCACCAAGCGATCACCCTGCTCTGATGGGGAACTTAGGGGTATCATACTCTGTGGGGGCACTAAAATAATCATTTAAGGGTACATCATAATGCCTGAGGGGCACTATGGGGCATCGTTATTATTAGGGGCACTAAAAGGACATTCTTACTTGTCGGCAGAAAGAGGATTAGGTGGGCTTAGAGTTGTGGTTTATTGTAAAAAAAAAAAAAAATAATCCAGTATTACATGCCACTTGTGTTGTCCCCCCTTACATTTTTTATTTTTTTGCAGCTCAGACCTTCATCCTACAGCAGACCCAGGTATGTGGACCTTTACAAAAAGTACCCCTGGTGTCGTAGATGTTACCTGCAGTCCTTTGTAACACAAGCACAGAAGCAGGAACCCTTCTTCCTGGTCAGTGCTTCCGGTCAGGCTGCAGTGTAGAGGTTGGGTGGGTCTGAGGTTGACCAACATAATGAAAGGGGGATTGTCTCTTTTTAGCTCCATTTAAGTTCTAATTGGTGGCAGCAATACTGCATGCCAGAGGAACTCAGGTATTCTGCAACAGATGTACATGAGAGAAGTCTCTGATGAGTGTGAGTGTCAATCTCTTGTACAAGCAATGGAAGATAGTGAACTCACTAAAATCTTTCCTCCAGTGACACCAGTTGCATGTAGAATTCCAGTGAGGGAGATGCAAGGGAGATAACTTTAGCTAATTTATTGAATTTTCCTTGAGAAGTGATGATAGAGGTCAAAGCAAAATCCCCCCTCCAGCTCTGTGATGCATGTCTGACAAATAGGAAAATAATGAAGAACTCAGGATATGAGCTCACAGAGGAGGAGGAGTTACAGGATGAATAACATAAAGAAGTACAACTATAGATAACTTCATAAAACCAAATACAACAATGGCCAGAAGATGGCAGCAAATTACACTAAGTATAGTGAATAAATATAACACAGAATACAATAATGAATTATAAATGAGAGCAATAGCTGGGGCAGCATATCACTAGAGGTAACCCTCCTGCACAGACCACCGCTGAGTGACTGGTCATCTGCTTAGCTTAATATGAACACTAAATGCAGCATTTGAGGATTGTAGGAGTTCACAGACACCACAGATGGGTATCGGGGGGCTTGTGCTGCATAGTGGGGGTATGTTATGGTGTGACATCCAGATGTACGTGAATCAACAATAGACTTAGGACTATTGCAAAACATTTTTACTAATTTGCCGACCCCTTTAATGAATCCCTGCTACAAGATACAATAGTCACCTAGATTGTGAGGGTGAACATTGAACAATGCCAAGAGAATGCAGTGTCAGTTTCTAAGGCTATGTTCACATAATATATTTCAAATAAATCTGAATTAAATTTAGTGGAGCCAGCAAAACCTATTTTTTATTTCTCTCACGTGTCCATATAACTGTACATAAGTAAAGTGCCAACTCCCATGCAAAGCATGGGGATCTATGAATTAATCCTGTTAGTAAAGTATACTTATTAGTTAATTGAAAAGTGTTTGAGGCATTTCCATAATAAAATAAAAACAGATTAAGGCGGGTTCAGGCTGGCTGATGGAGCGACCGATTATCGGCCAGTGAAGGAGACCACTGCATGTAAAATCTCCTTCACAGTATGAGGGACAGCACGATCTGCTCCCCAGAAACAATGATCGGTGGTGCCTGCATGAATGACAGGATCACCCATTGAACAAACGTTTTGCACGTTCATCGGGTGATTGGTAGCACATTTAGGTGGCCAGATTATTGGGAACGAGCATTCACAGGAAGGTCATTCCCAATAATCTGGACAATTATTGGTTTGTCTAAATCCACCTTTAGAGACAACTGTGCCTGTACTGTGCCTTTCCTTCCCTGAAATCATTTCTATTGTATGCACATGTAAAGTTATGTTTGTCTTTCTCTGGAACACTGGCCAAACACAATGCAAACTTACTGCCAATGTGGGGCAAATGGCCAGATATCCTGTGGGTGTGATCTTAGCCTGACTGCCTTGCCTGCTTATGTGTTGAATGAAATTTAAGAAAACTTTCACTAGATGTAGACTTAACACTCATTAAAGGGAATCTGTCAGCAGATTTGTACCTGTGAAACTAGCTGACCTGTTGCATGTGCAGTTGGCAGCTGAAAGCATCTATGTTGGTCCCATGTTCATATGTGCCCTCTGCATTTTGATTGACAGGGCCAGGCAGTGAAAACGTCATCACACCTGGACCTGTCAATCAAAGTGCAGAAAGTGCAGCAATTGCAGATGAAGTGGAGCCTTTAGGTGTAACAGCACACCCCCATTGTTCCTAAAGGCTCATTTGCATGTATTACAACATCATATGCAGATATATGCATGCATATAAACATAGGACCAACACAGATGCCTTCAACTGCCAAGCGCACATGCAACAGGTCAGTCAGTGTCATAGGTACAAATCTGCTGACAGATGGCCTTTAAGTCTTTACATGATCACCAGTTATGTATTGAAAGACCAGTGTAAACCTACTCATTTTAGAGATGGGAAGGAGGGAAAGTTAGGGTATGCTTTAGACTTGGCTTACTTTAGCCCTGCCCTTGTATTAGTCTTATCAATCTACCAGACTTAAGCTAGATTTAGACTGCCCAATATTTGGCCGATTATCGGGAACACTCCTACGAATGCTCATTCATGATAATCTGCCCGTATAAAGGTGCCACATATCAACTCAATCATCACTCCTGGGCAGCAGATTGTGCTGTCTAAACAGCGATCTGTTGCCCAGGAGCAATGCTTTTGTATGGGGATATGCAATAGTAGCAGCGATCTCTCTTCCTCATACTGTGGAGGTGATCACTGCAAGTATATACAGCGCTTCACCTCCACTTAACGAGCTGTCAGTTAGGAAGGAATCTTTTGCGTATCTCTAAATTCGCCTTTACCGGTTCTCAAACAATAGACATTTTAGAGGTCATAACACACTTACCTGTTGTACAGTCGTTTTGCTGCTCCCTTCTCAACAGAAAAACAGGACACTGCATGGGGGAAGTTTACTGAACTGAAATTACTTCTATGAAATAAAAAGAAGATAGTTTCCAAAATAAATATTAATTTAGTCATAGTGGTTGCACCTCTAAATATAGCTTTACTGCTGAATTATAGAAGGTGAGCAGGAGCAGGTGTCCATGTGGACAAAACAAGGGGGCGAATTTGACTGTGACTGCACCTAGATTTGTTGTAAAATGCGGGCAAATTTTGGCTCATATTGTTGTATCAGGTTTTAGACTGATTTACTGTATGAAACAAATCAGAGATGCAACAACACTGCAAACTAAGGAAGCCAGTGGATAGTGTAACCGACAGTCTGAGCCACTATGCTAAATTCTCAGGCTGCCTTAGTTTATACGGTCTGAGTGTTAGACAGGATTCGTAAATCTGCCCCAATCTTCACATGCAGCCATGCTAAAAATGTAAATCCTCAGCATTTGCAATACTTATTGGATTCTACAAGCCAAAATTATGTTGTATTGCAGCACTCAAAAGTTGATGCAGTGTTGTTCTTTAACAATTAGGTGTCTAAATGGAGTAGGATTGGGCACTTCAGTGGCAGAAATAGATAGGAAATGAATGGATGCACAGAATTTTCATTCCCTTGGAAGCTAATTTTATCAATTATTAATGACCAGTCTATGAACCAATAAAAAAAAACTGAATTAGGCTTATGAAATAGGTATAGGTACTGATGTTATATTGTTAAAATGCAGGGCTCATTTAACAACAAATGAGGTACTAGAAAATGATTATCATGTTAATCTTCATTATAGCTTTATATAGCCCTCCATTGATACCCCTAATATTGTCCTCAATCGACACCCCTCCATATGGCTCTCCATTGAACTTGCAGCACAAATTCAGTTAAATTCCAGTCTGTTAGGTAGTTAGAATTTAAAGTTATTTTCAGTATTATCATGTTTGACCTTTGACTTTTTTTTTTTTACAATGTATTATATAACTACATTACAATAAACTGTATGAAGAAAGTTTTTAGAAGGGTAGCATTTTGACTGCAAGCTCTTCAGCACAGAACCTATTGTACTATTGATATTCTCTTTGCATAGTCAACAATTTGCAAGAGAACAATACAGCTTTATTGCTGTGTCTTCCCCATTGCTAACCTCATCCTGAGGGATCGAGAAGCTGGAACATCTCATCAACTGGTCCATTGTGTAAAATGCCAAAACTCTGAGAAGGGTGGAGGGAACAGGGGGTGGTCTCTTATACTCTCTCTCTGCAATGGGGATTCTGTCCGGTTCCACTGGCTCTGAAACCTGTTTTTGTACTTGTCTGGCTGCGTTAACCAGTGTGAAAAATGTTTCCCAAAGTTCTAACCACAATTAGATATGTTAATCAATAAATTATTTCATTATCCTGCATGATATCTGTCACGGTCCCTCCTGTGAGAGAGGTGAGAAGATCCGATAGACTTGCTGCACGTGAGGCTATATGACAGGTCTCTCTGTTTTTTTCAATGTATGTTGTTTTTTTGGCAGGATCTCACCTCTCCTCAGGTGCCGCTCGTTATCAGTGATGAGGCTCTATTTACATCCGCCTCAAACTGCTGACCATGCAGTTAATAGTTTCTGCTTGGAGTTGCTAGTGCTGGTTTGTCTTGGATCTCCTGCTTCTCCATACATCTCTAAGCTAAGTACTTGTTGCCTTCGCTGTTTCTTATTATCTGCTGTGTGTTGTTTCTAGGCCTCAGGGAGATGCAGGTTTCTTTATTCTGGAAGGAACCAGCTGTCTCATCCCCTACTACCTATCCTAGGGCTCGTCAGTTTTAGCAGGGCTTTTGGTATCTGGTGTATGAGTATTTTCACCATCAGGATCTGCTCATAATGGCAGGAGTTAGGGAAAGGCCTAGAGATTACTAGGAGGTCACCATCCCTCTTCCTTAGCTTTTGAGGCCTAGATTGTTTTCTATTCGTTGTGGTGTGTGTTTGGTGTTTACCCTTCCCCTTAACCTGTGACATTATCAACTGCCCAAACCGTTATCCTTTGTTTTATCAGTGCAGCTATGGATACTGTTTCTGCACTGGTCGATCGTATGCAGGGTCTGTCTTTGGAGGTGGCTGATCTCCGCATGGCCGTTGCGCAGTTTCAGAGACCACAAGCGGTGGGTTCCGGCAGCGAAAAGCAGGCCTGTCCTGAACCAAAGCCGGGGAAGTGACAACCTTGGTTCAGGGAATCGTGCAAATTATATTTCAGACTGCGTCCTAGCTCTTCTGGGGACAAGAGTCAGAGAGTGGGGATTATTATTTTGTTGCTGAAAGGTGACGCTCAGTCTTGGGCTTTCTCTTTGCCGACTGGTTCACAACTCCTCCGGTAGATGAATTTTTCAGAGCTCTGGGACTTATCTACGATGACCCAGATCGGGTTTCCCTGGCCGAATTTAAGTTGCGTTGCTTGCGGCAGGGAGAGCGTTCAGCTGAGTCCTATTGCTGTGAAATTAGGAGGTGGACAATTGATACGGAGTGGAATGACCCAGCTCTCCATAGTCAATTTTGTCAAGGACTGTCTGAGAACCTGAAGGACGCCTTGGGATTTCACGCAAAACCAGAGTCATTGGAGGCAGCCTAAAGTTCCTCTCGCTCGGGACATATTATCATACAGTGAAAGCGGTCTCTTCTGACACTCTGGGTAAAGAGACACTCAAGCTCGTGTCTGGTGATGAGCCAATGCAATTGGGTCAGGTCACACCTGGACCAGGTGATAAAAACTTTAGGGTTAAGAAAAAACTTAGCTTTTTCTGTGGTCAAGGAGGACATTTTGTTAACATATGTCCTTATATTAAAGGGGTTCTGCAGTTTGTTTAAACCAAGCATGCTCAACCTGCGGCCCTTCAGCTGTTGCAAAACTACAACTCCCAGCATGCCCGAACAGCCTACAGCTATCAGCCTACAGCAAGGCATTGTGGGAGTTGTAGTTTTACAACAGCTGGAGGGCTGCAGGTTGAGCATGCCTGGTTTAAACTGATGATCTATCCTCTGGATAGATCATCAGCCTCTGATCGGCGGGGACTGACACCCGGGACCCCCGCCTATCAGCTGTTTGAGAAGGCAGCGGCGCTCCAGCAGCACCGCGGCCTTCTCACTGTTTACCGCTGGCCCAGTGATGTCACGACTAGTATCAACTTGCATGGGCGGGGCTAAGCTCCATTCTAGTAAACAGAGCTTAGCCCCGCCTAGGCAAGTTGATACTAGTCGTTACCTCACTGGGCCAGTGGTAAACAGTGAGAAGGCTGCGGCGCTCCTGGAGCGCCGCTGCCTTCTCAAACAGATGATCGGCAGGGGGTCCTGGGTGTCGGACCACCGCCGATCAGATGCTGATGATCTATCCAGAGGATAGATCATCAGTTCAAACAAACTGCAGAACCCCTTTAAACATCAAAGTGAAAAGGGGAAAAAAAGTCCTAATGTGTCTAGTCCTCTTCTCATTCTTGGTAGTGTGGATGAGGAAGTTGAGAATGTACTTTTGTCTTTTACCGGTAGTACCCGAATTCTCCTGCCTGCCAAGGTGGTGCTAGATTCCAAAACTGTGGAAATGGAAGTATTTATTGACAGTGGGGCAGGGGTTAACTTAGTGGATGGCCAGTTTGTCCGTATGCATGGTTTGACAACAAGCGCATTACAGAAAAATATTTGTGTTTGCGATTGATTCCGCCTCTCTCTCTCAAAAGTGTCTGTCTCAAATGGTGCAGGACATTCACCTAAAGGTGGGATATTCTCATATTGAATCCATTTCATGTTTTGTGCTGGAGGGTTTGCCTCTGGTGTTAGGTTTAGCTAGATTGCCAAAGTCTCGGTTGTTTAATCTTTCTGAACCCGAAAGAGTAGCCATGCAAGAGTATATCACCGGGAGTTTGGCTAAAGGTCATATTAGACCATCCAAATCACCAATGGCGGTGGGGTTCTTCTTTGTTAAAAAAAAAAGGATGGAACTCTTAAGCCATGTTTGGACTTCCGTGAGCTTAATCGCATCACTATCCGTGATCCCTATCCTCTTTCTTTGATCCCAGATTTATTCAATCAGATTGTCGGCGCCAAGTTTTTTTTAAAGTTGGATTTGAGGGGGGCATATAATCCGATAAGAGTCAAGGAAGGAGACAAATGGAAAATGGACTTCAATACTCCTGAGGGTCATTTTGAGAATCTGGTCATGCCTTTTGGTTTGTCCAATGCTCCTGCGGTTTTTCAACACTTCATCAATGACATCTTTCATCATCTGGTGGGCAGGTTTGTGGTGGTTTATCTGCATGATATTTTAA
The DNA here is from genome assembly GCF_905171765.1 of Bufo bufo. Taxonomy (NCBI): domain Eukaryota; kingdom Metazoa; phylum Chordata; class Amphibia; order Anura; family Bufonidae; genus Bufo; species Bufo bufo. The sequence goes on from NC_053390.1 coordinate 292,378,273, forward strand.
TTTATTCCCCTGATATGGAGACGCATAAGGATCACATGAGACAGGTCTTACAGATCCTAAGAGAGAATAAATTGTATGCCAAAATGGAGACGTGTGTATTTGCGGTCCCTGAAGTGCAATTCCTGGGGTACCTACTCTCATCTTTGTGTTTTCATATGGATCTGGAAAAAGTCTGTGCTATGTTGGACTGGGATCGACCAGAAGATCTGAAGGCACTCATGCGATTTTTGGGGTTCACCAACTACTACCGTAAATTTATCTTGAATTACTAAACTGTTGTTAAATCATTAACTGATATGACTAAGGGCTCTTTCACACTTGCGTTCTTGTCTTCCGGCATAGAGTTCCGTCGTCGGGGCTCTATGCCGGAAGAATCCTGATCAGGATTATCCTAATGCATTCTGAATGGAGAGAAATCCGTTCAGGATGCATCAGGATGTCTTCAGTTCCGGAACAGAACGTTTTTTGGCCGGAGAAAATACCGCAGCATGCTGCGCTTTTTGCTCCGGCCAAAAATCCGGAACACTTGCCGCAAGGCCGGATCCGGAATTAATGCCCATTGAAAGGCATTGATCCGGATCCGGCCTTAAGCTAAACGTCGTTTCGGCGCATTGCCGGAGCCGACATTTAGCTTTTTCAGAGTGGTTACCATGGCTGCCGGGACGCTAAAGTCCTGGCAGCCATGGTAAAGTGTAGTGGGGAGCAGGGGAGCAGTATACTTACCGTCTGTGCGGCTCCCGGGGCGCTTCAGAGTGACGTCAGGGCGCCCCAAGCGCATGGATCATGTGATCACATGGATCACGTCATCCATGCGCATGGGGCGCTCTGACGTCACTCTGGAGCGCCCCGGGAGCCGCACGGACTGTAAGTATACTGCTCCCCCGCTCCCCGCTCCTACTATGGCAACCAGGACTTTAATAGTGTCCTGGGTGCCATAGTAACACTGAAAGCATTTGGAAGACGGTTCCGTCTTCAAATGCTTTCAGTACACTTGCGTTTTTCCGGATCCGGCGTGTAATTCCGACAAGTGGAGTACACGCCGGATCCGGACAACGCAAGTGTGAAAGAGGCCTAAGAAAGGTGCAGATTTTTCAGTCTGGTCTGAAGAAGCATTGCATGCTTTTTCAGCAATAAATGAATGTTTTGCTTCTGCTGCTATTCTGGTGCAATCGGATGTGTCACAACCATTTATTGTGGAAGTTGACGCATCAGAGGTAGGGGTTGGAGCAGTCTTGTCACAGGGTTCTTCTCCTAGCAAATGGTGCCCTTGTGCTTTTTTCTCAAAAAAAAACTCTCTTCTGCCAAAACAAATTATGATGTAGGTAATAGAGAGTTGTTGGCCATTAAATTGGCTTTTGAAGAGTGGTGTCATTGGTTGGAAGGAGCCATTCATCCCGTTCCGGTAATTACTGATCACAAAAATCTGGCCTACCTGCAGTCGGATAAACGTCTGAACCCAAAGCAGGCCAGATGGTCGTTGTTTTTTTACTAGATTTACTAGATTCATTGTCACTTAACGTCCTGGGAATAAAAACATCAAGGGGGATGCCTTGTCACGTAGCTTTCCTGGGGGGGGGGGGGAGTCGGAGGATCCTGCTCTGATATTGGCTGATGGGGTGGTTGTATCCGCCCTTTATCCTGAACTTGAGGCAGAGGTATTGGAGGCTTAGGGAGAAACACCCGATTCCTGTCCTCCAGGGAAGTTGCTTGTCCCTTCGGAACTACGACACAAAGTGTTTAAGGAACCTCACGATACTGTTCTTACGGGACACCCTGGGAGCAGATCCACTGTGGATCTCATTTCTCAAAGATTCTGGTGGCCAGGGTTACGTAAATGTGTTGAGGGCTATATGGCAGCTTGTGACACTTGTGCGCTTGCTAAGGTGGCTCATACTCGGCCTTCGGGATCTCTACTTCCCATGTCTATCCCATCCCGACCCTGGACTCATTTGTCCATGGATTTTATCACAGATTTGCCTAGTTCTTCTGGGAAAACTGTGATTCTGGTGGTTGACCGCTTCAGCAAGATGGCGCACTTTATACCATTATCAGGTTTACCTAATTCCAAAACTCTCACTCAAGTGTTTGTCGATAACATCGTGAAACTACACGGCATTCCCTCTGATGTGGTGTCTGATAGAGGGACTCAATTTGTTCCCAGATTCTGGAAGGCGTTCTGTACTCATCTGGGGTTCCAATTTTCCTTCTTTTCGGCCTTTCATCCTCAGTCGAACAGGCAGACTGAGCGCACTAACCAGAATCTGGAGACTTGTTTGAGATGTTTTGTCTCTGAGAATCAAGAGGAGTGGTCGCCGTTTTTTTGGTGCATATGTGTTCCATCCACAATTTGGCACATTTTCTGGTACTGAGACGTCTGGTATACCTAAAGAGGAAAGATTCTCCTCTTCGTTGTCATCTATTTGGCGGAAGATTCAAAACAATTTGAATAAAATGAGCAAAAAGTATAAACATATGGCTGACAAGAGACGTGTGAGTGGTCCGGACCTGAGAGTGGGTGATTCTGTGTGGCTGTCCACAAGAAACATTAAGTTGAAGGTACCCTCTTGGAAGTTGGGGCCAAGGTTTATTGGGCCATACAAGATCTCTGCCATTATTAATCTGGTTGCTTTTCGTCTTGAGCTTCCACAGGCTTTGAAGATTCATAATGTGTTTCACAAGTCATTGCTGAAAAGATGTGTTGAACCTGCTGAACCGTCCTATCTGCCACCACCTCCTGTCATGGTGGATGGTAATATTGAGTTTCAGATTGCCAGGATAGTGAACTCACGTATTCTTTGTGGATCTCTTAAGTACCTCGTGCACTGGAAGAGTTACGGTCCAGAGATAAGAATGTGGGTTCCTGCAACCGACGTGAATGCCAGTCACCTTGTGAGGGCCTTTCACAGGGCGCATCCTGATAAAGTCTGTCCTCGGTGTCCGGAGGCCCCCCGTAGAAAGGGGGGGGGGGGGGTACTGTCACGGTCCCTCCTGTGAGAGAGGTGAGAAAATCCGATAGACTTGCTGCACGTGAGGCTATCTGACAGGTCTCTCTGTTTTCCTCTATGTATGTTGTTGTTTGGCAGGATCTCACCTCTCCTCAGGTGCTGCTCGTTATCAGTGATGAGGCTCTATTTAGATCCGCCTCACACTGCTGACCATGCGGTTGATAGTTTCTGCTTGGAGTTGCTAGTTCTGGTTTGTCTTGGATCTCCTTCTTCTCCATACATCTCTAAGCTAAGTACTTGTTGTCTTCGCTGTTTCTTATTATCTGCTGTGTGTTGTTTCTAGGCCTCAGGGAGACGCAGGTTCCTTCATTCTGGAAGGAACCAGCTGTCTTATCCCCTGCTACCTATCCTAGGGCTTGTCAGTTTTAGCAGGGCTTTAGGTATCCGGTGTATGAGTATTTTCGCTATCATATGCTCATACTGGCAGGAGTTAGGGAAAGGCCTAGGGATTACTAGGAGGTCACCATCTCTCTTCCTTAGCTTTTGAGGCCTAGATTGTTGTCTATTCGTTGTGGTGTGTATTTGGTGTTTTCCCTTCCCCTTAACCTGTGACAATATCCATGATATACAATGGATCCGGACAATTTAACATAAAGGGAGGGAATACATAAAGGCACAAATACAATATACAGATGCAGATAAGCAGAAACGGACTTGTTACAAACAGTAACAAGTACAGTAGTCGAGAACCCTGCTCAAATGAGGAGAAAATTTAGCCAACAAACTAGCAAATGCTTATCTGTTGGCTGATCAAGTCTTTTATGCTGGCATAAAATGCTTGATTGTGAGCACCACATTTCTCTTTGCTAAGAAAGGATATGCTGTATACATGTAGTTTCCATTGAGGTGTTTTATTGTCAGCCAGTACTCGTTATAGCCCCAATATTGAAAAGAAACCTATGAGTGGGATTTGGAAATCCTGCTGAGGGCCTATCCTCCTTGTAGACCGAACATTTGCATGTGCCCTGTTAATTGCATCGTAAACTTTCAGTTATCCTCAATAAGGTCTAATAGGTAATTATAAGAAATAGACCATTGTGCCACGTGATTGTCTTCAAAGTTACCTCTAAATGCGTTTGCGTTCTACTTGATCTTTAGGTTCCCTGTTGTGTTAGAGAGCTATCATTGTGCCAGAGCCTGGCCCCCAGAGATTCCTCTGGTGAGCCAGTCTGAGCCTGTAGTCTAAAGAAACAGCTTTATAAGCAATTAATGAAGTGGCATATGGATGGTGGAGAAGCAGGATGATTGGTAGTTCATCCAAACAGCAGTGATGAGTATCAACTCACGGAGTAAGTCTGTTTTATGGAAGACTACAGAGTAGGCTGTTAAAGTAGTTCAGCCCCCCTTCCCTACCACTGGCTCAAAATGGGTTGTCGGTGTGCCCTTTTCTTGCACTGAAATGAGAAAGGCCAAATGCCATGCTCTAGAGCCACAAAGAGCAGCAAAGACATCAGAGCTACAGGAGAAGAGGACACACCAATATTCAAGTGTTTCTCAATCTGTAATCCTCCATTTGTATAGGCCACTGGTACTACTCCCAGGAAAGGTATCCAAATAACGCCTTTTCCTTTGATACTACTTAAAGCGTCACTAACTTTCGAATAAACTTCTGATATGTCATAGAGACGTATCAAAAGTTTAGATCTAAACTTTTGATATGTCTGTATGATATATCAAAAGTTCTTTTAAAAGTTAGTGACCTTTTAAGAATGTAGTTAAAGGGGTTGTCCCATGAAAAATATTCTACAGTTTTGAAACCAGCACCTGGATCTGAATACTTTTGTAATTGCATGTAATTAAAAATTTAGCAAAGCCACTGCGTTAATCAATAAAATATATCTGTATAGCACCGCCTGCTGTCTGTTTTTTTCTTATTTTTTTCACCTGCTCATTGAGAAGGCTGCACATGCTCAGTTTCTTATCATTTCTTAACAGAGGTTAAGAAATGATAAGCTCAGAGTCCTGTCTACAAATGCTCGCAGTTTAGGTAAAAAAATCAATGAACTTGGGTCAATAATGGCATCTGAGAATGTAGATTTAGTGGCTGTTACGGAGACATGGTTTAATGAAAGAAATGACTGGGACATAACCATACCAGGGTACTCTTTATACAGAAGAGACAGAGAAGGCAAGAAAGGAGGAGGAGTGGCCCTGTATGTGAAAGATAGCATTAAATCTAACCTAATACAAGTTGGTGAGGCCAACATAGAGTCAGTTTGGGTTACGTTGCAGTTTGCTAACCATGCAGTAACTCGTGTAGGTGTGATATATAGACCACCTGGTCAAGTTAAAGAACTAGATGATCTACTAGTTGAAGAAATAGCTAAAATGACAATTAAAGGAGAAGTTATCATTATGGGAGATTTCAATCTTCCAGATATAAACTGGAAAACCAAAATAGCAAGTTCTACCAGGAGTACAGATATTCTAAATTCCCTACTGGGGTTATCTCTACAACAAGTGGTTGAGGAGCCAACCCTAAAGGGGGGCCATTTTGGATTTGGTATTCACAAATGGGGATTCGGTATATGATGTCATTGTAGGCGAAACCTTGGGATCTAGTGATCACCAGTCAGTGTGGTTTAATATAAGAACTGTGAAAGAGTCCCACCACACAAAAACAAAAGTTTTAGATTTTAGAAAAACAGACTTTTCTAAAATGAAATTAGTCATAAATGAGTCCTTATCAGACTGGAACGGATTACATGGAGTCCAGGAGAAATGGGACTACTTAAAAGGTGCATTATTGAAGGCAACAGAAAATTGCATTAGACTTGTCAGTAAAAGCAAAAAAAGGAAGAGACCACTGTGGTACTCAGCAGAAGTGGCCCAAATCATTAAAAATAAAAAGCTAGCATTTTGTAATTATAAAAAAACCCAGAGCAATGAAGATAAGGAAATCTACAAGATTAGGCAGAGAGAGGCCAAGCAAGTTATAAGAACTTCTAAATGGCAGGCAGAAGAAAAACTAGCTCAGGCTATGAAAAAAGGGGATAAGACATTCTTCAGATATATAAATGAAAAAAGGAAATTAAAACAAGGAATAACTAAATTAAAAACAAAGGACGGAAGGTATGTAGAAGAGAATAAAGGGCTAGCCGACTGCCTTAATGAATACTTCTGTTCAGTTTTTACAAAAGAAAAAGGAGAAGGACCTCCACTAGAAAGGATGACTAATAAATCATTTGATGCATGTATCTTTACAGAGGAAGATGTTCTAAGTTTGCTGTCTAAGGTGAAGACAAATAAGTCACAGGGGCCTGATGAGATACACCCAAAATTATTAAAAGAGCTTAGTGGTGAGCTGGCAAAACCGCTAACAGATTTATTTAACCAATCATTAGTAACAGGAGTCGTCCCGGAAGATTGGAAATTGGCAAATGTCGTGCCCATTCACAAGAAAGGTAGTAGGGAGGAATCGAGCAACTATAGACCAGTGAGTCTGACATCAATAGTAGGCAAATTAATGGAAACCCTATTAAAGGATAGGATTGTGGAACATCTAAAATCCCATGGATTGCAAGATGAAAAACAACATGGGTTTACTTCAGGGAGATCATGTCAAACAAATCTTATAGATTTTTTTGACTGGGTGACTAAAATAATAGACGGTGGAGGTGCAGTAGACATCGCATATCTAGATTTTAGTAAGGCTTTTGACACTGTCCCACATAGAAGACTTATCAATAAACTGCAGTCATTGAGCATGGACTCCCATATTGTTGAGTGGATTAGGCAGTGGCTGAGTGACAGACAGCAGAGGGTTGTAGTCAATGGAGAACATTCAAAACAAGGTCATGTAACCAGTGGGGTTCCACAGGGATCTGTACTGGGACCAATTTTGTTTAATATCTTCATAAGTGATATTGCAAAAGGCCTCGATGGGAAGGTGTGTCTTTTTGCTGATGACACAAAGATATGTAACAGGGTTGATGTTCCTGGAGGGAAACGCCAAATGGAAAAGGATTTAGGAAAACTAGAAGAATGGTCAGAACTCTGGCAACTGAAATTTAATGTGGATAAGTGCAAGATAATGCACCTGGGGCGTAAAAACCCAAGGGCAGAATATAGAATATTTGACACAGTCCTGACCTCAGTATCTGAGGAAAGGGATTTAGGAGTAATTATTTCAGAAGACTTAAAGGTGGGAAGACAATGTAATAGGGCAGCACGAAATGCCAGCAGAATGCTTGGATGTATAGGGAGAGGTATAAGCAGTAGAAAGAGTGAAGTGCTTATGCCGCTGTACAGAACACTGGTGAGACCTCACTTGGAGTATTGTGCGCAGTACTGGAGGCCATATCTCCAGAAGGATATAGATACTCTAGAGAGAGTTCAGAGAAGAGCTACTAAACTAGTACATGGATTGCAGGATAAAACTTACCAGGAAAGGTTAAAGGACCTTAACATGTATAGCTTGGAAGAAAGAAGAGACAGAGGGGATATGATAGAAACTTTTAAATACATAAAGGGAATCAACTCGGTAAAGGAGGAGAGCATATTTAAAAGAAGAAAAACTACCACAAGAGGACACATTTTTAAATTAGAGGGGCAAAGGTTTAAAAGTAATATAAGGAAGTATTACTTTACTGAGAGAGTAGTGGATGCATGGAATAGCCTTCCTGCAGAAGTGGTAGCTGCAAATACAGTGAAGGGGTTTAAGCGTGCATGGGATAGGCATATGGCTATCCTTCATATAAGATAGGGCCAGGGGCTATCCATAGTATTCAGATATATTGGGCAGACTAGATGGGCCAAATGGTTCTTATCTGCCGACACATTCTATGTTTCATCCTTCAACTGCCTCCTGAGCAGTGATAGGGAGAGGTGAGACACACCCCCTGAGCTGCAGCAGAAAAGACACTCCCTTGAGTTGCTTGAGCAGCTTGATATAAATCTAGCAGAGCAATGAATGGGGAGATCTCTGGATCCATGTGATGTCATGTACTATATCATGTCTGAATTTCATTTTTACATTAATCATGGGATAGCCCCTTTAATAAAATGGAATAAGGTCTAAGAAAATATGACTCTATTAGTATAGTATTTTGCTTTGTATTTCCATTGAGGTTGTTTTTTCTTCTTTTCTCCAAACCTCTAGCGCATCCGAACACTAGAGTGTTACCAGCCTGAGAAGGGTATGCCCTTTCTTGCCATTCAAAAGTCTGACTGCTCAACTCCACCAAAGCAGATAGTTTGTGAAACTCCCCTGCTGCCAAGATAACTGGGTTGCCTATTTGTTGCTTCAGTACCATTTATAACTGTCATTGCAGCCATGAAGGTGAAGTTATGCTGCATGGATGTATACGGTGCTGTATTTGTAATTGCTACATTGTAACTTTACTGTCCATCGGTAGAGCTTTGATGGGTGAGAAAGTGACCAGCCGTGCTTTAAGCACAAAATGCACCAAGGGACGATGTCACTTCCATTAGCTAGCTTTCAAAAGATAGTCCTAAAGAGAATGGTACTAAATTACTGTGTTGTGGATGTACCTAGAACCATTGTTAAGTCCTTTAATATACTAATGTCTATAATCTCTGCTGGCATGCTATTCCTCCGCTGTTTGTCTAAAAACCTCATTGTTCTGCTTTAGACAGGACAGGATTATTATATATTTTCAAGCACTATACCATGTGCCATGTCACGGTCACGAGACACAACTAAAATTACAGTGAAGCAGCAATGTACGGTATTTGTCACCAGATGTCAATGAGTCATTTTCTCCAAAGTAAATGTGTACACCTTAGAAGTGAATGAATTGAACGGAAGTACCAGGGTAAAGTACAGGGGAGAACATATGGATAAAAAGGTGCACCTACCTGATGCATTGTATGCTTTGTGTAATTATTCTAAAATATGTGTAAATGTGGTTCTAATACAGTATGATGAAACAGAAGACACTTTACTGTAAGTGTGCTGTTAGATGTGCAGATTTTATTCAGCTTCTGAAGCTAAAATAAGGTGCGGATCATAAATGGTAAGAAAGTACTAAGGGCATGTACTACTTCTCCCCTTTTTTAAATCCACTCAAGGCTTTAGTATCAGTAAAGCATCAAAAAGACTGTACATTACCTGCATATGTGACAGCACTCTAACCATTATAATCTCTAATTGGCCTTTTCTCCAAAAACATGACAGTGCCAGATCCATTGCATAATGGATACCACTGGTAACTTGCAGTACATATTCTTCCTGTCAGTTGGACAGGACTGTTGATGGAGGTTTCAAACAGAACCCTGGATGCTAGTATGAACAGAGACTTGTAAGAATGGGAATGCTGGCATTATTTCTCTGTTCCATTTTTTTTTCTACCGTATTTTTCATCATATAAGACATACTTGCCTATAAGACGCACCTAGGTTTTAGAGGAGGAAAATAAAAAGAAAAAAAATTTCATCAGACCTAATCTCAGAGCCCCAATCAAACCCCCAATGGTATCAGACCTCACCTAAGAGCCACAGTCAGACCTACAATGTTAATCAGATCTCAGTTCAGACTCCCAATATTCATATACCCCCAATCAGACCTCACATCACAGCCCCAATGTGAATAAGAATCCCTCATTCAGACCCCCAATGTAAATGACCCCCAAGCAAACCTCAGATCAGACCCCCAATGTGAATATGACCCCCAAGCAGACCTTAGATCATACCCCAATGTGAATGACTCCCCTCCCAAGCAGACCTCAGATCAGAGCCGATGTGAATGACCCCCAAGCAGACCTCAAATCAGACCCCCAGGCTCAGAGCAGACATTAAAAAACAATGAACAATTAACTTACCCTCCTCCTTCGGACCCTGCCGCCACTGCTGCTCTTCACATCCACACTCTTCTAGTTCAGCCAGTCACACGCTGTGCTGTGTCCCGACCGTGTGAAGTCACAGCGTGCTGATGTCCTAAAGCTGTGCTCAGTCACAGCACAGCGAATGACCGAGAACCAGGAAGTGGTGAGTACATTCACCACTTCCTGATCCTTCTGTACCAATGAGCACTTCCATAATGGAAGCGCTCATTAGAATTCACCTAATAATACGCTGTTAGGGCAAAACCCCCACCTGTATGATTGTCGGGATTCCAAATTGAAGTTTTATTTATAAGCGCTCGGACAGCTGACACAGACACATTTGCTGAATCAACTACTCTACTTTATTCTATAAAAAGCATACATTTTATAACAGTATAGATCAGGCATCCTCAAACTGCGGCCCTCCAGCTGTTGCAAAACTACAACTCCCAGCATGCCCGAACAGCCCACAGGTATCAGCCTACATCAGGGCATTGTGGGAGTTGTAGTTTTACAACAGCTGGAGGGCTGCAGTTTGAGGATGCATGGTATAGATAATAGATAAATCTGGCATACCACCAAAGGGGGTGGAAAGCAAAACTAATGATTTGGTTATTTATAAAAGGTAATACTTCAACATCATACTAATAAAATTTTACTAATTAAAAAGATTCTGCTGAATCTTATCTCAAAGTTAGCATTTGTTAGCAGCGCACTCCAAACTAACAATGAGTATAACTCTCTCTTGTAAGTCAGGCTCTGATAAAGAAGCGAGGGGGCCACTACCTTAGCCTTGCAGCTAGGAGAATTTGCTTAATAACAGAACCCCCCCCCCCATCCTTCACAGCTGGGTCAGTAATTTTCCACCTAAACACAAGGATGGAGGACATGTTCATACAAAAATGGATTCTCATCCCTCACAATTCCCCCATTTTGAGATATTTTGGAACTGACATCCTAACCCAGAGGTACTTCAGGTGGGATAGGTCCAACTGCCAGCCGGAGGCCAGATTCCCTCTCATGTATTGATGCAGTTCCCAAGGCCTCTCAATAATCCAGGTAGTTTCTCCTTTTGGTACAGGACCTGTTGGCGCACATAAACATAGGCTTAATCACAGCATATACTACTATTATAATCAACACTACTTGCATTATTGTTTGTCTTTCCACCAGGGAGCCTCCACCCACCCTGCTATGGGGAGAGGGACTGCAGTGGGGCTATACTTTTGATCATCAGGCCCTGCTCTTCTTTGTGAGACAAACTACCAACAAGACATATGAATAAGTTCTTTAAAAGTCAAAGGGTTTGCCAGATAAGGCAGAGTTCTTGAACTTACGGGACTGTGAGTACACATCCAACAGTCCTTAATTTTACTGTCAATGTAATTGAGTCCTGTAAACAGCACCTGGTGGTGTCAGATAAGTGCATTGTCCCAGTTATCCTTCAGTTGTTGGTACAGTGCCGTTGTCTGCAGGATTAGGGCAGCCATCAGCAGGAGGATCCTCATTCTTGGGTGTCGGAACTTTCTTGCAGTGAGAAGCGTGTATCCGGTTAGGCTTTCCTTCAACCTTTACTGCTGTATGAGTAGTCAACAGGACTTGAAAAGGACCGTCAAATCTGGGATCCAGGCCTTTCCTCACATGTCTTTTTATCACCACCCAGTTTCCTGGTTGAAGACTGTGTGTTTCTTCTACTGAATCTGGAAGGGAAGCAAACACTTGTTTATGAGTGTGCTCAAGCCTCTTTGTGAGGGCCCGCATGTAGCTTGCTAGGCTATCATTGTTCATTTGCAACTGTTGTGGAATATACAATCCTAATCTGGGGGCGCTTCCAAACAGAATCTCAAATGGGGATAATCCTGTCTTTCTGTTTGGAGTGGTCCTGACTGAGTATAAGGCTAAAGGCAAAGACTCTGGCCAAGGCCGCTGAGTTTCCTGCATGGCTTTCTGGATTTTCAATTTGAGTGTGGGAACCCCTGTCTGATTCAATAACTTCAGAGACACCATACTTGCACACCAGTTCACTGGCCAGCTTCTTTGCTGTGTTCTTTGCATTTGCCTTTACTACTGGGAAGGCTTCCGGCCACCCTGAAAAGAGATCAACACACACAAGGACAGATTCATATACTCCTACCTTAGGCAGTTGTATTGTCACGGCGGACGTGCACTCAGACTAACAGATAAACCACCAACCAGGCTCTAGGCGAGAGGCAGGGGAAGGGTCACCTCCTAGCTTATCCCTGACCTCTCTCCCTGCACTGCTCAGCCCACATGCAGACCTTTGTGGTAGGTATGATGTGTCCCCGTGCCTGGGCTGAAACACCCTAAATTCCCTGAGATGGTGAAGAGGGGAAATAGGAGCAGCCTGCTCGCACAGAACCTGGATGGGAGGGATGACACAAAACAATCAAACTAGAAACCACACTTATCTTTCTGAGCTGGAACAGCCAACCTTCCTTCCTAGCTTGCAAGACCAAAGTGATTCCTATAATCCGCTCAGAGCACTGGGGTGGAGTGCTATTTAAACTCATGACCCCACCCAGTGCACCTGATGAGAGGCGGATCCAGCACGGCTCCAAAACAAAACACTAAACTCGTGCTGCTATTCTGGCCGACCTCCGCACATAGTCAGGGCGGGGCATGACATGTATATAGTCTATCTGAAGTCTCTGGAACAGATAAAGTGGCCTGGTGGTGTGCTTGCTTGGAGTCTTCACCACTTAACCGGGATTGTTCAATGCACAGACCATACATCCTTGTACAAACCGAGAGGCTACTGTAGAAATTCCTGGAGCGTGGAGGAGCGGAGGAAGCTCTATGAATTCTAGTCTCCCCAGATTCCACTCCACTTTTTCTCCGTATTTCTCTGCTTATACAAAATATATTCATATTTTGTAATATTCACCAGATTTAACCATGTGTTCATAGTGGGGCTGTTTTGCAAAAACCAAGAACGTGCTATCAAAAGTCTTGCCAAAAACATTATCCTAAATAAAAGATTTTTTTATATTGCTGACAGCTCACCTTGGCAAGCTCACCCAGTACCCAACATTCAGCAGAAAAAGGGATCTTCACCTTCAATTTTTCCTCAATATGTTTATGAATCGCTCCCCAGTATGGTTTCAACTCTGCACAGGACCAGAACATATGCAAATAATCAGCTTCAGGAACATCACACCTGGGACATTTGGAATCATTCCTAATCCCACATCTATTAAGCCAAAGAGGTGTAACATAAAGTCTATGTAAAATATTAAACTGTACCAAAACGTGATTAAAATTATGTGAAACCAATTTTAAGTTCAAAGTTACATTCTCCTGATCGAGACTGAGACTGTTATACCAAGATACCCAAAGGACTCAGCGATTTTCAGGCTGTTCAAAGTGCTTTCATTAGGGAATATAAATTTATCTAAGGGCATAGTTGTACTATCCAGTGGCATAAGGGTAGTTTAGTCCCAATTTACATCCAGCCCTGAGACTTCTCCAAAGAAGTTTATCGTTTGCATGATAGTTAACAAGGTAGAATTTGTCTGTTGGACATAAAATAAAATATCATCTGCATATAAGGAGATACGATCTTCCATTCCCAATACCCCAAACCCTAGAATCCCAGGATCTTGTCTGGCCCTGGCAGCTAGGGGTTCAATATAAATATCAAATAGCAGAGGAGAAAGTGGACATCCCTGGTGAGTGCCTCTAGTCATGGGAATACTTCTTGTAAGATGACCATTTATATAGAGTCTTGCTGTTGGGGATCTATAAAGAAGTTTGACCATATTAATAAACCTAGGGCCAAAGCCCATCCTATGAAGCACTCTCCAAAGAAATCCCCACTCAACTCTATCAAAGGCCTTAGACGTATCTATAGACAAGATAGAGCGTGAAGACCCTCCAGACGTCTGTATATTAGAAAAAAGGCGATGTAGATTATAATGAGTCCCCTTATTAGGAATAAAGCCGTTTGGTCTGGATGTATAATTGATGTCATAACACTGGATAGCCTCATAGCTAAGATTTTAGAGTAGAGACATCTGTATTAAGGAGAGAGATAGGTCTATAAGATCCCAGCTCATTAGGGTCTTTACCCTTCTTTAATATTACTGTTATCACAGCCTCTGTCATTGTTTCTGGGAGGACTCCTTCCTTTATTGAATCAGAGAGTGTTCTCTACAGATGGGGAAAAACAACCTCCCCGTATTTACGATAAAACTAATACGGGAGTCCATCCATTCCAGGGGAAGAATTACCTGAACAGGCCTTCATTGCATCCTCAATCTCTTGGGGGCACAAGTCCATCTCCAAACGTTCTTTTTGCACATCTGTAAGAATCGGAAGAGAGATAGAGTCCAAGTATGAGTCCATCGCCGCCTCTGAGAGGACACTCTCTGATTTATACAATTCACAAAAATATTTTACAAATACTTCTAATATTCCCTCCTGATCTTCCACAATAGTAACATCAGGTTTACGGATACTACGGATCTCTTTCTTTAAATCCTGGCTTGCTATTACCCTAGCATCTTCCCAGGGCGACCTGCCTCTGAAAAATATTTTTGTCCTCTGAAGAACAGCTTCTGTTGTGCTTTATCCAGAAGGAAGTCAGAAAAAGCCTGGCTTGTCCTCTGCATAATCTCTCTACCTTCCTCTGTTTTTACCTTAGCATACCTAGCCATTCCTACCGCGGCTTTCTCCTTCATAGCATAGCTTTTGCTCAAATTTGCAATTGTACTAATAAAGATCCCTCTCATAAAGGCTTTAAACGCATCCCAGATATATTGAGATTTAGTAGAGGCATAATTCCTATCCCAAAAAGAAGTAATCTCGTTTTCTATCTGAGTGTGATTATCAATTATTAATAACCAATGGGGATTCAATCTAAATGGAGGTTTCACTCTATAATCATTCCCAACCATACATGCTCTATTAAGAAGGGAACCTGATCTGAGACGGATCTAGCCTTATATTTCATCCGTTCAACACAATTTAAATAGCCTTTATTTATCAAGGTCAGATCAATTCTAGACATAGAATTTCCAGAATTACTAACACAGGAGAAAGCTCTTTTTTCTTTAAATAGATATTCCCAAACATCCACGAGGCCCACCTCTTGGCAAAACCGAGCCAGGGGGGACCCCTGGGTCAGGGAGCACCTATTCCCTTTAGTGGAAATCCTATCTACCTCTGGATTCATCACACAATTGAAATCCCCATTGATTATCACCAAACAATCAGGCCACTGATCCACAAAGGACATCAGATGATTTAATACCTGCCTAGAAAACGGGAGGGGGATATAAATAAAAGCCAAGATACATAACTTTCCATCAAGTCTACCATGAAGAAAAACATATCTCCCCTGTTTGTCCACAGAGGATGCCAAACAAAAAAAGGGAATCTGTTTGTGAATCAGTACTGTAGCTCCTTTGGAAAAGGTAGTATATGTAGAGTTATAAACCTGTGTATATCAAAGTTTAACGTGTTCTGCTAAAAATACCTTTAATCTGTGGGTAGTAGGCTTTAGTTGCCCTGGTGAGACTAATTTACACAGACGATATAGGTAGCGCTGGTACAGATATCTGGGTTATTGATGTAAAAGGGATCAAATGTCCCTAGTTACAACCCTATAGCTAGCTCAGCCCAGGGACACCTCCTAATGGTGGGGGTGCCCTGTCCTCGTGCCTAGACCTATTGTATCCCTAGAACGACCCTATATCCTATAGTGTTGGCTAGACTATTGGTAATTAGTCTGTAGATAAACCTATGCAGGATACTAAAAACAGTTATAGAAGTATACACATCCTGACGCGTTTCTGCCGCTACGACGGCTCATCAGGGGGTAATAATTAAGATGTGTAACATAAATCATAAATGCAATTTAAAGAGAAAAAGGGGGTTAGATCATAGATGAAGATCAAAGAAAAAGTGATACTTAGCTCCCATGAAGTTATGGTCAGTAGCAAATGTCCACATCAGAGTGATATATGCTGATGTAGATTCTGACCAAACTTACGCCGTCCAATAGGGGAGCTGACACGGAGCTAAGTATCACTTTTTCTTTGATCTTCATCTATGATCTAACCCCCTTTTTCTCTTTAAATTGCATTTATGATTTATGTTACACATCTAAATTATTACCCCCTGATGAGCCGTCGTAGCGGCAGAAACGTGTCGGGGTGTGTATACTTCTATAACAGTTTTTAGTATCCTGTATAGGTTTATCTAGAGACTAATTACCAATAGTCTAGCCAATACTATAGGATATAGGGTCGTTCCAGGGATACAATAGGTCTAGGCACGAGGACAGGGCACCCCCACCATTAGGAGGTGTCCCTGGGCTGAGCTAGCTATAGGGTTGTAACGAGAGACATTTGATCCCTTTTACATCAATAACCCAGATATCTGTACCAGCGCTACCTATATCTTCTCCCTGTAAATCCGACCTGTGATAAAGGAAGAAAAAATCTCTTTATCTATTTTTTGTTTTTTTCTGTGACTTGACACGGTATTAGTCTGTGTAAATTTGTCTCACCAGGACAACTAAAGCCTACTACCCATAGATTAAAGGTATTTTTAGCAGAACACGTTAAACTTTGATATTTAATTACTTACGTGTATACGATTTGACTATCATATGATATAATACTCCAAATTTTTTTTTTCTACAATATAAACCTGTGTAGCCCACCTCCCCCCAAGTCGGTGGATCATCTCCTGTGAAAAATGAGTTTCAACCAAACACACAATAGCTCGCAGATGTCTCCTTATCAAATCTAACACCGCCTGTCTTTTTACCTTCTCCCCCAGACCCCGAACATTCCATGTACGTATTCTTATAATCATTAATTGATCCTAAAGTGCCTATGTATCACCCTCCTCAAGCCTCACTCCGTTCCCCACATTGGACGCATCGCAGCCCACCCTCCCCTCTAATCCCCACAACCCTCTCCCCCCCTCCACCCAACCACTCCATATCCCACTTGATCTGTAGATACAAAAAAACAGACCTCTTAACTAGGACCATCCCTCCCATACTTCCCCGGCTGGACTTCCATCAACCATAAAAAAGAAGAACAAAAAGAAACAGAACAGGAAAGCACAAAGTATCAAGGGAGAGAAGAAAAAAAATTATAATAATAATATTTTAAACATTATTCCTATCTAACCAATCGATGGCCATATCTGGAGTGTCAAAAAAGAGAACTGTTTTGTTAAATACCACCCTTAACTTCGCTGGATACAAAAAAGAGTACTTAATGTCCTTGCCCTCAAGGCATTTTTTAACATCCAAAAAGGTACGTCTTTTATCTTGAACTTCTTTTGAAAAATCCGGAAAAAAGGAAAGTTTGCATCCATTATAAACAATCGAAGGTACATTCCGTGCACTCCTCAAGATCATATCTCTATCACAAGCGGCTAACATCTTGATGATTACAGTCCTTAGAGGCCTACCTGGGATCAATTTGCCCCCAGGGATTCGATGGGCCCTTTCGATTAGAAACAGTGTTGAAAAATGTTCCTTCCCAAAATTTTCAAAGATTATAGCTTGGATCGTTTCTGCTAGGTTTTTTTCATCAGGGGTTTCTATTAAGCCAATAATTCGTACATTACATCTTCTTGACCTATTCTCTAGGTCCACCGTTTTTTTTTCCAGATAGTTATAATCCTTTTTTACTATACTATTCTCAGCCTTTAATACTTTTACTTCCTGCTCCAAATTGTTCACTGTATTTTCTAGTTGCTTAATTCTGCTGTAAATCTTTATCAAATCGCCCTTTATGATAAGCACGTCTGACTGGACTGACCCCAATTGAACCGCAATATCTTGTATCGCTTTTCCATTGTTTTTAACAATCGATAGAATCTCTTCTAAAGGAGAGGAATAAAAAAGAAAAAAATCTTAATAACGATATCTTTTATATAATTGTTATTGTTGGAAGTTTAATAAAGTTTGTTAAAAATAAATAAATAAATAAATAATGGAAGATGGACAGTAATGACACATGCTGCAATAAACTGCAAGTTATTTGCTATGACAGAAAAAAAAAAAGAACTTCCTGGAGCAATCTACCCTGCATTAACCATACTTACCATGGCACATTTTGATAGGTGAGTGGGCCCATGGGCCTTCTGAGCCATAGCTGGGTATAGAGGGCACGGTAGACAAATTTTGTCCTTGTTTCTCCAAATTCCATGTTCATCAGGTTTGGCCCCTTGTTTTGCCCAAAGTTCTTTTTCCTATGGAAGGGCTTGTTCGAGCATTCTTTGAAATGTACTTACAGAAATGTCCTCAGGTCTCAAGGCTCTCACCGGGGTGGCGTCAGCATTTAGTGGCTGGAGCGCAGCTCGTTTGGCTGACTTGTCTGCTTGATCATTGCCTTTTGCTTCCACTGTGGTACATCTTGTATGAGCCTTTACCTTAATAATAGCAACCTCCTCTGGTAATAACAGAGAGTTCATATGTTCAAGTACAGAGTCTTTATTGGCTGGCCTGCTGATGTTAGAAAGTCTCTAGCCCACCATATGGGTCCATAGTCATGTGCAATAGCAAAAACATACCTTGAGTCCGTGTAGATGTTCACCTTCTTCCCCTTGGCCAATTTACACACCTCAGTGAGTGCCTTCAGCTCCGCCTCTTGCACTGACATGTGAGGTGGCAGTGGTTCAGCCATCCCTACCTCATGCTGTGTGTCCACTGCATATCCAGTGTGGAACCGGCCTTCCTCTCCCATCAACCTGCTTCCATCTACAAAATACTCAAAATCAGGGTTATCAAGGGGGTTCTCATGTACATGATTGAATCCTGACGATTCTTGTTGCATTAATTGTACACAGTCATGGGGGTCATGTTCCATCATGTCATTTAGGAGGCTGCCTGTATCTTCTATGCCCCCTTCACCCATTTCTGAATCTGTGATTGGTAACAAAGTAGCAGGATTCAGAGTAGTACACCTTGTCAAAGAAATGTTAGCGGAATGAGGAGTGCACACTGGACTCTGAGTTGCCTGGCAATATAAATATGCTTAGGTTGAACCTGTGTTAATATGCCCTGTATGTCATCGGGTGTTTGTACAATCACCGGGTAGTTTAACACAATTTCAAAGGCTTTTTCTATCATTGCCTGCACTGCCGCTACCGCCCTGACACAGGAGGGGGCGCCTCTGGCGACAGGATCTAATCTGGCTGAAAAGTATGCCACTGGCCTCTGGCGGTCACCATGGTCTGAGTCAGTACAGCATTTCTGAACAGAACAGGTTAAATTAAAAGAGATATAGTTTCCTCACAGCATATTTCATTGTCTTCAGCACAAAGGAGCAAATCACCCATGTATTGTAACAGGACCACTAAGCCGGGCGGTGCCCAGTTTGTAAGGACAGATTGCAGAGCCTATGTATACAGGGTCGGGGAGTTCTGAGCTCCCTGAGGCAGGACGGTCCAAGCATACTGATTACCCTTAAATGTAAAGGCAAACAGATACTGACCATCTTTGTGTAGTGGGACACTAAGGAAAGCATTTGCCAGATCTATCACTGTGAAACACGTAGCAGTGGATGGAACTTGTGACAGTAAGGTATGTGGGTTTGGCACTATTGGAGTTGGTAAAATTTTCACCTTGTTAACTTCTCTAAGATCATGAACCATCCTGTAACTGACAGGCTGTCCCTTAACTGGTTTCTTTTTTATTGAGAACAGCAGGGTGTTAGCGGGAGATACTGTTTTTATCAATACACCGGCCTGGAGAAAAGCATCAATTTGACTGGCCACTGCTATCTCCTGGGCATGGCTGAGGGGGTACTGCTTCACTTGAGGGGGCTGACATCCTGGCTTAAGATGCACAGTGACTGGAGACACGGGGAGTTTCCCTATGTTTGTTTTTTATGTTGCCCATAAATCCTTCGGTACCACCTCAAGAACAGCCTGGTCTACAAGGGTTAATTCTGATGGTTCAGTGTCAGGCAGGGCCAGTGTCCCTATTAAGGGACATAATACTTCCTCTGGGGCCCCAAAACCTACATGGGTAGTGCCATCAAAGTAAAAGTGTATGTGGGCTCCCAGTGCTTGCAAAACATCAGTCCCTAAAAGAGGTTCTGGCAGGTTTTCTTTAACTAACAATTGGGTAACAACCGTACTGTCTTTTATCTTTAGTTTAACTGGCTCAGATTCACGGAAAAAAACTGTTTCTCCTATAAATCCCACAGCCGGTACATAACAAGGGGTTAACTGATGAGTCTACTACTGTCTTGGCTGCTCCGTGTCAACCAGGAATGGTACTGCCTTTCTGTTGCCTATGGATACGGGTACATGAAGTTGAGGGCCCTTTTCTTCAGTTTTTGCGAGCAGTACCAGCACGGGGTTGCCCCTTTCCTACCAGGGAATAGAAATGGCAGTGGAGGTCTGTTGATCTCCACTGTTAGTATCATTGGGCGCTTCCTGTTGCCAATGCGGAGCACGACAATCTCGTTTCCTGTGGCAAGATTTCCCGCAGTTATAACATCTGAAGTCTCTATGGGATGTTTGTTGCTGTCCCTGGCCCTGATTGACATATTTGACTGCAGCCGCTGAATTCTTTTTCATGTCCAGTTCTAACCCTTTTGCAGCAGCAATCAATTGTGGCAGTGGAGTGACTTGCCATTCAGGTTTACAGGCTTTTAACTTGGCTTGCAGAGCAGGTCTCAAGCCTTCCATAAATGCTGATGTCAACACTTTCTCACCCATTGGACCAGTCTGATCCCAATCCATGTCAGTTCAAATGGTCCGCAGTCCAGCTGCATACGTCTCTACTGTCTCTTGGGGTCCCTAAACTATGTCTTTTAGACTCCTGGAACTCTCATCTTCTTTTCCCTTTGCCCATTCCTTGAAAACTCGGACAAATTCTGCCCCTGCTGGTAGAGTCTTCTCCCAGTCCTCTAGAGACAGATTGTCAAAAACCCTCCCCCTATGCTCAGTCAGGAAAAGGGTCCACAACCTGATACTGTGATTCCCCTAGTTTCAGCAACATCAAATCCTTCAGGTCAGCCCAGATGGCTCTGTTTGTCGCCTGAATCTGTTGTAACATCCTGGCAGCGTGCATTGGTCTCATCAGGGGGGCTGGGAGTCTAGTCAACAGTCCTAATTGGTCTTTAGGGCTCCAACGGTAATATTCTGTCACAGTAACGTAACCATACTGGCCTGGTGGTCCTGGGGCTTCGGGAGCCATAGGGGCGGATGGGTCTGTGGCATCTGTTTTGGGTGTCTGAGCAGGTAGGATTCTAGTCTTAGTCAATACAGGATAAATGCCTGCTGGTTTCTGGGGTCGACGTGCCCCACAAACCTTACAAGTGTCAGTCCAGTCTGGGTTCTGATTTCCACAGTTACACGTCCATCCCTCTGATCCACTCCTGGGGCACTGGCCAGGGGGTATGGAGGTGGCGTATCTCCAGTTTTCACACATTTTTGTTGCTGAGTATACAACAATCTACCTCACACAACTTCTCCACCCCTCAGTTTCTACCTCACGAGATACTTTTATCCATATATCAACCACCTCTTCACATGCATGATCCTTTATCCAACCACAATGCGTCTTACTGAATCTTTCCCAGACCTCTAGGTTAAGATTCCCATACCTCATCCATACCTTCTCTAACACTCTGTCCACATTCTTCAGACCCTCCTTACCTCCTCTTCCCTTCACCAATGCTTTGGCTGTCTTATAACCTTCGGGTATACTAAAATTATTCCCCATTTCTCTGTACCAGAACTATAGAAAATATCAAAATTCAGACACCTATTTCCCCTCAGTCTCCACAGAGCTTCCTCACTATATTCACCTAGTGTACTCTGTTACTGAGATTTATTATACAAATCAAGTCTACAAACCGGACATCAGAGTCCAAGAACTTTGATTTCCCTTTCTATAATGTTCTGCAATTTCCCAAACACAGTAAAGAACAAACAAAACGTATACCGTGACTCCTAAACCAGACCAAAAACATCCCAATCAAAGATACTCATGATCAGAAACTAAACCCAACAATCATAGGTATTTTCAACTTTTAAGGTTCGTTATCAATATGGTCTCGACTGTAAAAGGACTTTATACATATGTTCCTTCAACAATCCCTCGAGCCAGACAACCGGTCAGGGAGGCACAGATATAATGTAAGATAAAGTCTCTTACCTTTGCAGCGCTGACTTTAATATCTGTACGTCTAAGTCCGGATTATCCAAGTTGTTGGAAGATCAATGAAGTGTCCTTTAGTCGAGCACCTAATTGCGCGCCAAGTTTTGTTAGGGAAAACTCCCCATCTCTATGGTTGCCAGGATTGAAGTTTTATTTATGAGCGCTCAGAGAGCTGACACAGACACGCTTGCTGAATCAACTACTCGACTTTATTCCATAAAAAGCATACATTTTATAACAGTATAGATAACAGATAAATCTTGCACACCAAAAGGCGTGGAAAGCGAAACTAATGATTTGATTGGTTATTCATAAAAGGTAATACTTCCACATCATACTAATAAAATTCTTCTAATTAAAAATATTCTGCTGAATCTTATCCTAAAGTCAGCATTCGTTAGCAGCGCATTCCAAACTAACAAGGAGTATAACTCTCTCTTGTATGTCAGACTCTGATAAGGAAGTGAGGGGGCCACTACCTTGGCCTTGCAGCTAGGAGCATTTGCTTATTAACAGAAACTTCCCCTCCTCCCTCATCCTTCACACCTCGGTCAGTAATTTTCCACCTAAACACAAGGATGGAGGACATGTTCATAGAAAAACGGATTCTCATCCCTCACATAGGCACTGACCTTTCTCCCCCACTTTGGGGAGGGGGGAAAGTGCGTCTTATATGGTAAAAAATACTGTATTTTATACGAGCCACAGAGTGCTGCTATAGCCAGTAAACCCAATAATCAAAGGACAATGGTAGTGACTTTGGCCACTTACTGTATGAACTAGTCTGTGTAGAAGTCAAATCATTTCTAGTTGCAGTTGAACTAGAACTGGTGAAGTCGTGGTTGTTAATGACATCAGATGGGCTGACAGAGGGAGCTTTTGGTGGTTCCAAATATCAGATTACCTTTATCAACATACACTATATGGGCAAAAGTATTGGGACATTTAAACATTACACCTACAGGAGATTTTATGACATTCCATTCTAAATCCATAGGAATTAATATGTAGTGTGTCCCCTTATTGCAGCTAAAACAGCTTCCACTCTTCTAGGAGGACTTTCTACAAGATTTTGAAGTATGTCTGTGGGAATGTTTGCCCATTCATTCAAAAAAGCATTTGTGAGACACTGATGTTGGGGATGGCCTGGCTTGCAGTCTCTGCTGTAGTTCATCCCAAAGGTGTCCAGTGGGGTTGAGGTCAGTGCTCTATGAGGGCCAGTAAAGTTCTTCTACTCCAGACTCACCCGATAATAGATTTTTTGGACCTTGCTTTGTGAATTGGGGCACACTCGTTTTGGAACAGAAAAGGTCTTCCCCAAACTGTCTCGCAAAGTTGGAAGCATAGAATTAGCCACAATGTCTTGGTATGCTGTAGTATTAAGATTTTGCTTCACTGGAACTAAGGTGTCTAGGCCAACCCCTAACAAAAACCCCATACCTTTACTGTTGGACTGGTTCAGTTAGGCAGGTAACGTTCTCCTGGCAACCCAGACTCCTCCATCAGACTGCAAGATAGAGAAGCCTGATTTGTCACACCACTGTTCTAGAGTCCAGTGGCAGGGCTTTACATCACTCCATCCGATGCTATATATTATGTTTGGTGATATAAGGCTTGAATACAGCTGTTTGGCCATGGAAACCCACTCCATGAAGCTCCTGGCACAGTTTTTGTGCTGATATTAATACCAGAGGAGGTTTGTGTTCTGCAGTTATTGAGTCACCAGAGCATTGGCAACTTTTATGCATTTTGCAACTCAGCACTTGGCGACCCCTCGTGGATGACTTCCTGTGGTTCCTAAATGCTTCCACTTTGTAATAATACTATGCACAGTTGATTGTGGAATATCTAGTATGGAAGAATTTCGTGAACTGACTTGTTGCAGTAGTGGTATCTTATTATAGTACCATGCTGGACATCATGAGCTTTTTAAACATTTTGAAACATTGAAAACATGTAAAAGCAAATGCTGTATGGAATAAAGAGTAACGATACGAAATGAAAAACATCAGAGAGGCCTGATACACCAGAAGCATATACCGTTGTGTTCAAAATAATAGCAGTCAGACATCACTAACCTGATCAATCACAGTTTTTGGTAGAAATGATATTTCTACATGGCAAATAATTTACTGGCAGGTGTAGAGTAATAGAAACCCAACAGACCCAACAGTCATGACATGCATGCTGCTGATTCTCTGTAATTCACTTATTGAAAGGGGCATGTTCAAAATAATAGCAGTGTGGAGTTCAATAAGTGAGGTCATTCATTCTTTGAAAAACAGGTGGCAATTATTTCCCTTATTTAAGGAAGGAAGGCAGAAAATGTTGTACATGCTGGTTACAGTGCATTTCTCTCTGAAATTCTAAGGAGAATGGGTCGTTCCAGACATTGTTCAGAAGAACAGCGTACCTTGATTAAAAAGTTGATTGGAGAGGGGGAAAGATATAAAGAAGTGCAGAAAATGATAGGCTGCTCAGCTAAAATGATCGCAAATGCTTTAAAATGGCAATCAAAACCTGAAAGACGTGGAAGAAAGCGAAAAACTACTATTAGAATAGATAGAAGAATAGCCAAAATGGCAAGGACTCAGCCAACAATCAGCTCCAGGAAGATCAAAGAAAGTCTAAAGTTACCTGTGAGTACTGTTACAATTAGAAGATGCCTATGTGAAGGCAAGCTATCTGCAAGAAGCCCCCGCAAAGTCCCACTGTTGAAAAAAAGACATGTCCTGAAGAGGTTCCAATTTGCCAAAGAGCACATTGACTGGCCTAAAGAGAAATTTTGTGGACTGATGAATGTAAGATTGTTCTTTTTGGGTCTAGTGGCCGGAGACAGTTTGTCAGATGACCCCCAAACACAGAATTCAAGCTACAGTACTAAGTACACATTAAATAGAGAAGAACTGTGGAATGTAGTCCAATCATCCTGGGCTGGAATACCTGTTCACAGGTGCCAGAAGTTGGTTGACTCCATTCAACACAGATGTACAGCAGTTCTCAGAAACAGTGGTTATACAACTAAGTATTAGTTCAGTGATTCAAATGAAAGCAAAATCTTCAAACCTTTTTCAGTTTATATAGTGAATGTTTGAGTTTTTAAAGAAGAATACAAACACTGCTATTTTATTTAAACAGTATAATATTCACTTTTATAACAAAAAATTTGAGGAACAGCACAAATTTTATATATTTTTCTTCATGTTTTAATTTGGAATAGAATGTGTAGTGTTTCCAATGCATTTGTGTGCATGGACATTAGGGTCCTTTCACACGTCCGCAATTTTGTTCCGCATTTTGCGGAACGGAATTGGGGACCCATTCATTTCTATGGGGCACCACGATGTGGAATTGCGGACAAGAAAAGGCATTCTCTATTAAGTGCTGGCGATGTGCGGACCGCAAAATGCGGAACGCACATCGCCGATGTCCGTGTTTTGCCGATCCGCGGATCCGCAAAACACACACGAACGTGTGAATGCACCCTTAGAAGGATTTTGAGCTTTATTCACTTTTTTGAACACAACTGTATGAGAGGATCTTGCACAGAAGCATCAACAATATATAGTACAGTCGTGGCCAAAAGTTTTGAGAATGACAAAAATATTAGTTTTCACAAAGT
The DNA here is from genome assembly GCF_905171765.1 of Bufo bufo. Lineage (NCBI taxonomy): Eukaryota > Metazoa > Chordata > Amphibia > Anura > Bufonidae > Bufo > Bufo bufo. Next base: position 292,403,848 of record NC_053390.1, read on the forward strand.
TTGCTGCTAAACTGCTTTTAGATCTTTGTTTCAGTTGTTTCTGTGATGTAGTGAAATATAATTACACGCACTTCATACGTTTTCAAAGGCTTTTATCGACAATTACATGACATTTATGCAAAGAGTCAGTATTTGCAGTGCTGGCCCTTCTTTTTCAGGACCTCTGCAATTCGACTGGGCATGCTCTCAATCAACTTCTGGGCCAATTCCTGACTGATAGCAACCCATTCTTTCATAATCACTTCTTGGAGTTTGTCAGAATTAGTGGGTTTTTGTTTGTCCACCCGCCTCTTGAGGATTGACCACAAGTTCTCAATGGGATTAAGATCTGGGGAGTTTCCAGGCCATGGACCCAAAATGTCAACATTTTGGTCCCCGAGCCACTTAGTTAGCACTTTTGCCTTATGTCACGGTGCTCCTTTGTGCTGGAAAATGCATTGTTCTTCACCAACCTGTTGTTGGATTGTTGGAAGAAGTTGCTGTTGGAGGGTGTTTTGGTACCATTCTTTATTCATGGCTGTGTTTTTGGGCAAAATTGTGAGTGAGCCCACTCCCTTGGATGAGAAGCAACCCCACACATGAATGGTCTCAGGATGCTTTACTGTTGGCATGACACAGGACTGATGGTAGCGCTCACCTTTTCTTCTCCGGACAAGCCTTTTTCCAGATGCCCTAAACAATCGGAAAGAGGCTTCATCGGAGAATATGACTTTGCCCCAGTCCTCAGCAGTCCATTCACCATACTTTCTGCAGAAGATCAATCTGTCCCTGATGTTTTTTTTGGAGAGAAGTGGCTTCTTTGCTGCCCTTCTTGACACCAGGCCATCTTCCAAAAGTCTTCGCCTCACTGTGCGTTCAGATGCGCTCACACCTGCCTGCTGCCATTCCTGAGCAAGCTCTGCACTGGTGGCACTCTGATCCCGCAGCTGAATCCTCTTTAGGAGACGATCCTGGCGCTTGCTGGACTTTCTTGGACGCCCTGAAGCCTTCTTAACAAGAATTGAACCTCTTTCCTTGAAGTTCTTAATGATCCTATAAATTGTTGTTTGAGGTGCAATCTTAGTAGCCACAATATCCTTGCCTGTGAAGCCATTTTTATGCAACGCAACGATGGCTGCACGCGTTTCTTTGCAGGTCACCATGGTTAACAATGGAAGAACAATGATTTCAAGCATCACCCTCCTTTTAACATGTCAAGTCTGCCATTTTAACCCAATCAGCCTGACATAATGATCTCCAGCCTTGTGCTCATCAACATTCTCACCTGAGTTAACAAGACGATTACTGAAATGATCTCAGCAGGTCCTTTAATGACAGCAATGAAATGCAGTGGAAAGTTTTTTTTGGGATTAAGTTAATTTTCATGGCAAAGAAGGACTATGCAATTCATCTGATCACTCTTCATAACATTCTGGAGTATATGCAAATTGCTATTATAAAAACTTAAGCAGCAACTTTTCCAATTTCCAATATTTATGTAATTCTCAAAAATTTTGGCCACGACTGTAGTATTATTCACTACACCATCTTGGAGACAGGGCCATCAAACAAAATTCTGAATTCAGAATTCTTTCACAAATGTCTGTAAAGGTAGACTGCATGGCTAGGGCCATGTGACAATAGGACTGAATGAAACACCTGAATTTAAAAGGGTTTTCCAACTCTTTACAACTGATGACCTATCCTCAGAATATAGAAAAAGTGGAGGGCCACAGCAGCATATCCAATATCCTTCTTTATTTCAATCGGTCACCGCATAACACAGCATAAAAACAGCAGCAACGTTTCGGCTAGGAATAGCCTTTGTCAAGCATGCCAAAGGCTATTCCTAGCCGAAACGTTGCTGCTGTTTTTATGCTGTGTTATGCGGTGACCGATTGAAATAAAGAAGGATTTTGGATATGCTGCTGTGGCCCTCCACTTTTTCTACATACCTTGGATTGCTTTGGATCTGTGATCTCCTGCCCAGCTGCTGCATGACTTCCATTATCGCTCTACACTAGCCGCTTGCTGTGCTGCTCCTGCACACCTTTCTTTCTGCATTACCCTATCCTCAGAATATGTCATCAGCAGGCTTGGACTGGCCAGCTGGTGAGCTGGTGAAATCCTTGGTGGGCCCTTGCATTGCCTATATTGATTAGTAAGCAGCAGACCGTCCCTCCTTCTTGCTGGCAAGTGCAGCTGCAATAAGCAGACCTCACTCCCACAAATGGTGAGATGATCTGACTGTCATCATCTCATCACTTCACTTTACATTGCCCTGTATAGTTATGCTGAGCTGTGGGGCTCGTTTTATTCAATTGTGGGCCACGTCTCCTGACTTGTGTGTGCTCTGTCGTGCATGCGCCCTCACACCCAGACACATTGCGCAGATATAGAGGATCACCGCTGCCCACCCAAATCTGGAGTCTGCAGAGCACGGCAGGCTTTCAGTCAGAGTCAGCAAGAGATGGACCTCTTCTTACATCAAATAAAAGCTGTATGCTCAGAAAAGTGTCTCAGGCCAATCCCACCTCTCTAATAGATATTTACTGTTTAGAAAACGATAAATAATTTCCACATTTTTACGGTCTTCCCTCTGCAAATTACAAATCCCAGCATGCCCTGTCAGATGCAAACCATCAGGACCTGCTGGGAATTGTAGTTTAGTTTCCTGCAACAGCAACATGCTGTAATATGATGATGCAGGCACAGGGGTTACATGTCTGCACCATAAGCTGCCATTGCCAAACCATATGTCTGTACTGTATACAAACAAATTAATGGGGTTGTCCTGGTATTATTAAAAATGCAAGCATTCCATAGATGTGTGAAAGAAAGATGGCTTTGTTAATACTTACCCATCCCTGAACAGGAGAAGATGTGCACACATCTGGTCGGGACCAAGCAGAAGAGCTTGCAGCCTGTGCAAGTGAAGTGGGGATGGCGACATCAGTGGCACGCTGGACGGGTAAGTATTAATAAAATCAACTCTCACATGACAGCCAGGCTCCTGCTCTGGACTGCCAGATTGGAAGTTGCTTCCCAAAATGGCCAAACTATTTAAAAGCTAAATGTATTTACCCTGAATGATGAATGCCATAATGGAAAAAAATCTGAATGGACAATTTCAGTTTTTTTTGTCACTCCCCCCCCCTAAAACAAATAAAAATGACAGATCACCCTGCAAAAAAAAATAAACCCCTACACAGCTCCATACATGCAAATGTAAAACATTTATGTGGTTCAAAATATGGCGATATAATCTTTTTTTTTCGAAGTTTCAAACACAAAAAAAAATACAAATGTAGTATTGCTGTAATCATACTGACCTGTAGGATGAAGGCAAAAGGTCAGTTTTACCAAATAGGGAATGACATAAAAACGAATCACATAAAACCATAGAGGAATAGAATATATTTTTTCCAAATTTCACTTCATTTGGAATTTTTGTATACAATTTAAGATGGTGCAATTAGAAAGTACAACTTTTCCTTCAAAAATAAGCCCTATATAGCTGTGTGAACAGAAAAATAATAAGGCCTCTTTCACACGGGTGTCGCGTGGCGAGGGCAGACAAGATGGAGGTGCGTTGCAGGAAAATGCGCGATTTGTCCACGCGAGTGCAAAGCATTTCAATGCGTTTTGCACGCGCGCGAGAAAAATCGGCATGTTTGGTACTCAGACCCGAACTTCTTCACAGAAGTTCGGGGATCGGTGTTGTGTAGATTTTATTATTTTCCCTTATAACATGGTTATAAGGGAAAATAATAGCATTCTTAATACAGAATGCTTAGAAAAATGTCCATTGAGGGGTTAAAAATAATAAACAAATTTAACTCACCCCATCCACTTGATCGCGTAGCGGATCTCCTCTTATTTCTACAGGACCTGGCTAAAGGACCTTTGATGACGTCACTGCGCTCATCACATGGTCCATCACCATGGTGATGGACCATGTGATGAGCGCATGACGTCACCACAGGTCCTTTTCATCAAAAAAGAAAGAAGACATGCCAGGCTGAGCGTTCAAGTGGATTAAGGTGAGTTTATTAATTGTTTTTTATTTTTTAACCCCTCCATCACTATTTTACTAAGCATTCTGTATTAAGAATGCTATTATTTTCCCTTATAATCATGTAATAAGTGAAAATAATAAAGATTGGGTCCCTATCCCGATCGTCTCCTAGCAACCATGCGTGAAAATTGCACCACATCCGCACGTGCTTGCAGATGCTTGCGATTTTCACTCAGCCCCATTCACTTTTATGGGGCATGCGTTGCGTGAAAAACACACAATATAGAGCTTGCTGCGATTTTCACGCAACGCACCAGTGATGCGTGAAAATTACTGCTCATGTGCACAGCCCCATTGGAGTGAATGGGTCCGGATTTAGTGCGGGTGCAATGCGTTCACCTCACGCATTGCACCCGCACAGAATTCTCGCCCGTGTGAAAGGGGCCTAAAAGGTATGGTTCTGGTTAGACAGGGAGTAAAAAATGAAACCGCAAAAAAATGGAAATTTCTCAGTCCTTAAAAAGGGTTAAAATTTACTTGTTCCATTGAAAAATTGATTTCCAATTAAACCAATTGCAAAAGTAAAGTTCCCTCTACATATTTTTTGGTATTGCCATATCTGTAACAACCCACATTACATAATTATATATATATAAAAAAAAGAGTTGCCCCACAAAAGGCCTGACACAGATCCATAGAAAGAAAAATAAAAAAGTTAAGGGTCTGGGGATGCAGCAATGCAAAATTTTTTATTTATTTTTTTAAAGGGGGTTTTATTGTGAAAAGAAGTAAAACTTGACAATTTTTTATATTTAGTATCACTGTAATCGTACTGACCCAGAGAATAAAGTTATCATTTTATTTATGCCACAAAGTGAATGTTGCAAGGTATTCAATGTAAAAACTCAATGGAGGTATTGATGTTTTTTTTTCACTTACCCCCAAAAAGAGTTAATAAAAGTTAATCAGTGAGTTGATGAATATACCCCAAAATTGTGCCATTAAAAACTACATGTCCCGCAAATAAATAAGCCATCAAATAAAAATAAAAAAGATATGGCTGACAATGGTAGAAATCTCTAGGGTGGGCCCCCAGAATAATTTCCATTGGTGGGCCCTAGGCACCCCAGTCCGACACTGGTCATCAGTATCTGATGGGTGGGGGTCCGACACCATTTGAAAATGCACCGGCACTCCTGGGAGCGCCACGGCCTTCTTGCAGCTTACCAAGCAAAGCGCCGTACCTTGTATAGCGGCAGTGCTTTGGATCACACTCAGCCCCATTCACTCCAAAGGGGCTGAACTGTGCCTAGGCCATGTGACCAATGAATGTGTTGTCACTGGCCTAGGAATAGCTGAGAGAAGGCTGCAGGGCTACTTCGAGAACCGCTGCCTTCTCAAACATCGGATCAGCAGGGTCCCAGGTTTCGGACCCCCACCGATCAGACACTGATGACCTACTCTGACTACATACCATATTCCCTTGCAGAACTCAAGAATAAATGTACCAATGTATCAGCTGTGTAAACAAAAAACAATGTTAGTCAGAACATCCTATAAAATGAAATGTGTGCAGGTGTGCATCACCATGGATAAAATACAAAACCAAACATAATGCAACATCACTCTGCAAACATTGAATATGTAGATTTTAAATGTTACTAATGCTCTATTTACCATATGAGGTACTTAGCAAATATATTTTCATTAAAATAATGTGTACCCATCTACCATGTCAAAGTTTGCAGAATGCTCTTGCATTGTGTTCTTGTTTTTCTATTTTCAGCCACAGTGCCGCTCACCTGCACATTTATTTAATTTTATAGGGAGTGCTGACGTTTTTGCTGACTTTTGGAGGTACACTCTAACCACCCATCTTTCCAAGTCAGTTTTTAAATAATGCAATATGTAATTGGAGACTACTTTCCTGAATTCATTTGAGGCCTATTGGCACAAGGAGAGGAGTCATTATAGAGTAGGGTCCCATCTAAAAGAGGTCACCTTGCTGTGATGTGTGTGCACAAATAATTTTGATCAAAATATTTGCTAAGTACCGTATTTTTCGCCCTATAAGACGCACCGGCCCATAAGACGCACCTAGGTTTTTGAGGAGGAAAATAATAAGAAAAAAAAATTGGAACCAAAAGGTGTGCTTTTGGTGGGCTCTGAACTAATGGTAGCCTGTGAATGACACTATTATGGGGGTCTGTGGATAGCACTGTTATGGGGGTCTGTGGATGGCACTGTTATGGGGGTCTGTGGATGGCACTGTTATGGGGGTCTGTGGCTGACACTGTTATGGGGGTGTCTGTGGATGGCACTGTTATGGGGGCGTCTGTGGATGGCACTGTTATGGGGGCATCTGGGGATGGCACTGTTATGGGGGCATCTGTGGATGGCATGACACTGCTATGGGGGGATCTGTGGATGACAGATAAATAGCATCTTATGCTAATTGACATCCACAGATCCTCCCCATAACAGTGTCAGCCACTGTGAATGACCCCCAATACAGGGGGTGGGGGCTGGCATCTACAATACTTTTTAAAAGGCAGCGGGGGCCCAGTGCAGTCATTGTATTCCATTGCACCGGGCCCCGCTCACTGTACTAATGGTATCCATTGTAACTGCAGACAGGCAATGGTTAACTATAGATATGTTCGATCCAGCACTGAGCAGCCTGTACTTACGATCATAGTAGGCTGGAAGCAGGAGGCAGGAGGCTGGGCACTGGCAGCGTAACTTCCTACGTCACGTGCCTGCGCCGCCTGCTTCATTCATAAAGTGGGCGGAGCAGGCACGTGACGTAGGAAGTTACGCTGCCAGTGCACGCCCGCCCGCCCAGCCTCTTGCCTCCAGCCTGCTATGATCGTAAGTACAGGCTGCTCAGCGCTGGATCGAACATATCTGTAGTTAACCATTGCATGTCTGCAGTTACAGTAGATACCATTATTACAGTGAGCGGGGCCCGGTGCAATAGAATACAGTGACTGCACCGGGCCCTGCTGCCATTGCAAAACTAAAGGCCGGCCCCCAGCCCCTCCTCCCTCCTCGCTGATACACACGCCTGGCGGTGCTGTGCAGCTTGCGGTCGGCGGTGTATCAGTGTATAAATGGCAGCCTTCGCCCTATAAGACGCACTGACATTTTCCTCCCACTTTTGGGGGGGGGGGAAAGTGCATCTTATAGGGCGAAAAATACGGTACCTAATATTCATTTATATGGTGAATTAGTTTGCAGTGTAAGCTGTATAATATGGTAGTAGATCCATTATATAAAGGATCAATGTATAGTTTCTAGAATGTGGTCCAGGAGACACAGTAAGCGAGTAGCACACCACCAGGTTATAGAAGGCCCAGAGTAAAATATTAATCGCCTATCCTCAGGATAGGTCATCAATATCAGATCAATAGAGATCTGACTCCCAAGCACCCCCAACGATCAGCTGTTTGAACAGGCTCCAGTTAAGTGCTGCAACCTCTTCTTTGGCCAGTGATGTCATCTTCATTGGTCACATGACCTATTCACAGCTCAGTACTATTCTGGTAAATGGGCCTGGGCTGCAATACCAAGTATATACAGGGAGTGCAGAATTATTAGGCAAGTTGTATTTTTGAGGATTAATTTTATTATTGAACAACAACCATGTTCTCAATGAACCCAAAAAACTCATTAATATCAAAGCTGAATATTTTTGGAAGTAGTTTTTAGTTTGTTTTTAGTTTTAGCTATTTTAGGGGGATATCTGTGTGTGCAGGTGACTATTACTGTGCATAATTATTAGGCAACTTAACAAAAAAAAATATATATACCCATTTCAATTATTTATTTTTACCAGTGAAACCAATATAACATCTCAACATTCACAAATATACATTTCTGACATTCAAAAACAAAACAAAAACAAATCAGTGACCAATATAGCCACCTTTCTTTGCAAGGACACTCAAAAGCCTGCCATCCATGGATTCTGTCAGTGTTTTGATCTGTTCACCATCAACATTGCGTGCAGCAGCAACCACAGCCTCCCAGACACTGTTCAGAGAGGTGTACTGTTTTCCCTCCTTGTAAATCTCACATTTGATGATGGACCACAGGTTCTCAATGGGGTTCAGATCAGGTGAACAAGGAGGCCATGTCATTAGATTTTCTTCTTTTATACCCTTTCTTGCCAGCCACGCTGTGGAGTACTTGGACGCGTGTGACGGAGCATTGTCCTGCATGAAAATCATGTTTTTCTTGAAGGATGCAGACTTCTTCCTGTACCACTGCTTGAAGAAGGTGTCTTCCAGAAACTGGCAGTAGGACTGGGAGTTGAGCTTGACTCCATCCTAAACCCGAAAAGGCCCCACAAGCTCATCTTTGATGATACCAGCCCAAACCAGTACTCCACCTCCACCTTGCTGGCGTCTGAGTCGGACTGGAGCTCTCTGCCCTTTACCAATCCAGCCACGGGCCCATCCATCTGGCCCATCAAGACTCACTCTCATTTCATCAGTCCATAAAACCTTAGAAAAATCAGTCTTGAGATATTTCTTGGCCCAGTCTTGACGTTTCAGCTTGTGTGTCTTGTTCAGTGGTGGTCGTCTTTCAGCCTTTCTTACCTTGGCCATGTCTCTGAGTATTGCACACCTTGTGCTTTTGGGCACTCCAGTGATGTTGCAGCTCTGAAATATGGCCAAACTGGTGGCAAGTGGCATCTTGGCAGCTGCACGCTTGACTTTTCTCAGTTCATGGGCAGTTATTTTGCGCCTTGGTTTTTCCACACGCTTCTTGCGACCCTGTTGACTATTTTGAATGAAACGCTTGATTGTTCGATGATCACGCTTCAGAAGCATTGCAATTTTAAGAGTGCTGCATCCCTCTGCAAGATATCTCACTATTTTTGAAGTTTCTGAGCCTGTCAAGTCCTTCTTTTGACCCATTTTGCCAAAGGAAAGGAAGTTGCCTAATAATTATGCGCACCTGATATAGGGTGTTGATGTCATTAGACCACACCCCTTCTCATTACAGAGATGCACATCACCTAATATGCTTAATTGGTAGTAGGCTTTCGAGCCTATACAGCTTGGAGTAAGACAACATGCATAAAGAGGATGATGTGGTCAAAATACTTATTTGCCTAATAATTCTGCACGCAGTATATATATATATATATATATATATATACACAGTTGCAAGAAAAAGTATGTGAAACCTTTGGAATGATATGGATTTCTGCACAAATTGGTCATAAAATGTGATCTGATCTTCATCTAAGTCACAACAATAGACAATCACAGTCTGCTTAAACTAATAACACACAAAGAATTTAATGTTACCATGTTTTTATTGAACACACCATATAAACATTCACAGTGCAGGTGGAAAAAGTATGTGAACCCCTAGACTAATGACATCTCCAAGAGCTAATTGCAGTGAGGTGTCAGCCAACTGGAGTCCAATCAATGAGATGAGATTGGAGGTGTTGGTTACAGCTGCCCCGCCTTATAAAAAACACACACCAGTTTTGGGTTTGCTTTTCACAAGCAGCATTGCCTGATGTAAATGATGCCTCACACAAAAGAGCTCTCAGAAGAGCTACGTACAAGAATTTTTGACTTGCATAAAGCTGGAAAGGGTTATAAAAGTATCTCCAAAAGCCTTGCTGTTCATCAGTCCACGGTAAGACAAATCGTCTAGAAATGGAGAAAGTTCAGCACTGCTGCTGCTCTCCCTAGGAGTGGCCGTCCTGTAAAGATGACTGCAAGAGCACAGCGCAGACTGCTCAATGGGGTGAAGAAGAATCCTAGAGTGCCAGCTAAAGACTGTTAGCGAATCTACAATACGTAAAACACTAAACAAGAATGGATTTCATGGGAGGATACCACAGAGGAAGCCACTGCTGTCCAAAAAAAAACATTGCTGCACGTTTACAGTTTGCACAAGAGCACCTGGATGTTCCACAGCAGTACTGCCAAAATATTCTGTGGACAGATGAAACCAAAGTTGAGTTGTTTAGAAGAAACACACAACACACTGGGCCAGATTTATCATTACTCTGACAGCTCACTCCACTTTAACATATGGCTAAAGTCAGTTTTAGCCAAGTCAGATTTATGATTGGCCCTTTAAGACTGTAATAAATGTGGTTTGACGGTAGCAGTTTATCCGTCAGTAAGCAGCTTTACAAAAGTCGCACATCTTTACGAAAAAGTTGCACGTTTTTATGAAAAAGTCTCATAAGATAAGCATGGTCCTCACTGGAGTGAAATTGCGACTTTTTTGCGACTTTTTAAATAGTCCCAATAGTAAATCTGTCTAGAGATTCATTTACATAAGAAAACACGCCCACTTTCAGAAAACTGGCGAGCATAGTGCAGAGCAGAAAAAAGTCGCAAATTTGTGCGCAGTTTTAGCGTTTGGGACTTTTTTTGGGACTTTTTCACTCCATTATTCTGACCTGAGCTAATGATAAATCTGGCCCTATGAGTGGAGAAAAAGAGGCACTGCACACCAACATCAAAACCTCATCCCAACTGTGAAGTATGGTGGTGGGGGCATCATGGTTTGGGGCGGCTTTGCTGTGTCAGGGCCTGGACGGATTGCTATCATCGAAGGAAAAATAAATTCCCAAGTTTATCAAGACATTTTGCAGGAGAATTTAAGGCCACCTGTCCACCAGCTGAAGCTCAACAGAAGATGGGTGTTGCAACAGGACAACGACGTTGTAAATCAACAACAGAATGGCTTAAACAGAAGGAAATACGCCTTCTGGATTGGCCCAGTCAGAGTCCTGACCTCAACCCGATTGAGATGCTGTGGCATGACCTCAAGAAAGCGATTCACACCAGACATCCAGGAATATTGCTGAACTGAAACAGTTCTGTAAAGAGGAATGGTCAAGAATTACTCCTGACCGTTGTGCACGTCTGATCTGCAACTACAGGAAACGTTTGGTTGAAGTTATTGCTGCCAAAGGAGGTTCAACCAGTTATTAAATCCAAGGGTTCACATACTTTTTCCACCTGCACTGTGAATGTTTACATGGTGTGTTCAATAAAAACATGGTAACATTTAATTCTTTGTGTGTTATTAGTTTAAGCAGACTGTGATTGTCTATTGTTGTGACCTAGATGAAGATCAGATCACATTTTATGACCAATTTGTGCAGAAATCCATATCATTCCAAAGGGTTCACATACTTTTTCTTGCAACTGTATATTGTGGGGGATTAGCTTTTCTCCGGGGGTCATTCACACAAGTATCTTCACCAGACACCAAGTTTAAGGTCCCAACATCCCTTTTATTTGGCACCTCAGCAAAACAAACATAATACAAAACAAACACTTGCCTGGCTGGGCTCTAACTAAACATATGGTAGAATCCCTGACTCACCTATAGAGTGCTGTTCAGACACAATGTCAGGTCCGGCTTTCTCAGCCAAGCGTATACCAGCCCCCCAGGCTGTAACACGGTCAGTCCAGGCTATGTCCCATCCTCATGGTTTCTCCGCATAGCCCGGCTGGAACCACACACCCAGAGCCTCACCTGGCCTCTGTTTACAACCACGCCCCCGACTGACAGTCTGGGATGGGCTTTTACTCCCCAGTAATGATCACAGGTGATTACACCTGTGGATCCCTCATGCTATGGAAAACCTTCCCTGGAATGTGAGGGGTGGATTGGCAGCTCCCTCTACCAACCTAGCTCCCAATCCAAGTAAAATCCAGCCCTTAAAGGGATTCTGTCACCTCTTTTTACCCTATAGAGATGCGGACATGCACGGCTAGATCGCCGCTAGCATGTCCGCAATATTCCTGTCCCATATCTCTGAGTGGTTTTATTGAGTGTAAAAAATGATTTTATATATATGTAAATCAGCCTGGTAAGAAGCCCAAGGGGCTGCACTAACCGTTCTGGAGCCCAGCCACACCCCCCTGTGAAGGAGCCCAGCACCGCCTGTATCCAGGAATCTCCTCCTTGCTCACAAAGTCAGATTGCCGTAATATCGCAATGCGCGAGCTCGCGCATGCGCAGTGCCGGCGTAGTGTTCCTTCCCTGTGCTGGCATCAGCCTCAGGGAAGGAACTGCGCATTCATAAGCTTGTGCACCGCAAGATTACAGCGATCTGACTTTGTGAGGAAGGAGGAGATTCCAGGATACAAGCGGTGCTGAGCTCCATTACAGGGGGCGTGGCTGGGCTCCAGAACGGTTAGTGCAGCCCCTTGGGCTCCTTACCAGGCTGATTTACATATGTATAAAATCATTTTTTACACTCAATAAAACCACTCAGAGATATGGGACAGGTATATTGCGGACATGCTAGCGGCGAACTAGCCGTGCATGTCCGCATCTCTATGGGGTAAAAAAAGGGGACAGAATCCCTCAAAATAGCTCCAGCAACTATGCATGCTGAAGCCAGCACCACTCTGGAACTTTACTTATCTCACCCAGTTAAGGAACCTGGGTGAGATATACCCCTCTTCCGGGATCCTTATTCACTTTAGCGTTCACATCACCACAATATATATATATATATATATATATATATATATATATATGTATGTATTATATATATATTATATATATATATATACTATATAATATATATATATATATATATATATATATTGTGTGGACGTTAATTTGCAGTCTTGGTGTTAGTTCACACACAATGGAAAGTCCAGATAGCCTCCAGCCGTCCATAGCAGGCTTTTCGGGGGCCCGTTTCCCTTACAGACTGGCTCAGCCCTCCAGCACGGCACAAGCCTCAGATCCCAGCACACACACCTCCTGAGCTCCACTGTCAGACTGAGGTAATCCTTCTCACCTGGCAGTGCTGGCTGGTTTTTAGGCCTGGCAAAACCCGGCCTGGAACATGGGGAGTAGTCACCCACCCAGCACTTTGACTAAGATTAAGAGCCATCCCGGATCAGCTATACAGCCATACTAGGTATTAAGGTGTCAAACAGCAACAGCTGCTGACACATAAAAACCATCTCTTACTCCACCGAGGCCAGGAACCTCGGTGACACGTACCTATCATCCACGATGATTCCTTGTACCTTCTTACATACCTCCCCCCTTTGGGTGAACACATGCCATACAGTATACTCTGGACAGGGCGTTTCCCTGCAACCGACCTGCCCTGTGTTCTACGGAGAACTTAAAGTTTTGTAAGGACAGGAGCCACCTAGTGACTCGGGCATTTCACTCTTTGGTCTGGCTCATCCACTTGAGAGCGGAGTGGTCAGTCACCGGGCGGAATGTTCTCCCCATGTTGTGGGGTGAGCTTGTGGCTTAGGAAGACAACGGGATGCTCCTCCCCATTAACTTCCAGAGACAGTACAGCACTGTCTTCACTATGAATTCCCGCTTGAAGTTGGGCGTCACCAAAACCGGGGACCTACACAGGGCCGACTTCAAAGTGGAGAAAGCCTCTTCCTCCCGGTCATTCCAGTGAACCATCACTGACTTGCGTCCCTTTAATAACCCTGTCAATGGCGCGGCTACAGTAGCAAAGTGGGGAATAAATCTCACGTAATAGCCTATCATTCCTAGGAATGACTTTACTTGTTTAGTGGTGACAGGTTGAGGCCAATTTCTTATCACCTCTATTTTGTTTACTTGGGGTTTGATCACTCCGCGCCCAATGACATACCCCAGATATTTAGTCTTCTCTAACCCGTACATTTTTTTTGGGTTAGCAGTTAGTCCCGCCTTCCAAAGGGAGTCCACTACAGCCTGCATTTTGGGTAAGTAACTTTCCCAATCGGTACTGTGGATGACAATATCGTCCAGGTAAGCCGAAGCGTACCGACGATGTGGACGCAGCACAATGTCTATAAGCCGTTGAAAAGTGGCGGGGGCACCATGCAAACCAAAGGGTAGCACCTTTTACTGATACAGCCCTTTAGGTGTGATGAAGGCAGTTTTCTCTTTGGCAGCCTCTGTTAAGGGCACCTGCAAGTACCCTTTCGTTGGGTCCAAAACTGAAAAATACCGGGCTTGTTCTAACCTCTCGATAAGCTCATCCACCCGAGGCATGGGATACGCATCGAATTTGGAAATCTCGTTCAGTTTACGAAAATTGTTACAGAACCGGAGTGTCCCGTCCGGCTTGGGTATTAGCACTATAGGACTAGCCCACTCACTTTTAGATTCCTCAATGACGTCTAGCATCAGCATCATCTGCACTTCCTATGAGATCGCTTGTCGCCGAGCCTCCGGTATGGTTTTAGCCGGACTTTCGCCTGAGGCTCAGTGACAATGTCATGCCAAATTGTGGAAGTGCGTCTAGGGAGATCCGAAAACACATCCGTGTTCCGGCTAATAAACTCCCTGGCCTCCTGATCCTGTTTAGAGCAGAGACTGTCAGCAATTCCTACTGTGGCAGCTGCTTCCCTTGCTTCAGACAGAGGGGCTGAAACCGATTCCCCTAGAAAACCTGGCCGCGGGCTGTCTTCAGTACAGGGTTCCCTATCTTTCCACGGTTTGAGTAGATTCACATGGTACACCTGCTCCGGCTTTTGCCTCCCTGGCAGTACCTTGTAATTTACCTCTCAAATTTTTTCAAGTACCTCGTAGGGCCCCTTTCACCTGGCCAGGAACTTACTGTCCACGGTCGGCACCAGAACCAAAACACGATCACCCGGGTTAAAGATCCGGACCCGAGCCTGCTGATTAGATCCGACCCTGGGCTCGCTGAGCGGCCTCCATATGCTCCCTGACAAAAGGCAAAACGGACTCTATCCGCTGTTGGTAACATACTCAAGGACAATTCTATGTGTAGTGGGATGCTGTTCCCACGCCTCTTTGCCTACGTACAACAAACCGTGAGGATGACTGCCATACAGCAATTCAAAGGGCAAGAACCCAGTAGAGGCCTGTGGCACCTCTCGCACAGCAAACATGAGATAGGGCAGAAGAAGGTCCCAATCCTTCCCATCTTTAGACACCACCCTTTTTAACCTGGTTTTTAATGTTTTATTAAACTTTTCAACCAGACCATCCATTTACCATCCACAACTATATTATATATAAGCAGTAGACAATGTTTGGCACTGTGCTTGGTATACTATGAGGAGGCTGCAGCGCTCATCTGAGCACTGCATTCCTTTCAAACAGCTGATCAGTGGGGGTGTAGGGAGCTGGATCCCCAGTGATATATTGATAACCTATCCTAAGGATAGGTCATCAGTATTGCACCCCAGAAAACCCCTAGAAAATAAAAAACAGGCCAGATGTAAAATCTCACCAATGGATTAGCATAAGTACATGTGGAGATCATACGAGCATATGGCCTATGTCAGCCAACTAATTTGAAACTTGTGACTTTGAAATTGCCAAAAAATCTTAGAAACATACATGCTTTGTGGTGATTGGAGCACACTTTCTTGATTTTATCAATCTATTTGAGACTGTAGAACTAGAGTAAATGTAAACCTGGTAATTGCCATTTATTAACCAATGTGTACAAAAAGCAGCATATCAGAGGTGGAACTGTATGGTCTACAAGTCACCAATATTGGGAAAAGCTTTAACAATGAAGTAGCAATAAGAACCTCACAATTAAGAGCAAATAGACCTAATACAGCTAAATAGTTCATACATATATATAGCAGATATAATGGGTACCTTTACCTAATATTTCCAGGAAGATTATGCAAGGCCTGCTGATATTGATGAAGGTTTTCTGACATAAATATGCTATGACCAGCATGCAGAAGGCAAAGTATGGTTACTTTCTAGTTTTTTTTTTTCAATAACTAAAATGTCATTGATCATTATGGCTGGAGTTAACATTTATAGATGGTTTGGTTACCTTAATCCCTACTTTTTGATGTATGAGTTTTTTGAGTCCTCCTTTAACTTCCTGATTCCTTAAACTGTATATAAGAGGATTCAGAAGTGGGGTTACCACACTATAAAGGAGAGACAGCAGCTTGTCATGATCTGGAGCATCACTAGTCTTTACCCGAACATATGTAAAAGCTCCAGTTCCAAAGAATAATGTGACAGAGATAAAATGTGAGGCACAAGTAGAGAAGACTTTCTTTCTCGCTTTATTGCTGCTAATGCGCATAATAGCAGCAATGATACGTCCATAGGAATAAAGTACCAGAGCAAAGGGTAATGGTAGGACAAGAAAACCAGTGACAGAAACAGAAATCTCATTAGCAGAAACATCAGTGCAGGCCAACTTCAGCACTGGAGGAATGTCACAGAAGAAGTGGTTAATAAGGTTAGGGCCACAGTAAGGAAGGGAAAAGATAGAGGCAGTCTGTCCAAGGGAGATAAGGTTGCCAGAGACCCAACAGACGGTGGCCATTTGTAAGCATTTAGATTTGTTCATTAATGAAAAGTATCTCAAAGGGTTGCAGATGGCTACAAAGCGGTCATATGCCATGACAGCAAGAAGAAAGCACTCAGTAACACCAAGGGTGAAGAAGCAATACATCTGTGAGCAACAGCCATAAAAAGAGATTGTCTTACTCTTGGCCACAAAGGTGTTGAGCAGTTTGGGGAGGGTGACTGTAATGTAGCACATCTCAAGGAAAGAGAGGTTGCGGAGAAAATAGTACATTGGTGTGTGAAGAAGGGAATCCAGTGTGACCACCGTAATGATCGTTAAGTTACCCAGAATAGTAAATATATAGATAAAGAGGAAAAGGGGGAAAATAAATAACTGAATCTTTGTATTAAAATTGGTGAATCCCAGGAGGATGAACTCATCAATATTGGACTGGTTTTCTGGAAACTTGTAACCTGTGGATCTCATCTGGACACATAACAGAGAGGGATACAAAATTGAAAGCATATTAAAGTTCTGTTACACTAACATACAACCAACTAGACATGCATTTATAAAAATTAAGCAAGATAAATAAAAAATTCCCTAAATAATTTCTACTGTAGTATAAAGACACAAGTAAAAAGAGGATACAAAGAGGTGATTGTGATGATGACGAAATTAGGCTATGAAATAAAATAAAAAGTATAATATACAGTCGTGGCCAAAAGTTTTGAGAATGACACAAATATTAGTTTTCACAAAGTTTGCTGCTAAACTGCTTTTAGATCTTTGTTTCAGTTGTTTCTGTGATGTAGTGAAATAAAATTACACGCACTTCATACGTTTCAAAGGCTTTTATTGACAATTACATGACATTTATGCAAAGAGTCAGTATTTGCAGTGTTGGCCCTTCTTTTTCAGGACCTCTGCAATTCGACTGGGCATGCTCTCAATCAACTTCTGGGCCAATTCCTGACTGATAGCAACCCATTCTTTCATAATCACTTTTTGGAGTTTGTCAGAATTAGTAGGTTTTTGTTTGTCCACCCGCCTCTTGAGGATTGACCACAAGTTCTCAATGGGATTAAGATCTGGGGAGTTTCCAGGCCATGGCCCCAAAATGTCAACGTTTTGGTCCCCGAGCCACTTAGTTATCACTTTTGCCTTATGGCACGGTGCTCCATCGTGCTGGAAAATGCATTGTTCTTCACCAAACTGTTGTTGGATTGTTGGAAGAAGTTGCTGTTGGAGGGTGTTTTGGTACCATTCTTTATTCATGGCTGTGTTTTTGGGCAAAATTGTGAGTGAGCCCACTCCCTTGGATGAGAAGCAACCCCACACATGAATGGTCTCAGGATGCTTTACTGTTGACATGACACAGGACTGATGGTAGCGTTCACCTTTTCTTCTCTGGACAAGCCTTTTTCCAGATGCCCCAAACAATCGGAAAGAGGCTTCATCGGAGAATATGACTTTGCCCCAGTCCTCAGCAGTCCATTCACCATACTTACTGCAGAAGATCAATCTGTCCTGATGTTTTTTTTGGAGAGAAGTGGCTTCTTTGCTGCCCTTCTTGACACCAGGCCATCTTCCAAAAGTCTTCACCTCACTGTGCGTGCAGATGCGCTCACACCTGCCTGCTGCCATTCCTGAGCAAGCTCTGCACTGGTGGCACTCCGATCCCGCAGCTGAATCCTCTTTAGGAGACGATCCTGGCACTTGCTGGACTTTCTTGGACGCCCTGAAGCCTTCTTAACAAGAATTGAATCTCTTTCCTTGAAGTTCTTGATGATCCTATAAATTGTTGATTGAGGTGCAATCTTAGTAGCCACAATATCCTTGCCTATGAAGCCATTTTTATGCAACGCAATGATGGCTGCTTGCATTTCTTTGCAGGTCACCATGGTTAACAATGGAAGAACAATGATTTCAAGCCTTACCCTCCTTTTAACATGTCAAGTCTGCCATTTTAACCCAATCAGCCTGACATATTGATCTCCAGCCTTGTGCTCGTCAACATTCTCACCTGAGTTAACAAGACAATTACTGAAATGATCTCAGCAGGTCCTTTAATGACAGCAATGAAATGCAGTGGAAAGGTTTTTTTGGGATTAAGTTAATTTTCATGGCAAAGAAGGACTATGCAATTCATCTGATCACTCTTCATAACATTCTGGAGTATATGCAAATTGCTATTATAAAAACTTAAGCAGCAACTTTTCCAATTTCCAATATTTATGTAATTCTCAAAACTTTTGGCCACGACTGTACATTGGGTATCAATTTTAATAGTTTTTTTTTAGATACTGTATCTTCTTGCTGTTATCATATATAATTCTTTATTGTTTACTTCCAAATAAAAATTTGTCCTGGTCATGTAATGGACAAACAAGTGTGTAGCTTGTTACAATAGGGGTGAAGCTGAATATAGCAGGGCTTTGTCTGGCCGTGATCCACAGTGACAAAATTCACATCAAATAGCACAGATTTTCCCGCAGATTGGCCGGAAAAATCACCCTTTGAAATGAAATCTGCAACAAATTTGCTGTGGATTTCAAATCTGCACCTAATGTCAAGTTATGTCCAGATTTTATTGCTGAAAATGTCCACAGCATGTAGATGAGATTTGTGAAAATCAAATCCACTTTGCTGGTACTGTAAATGCTAGGATTTCCTGCACACTGATCCCCAGAGTTACGCCACATGTGGCTGGGAGCTTTCTGGACCGACACTGCAGATGCAGTTTATAAGACTTATGTATTTCATTGTTAGAGCTGTGTCTTGTTAATGAGTCGTACAGCTTTGTGTCCATCACATAACCAGATTTGTATTGACTGGAGCTAAATACTGAAAGTTTCCATCCAGTTTCCAAGTTACCAAGCTGAGATTTCCAAAACTGTGATCTTGAAAAACTGTATTATAAAATTGCACAGATTTTCAGTATAAAATGAACTGGCTTTATTTGCTGCCCATACGCATTTTTACAGCAGCCATTAACCCCTTAGTGACCACTAATACGCCCTTGTACTGACGTAAACAAAGGGTTTTTTAGTTAAACAACTGGCTTTAATCAATCATTACATGTACCCAAAATGGTGCATTAAAAACTTGCCTGCAAAAAATAAGACCTCATACGAGTACATTGATGTAAAAACTAAAAAGTTATAGCTCTTGGAATGTGATTTTTAAAAAATGTGTGTGGTCACTAAGGGGTTAAGGTTCTTTATTCTGCAGCATAGGTTTTATTCTGATCTAAAGTGTAAAAATAAACTACACAAACAAGCCAAACAGGCTAAATACCTAACTTGACCCAGATAATTGTGACAAAATAAAATATAACTTTTAATAGTATCTGTTAAAACACATAAGTGAACCAGACAAACAGGTAATAAAATAAATTGTTCCCTGTGTATTGATGTCTAGAGTGTTTGTGTTTTATTTGTGCACCTTCCCTGCTGCAGTAACACACTTGCTCATAACACTCCACTGATCGCCAGTTACTTCACTGGCTCTTATATGAAGCTAAAACTGCCTCTTAAACATATGACATTCCTTGTAGCTGTACTCAAATACACAGGTCACAAAAAACTAAAACCTAGAAACTGCCCCCCGACATGTTTCGCCAGCTAAACTGGCTTCATCAGGTGTAATGGGCAGCCACTAGTGGATCCAGGGAGGGGGGGGGGGGAGGGGCAATTGCCCCCCCCCCCCCCGAGCTGGCGGTGGCGGGGCACAGGGAGATGAGCGCTTCCATTGTGGAAGCTCTCATCTCCATAGTCATCTGTATCGCCGTCCTCAGGACAGCGATACAGATGGCTGTGCTGAGGCAGGAGAGGGAGAGGTGTGTCCCTTTCCCTTCCTCTGATAGGCTGCAGCCTATCAGAGGCCGGCGCAGGAGGTGCTATGACGTCATGGCGCCGCCTGAGCTGTACAGGAAGAGGCCTGCATCGCATCGATGACATGGAGGTAAGTATAAGTGTTTTTTTTATTTTTTATATATACAATACTTTTACTGGCACATGGGGGGGCTGTTATTGCTGGCACATGGGGGAGCTGGTATTACTGGCACATGGGGGCGCTGTTATTACTGGCACATGGGGGGTTGTTATTACTGGCACATGGGGGGCTATTACTGGCACATGGGGGGCTGTTATTACTGGCACATGGGGGGCTGTTATTACTGGCACATTGGGGGGCTGTTATTACTGGCACATGGGGGGGCTGTTATTACTGGCACATGGGGGGCTGTTATTACTGGCACATGGGGGCTATTACTGGCACATGGGGGGCTGTTATTACTGGCACATGGGGGGCTGTTATTACTGGCACATGGGGGGCTGTTATTACTAGCACATGGGGGGCTGTTATTACTAGCACATGGGGGGCTGTTATTACTAGCACATGGGGGGCTATTATTACTGGCACATGGGGGCTGTTAATACTGGCACATGTTGGGGGGTACTGGCACATTATTGGGGGCACTATAGGGGCATCTACTGAGGCCACAAAGAAGGGGTATTTTATATGGGGGGCTCTGTACAGTATAATTTTATACTGGGACACATTATGGTGGGTACTATGGGGAAGGGGGGAGAGGAGTACTATAGGGTCATCTACGGGGGGCACTAAGAAGGGGTATTTTATACTTGCAAATTATGGGGGACACTGAGGGCATCTACTAGACTAGAGCATTCTATACTGGTACATTATGGGGGCACTAGGAGGAAGGGGGGAGTGGAGCACTATGGGGGCATTTACTGGGGGCACTATATAGGGGTATTTTATACTGGCACATTATGGGGGCACTATGGGGACATTAGCTCACCTGGGGGCATTACAAGGGGGTATTTTTTGCACTGTCACATTATAAGGAGAATTATTTATACTGGGGGGGCATTATGGTGGGCTTTATTACTCCCCCATGGTATGAGCCCCCTAGTAGCAGCACCAGCCTCTCTCTGCTCTGCTATCCCTCTGCCCCTTCTCCAAATTCTCATTAGGATAAAACATAGCATCAGCTCCACCGAGCCCTCCGGTCAAAGTGTTGAAGTGGTGTCTGAGATCCCCAAGGGCCAAGCCAAGTAATTGTAAGTTTTCATGTGAAATATGTTTGTTATACACATATAGCCTACACTGTGCCACACAATATACAGTATACCGCTACACTGTGGAGTCTGTTCTATAAGCACCATTGTTTTGTGGCGGCGGACAGAAAATAATCTCGAAGTGCCCCTCCCGAGACCAGGCTCTGGACCCGACACTGTGGGCAGCTCGCTCCTGAAGAAGCAAAAGGTGAAAATTAGGTTTGGCAGATCGATGTGGTTGGATGCATTTTATTTCAATGCTTGTTGTCATACTTCCATTGTGAGTACAATAAATCTTTTTATGATTATACCTTTGGTGGTACTTCACTATTTGCGCAAACCTCTAACTTCCACAGAAGGATCATTTTGGAAAGGGCTATCCCTGTTAGATACTCTGATGTTTGGCTGCATCTAAAAAGACTGCAATAATCTTTGTATGCATTTGTCGAATTCGGCAGGGCGATCACCTTTATATAGAAACCAACGATTAATGTGAACAGAACCCACTTCACACAGAGATCAGCAGCGACAATATAGAAGACAAAGACAACATAACGGAGAACTTTTTATCTTCTGACTCCAGTACCTTAGAGTTGATTCTGCATCTTAGGGAAGTGAGCAGTACTGAATGTTGGAACCAGTTCACAGCCACAAGCTGCTCTTCTTATGTCTTCCTTAATAACTTTCCCAGCTTCACCGCCTTCTGGTTCCCCATGTGCTTATACTTACTCTGGTTGCAGTGACCTGGAGGGGTGGAGATTTAGTGGCTATGGGTGGTAGTAGTTGTATTCACAGTTCACACCTTGGCTCTCTCTCAGCCATGCAGTGAATGGAGGGCACACCCTTTCTTCCCTCGGGGCACACCTTGGGCTTTCTGGCACTCCTGTCTGAGGTTAGGTTGCATGCCTTACATGCAGTGGCGTACCTACCATATAGGCAGACCACGCAGCTGCTATGGGGCCCATGAGGAAGAGGTGCCCACAGTGGAGGAGAGGCCTCGCCCCCTAATTGCTCCTGTATATCTTTCTAAAGCTAAAGGACCTTTGATGATGTCATCACAGGTCCTGTAAGGGAACTGCACAGTGTAAAGTGTAGTTCCCAGGTTAAAACAATGCATCTGCCAGGACTTGTGATGACATCAGCATAGGTAGTTCCTAGGTTTGAAAGGTACATCTGGCAGGACCTGTGATGACATCATCACAGGTCCTTCAACCCCTAACAGCAAGAATTAGAAGTTCACAATCAGCTTTGCATTGATCCATACAGACTGGAATGGAGTGGCAAGAGGAGGTCCTCCACTTCTCGTCATTTACCCCCCCCCCCATGCCCTGTTTTTACTCATTGCTCACTCATGTATAATACTTCAGACACTTACAGTGTCCACTTCCTCATGTACCTCACACACATAGTGGTAGCATTCGTCCAGAAGGTGAATACAAAGTTACTGGCCAACGTTTCGGTCAACACTAGACCTTGATCACGACCTGGTATGAACATAGAGCAAAGAATCGTGTAAACATATATGTTACAGAAAGGTATAAGTACAAACAGAGTAGTAATCAACGTCATGTGGTATCATGTCAGGTGGCAGTTGATTTTTTATCATTATTAATTACTATCAGTTTTGGCAAAACTGATAGTAATTAATAATGATAAAAAATCAACTGCCACCTGACATGATACCACATGACTGTTTTGTTGGCATAAGTGTTAATAAAACACTGAAGTTTTTGAGTTACAAACTGGTCTTTCCTGTATATTGAGTCCATTTGCCCTGTCTACCAGAGCGAATCCCCACAATTGGTGGAGGATGCGGGCAAGAGCAGTGAGGGTGGCATGAACGCCAAAATATTTTTGGGTTTGCATTTTTGGGCACGGTTGTATGTCATTCATCAAACCAGCGGTATTACAACCCGTGTCCCAGGACAAAATGGAGGCTGTTGTGAAGGCCCTCATGGAGGCTAATCTGCAGCAGCGAGAGACAAACCTGCAACAACGAGAGGCTAACAAGCAGCAGCAAGAGACCAACCAGTTGCTGCTACAAAACGTGATGGCTTTGCAGACAGCAGGAGCAACCCCGAGCGTCCACGATGCCCGGAAGGCAGTCCGTGCGGCGATTCCTAAGTTGACACCCGCAGACGACATCGACACCTACATGGCGATGTACGAGAAAGTGGCCACAACGGAGAAGCTACCCCGAGACCAGTGGGCAGAGGTCTTTACTCCGTTTCTGGCATCCGATTCCCAGCGGGTGTATTTTGATTTGCCGGACAATCAAGCCGCCGACTACCACAAAGTAAAGGGTGAGATTTTGGCAAGACTGGGGGTGAATGTGTTGGTCCGGGCCCAGCGGGTACATCTGGTTGAAAGGTTTAACAAAACACTAAAAACCATGTTAAAAAGGGTGGTGTCTAAAGATGGGAAGGACTGGGACCTTCTTCTGCCCTATCTCACGTTCGCTGTGCGAGAGGTACCCCAGGCCTCTACTGGGTTCTCGCCCTTCGAATTTCTATATGGCAGACATCCTCGTGGTTTGTTGGACGTAACCAAAGAGGCAACCCACTCCGCATAAAAGTGTCCTTGAGT
The DNA here is from genome assembly GCF_905171765.1 of Bufo bufo. Taxonomy (NCBI): domain Eukaryota; kingdom Metazoa; phylum Chordata; class Amphibia; order Anura; family Bufonidae; genus Bufo; species Bufo bufo. The sequence continues at coordinate 292,427,792 of NC_053390.1, forward strand.
ATGTTACCAAGATGCAACAGCGGATAGAGACCGTTTTGCCTCTTGTCAGGGAGCATATAGAGGCCACTTAGTGAGCCCAGAGTCGGATCTATAATCGGCAGGCTCGGGTCCGGATCTTTAACCCGGGTGATTGGGTTTTGGTTCTGGTGCCGACCGTGGACAGTATTTGAAAAAATTGGAGAGGTAAATTACAAGTTACACCAGCCAGGGAGGCAAAAGCCGGAGCAGGTGTACCATGTGAATCTTCTAGTGTTGATCGAGCACCGTAGTGCTCGGGGGCTCGGGCCAAAACACACCAGGATTTTCGGGTGCTCGACCGAGCACCCGAGTATAATGCAAGTCAATGGCAGAACCCGAGCATTAAACTAGGTACCTCCTGCTCTGAAGAGGGGAGGGTGCCTGGTTCATAGGAAAATGTCAGAAATTTATGAAAACACCACCGAAATGGTTCTGTAACAGTATGGGGAGAATGTCTGGATGCATCTTGGACTTGCAGGTCGCTGCTGGGAACGATGTTGTCCGAATAGTACGCCACTTTTACAGATTGACAATAATACGCACAAAACCGAATAAAAAAAATCGATTTTAGAGGAACAATTGATAGGAAAAATTCTTTCCTGTATATTTATTTGTATATAAAGTGCAAGTGCTGCCAAAAATTACAAGGAAGGGGCACTCAGATACAACATGTATATCACATAAAGGAGGGTCTCATTCACATTGTGGTACAATTGTTCATGTAGTGTTACTCCTACACTCATAAAGCCTATGCACTAAGTGAAAGCGCTGCTAAAAATTACAAGGAACCGGCACTCCAATACACCCTTTATTACACATAAAGGAGGGCATCATACACACCTGCTTGATGGCCCTCAAAAAACATTTGGATCAAGGGCCTGCTGATCTGACCATCTAAAACATTATGGGTGAGGGCCTGCTGTCGCTTTGGTGACTCTAGTTAACCTGGGGCCGATCGCACGTCCCCGTGACGGCGACGATCCATTTGGTTGTCTGGCCTATTAACTTTTGATGTTATTGTCAGCGCAAACAATTCCAACTACGGGTAATCAGTGTTTGATTTAGGAGAGGGAGCCTGAGAAATGGCTACGGCTACCACATCCAAGCAAGGCAAAACATACAATGCAACAGCACTCTGCAAACCCAATAAAGTACAAAAATTAATTATATTGCTTATGCTATGCTTATAAATTAGAGATCCTTGGCAAGTCATTTTGTACAAAATTATTTGAGCCCGTCTGCTGCACGTCGAGGCGATCTCTGTAAGACGGGAACCTAACACTAAGTTCAACCTGTTAAGTGCCATGACAGCGACCATGAAGTTCAGGGGGTGTAGGTTCCGCATGCATGCTGGGCCCCCTCAGGGACTACAAGTACCAACATGCATGCTGAGCAAACTAAGCTTTATACTCATGCTAATTTAAAATCAGCCTATGAGGGAAACAGGCTAAATCAGGAGTGCACGACCAAATAGGAGAGTCAGCCACACCTCCAGCACAAACTGTAAAGAAAAAAGGGGGTTACTCAGCACATCCCAGTGCGCATGTGCACGTCGCCACGGCTGAAAACACAACATAGAACAAAACATACAATGCAATAGCACTCTGCAAACCAAATAAAGTACAAAAATGAATTATATTGCTTATGCCAGTGATGCCCAACCTACGGCCCGCGGGCCAAATGTGGCCCGCGAAGCCGTGTAATGCGGCCCGCGCAGTAACAGGACTTTATCAGCGCAGGGCGGGCTGCGAACGGCACAGGCAGCAAAGCGATGCTGCCTGTGCCTGCAATCTCCCCGCCCAGCGCCGCCTCCTAGCTAATTTATTCACTGCACTTGCCTCTATGAAATTGAAGAGAAGCGCCGTAATCTCGCACAGGCGCACTGGCAGAAGCATCGAAATGCGCATGCACCGTCTTCCTGGCCTCTGCCAGTGCGCCTGTGCGAGATTACGGCGCTTCTCTTCAATTTATACAGAGGCAAGTGCAGTGAATAAATTAGCTAGGAAGCGGCTCTGGGTGGGGAGGATATCTGTGGATGACAAAGAGGGGGATATCTGTGGATGACACTAAGGGGGATATCTGTGGATGACACTGAGGGGGAGATCTGTGGATGACACTGAGGGGGAGATCTGTGGATGACACTGAGGGGGAGATCTGTGGATGACACTGAGGGGGAGATCTGTGGATGACACTGAGGGGGGGATCTGTGGATGACACTGAGGGGAGGATCTGTGGATGACACTGAGGGGGGATCTGTGGATGACACTGAGGGGGGATCTGTGGATGACACTGAGGGGGGGATCTGTGGATGACACTGAGGGGGGGATCTGTGGATGACACTGAGGGGGGGATCTGTGGATGACACTGAGGGGGGGATCTGTGGATGACACTGAGGGGGGATCTGTGGATGACACTGAGGGGGGATCTGTGGATGACACTGAGGGGGGATCTGTGGATGACACTGAGGGGGGATCTGTGGATGACACTGAGGGGGGATCTGTGGATGACACTGAGGGGGGATCTGTGGATGACACTGAGGGGGGATCTGTGGATGACACTGAGGGGGGATCTGTGGATGACACTGAGGGGGGATCTGTGGATGACACTGAGGGGGGATCTGTGGATGACACTGAGGGGGGATCTGTGGATGACACTGAGGGGGGATCTGTGGATGACACTGAGGGGGGATCTGTGGATGACACTGAGGGGGGATCTGTGGATGACACTGAGGGGGGATCTGTGGATGACACTGAGGGGGGGATCTGTGGATGACACTGAGGGGGGGATCTGTGGATGACACTGAGGGGGGGATCTGTGGATGACACTGAGGGGGGGATCTGTGGATGACACTGAGGGGGGGATCTGTGGATGACACTGAGGGGGGGATCTGTGGATGACACTGAGGGGGGGGATCTGTGGATGACACTGAGGGGGGGATCTGTGGATGACACTGAGGGGGGGATCTGTGGATGACACTGAGGGGGGGATCTGTGGATGACACTGAGGGGGGGATCTGTGGATGACACTGAGGGGGGGATCTGTGGATGACACTGAGGGGGGATCTGTGGATGACACTGAGGGGGGATCTGTAGATGACACTAAGGGGGGATCTGTGGATGACACTGAGGGGGGATCTGTGGATGACACTTACGGTGGGATCTGTGGATGACACTTAGGGGGAGGGGTGTTTGGGTGGGAGCTCTTGAAGGGGTGGGAGGTCAGATAGGTATGTGGGGGTGGGAGATCCGGCAGGGGCCCATAAATTTTTTTGCTATGGGGCCCAGTCATTTATAGCTACGCCCCCGATTGGTACGATTTGGTGGGCACTGGAGCGATAGAGCGCCCTGCTGTAGGAGAAGCCGGCGGGAGATGAAAGGAAGAGGGGCCAGCTCCTGGTGGTGTCGGGCACACGACGCAAGCATGGCGGTGGAGGATCTGACTGAAGCCTAAAGACCAGGCATCAAGATAGAGCTGCAGAAGAAGGTGACAGCGCAGTATGTGATGTATACATGTGTGTAATGTATGTAGTGCAGTGTGTGATAATCACATACTGCACTACATACATTGCACACATGTATACATCACATGCCCACTCACAGTAATAATGCCAAGATATGTGCCCTCTTCACAGTAGTAATGCTCACACATGCCCCCTCACAGTAGTTATGCCCAGATATGTGCCCCCTCACAGTAATAATGCCAAGATATGTGCCCTCTTCACAGACGTAATGCTCACACATGCCCCCTCACAGTAGTTATGCCCAGATATGTGCCCCCTCACAGTAGTTATGTCCAGATATGTGCCCACTCACAGTAGTTATGCCCAGATATGTGCCCTCTTCACAGTAGTTATGCCCTGATATGTGCCCTCTTCACAGTAGTTATACCCTGAAGTGTGATTGACTTGGAGTTACATTGTGTTGTTTAAGTGTTCCCTTTATTTTTTTGAGCAGTGTGTGTGTGTATATATATATATATATATATATATATATACACTGCTCAAAAAAATAAAGGGAACACTTAAACAACACAATGTAACTCCAAGTCCATCACACTTCTGTGAAATCAAACTGTCCACTTAGGAAGCAACACTGAGTGACAATCAATTTCACATGCTGTTGTGCAAATGGGATAGACAACAGGTGGAAATTATAGGCAATTAGCAAGACACCCCCAATAAAGGAGTGGTTCTGCAGGTGGTGACCACAGATCACTTCTCAGTTCCTATGCTTCCTGGCTGATGTTTTGGTCACTTTTGAATGCTGGCGGTGCTTTCACTCTAGTGGTAGCATGAGACGGAGTCTACAACCCACACAAGTGGCTCAGGTAGTGCAGCTTATCCAGGATGACACATTAATGCGAGCTGTGGCAAGAAGGTTTGCTGTGTCTGTCAGCGTAGTGTCCAGAGCATGGAGGCGCTACCAGGAGACAGGCCAGTACATCAGGAGACGTGGAGGAGGCCGTAGGAGGGCAACAACCTAGCAGCAGGACCGCTACCTCCGCCTTTGTGCAAGGAGGAACAGGAGGAGCACTGCCAGAGCCCTGCAAAATGACCTCCAGCAGGCCACAAATGTGCATGTGTCTGCTCAAACGGTCAGAAAAAGACTCCATGAGGGTGATATTAGGGCCCGACGTCCACAGATGGGGGTTGTGCTTACAGCCCAACACCGTGCAGGACGTTTGGCATTTTCCAGAGAACACCAATATTGGCAAATTCGCCACTGGCGCCCTGTGCTCTTCACAGATGAAAGCAGGTTCACACTGAGCACATGTGACAGACGTGACAGAGTCTTGAGACACTGTGGAGAACGTTCTGCTGCCTGCAACATCCTCCAGCATGACCGGTTTGGCATTGGGTCAGTAATGGTGTGGGGTGGCATTTCTTTGGAGGGCCGCACAGCCCTCCATGTGCTCGCCAGAGGTAGCCTAACTGCCATTAGGTACCGAGATGAGATCCTCAGACCCCTTGTGAGACCATATGCTGGTGCGGTTGGCCCTGGGTTCCTCCTAATGCAAGACAATGCTAGACCTCATGTGGCTGGAGTGTGTCAGCAGTTCCTGCAAGACGAAGGCATTGATGCTATGGACTGGCCCGCCCGTTCCCCAGACCTGAATCCAATTGAGCACATCTGGGACATCATGTCTCGCTCTACCCACCAACGTCACGTTGCACCACAGACTGTCCAGGAGTTGGCAGATGCTTTAGTCCAGGTCTGGGAAGAGATCCCTCAGGAGACCGTCCGCCACCTCATCAGGAGCATGCACAGGCGTTGTAGGGAGGTCATACAGGCACGTGGAGGCCACACACACTACTGAGCCTCATTTTGACTTGTTTTTAAGGACATTACATCAAAGTTGGATCAGCCTGTAGTGTGTTTTTCCACTTTAATTTTGAGTGTGACTCCAAATCCAGACCCCCATGGGTTAAAAAATTTGATTTCCATTTTTTAATTTGTGTGATTTTGTTGTCAGCACATTCAACTATGTAAAGAACAAAGTATTTCAGAAGAATATTTCATTAATTCAGATCTAGGATGTGTTATTTTTGTGTTCCCTTTATTTTTTTGAGCAGTATATATATATATATATATATATATATACACACACACACACACTGCATATATTAAACAGTATTATAGATGCAATATGTACAGATATATAGTATATATAGTGAGGAACAGAAGTATTTGAACACCCTGCGATTTTGCAAATTCTCCCACTTAGAAATCATGGAGGGGTCTGAAATTCACATTGTAGGTGCATTCCCACTTTGAGAGACAGAATAAAAATTAAAAAAAAATCAGGAAATAACATTGTATGATTTTTAAAGAATTTATTTGTCTTGCACTGCTGAACATAAGTATTTGAACACCTGAGAAACAGCAAGAATTCTGTCTCTCAAAGACCTGTTACTGTGCCTTTAAAAAGTCCACCTCTACTCCACTCATTCATCTAACCTAGTAGCACCTGTCTGAGCTCTTTAAAGACACCTGTCCACCCCACAGTCAGTCAGAAGCCAACTACTACCATGGGCAAGACAAAGAGCTGTCAAAAGACACCAGAGACAAAATTGTGAACCTCCACAAGGCTGGAAAGGGCTACAGGGCAATTGCCAAGCAGCTTGGTGAAAATAGATCAACTGTTGGAGCAATTGTTAGAAAATGGAAGAGGCTAAAGACGACTGTCCTTCTCCCTCGGACTGGGGCTCCATGCAAGATCTCACCTCGTGGGGTATCACTAATGATAATAAAGGTGAGGAATCAGATCAGAATTAAAAGGGAGGAGCTGGTCAATGACATGAAGAGAGGTGGGACCACAGTTTCAAAGGTCACTGTCGGTAGAACACTACGCCGTCATGGTTTCAAATCATGCATTGCACGGAAGGTTCCCCTGCTCAAGTCATCACATGTCCAAGCCCATCTGAAGTTTGCCAATGACCATCTGGATGATCCAGAGGAGGCATGGGTGAAAGTCATGTGGTAAGATGAGACCAAAGTAGAACTTTTTGGTCTAAACTTCACTTGTCATGTTTGGAGGAAAAAGAAGGATGAGTTGCATCCCAAGAACACCATCCCTACTGTGAAGCATGGGGGTGGTAACAACATGCTTTGGGGGTGCTTTTCTGTGAAGGGGACAGGACGACTGCACTTCTTCCCTCAGTCAGAGCATTGAAGATGGGTCGTGGCTGGGTCTTCCAACATGACAACGACTCGAAGCACACAGCCAGGATAACCAAGGAGTGGCTCTGTAAGAAGCATATCAAGGTTCTGAAGTGGCCTAGCCAGTCTCCAGACCTAAATCCAATAGAACATCTTTGGAGGGAGCTGAAACTCTGTGTTGCTCAGCGACATCCCCGAAACCTGACAGATCTAGAGGAGATCTGTGTGGAGGAGTAGGCCAAAATCCCTGTTGCAGTGTGTGCAAACCTGGTCAAGAACTACAGGAAACGTTTGACCTCTCTAATTAGAAATAAAGGCTTCTGTACCGAATATTAACACAGATTTTCTCAGGTGTTCAAATATTTATGTTCAGAAGTGCAAGACAAATAAATTCTTTAGAAATCATACAATGTGATTTCTTTATTTTTTTGTGAATGTGAATTTCAGACCCCTCTATGATTTCTAAGTGGGAGAACTTGTACTGATATGTGAGGTACGAGGTATAGTATATGCAGTGTGTATAGATATATAGTATATACAGCAGTGTACTGATATGTGAGGTACGAGCTGTAATTTATACCTCATACCTCATGTCAATACACTGCTGTATTTACTATATACTTGTACACACTATATATATTATACCTCGTACCTCACATGTCAGTACCTGCTATATATACAATATATCTGTACACACTGCATCTATTATACCTTGTACCTCACATATTACACTACTGTATATACTATATACCTGTAAACACTGCATATATTATACCTAGTACCTCACATATCAGTACACCGCTGTATATACACTGCTCAAAAAAATAAAGGGAACACAAAAATAACACATCCTAGATCTGAATTAATTAAATATTTTTCTGAAATACTTTGTTCTTTACATAGTTGAATGTGCTGACAACAAAATCACACAAAAATAAAAAAATGGAAATCAAATTTTTTAACTCATGGAGGTCTGGATTTGGAGTCGCACTCAAAATTTAAGTGGAAAAACACATTAAGGCTGATCCAACTATGATGTAATGTCCTTAAAACAAGTCAAAATGAGGCTCAGTAGTGTGTGTGGCCTCCACGTGCCTGTATGACCTCCCTTCAACGCCTGTGCATGCTCCTGATGAGGTGGCGGACGGTCTCCTGAGGCATCTCCTCCCAGACCTGGACTAAAGCATCTGCCAACTCCTGGACAGTCTGTGGTGCAACGTGACGTTGGTGGATAGAGCGAGACATGATTTCCCAGATGTGCTCAATTGGATTCAGGTCTGGGGAACGGGCGGGCCAGTCCATAGCATCAATGCCTTCGTCTTGCAGGAACTGCTGACACACTCCAGCCACATAAGGTCTAGCATTGTCTTGCATTAGGAGGAACCCAGGGCCAACCGCACCAGCATATGGTCTCACAAGGGGTCTGAGGATCTCATCTCGGTACCTAATGGCAGTCAGGCTACCTCTGGCGAGCACATGGAGGGCTGTGCGGGCCTCCAAAGAAATGCCACCCCACACCATTACTGACCCAATGCCAAACCGGTCATGCTGGAGGATGTTGCAGGCAGCAGAACGTTCTCCACGGCATCTCCAGACTCTGTCACATCTGTCACATGTGCTCAGTGTGAACCTGCTTTTATTTGTGAAGAGCACAGGGCGCCAGTGGCGAATTTGCCAATGTTGGTGTTCTCTGGCAAATGCCAAACGTCCTGCACGGTGTTGGGCTGTAAGCACAACCCCCACCTGTGGACGTCAGGCCCTCATATCACCCTCATGGAGTCTGTTTCTGACCGTTTGAGCAGACACATGCACATTTGTGGCCTGCTGGAGGTCATTTTGCAGGGCTCTGGCAGTGCTCCTCCTGTTCCTCCTTGCACAAAGGCGGAGGTAGCGCTCCTGCTGCTGGGTTGTTGCCCTCCTACGGCCTCCTCCACGTCTCCTGATGTACTGGCCTGTCTCCTGGTAGCGCCTCCATGCTCTGGACACTATTCTGACAGACACAGCAAACCTTCTTGCCACAGCTCGCATTGATGTGCCATCCTGGATAAGCTGCACTACCTGAGCCACTTGTGTGGGTTGTAGACTCCGTCTCATGCTACCACTAGAGTGAAAGCACCGCCAGCATTCAAAAGTGACCAAAACATCAGCCAGGAAGCATAGGAACTGAGAAGTGGTCTGTGGTTACCACCTGCAGAACCACTCCTTTATTGGGGGTGTCTTGCTAATTGCCTATAATTTCCACCTGTTGTCTATCCCATTTGCACAACAGCATGTGAAATTGATTGTCACTCAGTGTTGCTTCCTAAGTGGACAGTTTGATTTCACAGAAGTGTGATTGACTTGGAGTTACATTGTGTTGTTTAAGTGTTCCCTTTATTTTTTTGAGCAGTGTACTATATACCTGTACACACTCTATATATTATACCCTATACCTCACATATCAGTACACTACAGTATATACTATATACCTGTACACAGCAGTACTCTGCTGTATATACATAAATCTATACACACTGCATCTATTATGCCTCGTACCTCACATAACAGTACGCTGCTGTATATACTATACATCCGTACACACTTTATCTATTATACCGCTTTTGTAATCCCAATCCAGCTTTGATGGCATAAATTATAAAACGCAGCTGCAAGCATAGTTCATGGAACAAAGGGAGAGGCCTGGAATGGGTAGTGGGAGGTGTTATAAAAGGGGAATGGGGGCCCAATTTAAATTCTTGCTATGGGGACCAGTGATTTCTATGTATGCCCCTGCTTACATGATAGATGTTTGGCAGGGTATAAGGCAAGAAGTTAGGATGAGGTGCCAGCAGACAGATAATGGTGGCAATTACCAGGCCTAGTTTAGTGATTACAAAGAGCAGTCTTTTTACTACGGATAATGGGTGACGTAGTACAAGCATATATCAGGCACAGTTCTGAAGTATTTTATAGAGATTGTATTTCCCAATGGCTTTATATAGGCAGTGGCAATGATGGCACTAGTAGTCTGCAATGCAGCAGTGGTGGCCGTGCTTGCCACACTATAAGAAAAAGCGCAATTATATGTGCACTCCCACAGTTCTGGCTACCAGACAGGCAGATATGTTTTCCTATATTTTGCATGCACAGCCACCGATGTTGGATTGCAGGGTGGCCCCTTTAATGTTACATCTTGTCCTTCTTGGTGTTGCCATTTCAATGTTGAGGAGTGTATTTGAAAACACTGGCCATGGCTATCAATTCTATCTTAGGGTTCTTCTATGTGATTAAATTATTTAAATTAATAAATTATTATGAAATATAAAATTTATTTAACTAATCATTTTTACTCATCGCCCCACTCTAAAAACCTAATAATTCTAAAAAACAAAAAAAACAAAAACAAATGGTGTTTGTGAAAATGATTTAAAAAAAACTAAAAAAAAGTCACAAAAAAGAGATAAAAAATTACTAGCAAAAAAAAAAGTTTTGATAACCACCACAAGCATAAAATTGCTAAAAGTCGTTTGTTCATTAAGGCTCAAAATCTATGCGGTATTCATCATCAACATCTTCATCTGTATCCTTCTGTTCGTCCTATTTGCTTTCACTCTCTCTTAAAACTGATATTGGCATGGTCCGCATAGCTTCTCTCATCTGCAGGATAGCTGTAATGTTATACGGATGTTTATTTAACATGATCACTTGAGCCTATATGGTCTTTTGAGGTCACGGCATAGATCAAATTATCAATCAGCAAACTTGCAGAGGTGTCAGATGAAATTACCTGCAATTATGGTGCATTCAGTTTGCCAATAAGGTAGTTTTGCACTTTTTTCCTACTTCAGCAAAGGTGCAGGTTTAGTGATTACATCTGCTTTAAACCCATTAATACCCAGCACAATGACTTATGTATGAATTATAGACTGATTTTTATATCTCTTTGTGTAGACTTAAAATACAGAGAGGAAACAGGATGGTCATCAGATATTTTAGCAAATTGTTTTCTAATTATAACTGCAGGAAAGTATGAGTACATGACTAATGTGCAGGGACATAGCGTGCAGTGAAATGTACCCAGCTGAAACCTGTACACCCTAATTTCATATTACAGAAAATGTACAGATTGGAGAATTGCTTACATACAGGTACATCTCAATAAATTAGAATATCAACAAAAAGTTAATTTATTTCAGTAATTCAATTCAAAAAGTGAAACTTGTATATTATATAGATTTATTACATACAGAGTGATCTATTGCAAGCATTTATTTATTTTAATGTTGATGATTATGGCTTACAGCTAAGGCTACTTTCACACTAGTGTTTTTTGCGGATCCATCATGGATCTGCAAAAACGCTTTTGTTACAATAATACAACCGCATGCATCCGTCATGAACGGATCTGGTTGTATTATGTCTATAGCCATGACGGATCCGTCTTGAACACCATTGAAAGTCAATGGGGGACCGATCCGTTTTCTATTGTGCCAGATTGTGTCAGAGAAAACAGATCCGTCCCCATTGATTTACATTGTGTGCCAGGAGGTTTGGCTCCGCTTCATCAGGCGGACTGCAAAACGCTGCAGGCAGCGTTTTGGTGTCCGCCTCCAGAGCGGAATGGTGACTGATCGGAGGCAAACGAATGCATTCTGAGCGGATCCTTTTTCATTCAGAATGCATTAGGGCAAAACTGACCGGTTTTGGACCGCTTGTGAGAGCCCTGAACGGATTTCACAAACAGAAAGCCAAAACGCCAGTGTGAAAGTAGCCTAATGAAAACCCAAACATCAGTATCTTAGAAAATTAGAATATTGTGAAACAGTTCAATATTGTAGACTCATGGTGTCACACTCTAATCAGCTAATCAACACAAAACACCTGCAAAGGTTCTGGGGAAGACTGCTGACTTGACAGTTGTCCAGAAGACAGTCTTTGTCACCATCCACAAGGAGGGTAAACCAGAAAAGGTCATTGCTAAAGAAACTGGCTGTTCACAGAGTGCTGTGTACAAGCATATTAATGGAAATTTGAATGGAAGGAAAAAGTGTGAGAAAAGGGTGCACAAGCAACAGGGGTAACTGCAGTCGTGAAAGGATTGTCAAGAAAAGGCTATTCAAGAATTTGGGGAAATTGGACTGTAGCTGGGGTTCTGGATACATAAACGTATCCAGGATGTGTTCAAAATGATAAATATACCATAATTAAGGACAAGACATACTATGTCTGAAACGCATAGGTATGGTTCTTAATCATTGTACAACATGATTTTAAGGAATTTCGAATAAAGAAGTAGAGTTTTTACAGAGTGCTACAGATTTAGAGTCCATTCAGACGTCCGTACAATTGGTTTGAATCCGTGAAACTTTACTGATTCCGCTGCTCACTTCCAAATCACTGGAACAAAGGTCACATGTCCAAATGGAGAGGGCCTTGGAAGTACAGAGACCAGCAAGGACATAGGAAGCAGTGGAAGGAGTGCAGGAATCAGAAATATATCACTACTTTTATTCTTTTAATCTTATCATATTCTAATCAGTTTTCAAAAATGAATTTTACATTGCTGGACAAACCCTTCTTACCACAGAGCCCAGATAAAACACCCAAAATGTATAGACTTCCATACCAGACCCCAGAATTAATACAAAGCTACAGAGAAACCCCAAAATGTATACAGACCTCAAAACCCCCAAATTAACACAGATCTCCAGACCAGACTCCAATATTAATACAGACTCCAGACAAACCCCCAAATTAATACAGACCTCCAGACCAGACGCCAAAATTAATACATTCCTCCAGGCCAGATCTCGAAATTAGTCCAGATCTCAGATCAGCTCCTGGAAAATTCATACAGACCCAAAGTCAGCCCCAAATTCATTCAGACCCTAGAGCAGCCCCCAAATTTATACAAACCTCACTGCTCTTGGTTTAGCCTTGTGTTCTGGCGCCAGTGCTGCACTATGTCCTGACAGCACACAGCGCCAGGTCATAGTGTGCCTCTATGCACAATATGTCCTGGAGCTGTGCACTGCCAGGACATAATCCATAATCCTCCATACACTGAGTGCCCCCCACAGTATCTCCCCTCATACACTGAGGCCCCCCCACAGTATCTGCCCCTCATACACGGAGCACCCCCAACAGTATCTGCCTCTCATACACTGAGCACCCCCAACAGGATCTGCTCCTCATATACTGAGCACCCCCCACAATATCTGCCCCTCATATACTGAACACCCCCTCAGTATCTCTCCTTATAAACCGAGTACCCCCCACAGTATCTGCCCCTCATACACTGAGAATCCCCCACAGTATCTGCCCCTTATACATACAGTGACTCCTCACAGTATCTGCCCCTTGTACACTGGGCACCCCATAGTATCAGTCCCTCCTACAGTGAGCAACCCTCAAACACAGAATCCAGCACATTTACTTCATGGTCAAACTCACTGTAAAGCAAGTTCAGCACAGGTCAGCTGCCATCTTCTTATATCTTCTTCCTCAGACAAATCTCTACTCACCGGATAAGCCCCTCCTCTTACCCTGATGGTGCTCCACACAGCCCTTAGAGCCCTGTCCTCCCCCTTCACAGTGCTCCGCACAGGCCCCTGCTCTTCCTTCCTTCACATGTGGTACAACAGGCACTTTATCCCCCCCCCCCTCTCCCCCATAGCTCTGCACAGGCTATGCTGTGCTAGGACATGTGCAGCACTGGAGAAGAAGACCAGCAGTGAGTGCGGCTAGCGCTAGGAGCGCCATACTCACTATTCCTCCTCCAGCCTCCTGTACTAATGTCTGCTCCCACAATTGGGCGTCTACCTTGGCCTACCTGTCTCTTTAAAAGTGGTTTAGCTGATATATGAAAAACATTAACCCATTTTCAACCAGTCATTTCCAAGTGTCAGCCTCAGATGTTAACCTGAGCATTCCCTACCATGTCACATTCAAAGAAAGGAAATGGGGTGTGCTTGAAGGGGTCATTGTAGAACTTGTGGTTACTAGTGATCTTTAGAAATCCCATTTTGATATAGTTAAATTTTGTAAACTTTTTTTTGCCTAATAAGCTAAACACAGTTACATGTAGGGCCTGAGTGCACAGTTTAAAACATAACTTTGGTTTGCATCGTAAAACGATGCAAATTAAATGTTCAAAGCTCCAAGGGCATGCCCTAGCCCCTTGGTGCACAAAAATTCTGTTTGTCTTTTCAGGTGTCTGCATCTTGCTCTTGCTTGGTCTAATAACCTCTCGGCTGTGGAGGAAGGAAGAAGATGCTGTACTGCGTGTGAGCCAAAATGCTGCTGCACAGCACAGGCGAGAGATTATGGGGTCAGACAAGAGTGGGATACAGATGCCTGACCCTGTAATAAAAGAAAAAGAGGGAGGGGCGTAATGAAAAAGGCGAACAGAATTTTGGTTTATCAAGTGGCTAGGACAAGCCTTTGGTACGCTGAATATCTAATTTTCATAATTGTACACAGCAGCCACCGATCTGCAAAACAAAGGTATGTTTTAATTTTAAAGGGGATTTCCCACCATTACATGTAATATTAATTGTATAGATTATAGATGAAGAATCATTGACATTTTATGCTATTAAAACAAGAATCCTAGTTTCATCAATCTGCGCTCAATCTCCCTTAATAAGAAAATGAAAACAGAATTTTAGAAATGTTTGCAAGAAAAAAACTCAAATTTTGCATGGACATAAGTTTTCAGACACCTTGATTGGGGTCGACCTGTGGTAAATATAGTTAATTAGACATGATTTGGAAAGATATACCCATGTCTATATAAGGTCTCATAGCTGAGCTAAAAAATGTGTATCAGGGCAAAAATCAATCCATGAGGATGGAAAAAAGCCTGTAGAGCCCAGAGACATTATTTTGTGGAGCCACAGATCTGGAGAAGGATACAAAAACATTTCTTCTGCACTGAAAGTTCATAAGAGCACAGTGCCCTCCATAATTCTTTAATGGAAGAAGTTTGGAACAACCAGGACTCTCACTAGAGCTGATCATCCCTCCAAGCTAAGTAATGGGGAAGGATGGGGGGGGGGGGGCTAATTTAAAAGAGGTGACTAAGAACCCAATGGTCACTCTGACTGAGCTCCAAAGAACCTGTGTGCAGATGGAAGAACCTTTCAGAAGGTCATCCATCACTGCAGCACCAATCTTGGCTTTATGGCAGGGTAGCTAGAAAGAAGCCTCTCCTCAGTAAAAGACACATGAAAGTTTGGAAAAAAAAGTACTTAAAGGACTCCCAGACTGTGAGTGACCAAGTTCTGTGGTCTGATGAAACTTTTCGGCCTCAATTCTAAGCGTCATGTTTGGCGATGATCATCCCCTGCCCAATACCATCCCTACAGTGAAGCATGGTGGTGGCGTAACATGCTGTGGGGTTGTTTTCAGTGGCTGGGGCAGGGAGATAGGCCAGGATTGAGGAAAAACTGAATGGAGCAAAGTATAAAGATATTCATAATGAAAACCTGATCCAGAGTGCTCTGGACCTCAGACTGGGCCAAAGATTGACTGTTCAACAAGACAATGACCCTAAGCACACAACCAAGACAACTCTGTGAATGTCCTTGAGTGGCCCAGCCAACTTGACTTGAACCCAATCGAACATCTCTGAAAATGGCTTTCCACCCACGGTCCCCATCAAACCTGACAGAGCTTGAGAGGGTCTGCAGAGAAGAATTGCAAAAAAAAAAAACTAATCCAGGTGTGCAAACCTTGTGGCACCATACCCAAGAAGACTGGAGACTATAATCACTGACAACAGTGCTTCAACAAGTGCTGAGTGAAAAGAGTCTGAATACTTATGTCAATACAATATTTAAGTTTTTCCTTTTTAATAAATTAGCAAAATTTTGAGCATTCTGTATACTTATGTCAATACAATATTTAAGTTTTTCCTTTTTAATAAATTAGCAAAATTTTGAGCATTCTGTTTTCACTTTGTCATTTTGGGCTGAGTGAAAAATGTGAACTGTTTTTTATTTTAGACTTTATGAATGTTCTGTATGACATTTAATTACATAGCATAGTACCACCTGTTGTTAAAAGTGCACAGCCGTGGTCAAGCACGCTCAGTCACTCTCCCTACAGCCAGCTCTCTGCATAGTGATCCTCTGTTCACTGCAGTGCAGCCAATAGGAATAGCTTTCTGCAGGGAACTCAGCCTTTTTTTTTTTTTAGCCCTTGCGCAGTGAACACAGAGATGAAAGCTATTTCTGTTAACAGGTCTGCATTGAACATATGTAGGGAAGAATCATAATCCCGTCCTTGTATTTACATAGAAACATAGAAACATAGAATGTGTCGGCAGATAAGAACCATTTGGCCCATCTAGTCTGCCCAATATACTAAATACTATGAATAGCCCCTGGCCCTATCTTATATGAAGGATGGCCTTATGTCTATCCCATGCATGCTTAAACTTCTCCACTGTATTTGCAGCTACCACTTCTGCAGGAAGGCTATTCCATGCATCCACTACTCTCTCAGTAAAGTAATACTTCCTGATATTACTTTTAAACCTTTGCCCCTCTAATTTAAAACTATGTCCTCTTGTAGCAGTTTTTCTTCTTTTAAATATTCTCTCCTCTTTTACCTTGTGGATTCCCTTTATGTATTTAAAAGTTTCTATCATATCCCCTCTGTCTCGTCTTTCTTCCAAGCTATACATGTTAAGGTCCTTTAATCTTTCCTGGTAAGTTTTATTCTGCAATCCATGTACCAGTTTAGTAGCTCTTCTCTGAACTCTCTCCAAAGTATCAATATCCTTCTGGAGAAATGGTCTCCAGTACTGAGCACAATACTCCAAATGAGGTCTCACTAGTGCTCTGTAGAGCGGCATGAGCACCTCCCTCTTTCTACTGGTAATTCCTCTCCCTATACACCCAAGCATTCTGCTAGCATTTCCTGCTGCTCTATGACATTGTCTGCCTACCTTTAAGTTTTCTGGAATAATGACCCCTAAATCCCTTTCCTCAGATACTGAGGTTAGGACTGTATCACTGATTTAATATTCTGCTCTTGGGTTTTTACGCCCCAGGTGCATTATCTTGCACTTATCAACATTAAATTTTAGTTGCCATATTTTTGACCATTCCTCTAGTTTTCCTAAGTCCTTTTCCATTTGGTGTATCCCTCCAGGAACATCAACCCTGTTACAAATCTTTGTGTCATCAGCAAAAAGACACACCTTACCATCGAGGCCTTCTGCAATTTCGCTGATAAAGATATTAAACAATATGGGTCCCAGAACAGATCCCTGAGGTACCCCACTGGTAACAAGACCTTGGTCTGAATATATTCCATTGACTACAACCCTCTGTTGCCTGTCCCTCAGCCACTGCCTAATCCATTCAACAATATGGGAGTCCAAGCCCAAAGACTGCACTTTATTGATAAGCCTTCTATGTGGGACAGTATCAAAAGCCTTACTAAAGTCTAGATAAGCGATGTCTACTGCACCTCCTCCATCTATTATTTTAATCACCCAATCAAAAAAATCAATAAGATTAGTTTGACATGATCTCCCTGAAGTAAACCCATGCTGTTTTTCATCTTTCAATCCATGGGATTTTAGATGTTCCACAATCCTCTCCTTAAGTATGGTTTCCATTAATTTCCCCACTATTGATGTCAGGCTTATTGGCCTATAGTTGCCCGATTCCTCCCTACTACCTTTCTTGTGAATGGGCACAACATTTGCTAATTTCCAATCTTCTGGGACGACTCCTGTTGCCAGTGATTGGTTAAATAAATCTGTTAATGGTTTTGCTAGTTCACCGCTGAGCTCTTTTAATAGCTTTGGGTGTATCCCATCAGGACCCTGTGACTTATTTGTATTAATTTTAGACAGCTGACTTAGAACCTCTTCCTCTGTAAAGATACATGCATCAAAAGATTCATTAGTCTTCTTTCCTAACTGAGGTCCTTCTCCTTCATTTTCCTTTGTAAAAACTGAACAGAAATATTCATTGAGGCAGTCAGCTAGTTCTTTATCTTATTCTATATACCTTCCTTCTTTTATTTTTAATTTGGTAATTCCTTGTTTTAGTTTCCTTTTTTCATTTATGTATCTGAAGAATGCCTTCTCGCCTTTTTTCCCTGACTGAGCTAATTTCTCTTCTGCCTGTGCTTTGGAAGCTCTTATAACTTGTTTGTCCTCTCTCTGCCTAATCTTATACATTTGTCTGTCATCCTCGTTTTTTGTTTTTTTATAATTCCTAAATGCTATCTTTTTGTTTTTAATGATTTTGGCCACTTCTGCTGAGTACCACAGTGGTCTCTTCCTTTTTTTGCTTTTACTGACAAGCCTAATGCAATTTTCTGTTGCCTTCAATAGTGCCACTTTTAAGTAGTCCCATTTCTCCTGGACTCCAATGAAACTGTTCCAGTCTGATAGGGACTTGTATACAACTAATCTAATTTTAGAAAAGTCAGTTTTTCTAAAATCTAAAACTTTTGTTTTTGTGTGGTGTGACTCAGTCACTGTACTTATAGTAAACCACACTGACTGGTGATCACTAGATCCCAAGCTTTCCCCTACAGTAATATCAGATACCAAATTACCATTCGTGAATACTAAATCTAAAATGGCCTCCTTCCGGGTTGGCTCCTCCACTACTTGCTGTAGAGATAATCCCAGTAGGGAAATTAGAATATCTGTACTCCTGGCAGAACTAGCTATTTTGGTTTTCCAGTTTACATCTGGAAGATTGAAGTCTCCCATAATGATAACTTCCCCCTTCAATGTCATTTTAGCTATTTCCTCAACTAGTAGATCATCTAATTCTTTGACTTGGCTAGGTGGTCTATATATCATTAACTGAGCCCGATATGGCAGAATTCTTTGACTTATAAAAGAATTCCAGTATTAATGGAAAATATTTGAAATAATTTATTTCACATAAATGTTAACTTTTCAAAATGTGTCCAACTGTCTGAAAAGTTACATTTACAAACCCCTATAGTAATAATTTACATAAAAATTACATCCATTACTTTCTACTTAATTTACAAGTACAGAGCTGCACAATTTTGCTGGCTTTAAAGTTGAAATCTCCCTTAAATTCTTGCTCACAAAGTCAACACAGAGCTTGACCTAGTGATTTCCATCCTCACATCAGGCATAGTACAGTAATATGTAGAAAAAGTAAAGTATTTGTCAATGCCACAAATGTAAAAAAAAAAACACATTAACTGCACATCCAAATGGTACACTTTTATTTATTGCGGCTAAGCACAATGTATAAACATGAGTGTCTTAGTGAAAATGTTTAAGCCCACTTGCCAACCTCACACCAACTTCTTTCATGTGGGTCCCTGCACTGTTGGGTGTGGTACCACATGGCAGCTGCCACTGCCTGAACACAGCACATTTTGGTGGTGGTGTTGGGCAACCCTGCAGCCCAACAGTACCTCCTCTGCTAGACTACACTCCTTTGCCTCTGGACCACACCACTCCACATGAACAGTACCACAGCAATGACAACTAACATGTAGTTCCACACCATGTGAACAGATCACAAAACATCATCAGGGCACAGAATACAAATATGCCACTAATATAGAAAAATTTTTGAAAAAAAGACATGCACCCCAGATCCCTATGTTAGGCATTAGAGATAAGCAAACCAGTCAAGATTAGTTTCAGGTCCAGTTCACCGAATTTTAAAAAAAGTTGCTCCAATTGCCCTGAAAGTTGGTACACTGACAAGCAAAAGGGTAACAATGTTTTGAACTTTTGACTTTCAGGATCCATATTTCGCAATCCACTACAGCTTTGAACATGAGACTACCATCATTTTAGATAATCATCTCGGCTATTTCATACATAAATCGGATTTGCACCTATTTAGCATATGATTAGTAATGCAGATTCTTGTCATGTAACTGCATTGCTCCTGGTGGTGGAACAATCTTTTTTTCTTTTATGCAGGCTCGGACTGGCCCACAGGGGTACAGGTGAATCCCCCGATGGGTCCCTGAGCAAGGTGGTCCCCTAGTCTCCCACCCCCTGCACAAGTGGAACTTAACACAGTAGACTTACTGCACTACAAACATATATTCCATGTCCAGCACCTCAACCAACATATCCTATATAATAAAAGCCCTGTGTACGTGCGCGTACGTGCGTGTGTGCCGATTTGTTAAGTGCGCATGCGCGGCGCTCTGGCCAATCGGCACGCACGTACGGACACCGCCTGCAGCGCCCATACATCTGCATCGGACGTTCTGCCAGATTAACATACTTTGCCGAATGCGCATGCGCAGCGCGCACACCCCCTCCTCCAGCTGATTTCAACGCGTCCACGTGCAGCTACATCACTTCCGGGTATAGACTTTTGTCCGGGTATAGAAAAGTGGCAGAACACCGGCGGCAGTCACTGTGAGTGGAGGTGAGAGGCCACATCCATCCTTATGTGCCGTCCCCTGTCATCCCGAGCTGCAGGCAGCTGACGCGGGGAAACTTCCCTGCCCCCTTCCTCCCCCTATTACTCTGACTACATCTGTACACTCTGGCCATGACATTAGAGAGAGTTAGGGAGGGGGCTACAGGGAATATATTGTAGAGATAGAGGGGGATACAGGAGGAAATACATTGTACTGTATACATATTACACTCCAACCTCCATCATATTATACTCCAACCCCCATCATTGTACACATATTACACTCCAACCCCCATCATTACACTACAGCCCTCATTGGAGTGTAATATGTGTGTAATGATGGGGGTTGGAGTGTATAATGATGGGGTATAATGATGCTGATGGGTCCCTGCGCCACGCATGCCCACTATAACAAATAGCACACAGACGCAGGGCACTCGCACAGGGATTTTATGTGATGGGGGCTGGAGTGTAATCCTACATAATAAAATCCCTGTGTGAGTGCCCTGTGTCCGTGTGTGTGTGCCGTTTGTTATACTGGGCATGCGTGGCGCGGGGACCTATCAGCACACAGCGCTCCACACGCCGCCCGCACCTGCGCCCAGCTCCACCATGACTCTTCCTCCCCTTCCAGCTTCATCTGCAGACGCCTTACACCCCAAGGTCCCCATCATTATACACATAGTACACTCAAACCCCCATCATTACACACATATTACACTCCAACCCCCATCATTACACACATAGTACACTCCAACCCCCATCAATACACACATATTACACTCCAACCCCCATCATTACACTCCAATGAGGGCTGTAGTGTAATGATGGGGGTTGGAGTGTAATACATGTGTAATGCTCTCTGCCTGTGATAGCTTCCCTCACTTGCTACTGTGCGGCCATTCCCTGACTTTGGTGGGCAGGGTTAGGGTGAGATCGGAGCGAGTAGGATGCGGCCGCTGCGGGGACTAACATGTGCCCCCTGTGCTGACAGATACCCGGGGTCCAGAATCGGAGGTCCCCATCCCCAGTGCTCCCAGCTTTGTCCTCCCAGGCTCTTTGGGAGTTCTATGAACTCCAGGATGCAATGCGGCAGCAGGTACGGGCCACTCTCTGCCCGGTGCGCAGGTGTGGGCGTCGGTGTAGGATACGTTGTGGCAGGCGGCGGTTGTTGGGCCCAGATCCCGGGGTGTCAGTCAGCTGCAGAGGAAGCCGGAGGGGTAGGAGGAGGCACGGTGGAGCTGGGCACAGCAGCGGGCCGATGCGCAGGGGTGGGCGGTGCGTGCTGAGTGCCATGTGTTGATTGGCTGCCGCGCATGCGCACTTAACTAATCGTCACACACGCACACAGGGACTTTATTATAGAGGATATATATCTACTATAATAAAAGCCCTGTGTGCATGCTCACGGCTGCGTGTCCGTGCGTGTGTGGCGATAATTGAACTGTGCACGTGCCGCCCAATCACCGCCGCCCCACACGCAACCGCGCCGCCCACACCAGCACGTACGGCGCACCGACCAATCATCACATGACGCTTCGCATGCACCTGCATGCCGGCCAGGCAAATCGCCGCCGCTCGCAGGTTATGGTGTGCTCTCCACGTTGGAACGCCGCCATTACTGTTCGTGCATCACACAGCCGCACAGTCCAAGCACTCTCAGTCACAGACAGCAGCCGCTGCCAGCAGTCTCAGCCATCAGTCAGTGCCACCAGCCACAGCCTCCAGTCACAGTACCAGCAGTCGCAGTGCCATCAGTCACAGTGCCACCAGTCACAGTGCCACCAGTCAGTGCCAGCCGTCTCAGCCATCAGTCAGTGCCACCAGTCACAGTGCCACCAGTCTCAGCCACCAGTCAGTGCCAGCTTTTTCAGGCATCAGTCAGTGCCACCAGCCACATCATCAGTCTCAGCCATCAGTCAGTGCCACAGCAACCAGTAACAGTTCCAGCAGTCTCAGCCACCAGTCAGTGCCAGCCGTCTCAGCCACCAGTCAGTGCCAGCCGTCTCAGCCATCAGTCAGTGCCACCAGCCTCATCACCAGTCACAGTGCCAGCAGTTTCAGCCACCAGTTAGTGCCAGCAGTCTCAGTCACCAGTTAGTGCCAGCAGTCTCAGCCACCAGTTAATGCCAGCAGTCTCAGCCACCAGTCGCTGCTAGCAGTCTCAGCCACCAGTTGTTGCCAGCAGTCTTAGCACCACCAGTCAGTGCCAGCCGTCTCAGCCACCAGTCAGTGCTATTTAAGGCCTCTTTCACACGACCGTATGGCTTTTTCAGTATTTTGCGGTCCGTTTTTCACGGATCCGTTGTTCCATTGTTTTTGTTTCCGTTGCGTTTCTGTTCAGTTTTTCCGTATGGCATATACAGTATACAGTAATTACATAGAAAAAATTGGGCTGGGCATAACATTTTCAATGCATGGTTCCGCAAAAACGGAACGGATACGGAACACATACGAAGTACATTCCGTATGTGTTTTTTTTGCGGACCCATTGACTTGAATGGAGCCACGGAACGTGATTTGCGGGCAATAACAGGACATGTTCTATGTTTCAACAGAACGGAAAAATGGAAATACAGAATGCATACGGAGTACATTCCGTTTTTTTGCGGAACCATTGGAATGAATGACCGTATACGGAACGCAAAAAACGGGCCGCAAATGGAAAAAAAAAACGGTTGTGTGAAAGAGGCCTAATATAGACTGTTCCTACTGTTCTAGCGCCCGTTATTGTAACGGGCTTAATGTCTAGTGTTCATATAAAACACCTGATAGATTATTAAAGAAACCCCCTAGTTTATTATTAGAGACACGATCAGAACTGAGGTGACTTCTAGGTATAGAGGAAAGCTAGTCAGTATCCTCTTCTCCCCAGGACCTACTTTCTCCTAGTTGCTGCATGGCCCCCCATATTCAATCATCTGGTAGCATCTTGCTGCTGTGTGATCAGATAATATTTGAATGTATCCGTACGGTGGGCCACCAAAATAAATTTTAATAGTGGGCCCTAGGCACCCCAGTCCGACACTGCTTGTATACTACAAATTACAACCTGTTCTCACATTGACTAAATGTCTAATAGCTCAGTGTGTTATTAGGTTGATTCGCAAGCGAAAGGTCTCTGGTTCAAATCCAGGAGCAGCCATGAAGATTTCCCAACAAAAGAGAAATAGCATCATCCAGCTCATCCAACTTGTTATCTCTTTTCTCTTATTTTTTTATGAATTTTGTTTTCCCTCCAACAACCCCCCTCCCCCAAAAAATTTTTACATTTCAACAGTGTGGAAAGTGAGTACACAGAAACTGACAATTAAAGGGGTTTTGTCACTTCAGCAAAAATCATTTATCATGTAGAGAAAGTTATTCAAGGCACTTACTAATGTATTGTTATTAGCCATATTGCTTACTTTTCTGGCTGGATTAATTTTCCCATTGCATTATACACTGTTAGTTTCCATGGTTATGACTAGAGATGAGCGAATTGCTAAAAAATTCGATTCGGTTGGTTCGCCGAGTTTTCCAAAAAGATTTGATTTGATCCGAATTTATTTGTGATGAATCGTGTTAAAAAAAAACAAATATTTCTTGGCTGCAGAGAGCCTGGCCTGTGGTGTGGAACACTGTGACTTGCAGAAACATGCATAGGGAGTCTGTTGTGGTAGTCAATATGACACGCAGATGACAGCAGTCGCTCTAAGACTTATTTGGGCAGTTATGGAGCCAAAACTGACCAAATAACTCAAGTATAAACTCAGTCTTACAGGTCATAAAGAACCATGCAGAGGCCCAAGATCCTATTATAGTGTGAAAAATCGAACTCCTTTTACACTGTCAGCTGATTCCACATAGATGTCTACAGAACCTGTTCTATTAAACGCTTATACAAGTAGAGCCCCCCGACAGAGTGGAGAGGGTGTCAGCAGTAAGTTTGTGTTGACATCACTGATTATTTTGCCCTTCCTCTGATCCGTCAGAACAGTGGCGTAGTGTGGGGGGGGGGGGGGGGGGGGCAGGGGGCCAATGCCCCAGGTGCCAAATTGTAGGGGGCGCCAGGCAGTATAATGAGGGTGATGGAAGCCTATGGCTCCCATCCCCTCCGTTCTGCCTCATAAGCTTCAGGCCAGGCCTGAAGCCTATGAAGCAGTAGAATAGCGCAGGAGATCGTGATTACATCACCGTAACCTCCTGCGCTGGGTCTCGTGAGATGATGTGATGACGCGGCGCAGGAGAGCAGGGTGATGCGTTCTTGACCGCCTGCGTCGGTCAAGGCAATGAAGAGAGGTGGGTATTTTTTTTTTTTTTTTTTATGTAAGTACTAGGGGTCATTCTGGGGTCACTTGTAGGTGGGGAAAAGAATGGGGCCATTACATATTATACAGAGGGCCAATATATATTATAAAGAAGGGCCATTATATATTATACAGAGGGGCCAATATATATTATACAGATGGGCCAATATATATTATAAAGAAGGGCCATTATATATTATACAGAGGGGCCATTATATATTTTACAGAGGGACCAATATATATTATACAGAGGGACGATTATATATTATACAGAGGGGCCATTATATATAAAAATTATACAGAGGGGCCTTTATATATAATAATTATACAGGGGGGCCATTATATATTATACAGAAGGGCCATTATATATAATAATTATACAGAGGGGCCATTATATATAATAATTATACAGGGGGGCCATTATATATTATACAAAAGGGCCATTATATATAATAATTATACAGAGGACCCATTAGCCCATTAATAATGGCCCCTCTGTATAATTATTATATATAATGGCCCCCCTGTATAATATAAAATTGCCCCCTTGTATAATATATAATGGCCCCCATGTAGAATATTACATATAAAAGGCCCCTCTGTATAATATATATATATAAGGTGGTAGCAGCATGAGACCACAGAGTGGCCCAGTGACAGAGTATTGAGGTGGCAGCTAGAGATGAGCAAATCGAAGCTGAAAAAAAGCGGAAAAATTCGATTCGCACCTAAGCCAAATTTCTTTGCGCTTCGTGGTAACGAATCACATTTTGCCCTAAAATGGCTGCTGCACGTGTGAGAACATGGAGAAAGGAACTCTCATAATGCCATGCATGCAGCCAATCAGCAGCCAGCCAGCCCTGTGATGTTACAGCCCTATAAATAGCGTCAGCCATCTTAGATTCTGCCATTTACCAGTGTACTTAGTGCAGAGAGAGACGTCTGCAGGCGCTAGGGACAGTGCTAGGAAAGACTTTACAAGTGCAGGGAAACGATTTACAAGTGCAGGGAAATATTATTCAAGGTGTAGGGAAAAGATAGGGAGGAATCATTCCACAGCTGTTATGTTGAAAAGGGTTCAGTAGGGGAGGTTACAGACTGGGTAATAAGAACATTCTTATTACACCTTGCAGCACTGACTGGGGTTCCAAATTGCCATTATACAGCTCTGTAATTCCAGCAAACCGTTCTTATTAGGGTGCAAGTGCTGATTGATACAGGCATTAAGGCTAAGTTCACACGAACGTGTGTGATCTGTGGCCGTATCTTTTAGCGGAACGGCCGGATCGCGGACCCATTAAAGTAAATGGGTCCGCGATCCGATGCGGCTGACCTACGGCCGGCGATCGAGCATTGCGGCCCGGTATTTGCGGGCCGCTTCACAGGCACGGGTCACACACTCGGCCTAACAGGGTTTATTACAAGGCAATATTTCTACATCTTATTTGCCCTTGTACGGTGCAGTTATATGTTCTAAAACATTTTTTGGCTTGTATTAGTGGGAAAAAAAGGGCTTATTAGCCGTTGTGTGGTGAAGTGCTAAAATTACAGCCCTTTTTGTCGTGTATTAGTGGCAAAAGTAAAATATATTTGCCGTTCAGTGGTGCAGTTAACTGCTGTAAAGCCTTTTGTGGCGTGTATTAGCGGAAAAAGAAAAATATATATTTGCCTCTCAGCTGTGCAGTTATCTGTTCTAAAGCCTGTTGTGACGTGTATTAGCGGAAAAAGAAAAATATATATTTGCCGTTCAGCGGTGCACTTATATATTCTAAAGTTCTGTCTGCCGTGTATTAGTGGCAAAAAAAATATATATTCACCGTTCAGCGTTGCACCTACAGTACAGACCAAAAGTTGGGACACACCTTCTCATTCAAAGAGTTTTCTTTATTTTCATGACTATGAAGGCATCAAAACTATGAATTAACACATGTGGAATTATATACATAACAAACAAGTGTGAAACAACTAAAAATATGTCATATTATAGGTTCTTCAAAGTAGCCACCTTTTGCTTTGATTACTGCTTTGCACACTCTTGGCATTCTCTTGATGAGCTTCAAGAGGTAGTCCCCTGAAATGGTCTTCCAACAGTCTTGAAGGAGTTCCCAGAGATGCTTAGCACTTGTTGGCCCTTTTGCCTTCACTCTGCGGTCCAGCTCACCCCAAACCATCTCGATTGGGTTCAGGTCCGGTGACTGTGGAGGCCAGGTCATCTGGCGCAGCACCCCATCACTCTCCTTCATGGTCAAATAGCCCTTACTTTCAAAGTTTTCCCAATTTTCCGTCTGACTGACTGACCTTCATTTCTTAAAGTAATGATGGCCACTCGTTTTTCTTTACTTAGCTGCTTTTTTCTTGCCATAATGCAAATTCTAACAGTCTATTCAGTAGGACTATCAGCTGTGTATCCACCTGACTTCTCCTCAACACAACTGATGGTCCCAACCCCATTTATAAGGCAAGAAATCCCACTTATTAAACCTGACAGGGCACACCTGTGAAGTGAAAACCATTTCAGGGGACTACCTCTTGAAGCTCATCAAGAGAATGCCATGAGTGTGCAAAGCAGTAATCAAAGCAAAAGGTGGCTACTTTGAAGAACCTAGAATATGACATATTTTCAGTTGTTTCACACTTGTTTGTTATGTATATAATTCCACATGTGTTAATTCATAGTTTTGATGCCTTCAGTGTGAATCTACAATTTTCATAGTCATGAAAATAAAGAAAACTCTTTGAATGAGAAAGTGTGTCCAAACTTTTGGTCTGTACTGTATATGTTGAAAAGCTTTGTGTAGTGTAAAAGTGAAAAAAAAAAATAAGGGCCTATTTGCCGTTCAGCGGTGCAGTTATATATGGCAAAGCCCTTTTTTCGGTATGGACCAAATTATTCAGTGGTGAATTTTTTTTATATGAACAGGGTTTTTTTGGGGGAAAATTAATGGGTGATTGTAGACCTCCTTTTGCTGTATGGACCAAATTACATCATCGTGGGTCCTGCAGTAAACATAATGAAGATGCTGACGCCAACACACCAGCAGATTTTGCCTTTACCATCTACTCACAATTAAATCAGGCAGTTTCAGTAAGTTGAAAATATTCATGTGTTTTTATCTGCTCCTTCTGCATTCCATCTTAACAGCACACAAGACATGACAGGAGAGCCTCTGCTTTGGAGTCCAAGTCCAGTTTCTTAAGATCAGGAATTTCATCGGAATTGTGCGTAACATTCTTGCTCCCTGTGCAAATCCATAACAAAAGGACTCCGTAGGCAAAATAAAAATATATTCGGCCGTTCAGCGTTGCACTTTTATGTTAAAAAGCCTTGTGTAGTGTAAAAGTAGCAAAAAATAAGGGCCTATTTGCCGTTCAGCGGTGCAGTTATATATGGTAAAGCCCTTTTTTCGGTATGGACCAAATTATGTAGTGGTGCATTTTTTATGTGAAACAGGCTTTTTTGGGAAAATTAATGGGTTATTGTACACCTCCTTTTGCTGTATTGGCGAATTATGTAGTGGTGAAATTTTTTATTTCAAACATGTTTTTTGGGGGAAAATTGTTGGGTGATTGTACACCTCCTTTTGCTGTATAGGCTGAATTATGTAGTGGTGAAATTTGTAATTTCAAACTTGTTTTTTTGGGGAAAATTGATGGGTGATTGTACACCCCCTTTTGCTGTATAGGCCGAATTATGCAGTGGTGAAATTTAAATGCAAACTCAGCTGCTCTGTATCTCTTGTGAAGTCAATGTCTCAAACTATGCACCTCTCGCTATTTACAGTAAATATATTATTTTAATGTAGAGATCCAAGAATTATTTTGGAGGCATGTAGTGTATGCAAGCCATGTGCGACCCCTCTCATCACTCTCTTGCTATTCTGCACCTGGTTTGCCTGGGTGAACGGGGTCACACAGGGGAGGAACTGCTCCGTGCCCTTTAGCAAGAAATTGAATACTGGCTTTCTTTGCGACAACTGAGGAACCAAGGTGACCGACAATGGGAAGAACATGGTCTCGGTGCTGTGTCAAAGAGGGCTGAGCCATGCGCCCTGCATGGCACACATGTTCAATCTGGTTGTCAAGCGGTTCCTGAAGTCTTCCATCCATCTGCAAGACATCCTAAAAATGGTCAAGAAACTTTGCATGCACTTCAGTCACTCGTACACCGCCAAGCACACCCTCCTTGAGCTGCAGCGGCAGAACGGCATCCCTCAGCATAGACTGATATGCGACGTTTCCACCCTCCATATGTTGGACCGACTATACCAACAGAGAAATGCCATCAACGATTTCTCGATGATCCAAGAAGACAGGAGTAGTCCCCTATGTAACTTCGATGTCAGCCAGTGGCAGCTCATACTTGACACCTGCCGTTTGCTCAGGCCCTTTGAGGAGGACAAGCTATTTGTCAGTCGCCAGGATGAACAATGTCATTCCACTGCTTCATGTACTGGAACAGATGATGGCAAATCTGGCTGGTCAGGGGACTGGAGACATGACGCCTACATCTCACGGCCACATGAGCCTTGTGGGGGCTGAACTGGAGAAGGAGGACATTGGAGCACAAGCAATGTGTAGCGAAATGGGTGGTTTTTACACACAGTCACTTGCGCAAATGGCCTGCTGCATGCTCACTTACTTGTGTAGTGACAACCAAATTGTCACCATTCGGCAAAAGGATGACTTCTGGCTCTCCACCTTGTTGGACCCTCAGTACCGGTCCAAATTGGGGGCCTTTTTTTTTACACCCGCTGAGAGGGAGGACAAACTGAACTACTGTTGAGACATCCTACGTAGTCAGTTGGCCGCTGCCTATTTGCGCCATCGTCCATCCTCTCGCAGGTCTGACCGGTGGGGCCCTCTGCACTCACCTTTCACTGCAATGGCTGCTGGGGAGGGGAGGGATGGGGTGGCAGGAGCCGTACCAGCTCCATCAGCAGCAGCCTGAGTCTAGAGTCGCTGATGAGCAGCTTTCTTCACCCGCTTAGTGAAGAAACTACTCACCAGCAGCTAGACATAGAGCAGAACCTGAACCACCAGGTGGTGACATACTTGGAGTGCACCCTGCCAGCTGTCATTGAAGATCCGCTGGACTACTGGACAGCTAAACTGGATTTGTGGCCGCAACTGGCTGAGTTTGCCCCGGAAAAGCTGTCCTGCCCAGCCAGTAGTGTGGCATCAGAACGGGTATTTAGTGCGGTGGGGGCCATAGTTACCACAAGGAGAACTCGCCTGTCCACCCAAAATGTGGATAGACTGACCTTTGTCAAGATGAATCAGTTGTGAATCAGCCAAGATTTCCCCCCACCAATGCCTGATACATCAGACTAGATCATCCATGGTGCCACACCAACACTTTGACAAAAGAGTTTCTTCTGGTTACCTGCCTCAGCTACTATTCTGATGCTGCCACCCGCCTGATGTCACACATCTGATGCTAAGTGCTCCTTCTTTCACCCACCATCTTCAGCTGGTACTGGTATTGCCACCCACCTCCACACTATGTCACCTTGCCACTCTGTGGCCTCCTGATGCTGCTGCCACCTCCACACTATGTCACCTTGCCACTCTGTGGTCTCCTCATGCTGCTTCTACCTCCACAATATGTTACCTTGCCACTCTGTGGCCTCCCCATGCTGCCACCACCTCCACACTCTGTCATTGTGCCACTCTGTGGCCTCCTGATGCTGCTGCCACCTCCAGACTCTGTAATTGGGACACTCTGTGGTCTCCTCATGCTGTTTCCACCTCACCACTATGTCATAGGGCCACTCTGTGGACTTCTCATGCTGTTCCCACCCTCCCCACTTCATGACTGGGCCACTATTTAGCCTTTTTGGCTTGGTTGACATCATCAATTATTTGACCCTTCTTCTGATCTGCCAGAAGGAAGGAGAAATGAGACACACAAAGGATCCTCTCTGTGTAGCAGCTGTAATACCTGTATGGTCCCATCAGAATTGGCTTATGATTTGTAGCCAAAAGCAGGAGTGGGTAAAAAACACAGAAGACATGCAAATATTCCGTTCATGTGTCATCTCTGTTTTGGATCCACTCCTGATTTTTTGGCATTAGCAATACCAATGGATTACTGACCAAATGCTCACCGAGTGAAGGCCGGTGCTCCACAGACAGGATCCATTTTTGGGGGTTATTGTTCTGACGAATTAGAGGAAGGGCAAATTAATCAGTGACGTCAACACAAACTTACTGTTGACACCCTCTCCACTCTGTCGTGGGGCTCTACTTGTATAAGTGTTTAATAGAACAGGTTCTGTAGACATCTATGTGGAATCAGCTGATGACGGTGTAAAAGGAGTGCGCTTCTTCTTGGCGCTAACATCGACCTGTAAGGCTGAGTTTACACTTGAGTTTTTTTGGTCAGTTTTGGCCCCGTGACTGCCCAAATAAGTGAAGTGTGCAGTGATTCTAAGTACGATGCCTGTCATCTGCATGTCATACTGACTCACAGTATTATTTCACTACCAAAGCAGACTCCCTATGTGAGTTACTGCAAGGCTCTCTGCAGCCAGGAAATTCGACGCAAATATATTCGGCTCGAACCAAATTTTTCCAAAACAATTCGGCAAACCGGCGAATCGAATTTTTAAAAGATTTGCTCATCTCTAGTGACAGCAGCATGAGGAGACTACAGAGTGGCCCAGTGACAGAGTGTTAAGGTGGCAGCAACATGAGGAGACCACAGATTTGCCCAGTGACAGAGTGTTGAGGTGGCAGCAGCATAAGGAGACCACAGAGTTGCCCAGTGACAGAGTGGTGAGTTGGCAACAGTATGAGAAGACCACAGAGTTGCCGAGTGACAGAGTATTGAGGTGGCAGAAGAATGAGGATACCACAGAGTGGCCCAGTGAGGTGGCACTAGCATGAGGAGGCCTCAGAGTGTTGAAGTGGCAGCCGCATGAGGAGACCACAGAGTTGCCCAATGACAGAGTGGTGAGTTGGCAGCAGCATGAGGAGACCACAAATTGGTGAGGTGGCAGCAGCATGAGGAGACCACAGAATGGTGAGTTGGCAGAAGCATGAGGAGACCACAGAGTGGTGAGTTGGCAGCAGCATGAGGAGATCACAGAGTGGCTCAGTGACAGAGTGGTGAGGTGGCAGCAGCATGAGGAAACCACAGAGTGGTATGGTGGCAGAAGCATGAGGAGACCACAGAGTGGCCCAGTGACAGAGTGTTGAGGTGGCACTAGCATGAGGAGGCCTCAGAGTGGTGAGGTAGCAGCAGCATGAGGAGACCACAGAGTGGCCCAGTGACAGAGTGGTGAAGTGGCAGCAGCATGAGGAGATCACAGAGTGGCCCAGTAACAGAGTGGGGAGGTGGGGGGCAATACCAGTACCAGCTGAAGATGGTGGGTGGCAGTAGGAGCACCTGGTATGTGGCATCAAGCGTGTGGCAGCATTAGCATAGTAGCTGAAGCAGGTAGCCAGAAGAAACAGGTCTCTTTTGACAAAGTTTATGTGTGGCACCATGGATGATCTAGCCTGATGCATCAAGCACTGGTGTGCGGAAATCCTAGCTGATCCACGCCTTATTCATCTTCACAAAGCTCGGTGTCTCCACATTTTAGGTTGACAGGCGAGTTCTCCTTGGGGTAACTATGGCCCCCAGCGGCACTAAACACCCCCTCTGATGCCACACTGCTGGCCGTGCAGGAAAGCTTGTCCAGGGCAAACTTGGCCAGTTGTGGCCACAAATCTAGTTTGGCTGCCCAGTAGTCCAGTGGATCGTCGATGTTGGGTGGCTGGGCGCACTCCAGGTATGCCACAACCTTCTGGTTCAGGTTCTGCCCCATGTCTACCTGCTGCTGCTACTGTTTTTTTCACTAGGCGGGTGAACATACTCTTCCTTTTCCTCTAGTTCAGCCCCCACAGGACTCATGTGGCCGTGAGATGTAGTTTGCAGGTCTCCTGTCCCCTGGCCAGACAGATTTAGCAGCATCTGTTCCAGGACATGAAGCAGTGGAATGACATTGTTCATCTCGTAGTCCTGGCGACTGACAAATAAAGTGGCCCCCTCAAAGGGCCTGAGCAAACAGCAGGTGTCACTCATGAGCTGCCACTGGCTAACATCGAAGTTACACAGGGGAGTACTCCTGTCCTCCTTTATCATCAAGAAATCGTTTATGGCGTTTCTCTGTTTATATAGTCGGACCAATATATGGAGGTTGGAATTCCAACAGGTGGAAACGTCGCATATCAACCTATGTTGGGGGATGCCATTCTGCCGCTGCAGGTCAAGGAAGGTGTGCTTTGTGGTGTATGAGTGGCTGAAGTGCATGCAAAGTTTCCTGGCCATTTTTAGGATGTCTTGCAGATGGGTGGAAGAATTCAGGAATAGTGATGAGAGGCATAGGCAATATTCAAATTTGCAATATTTCACAAATTTTTAGCTGAATATTTGCTGAAAATTTATGATCACAAAAATCAACAATGCAATATGCACATATTGCATGTGCAATTTCATTAACTATAACACAAATGCTATATACCAAAAGCTGGGTATGTGCAAGCCAACAATCTTATCTATGAGACAGATAGTCAGCATACCTTACAACGACAGCCTTGTGTGCAATGAGACATTCAAGACCAGCTCTCAAGACCAGTAAGCCTCAAAGTTAATTGAGTTGAGTTGGATGGCTTGGGGGACCTGCGCACCTACATCATTATCATTAGGGGGACAAAAATTGTAAATTATTTTTTTGGATGCCAGCTAACTCTTCTTTCACTGCTTAGTAGGGTTGCAGAAAAATGTTCAGTTTTCTAATTGTCCTAACATTATATTCAATAACCTTTCTTTACTGTTTTGTCATGTAAACTAATTTACATAAACATGGGTATATGGGAAAGACATGCAAATTAGCAAAATCTGCTTTGTTTTTCAGCTGAAACACTATTTGCATGTCTTTCCTATATGCCCATGTTTATGCAAATAAGTTTACATGACAAAACAGTATAGAAAGGTTATTGTATATAAACATTAGGACAATTAGAAAACTGAAAGGTTTTATGCAGCCCTCCTAAGCAGTGAGAGGAGAGTTAGCTGGCATAATTAGGGTTGTCACCCTAATGATAATGATGTAGGTGCGCAGGTCCCCCAAGCCATCCAACTCAAAACAAGTAACTTTGAGGCTTATTGGCTCTCAGTCAGATAAGAGCTGGTCTTGAATGTCTCTTTGCACACAAGGCTGCCATTGTAAGGTATGCTGACTACCTGTGTCATGGATAGATTGTTGGCTTGCACATACCCTGCTTTTGATATACAGCCTTTGTGTGATTGTCTGTTACATGTTGTCTATTGTATGTTATAGGTAATGATTTATTTTAAAAATAACATAGTATCTATAAAAAAAATTATTAATGATAGGCAGCAAAATATTTATATTGAAAGCTAATTAATGATAGGTTAAATAATAATTATAAAAAAAGGTATGGATGCTAAATAGTATAATAAGTAAAAAAATATTATAGCTTTATCTAGTGCTAAAAATTTTTGGGGGAATATTCACAATTACAAAGATATAGCACTATATTCTAGAATTTGGCAAATTCTCTAAGTGCTAATATTCGCGACAAAGATTTGCGATTAGAATATTCGAGCTCAACACTATTCAGGAACCGCTTGACAACCAGATTGAACACATGTGCCATGCAGGGCGCATGGCTAAGCCCTCCTTGACGCAGCGCCGACACTATGATCTTCCCGTTGTCGGTCACCATGGTTCCGATTTTCAGTTGTCGTGGAGAAAGCCAGGATTCGATTTCTTGATGAAGGACATGCAGAGGTTCCTCCCCTGTGTGACTCCATTCGCACAGGCAAACGAGGTGCAGAACAGCGTGACACCGCCGTGCCCTGCACATGTGGTACGCTGGAGGGGCACTGTGACTTGTCCCTGCAGTGGAGGCTGAGGACATGGTGGAGGACGATGAGGCAGAGGGAGACATTGTCGCAGACCAACGGCGTGAGAACGTGGAGGCAGAAGTGGCATCACCTGGCCAAGTTGCTTGTGTGGCTGTGCAGGAACCACATTTACCCAGTGGGCCGAAAAGGACATGTATTATCCCTGACCGTATTTACAGCTCTACATGTCGGCGCTGCTGTGCACTTTCGCAGACACCGACAGGCTCAAGGACTGGCCCACCTTCTGTTCTACATGTGTGTACAGGGCTGGTACTGCCTTTTCGGCAAATAAATATCGGCTTGGGACTCTCCACCTCGGCTCGGCACAAACTATCAGTTCTCTGAAAGGTGCAGAGTCCACCAGTAGGAAAGGGAGGGACTGCAGCACCAGCAACTTGGACAGGAGAACGTTCAGCTTCGGCGCCGTTGGATGAGTGCATGCATACTGTTGTCTCTTGGCAATCGCTTCGGTGATCGATTGCTGACTGAATGAGTGACGAGGAGTAGGAGCATCAGGACCGTTAGATGATGGGAAGGACAGACAGCTCCCTTCGGCTGAGGTGGTGGAGCCTTGACTGCCTGAAATTGGCTGCGTGCCACGATGATGCAGCGGTTGATGCGGCAGGGCTGGACCACCAGATTGGCAACTCGGTTCTCCTAGGCTACTTTATGTTGACGCTACATATGTTGACGCAGGGCTGTGGTGCCAACATTGGCACCCTGGCCATATTTCACCTTCTGCCCACAGATTCTACATATGGCCATGTTTACCTCCTCCGGCGGCTTAACAAAAAACTGCCACACCGCCGAGTAGGTGATTTTACCCCCAACACTACGCACTGACTGACTGCGACCGCCGCTGCCTCCGCGATCTGGTGCACCGCTACTTCCCGGGCAGGTAGGCTGCTGTGAAGCGGGTGGCTACCGACCTCCCACTTCTGCCACCCTGCTGACTCCTGGATCCGCTGCTGCCTCAAGGGCAAGCTGCCACCCTCTTCTCCCGATGATGATGAAGCCCCTTCGTTACTCGGCTCCCAAATGCAATCTGCTACATCATCATCATCGAGTACTGTCCACACGTCACTGATGTCCTCCTCAATCGTCTCTGGGTCAGGAGCCTGACCGCTCGCAACAACAGCTCCCACGCCACTCTCCTCATCACTACTTGCCCACCTAGTGGAGGAAGCGGCGGATGTCTCCTCCACATCTTGGCTTGCCAGTAGCTGCTGACTGTCTTCTAGTAGCTTGTCCTTACTGTATAGTGAAGCTGAGCCCACAGCATACAATAATTCTCTGGCAGAGGGAACAGAAAAGGACAGAGGCAGGTTGAGGACAGGTGAGGGCACAGGGCCTGCTCCCGGGCCATGCCAACTAAGGGTTGTGTCTGACGAGCCCACCGACTCTTGACTGGGGGTGTCTCATGTCACTTGCGACAAAGTCGAAGATCGAGTCAACCATTCAAGAACCGCTGGGTTGCTGGTCAAGACACGACCACTAGCTGACAATGGGAGCTCAGGCCTCTCAAAGTGACCCCTGCTGCCATGGCCCCTTACTCTGCTGCGACCTCTGTCTGCGCCAGAAACATTTAGGCCTCTGCCACTCCCCTGTACAGGGCCTGGCACTTCTCTGTCTGACATACTGTTAGATCAAATAAATAAATTAAAAGGAAATTAAAAACACCCCAAAAAGTCTGTAATTTTCTATCTTCACCACACAACGACTAATAAGCCCTTTTTTTTGCCACTAATACATGCAAAAAAGGGCTTTAGATCATATAACTGAACGGCAAATAGGCACTTATTTTTTTCCACTTATACACGACCCAGAAGGCTTTAGAACATATAACTGCACCGCTGAA
This sequence comes from Bufo bufo, assembly GCF_905171765.1. Taxonomy (NCBI): domain Eukaryota; kingdom Metazoa; phylum Chordata; class Amphibia; order Anura; family Bufonidae; genus Bufo; species Bufo bufo. The sequence continues at coordinate 292,463,923 of NC_053390.1, forward strand.
TGTCAAATATATTTTTATTTTGCCACTATTACATGCCAAAAAAGGCTTTAGTACATATAACTGCTCCGCTGAACGGCAAATAGGCCATTATTTTTCCCCACTAATAAACGCCATAGAAGGCTTTAGAACAAATAACTGCACCGCTGAACGGCAAATATATTTTTATTTTGCTACTAATACACGACAAAAAGAGATTTAGAACATATAACTGCACCACTGAACGGCAAATATATTTTACTTTTGCAACTAATGCATGACAAAAAGGGCTTTAGAACATATAACTTCACCGCTGAACGGCAAATAGGCCCCTTTTCTTTCCACTTATACACGCCACAGAAGGCTTTAGAACATATAACTGCACCGCTGAACGACAAATATATTTTTATTTTGCCACTATTACACGACAAAAAGGGCTTTAGAACATATAACTGCACCGCTGAACGACAAATATATTTTTATTTTGCCACTATTACACGACCAAAAGGGCTTTATAAAATACAGTCCTGATCAAAAGTTTAAGACCACTTGAAAAATGGCAAAAAATCTTATTTTACATTGTTGGATCTTAACAAGGTTCCAAGTAGAGCTTCAACATGCAACAAGAAAAAATGAGAGTGAGACAAAACATTTTTTGAGCATTCAATTAATTGAAAATAACGCTTAAACTGAAACAGGCTGTTTTTCAGCTGATCTAAATTTTAGGACCACATGCCTTTAAAAGGCCAAATCTGTTCAAATATGTGGATTCATTGTCATTTTCTGTAAGGTAGTCAAACGTTGTGATGGCAAAGGCAAAAAAACTCTCCCTTTTTGAACGTGGTCGGGTTGTTGAACTGCATAAGCAGGGTCTCTCACAGCGCACCATCGCTGCTAAGGTGGGACGCAGTAAGACAGTCATTTGGAATTTCTTAAATGATCCTAAAGGGTTATGGAACAAAAAAGTCAAGTGGAAGACCCAAAAAAATGTCATCAGCACTGAGCCGGAGGATCCAATTGGCTGTCCGTCAAGGCACTGGACGATCCTCGACCCAAATTAAGGCCCTTACTGCAGCCCCATAACCATCAGACGGCATCTGAGACTGAAGGGCTTCAAAAACAAAAAACGTCTGCAAAGACCTCGTCTCCTTGAACGCAACAGAACTGCTCGTTTGGACTTTGCAAGATAGCACCAAACATGGGACATTCAAAGGTGGAAGAAAGTTTTATTCTCTGATGAGAAAAAATTTAACCTTGATGGTCCTGATGGTTTCCAACGTTACTGGCATGACAAGCAGATCCCACCTGAGATGTTTTCTATGTGCCACAGTGGAGGGGGCGCCATAATGGTCTGGGGTGCTTTTTCTTTCAGTGGAACAATGGAGCTTCAGGAAGTGCAGTGGCGTCAAACGGCCGCTGGCTATGTTCAGATGTTGCAGAGAGCATTCCTCATGACTGAGGGCCCTCGTCTGTGTGGTAACGACTGGGTTTTTCAACAGGACAACGCTACAGTATACAATGCCTGCAGGACAAGGGACTTCTTCCAGGAGAATAACATCACTCTTTTGGCCCATCCTGCGTGTTCCCCTGATCTAAATCCAATTGAGAACGTTTGGGGATGGATGGCAAGGGAAGTTTACAAAAATGGACAACAGTTCCAGACAGTAGATGGCCTTCGTGCGGCCGTCTTCACCACTTGGAGAAATGTTCCCACTCACCTCATGGAAACGCTTGCATCAAGCATGCCAAAACAAATTTTGGAAGTGATAAACAATAACAGCGGAGCTACTCATTACTGAGTTCATGTTTGGAAGTTGGATTTCTGTTTTTGGGGGGTTTCGTTTTTTTTTTTTGGAGGTGTGGTCCTAAACTTTTGATCAGCTGAAAAACAGCCTGTTTCAGTTTATTTGTTGTTTTCAATAAATTGAATGCTCAAAAAATGTTTTGTCTCACTCCCATTTCTTCTTGTTGCATGTTGAAGCTCTACTTGGAATCTTGTTAAGATCCAGCCATGCTAAATATGATTTTTTGCCATTTTTCAAGTGGTCTTAAACTTTTGATCAGGACTGTATAACTGCACCACTAAACTGCAAATATATATTTTTCTTTTGCCACTAGGACACGACAAAAAGGGCTTAAAACATATAATTGCACTGCTGAACGGCAAATATATTTTACTTTTGCCATTAATGCACGACAAAAAGGGATTTAGAACATATAACTTGCACCGCTGAACGGCAAATAGGGCCTTATTTTTTTCCACTTATGCACGCCACAGGAGACTTTAGAACATATAACTGCACCGTTGAACGGCAAATATATTTTGATTTTGCCACTAATACAGGGCAAAAAGGGCTTTAGAACATATAACTGCACCACTGAACGGCAAATATATTTTACTTTTGCCACTAATGCATGACAAAAAAGGCTGTAATTTTAGCACTTCACCACACAACGGCTAATAAGCCCTTTTTTCCCACTAATACAAGCCAAAAAATGCTTTAGAACATATAACTGCACAGCTCAAGGTAGACGTAGAAATATTTCCTTCTAATAAACCCTGTTAATGGCTGTATCAAACAGCACTTGCACCCCAATAACAAGAACGGTTTGCTGGAATTACAGAGCTGTATAATGGCAATTTGGGTGCCCAGTGCAGCAAGATGTAATAGGATTGGTGCTAATACCCAGGCTGTAACCTCCCCTACCGAACCCTGTTGTAACGGTCACGTCCACACACACACAGGGGGAAGGATGGTGACCACTGCGCTCCACCCTAATCCCTGGCCCTGCCTACTTGCCTCACGAGTCCTGATGACAGGGGACAACTGGACAACAGTCCCTTACTTAGGATATGTGCAGGGAAGACAGACAAGACAAAATACGGAACGTGAACGGACCGGGTCAGAACCAAGAGAGCTACGCAGTACAAAGGGTTAAGCAAAGAATGGTCAGGAGAAACCGGGGTCAAATACCAGCAGAGTAGATAAGTACCAGAGGAGTCCGCAAAGAGTAGTCAGGTGGGAGCCGAGGTCACAATACCAGGAGGGATGCGCAGTACAGGAGGAGCAGGCAAAGGATCGTCAGGGAACAGAATCAGGTGAGTATTCAGTAGTCCAACAAATAGCCAGGAACCTAGAATTAACAGGCAACCTATGGCCAGCAGGCTGCCTGTATTTATAGTGGGGTCTGAGGATCATGTGACGTGGCCAGAATCACATGACTGACAGACAGACAAGTCGAGTACTGAATGATCAGCTCGGCGCTCAAGGCAGACCTAGAAGCAGGGAGCCTCCCAGCTAGCAAAGCCGCCCTGGGAACGAGGCCAAACACAGATCCTCGCCTGGAAGCCAAGCAGCAGGTCTGCGCCTTTGGCGTCCCGTGACACCTGTTCAATATAAATGCTGTGGAATAATTCCTCCCTATCCTTTCCCTACACCTTGAATAATCTTTCCCTGCACTTGTAAATCGTTTTTTTTAGCACAATGAAGTTTTTCCTAGCACTGTCCCTAGCGCCTGCTGACGTCTCTCCCTGCACTAAGTACACTGAAAAATTGCAGAATCCAAGATGGCTGAGGCTATTTATAGGGCAGTGACATCACAGGGCTGCCTGACTGCTGATTGGCTGCATGCATGGCATTATGGGTGATTCCGCCTTCCCAAAGTTCCTTGTTCCATGTCCTCACATGTGCAGCAGCCATTTTAGGAAAAAATGTGATTCGTTACCATGAAGCGTGAGGAAATTCGGATTCATTGCGAATCGAATAAAATCTGAAATTCAGATAGAATTCCACTTCAGCAATTTTGATTCGCTCATCTCTAGTGGTGGGGGATCAACAAGAGTGAGCGTCAATTCTTTTCTTTTTTACATCACTCTGAGCACTTTTGTAAAGGTTTTGCCCTGCTGAACAACACTTTCAGTTCCAGAACACATTTACCATGAGATCGGTTGGTTCTATTTTCTTAGTTTGCAAGTTGTTACTGGTGATGCCCAGAAAATGATACCACTTATTAAAGTTATTTCCTGGTTCAGAATAAATTGTAACTTTTTCCATATTTTTTAAGTGGCAGAAAAGAGGTGCATTGTGAAATGTGCTGAAAGCAAATATATTTACAGTATAAAGCATATAGGATAAATCTTTCTACTGTAAAGCAGCATCTTGTGGAAAGCCAATTTCCTTGTATTATCATAAGCAAGAATGTTTTCGTTTTAGTTCTTCTGCACTCTCCACCCTTTCAATGTGGTCTTACACTATTGTAATGAGGCTATTATATTAAATAGTTCCAAACAATAATAACAGCTGGGCTGTAAAAAAAAGATAACAAGGAACTCTAACAAGTAAAATGTAGGAAATGAACAGGAATCTGATGTCCCTGGCCTATCATCTCTTTCTGTTTGTTATTATTCCAGTGCTCCCTTTGGTTTCATTACAAATCCGTGCGTTACAGTTTATCACGCCCATCATTCTGTCTCTTCCCCTTTAATGTCTGTTTTAACAGCGGGACAAAAGCTTTTCAGTTCATGTAATGAACTCTCTAAAACATTATTATGTGCAGTTTGTTTTAACCCCTTCAAGACCAAGCTAGTTTTCACCCTAAGGACCAAGCCACATTTTGCAAATCTGACATGTTTCACTTTATGTGGTAATAACTCTGGAACGCTTTTACTTATATAAGCGATTCTGAGATTGTTTTCTCGTGACATATTGTACTTCATGTTAGTGGTAAATATGAGTCAATATGTTTCACCTTTATTTATAAAAAATGACAAAATTTACTGAAAATTTGGAAAAATTCGCAATTTTCTAAATTTGAATTTCTCTGGTTCTCTGACAGACAGTGGTAACTTACAAAATAGTTATTACTTTACTTTTACCATATGTCTACTTAATGTTTGCATCATTTTGTAAATGTTATTTTATTTCTTTGGGATGTTAGAAGGCTTAGAAGTTTAGAAGCAAAATTTAATATTTTTCAGAACATTTCCAAAACCCACTTTTTAAGGACCAGTTCATGTCTGAAGTCACTTTGTGAGGCTTATATAATAGAAACCACCCAAAAATGACCCCACTTTAGAAACTACACCCCTCAAGGTATTCAAAACTAATTTTACAAACGTTGTCAACCCTTTAAGTGTTCCACCAGAATTAATGGAAAATGGAGGTGAATTTTTAAAATTTCACTTTTTTTGCAGATTTTTCCATTTAGATCCATTTCTCCTGCAATTCAGCATGGGTTAACAGCAAAATAAACCTTAATATTTGTTACCCTGACTCTTAAGTTTACAGAAACACCCCTTATGTGGTCATAAATTGGCGGCACAGCGGGGCTCAGAATGAAAGGAACACCGTGTGGCTTTTGGAAGGCAGATTTCGCTGGAATAATTTTCAAGCACCATGTCGCATTTGAAGACACCCTGAGGCACCCCAAACAGTGAAAAAAAAACAAAAGTGACCCCATTATGGAAAATACACCCCCCAAGGAATTTTTCAAGGGGTGCACTGAGCACTTGGGCCCAATAGCCGTTTCATGGAATTTAGAAAGACTTGGCAGTGAAAATGAAAAATTTTATATTTTACAAGAATATCTCGCTTTAGGCCCAAATTTGTAATTTTAACAAGAGGTATCAGGAGAAAATGCACCCCATATTCTGTTACCCATTTTCTCCAGAATACGTCAACACCCCATATGTGGTTGTAAAGTGATGTATGAGCACACAGCGGGGCTCAGAATGGGAGGAACACCGTGTGGCTTTAGGAAGGCAGATTTCGCTGGAATAATTTTCAGGCACCATGTCGCATTTGAAGACACCCTGAGGCACCCCAACAATGAAAGAACCCCCAAAGTGACCCCATTATGGAAAATACACCCCCCAAGGAATTTTTCAAGGGGTGCACTGAGCACTTTGGCCCAATAGCCGTTTCATGGAATTTAGAAAGGCTTGGCAGTGAAAATGAAAAATTTCATATTTTACAAGAATATCCCGCTTTAGGCCCAAATTTGTCATTTTAACAAGGGGTATCAGGAGAAAACGCACCCCATATTCTGTTACCCATTTTCTTCTGAGTACGTCAACACCTAATATGTGGTTGTAAAGTGCTGTATGAGCACACAGCGGGGCTCAGAATGGGAGGAACACTGTGTGGCTTTTGGAAGGCAGATTTTGCTGGAATAATTTTCAGGCACCATGTCGCATTTGAAGAAACTCACCCCAACAGTGAAAACCGCAAAATCGAGGCTCTAGGGGTGCCAGAACATAAAAGGAAATTGAAGGAATTGCCTCATTTAATAAAATAACACCTTTCAATGTATTCATCTAGGGGTATAATGGGAATTTTTAAGGTTCTCATTTTATTTTTATTTTTTTATTTTTTGGGGGGAGCTATTATTGGATTGCCAAATGGAAAAATGCTCAAATGAAAATGTCTTGCCATGGATTAATTAGTGAAATTGGTGAAATGGACTTAATGGATATCAGTGGAGGTGTGATAAACTTGAAAGCACTCTCCAATGCAGAGGCCCGGTTTAGAGGGGCAGGTCTGACAGTAGTGAGTGGTGTCTTTCCTAATACCTTTAACCGAGCAAACTCGACACCTTTTTTGGGGTCGCCTTTTTTTTTCTGTGGGGGAAAAGTACTCCAGGGAAATGCTGCCCACGTATTATTCTTGATACCCCAGAAGCACTGCTGGATGAAAAACTGCCCGCTCCTTCCTGAACGCCAAAAATCAATTTTTTTATTATTTTTTCCTGAAATTCCAAGAAGGTCCCCCCATGACCAGCTGTTCTGTGGATGACAAAGGCATTATATAGTGACACTTGGGTTAGGTACACAGCTATTTTTTTGTACCACACCTTAGATTTTCTTAAGGCACTGTAGGGCTGTAGTACCTGGTCTGAAAGATCCACTTCACCCATGAACTTGTTGTAATCCTGGATACACACAGGCTTGATGTTCTGCTCTGTGGTTCCTCGGACTGGGACTGGGGTGGACTGATCTGCATGGAGGGTAGTCAACACAAGAACATCCCGTTTGTCCTTGTATTTTAGCAGCATCGAATTTTCTGAGCAAACAGCCCTGCTTTCCCCACGACGCACTGTCTGATCTATAAAGGATTTAGGGAGCCCTTTTTGATTTCTTCTAATTGTGCCACATGTGCCTATGCCTCTGGCAGCAAGGCACTTCAGGAGAGGGACACTATTGTAAAAGTTGTCCAAATACAGATGGTATCCGTGGTCCAGCAGGGGGTGGACTAAATCCCATACTATCTTCCCACTTATACCCAGAATCGGGGGACAATCGGGTGGCTCAATTTTGGAATCTTTTCCCTCGTAAATACGAAAGCGCAGTGTATACCCGGATACACTTTCACAGGCCTTATACAACTTCACACCATACCTAGCCCTTTTATTGGGCAGGTACTGGCGGAAATGTAATCGGCCTTTGAAGTGGACCAATGATCATTCACTGAGAGACATTTTTGGGGGGTATATACTTGACCAAATTTGGAATTGTGGTCAACCACTGGCCTAATTTTAAAGAGTCTGTCATAACTGGGGTCGCTTGGGGGTTGGCATTCATTATTATTGCTGAAGTGTAAGAATCTTAGAAGAGCTTCGAAACGGGCCCGGGGCATGGCAAGACAGTGAAGAGGGGTGTGATATAAAATATCTTTGTTCCAATACGAACGTATTGTTGTTTTTTTTTAAAATGCCCATGCTTAGGAGAAGTCCCCAAAACCTTTGCATTTCAGTCGTGTTAGTAGGGGTCCATTTGCGGGGCCTTGAGAGATAACTGTCTGGATGGGAGGCAATAAATTGCTCTGCATATATATTTGTTTGTTCCACCATTAAGTTAATTAGGTCATCAGTGAAGAATAATTGGAAAAATTAATTTCACTGAAACCTGTTCTATCTACATTGATGCCTGGAGTGGCTGTAAATTCAGGCACCTGGGGCACATAGTTATCTGCGGGGATCCACGAAGAGTCACTTGTACGGGGCTGCGATTGCGCACTACCCCTAGGACGCCTACGAGGGGGTTCATCATTAGATGAATCATCTGAGGAAGATGAAACTAAAAATGTCACTTCATCTCCACTGTTGGTGTCAGTGTCCTCAAAAAGTATGGCATATGCCTCTTCGGCAGTGAAAAGCCGTTTAGTCATTTTAAACTGTAAACTAACTTAGATTTTTTTTGTCACTTGGAAATTATTGACAGGTGTCACAGGTAGCACAGATGGCTGGCAATGAGCCAGGGGTCTAATATGGGGCACAGAGTAGTGCCAATATCCTTACTGGGGCAGAAAAGGGGTTAATGTATTATTTTACAGTATTAGGTGGCACAAATCCACATGGGGCATAAGAGACTTATATTTTACAGAATGGTGCCACTCAAGCACAGGACACGAGTATATACACACAGGAGGATGGCACACCTATTGCCGGTTATTTTTATTTATTTTTTATGTAACTTGGGAGTGTGTGACAGGTGTCAGACAAGCTAGTGTGACAGGTGTCTTTATTGAACGGACAAACTGGAGTCACAGGTGTCTTGACGGACGAACAGGCTGGAGTGACAGGTGTCTTGAAGGACGGACAGGCTGGAGTGACAGGTGTCTTGACGGGCAGACAGTTGTCAACGGACGGACAGGCTGGAGTGACAGGTGTCTTGACGGGCAGACAGAAGTGACAGGTGTCTGGATGAGGTGATGATGAGAGGACTGAACAGGACTAATCTCACTGACTGGGGCAAATCAGGCACAGAAGAGTGGCAAATCGGTACTGAAGGGGTTAATTAGGGGTTAATTATGTACCAAGCAAGGGATGAGGCACAGAACTGACTACAGATGACAGATGACAGGCTGTTGATGAGGCACAGAACTGATCTGTGTCACTGACTGGGGCACAGAAGCAGCTTTTCCGCACAAAAGGGGTTAATTCGATCTGGTAGGCAGCTTTTCACAGCAGCTTTTCACACTCTCTCCTTCTCTGATCGCTTCCCTGACAGGAATTAGGACGATCAGAGAAGGAGAAGCACATAGTTCCTCCCTAACCCCCCCTTTCCTGCCCCGATGCGCTGCGATTGGTCCCTCTGCAGTATTGGACCAATTACAGCGATCGCGGGCGGGTCAGATCTCCGATGCAGTTCCCGCCGGAGTCTCTGGTTGCCTAGCAACCCCAGCACGCTGGCTTCACTGAACCTTCAGCGCTTCGCTCCCTGCGCTGACAGAGAAAGCCGATCACGTACATGCACGTGGGGATGCGGTGAGGCACCACATTCCCCCACGTACATGTACGTGATGTTGCGTGAAGGGGTTAAAGGATATACAATGGCATGCAAAAGTTTGGGCGCCCCTGATCAAAATTACTGTTACTGTGAACAGTTAAGCAAGTTGAAGATGAAATGATCTCCAAAAGGTATAAAGTTAAAGATGACATATTTCCTTTGTATTTTAAGCAAAAACAATTTATTTTCTTCTTTTACTTTTTTTAAATAACAAGGAAAAGGTCCCGAATCAAAAGTTTGGGTACTCTGCAGGGTTAGTACCTAGTAGCTCCCACTTTGACAAGTATCTCAGCTTGTAAACACGTTTTGAAGCCAGCCAAGAGGCTTTCAATTCTTGTTTGAGGGATTTTCATCAATACAGTCAAAGCAGGTTCTATAAAGATATGGTTGGATGAGTTTGGTGTGGACAAACTTGACGGCCCACACAGAGTCCTAAACGCAACCCTATCAAGTAACTTTGGAATGAACTAGAATGGAGTTTGCAACCCAGGTCCTCTTGTATAAAATCAGTGACTGACCTCCCAAAAGCATATTCAAAAACATATTAATGATGTATTTATTCACACATGCACAACCACAAATCATAGTCTACGTCCCAGCTGAGTATATTGAAGATATATATATATATATATATATATATATATATATATATTTACCAACATAGTCCACAGCACGGTATAAAGATGATATATTTATTCATGCAACCACAACCATACAGAGTCTGGTAGATTGAGTAGACTGAAGTCTACAGTATGTAAATACTGGGTGGCTATAGGAGGTTGCTATAATGTTGTCCATGTGTAAATAAAAAGAATATTTCCATATAATTACTGTCCCCAAAATCTCAGCGTGGACTGAATTTGGTCATAAGGTAAAATATAAATTAGAATATTTTTTGTGTTTCTAAATTTGAGCACAACTTACAGAAAAAGTAAAAAAAAAACTCTTCTTAAGACTGCTCACCACGGTGCCTATTTCCAAGATGCCATCTGAAAACTGCGGATTTGTTGCAGTGTCTTGACTTGGGTACTTTCACACTAGCGGCAGAGGAGACTGGCAGGCTGTTTCGGTGGGTAAACAGCCTGTCGGATCCGTCCTGCCGCTAGTTTATGTGTGCCCCTGGACTGCCGCTTCGCCCCTATTGGGTATAATGGGCGCAGGGGCGGTGTTCCAGCGGCAACACAGCAGCGCACGGCTAGAGACAGCCGGACTAAAAGTACTGTGAAACTAGCCTAAGGTGTGAAACACTTGCAAAAGAGAAATTCTTCAGCTTTTGTTCTAACTATATTATATTTTAGTGTACACACAGAAATATAGAAATGACTTACCTCTGCGACAATTCCTTGTGGAGGTGATGTGCCACCCACAGAAGATGAACAGAGATTGCACTTTATAAAGAATATAAGACCCCCTCCATTCTGCAGCCATGTTCTAGTGGGATTACTAAATCCCCATGACATCTCATTAAACTGTCTTGAAGTTTCATCACTTGACTATAACTTACTGAATTACTTTGGATTAACCTTTAATAAACCATTTTGTACAGTATTGTAACGGTCGCGTACACACACACACACACAGGGGGGAGGGAAGTGACCACTGCGCTCCACCCTTACCCCTGGCCCTGCCTACTTGCCTCGCGAGTCCTAATGACAGGGGACAACTGGACGGCAATCCCTAACTTGGAATAAGTGCAGGGATGACAGACAGACAAACAACAGGACGTGAACGGACCGAGTCAATACCAGGAAAGCTACAAAGTACAAATGGAGCAAGCAGAGAATTGTCAGGAGAAGCCGGGGTCATAAATACCAGGAGAGACGTGAAGTACCAAAGGAGTCAGCAGAGGATCGTCAGGAGGAGGCCGGGGTCAAATACCAGGAGAGCAGCAAAGTACACAAGGAGCAGGCAGAGGATCGTCAGGAATTCAGCAGGAGGTAAGTACACCAGGAAAGACCAAATCACAGGTGGAACCTAAATTAACAGGCAACCTGTGGCCAGCAGGCTGCCTGCATTTATAGTGGGGAGTGAGGGTCATGTGACGTGGCCAGCGTCACATGACCAACAGACCAACCAGTCGAGCACCAAGTGATCAGCTCGGCGCTCAAGGCAGACTAGGAGCAGGGAGCCACCCAGCTAGTAAATCCACCCTGGGAATGAGGTCAAACACAGATCCTCATTCCCAAAGCTAAGCAACAGTTCTGCGGGCAATGGGGGACCGAGTGCACCTTCGGAACCCTGTTACAGTACCCCCCCTTTTACGAGGGGCCACCGGACCCAAGACTTCAGGCGATGGCTTTTCAGGGTGTTCTAAATGAAATTTTCGAACAAGTCTAGGAGCATGAACCTCCCTGGCAGGTACCCAAGATCTCTCTTCAGGTTCATACCCCTTCCAGTGAATCAGGTATTGCAAGGAATTACGCATCTTCCTGACATCCACTATTTTAGACACCACATACTCGACAGCATCATTAACAAGAACCGGCGGAGGCGAGGCTTTTGATGGTACTACCGGTTCAAAATATTTTTTAAGTAGAGACTTATGGAACACATTATGAATGTGGAATGACTCGAGCAGCTCCAACCTAAAAGATACCGGGTTAATCACCTCTGTGATCTTACAGTATATGGTCCAATAAAACGATGAGCAAACTTTTTAGAATCTACCTTAAGAGAGAGATTCTTGGAGGACAACCATACCTTATCCCCAACCTGAAAATTCACCCCCCTTGAACGTCTCCTATCGGCCTTGAGTTTCTGAGAACTTTGAGCCTTTTCTAAGTTCGATTGAACCCGGGCCCAAACTGTGCACAGTTCAGAGGAGAGCCTATCCGCCTCAGGGTTAGAGGAGGAGACGGATGACCCAGAATGAAAACGGGGATGGAAACCATGGTTACAAAAGAAAGGCGAAACCCCAGCAGAAGAATTGACACGGTTATTCAAAGCAAATTCAGCCAATGGAAGAAATTTCACCCATAATTGCTGGTCATCAGCAACATACGACCTCAAGAATTGTTCGACAGACTGATTAAGGCGTTCAGTCTACCCATTACTCTCAGGGTGGTAGGCAGAGGAAAAAGACAATGAAATTTTACATTTTTGACAGAAGGCCCTCCAGAATTTGGACACAAACTGCACACCCCTGTTAGAAACAATATTTTCCGGGATACCATGCAATCGAACAATTTCTTTCACAAAAATAGATGCCAGGGTTTTGGCATTTGGGAGTTTAGACAGGGGAATGAAATGGACCATCTTGCTAAACCTATCGACCACTACCCAAACTACAGTCTTACCCTCCGCCGGCGGTAGGTCAGTTATAAAGTCCATCGAGATATGGGACCAGGGTCTACTGGGAATGGGTAGGGGTCGTAGGTTACCAGCAGGGCGAGTCCTAGGTGTCTTGGACCTGGCACAAACCTCACAGGCTGACACGTAGGACTTTACATCCCTAGTTAGAGTGGGCCACCAATAAGATCTAGAAACCAGATCCTTAGTGCCCTAAACACCCGGATGTCCACAAAAGGCAGAATCGTGAGACTCACCCAACAGCTGGAGACGAAATTGTACGGGAACAAACAACTTATCTGTTGGGGTGGATACCGGTGCCAGATGTTGTTCAGACCTAATGCGAGCCGAGATATCCTGGGTAAGAGCTGCTAAGAAGATTTTTGCTGGTAGGATGGATTCAGGTGGTACCTCAGTAGGTTGAAAATCCTGGAAGCTCCGAGATAATGCGTCCGCCTTCACATTTTTACTTCCCGGCCTGAACGTGATGGAAAAATCAAAACGAGTAAAAAACAGAGCCCATCTGGATTGACGGGGATTCAACCTCTTAACAGACTCGAGAAACATAAGGTTTTTATGGTCAGTGACAACAGTTACACAATTTCCTGGAGAAGAAGTCACATGGTCTCAGATTAGTGAGGCTAGCAGGACCTTGTGAAAGGACTGCTCCTGCGCCGTCCTCGGACGCATCCACCTCCACAATAAAAGGTTTCTCCTGATCAGGCTGGATCAGAATGGGAGCGCTACTGAATGCCTTTTTTAATTTTTCAAATGAAGAAATGGCCTCAGTAGACCAATTCTCCAAATCCGCCCCTTTCTTAGTAAGGTCAGTCAACGGTTTAGCAATTACGGAAAAATTCATAATAAATTTACGATAGTAATTGGCGAAACCTAAGAACCGTTGTAAGGCCTTTAAGGATGAAGGTCTTACCCATTCCTTAATATCTAGTACCTTACCAGGATCCATCTTGAAGGCGTGAGGAGTCAGAACATGCCCTAGAAACAGAATCTCCTGTACACCAAAGACACATTTCTCTTGTTTAGCGGATAGCTGATTCTCCCTCAACACCTCTAATACTTGTTTAACATGAGACACATGGGATTCGAAGTCAGGAGAGAATATCAAAATGTCGTCAAGATAGACAATAACAAATTTACCTAAGAACTCCCTAAGAATGTCATTCATGAAGTTTTGGAACACAGCTGGGGCATTGCTGAGTCCAAAAGGCATCACCTGATATTCAAAGTGTCCTACCGGAGTATTGAACGCCGTCTTCCATTCGTCTCCCTCCTTGATTCGGATTAGATTGTATGCCCCTTTCAGGTCAATTTTGGAAAACCAGGTTGCCCCCAGAACCTGGTTAAATAAATCCGGAATCAATGGGAGGGAGTATCTATTCTGGACAGTGATTTTATTTAATCTCCGGTAATCGATACATGGCCTAAGACCACCATCTTTTTTCTTAACGAAGAAAAACCCGGCCCCCATAGGAGAGACAGAAGGTCTAATATGCCCTTTACCAAGGCTCTCCTTAATATAATCTTCCATGGCCTTGCGTTCGGGCATAGAAAGATTATAAATGCGTCCTTTAGGAAACTTGGCCCCCTCTACTAGCTCTATGGTACAATCATAAGGTCTATGGGGGGGTAGAACCTCCGGGGTTGGTGATGAGAATACATCAGAATATTCTCTAACAACAGAGGGTAAAGTATCAGACTTTGCTGAGACCCCAGCCTGTACCACGGACAAGCACGAGTCACACTTAGGCCCCCATCTCACCAACTCCCCATTGGACCAATCTATAGTGGGGTTATGTAGTCAGGGCCAAGGCAACCCTAGTACCACCTCAGCAGGTAGGTTCTCCAGGACTAGAAGCGAACATCTCTCTGAGTGGCACACACCCACGGTTAGAGAAATCTCTGAGATACATAAGCTCACCGTACCACCAATAAGAGGAGTAGCATCAATAGCCATGACATGGATAGGAGTTGGTAAGGCAAACATAGGAATACCCAATCTTACAGCATACTCAGAGTCAATAAAGCTAGCCGCTGAGCCAGAATCAATAAAGGCCTTACCCGGCCATTTATCTACTCCCAGAGAAATCGTAATGGGTACCGAAAGCTTACATTTAGAAAATTCAGGGTGTACCTGGTCTTTAGGTTGCCTTGCTTTAGGAGACTTGACAGAGAGGACCTTCTTAGGACACTGGTTGATCCAATGGTCAGGATCTCCACAGTAAAAGCATTCTCCACGTCTGCGGCGAAGATTCCCTTGGGTCATGCCAACCTGCATGGGTTCCTCGGTGGAGACCTCAGCATTGTCTCTGGGATAGGCCTCTGGCTGGACCACCATCTGGGAAGAGAACTGTTGTTCCTGTCGTCTCTCTCTAACCCGTCGGTCAAGTCGGACAACAAGGGTCATCATCTCCTCTAAGGTCTCTGGAAGTTGATAACTGACCAGAAGATTCTTTAATTTATCAGACAGACCTGACCTGAACTGACTCTTCAGGGCTGGTTCGTTCCATCCTGAGGGGACACACCACCTTCTGAATTGGGTGCAATAATCCTCCGCTGGTAAATTGCCCTGAACCAGTGCCTTTAGAGCCGTCTCGGCTACTAGAGCCCTGTCTGGTTCATCATAGAGGGTACCCAGGGCCTGAAAGAACCCCTCCACAGAATATAAACAACTGGCACCAGCAGGTAAAGAGAACGCCCAGTCCTGGGGATCACCCTGTAATCGGGAAATGATAATGCCCACGCGTTGACTCTCGGGGCCAGAGGACACGGGGCGCAAACGGAAGTAAAGTTTGCAACTCTCCTTAAAAGAGAGAAACTTCTTCCGGTCTCCAGAAAAGGGTTCTGGGAGCTTAATTTGGGGCTCAAAATGCAGACTGGAGGCCTGAGGAGTGGAAGAACCTTGCCCTAACTCAAAAGAACTGAGTTTTTCCCCTAACTCCTGCACCCTCTGCGTCAGATTAGAGACATGGTCAGTCAGGGTCACCAGAGGATTCATAATACAGTGGTTATTGGGCCTGTTAATCTGTAACGGTCGCGTACACACACACACAGGGGACAGGGAAGTGACCACTGCGCTCCACCCTTACCCCTGGCCCTGCCTACTTGCCTCGCGAGTCCTAATGACAGGGGACAACTGGACGGCAATCCCTAACTTGGAATAAGTGCAGGGATGACAGACAGACAAACAACAGGACGTGAACGGACCGAGTCAATACCAGGAAAGCTACAAAGTACAAATGGAGCAAGCAGAGAATTGTCAGGAGAAGCCGGGATCATAAATACCAGGAGAGACGTGAAGTACCAAAGGAGTCAGCAGAGGATCGTCAGGAGGAGGCCGGGGTCAAATACCAGGAGAGCAGCAAAGTACACAAGGAGCAGGCAGAGGATCGTCAGGAATTCAGCAGGAGGTAAGTACGCCAGGAAAGACCAAATCACAGGTGGAACCTAAATTAACAGGCAACCTGTGGCCAGCAGGCTGCCTGTATTTATAGTGGGGAGTGAGGGTCATGTGACGTGGCCAGCGTCACATGACCAACAGACTAACCAGTCGAGCACCGAGTGATCAGCTCGGCGCTCAAGGCAGACTAGGAGCAGGGAGCCACCCAGCTAGTAAATCCGCCCTGGGAATGAGGTCAAACACAGATCCTCATACCCAAAGCTAAGCAACAGTTCTGCGGGCAATGGGGGACCGAGTGCACCTTCGGAACCCAGTTACAAGTATATTGCTTTAGCATATGGCACATTATTCTCTAGAATATGTGATGTTGGTATTTTCAAGAGTTTACTTGACAGCCTGGATGAGCTGAGCCAATAAGTGCCGCAGCAGGCAGGTAGGTGCCCTTGCAGAATGAGCAGAACGTGAATCTGTGTTGGACTGTGAATGAGGGTGGATGGATCTTGCAGTGTCTGACAGAAAAACGATCTTAGGGACAGTCAAAAGTCACAATCAGGCTTATTTTCTACTGCCAGGTACATTGAAACAGAAAGGCTAGAATTAGAAAGAAGAAGAATTGTGTAGAGTAGGAAAAGGCGGGGAAAGCTGTCAGCCAGGGAGTGAGAAGTGAGGAGCTGAGGCTTGGTGTGCGTGGCAGTACGTTCTAGCTGCATTTACTGCCTTACAACACAGCAGCAGCTGCTGCAGAAACTCAAATGCAGCTACCTGCAAGAACATTGTTTTCATAATTATTATTTTTTTTTCATTTTAACAGAATTTTTTTTGGGTGGGGGAGGAAAAGCTCAAAACTGTACAACACATGTTTTACAATCCAGAAGATAGATGTCGCATTTGAAATCTCAGTGAAAACACCTAAAATACTAGTCCAAACTCAGGGCATCTCGACATTTCTTTTGTTTAACTTTAGGAAAATAGCATACGTGACACAGCGTTCCTCTTGCTCCTACTCCTTGCAACCCCAGAGAAGGTTTTCAGTGGAGTCCTCTCTGTCTACACTGCCCCTTCCTAGTGGGGCGCCTTCCTTTTTCCTAAGAAATGGCAAGAAAACTATATCACACCCTATGGCAGACAGCCAAGAGAGTCTGCCTGATAACAACTTGTGTAAGAGCACTCACTGTTTGGGCTGCCCTGAGGAGGAGGTTCAGGAGGAGGCTGGGGACCCCATGTATAGTTGTGTTGGTGGTGGTAATGGTAGCACCCATAGCCACGGCATTGGTGGTGGGGGCAGTGACAGTGGCAGTTGGGTCAAATACAGAGCAGGAGAGGGAGGGCAAGGAGCCCACCAAGATATCTCACAGTCTGATAGAACCAGCAGGGAGGATGAGGACTCCGATGATGATTGTGTGCTGGACAGGACTTGGGAGGTGGATCGGGGTGCTGAGGGGGAGGCAACATCAGTGGAGAATGGAGGTGGCGGCAGCCGCAGCAATAAAGAGCAGAAGCGACGTACCTCCCAAAGAACAGCCAGGGCCACATCTGCTTTGGGATCTGGTGATGCCGCTGACCCTGTGGGTGGGTTAGGCCCAAAACATGCCAGAGCCAAGCCAAGCTCAGCCACCCCTAGCTTTGTGCAAGCAACTTCCGTATGGCATTTTTTCTCCACCAGGTGGGCACACAAAACCACAGCTGTGTGCAAGATCTTCAGGATTAAAATAATCTGTGTGTGTGCCGACACAATCGTAGGTACCAGAGGTCTATTTCACCTACCTGGCGACACTGAAATTAGTTGGCAGTCCCATACCATATGTAAAAAAATTCCTTGCTGCCTCTTCATCTCCTATTTACTGACATTTTTCGACAGTTACTGTGTAACCACCTTGCATCTGAATCTGGGTCAGGTCATTGCCTATCTTGGCTTAGTTAATTTAGGGAAGAGCTGTTGATTGCTTAATCTTTATATGTCCAGACCTTTTGCTTCTCTTGTTACTGAGGATAGCATATGCCCTGTGCATTTGTTTCCAGAGTCTTAGTATCTTTTTGTAGTCTATTGATTTGGGTGAATATATCCTGGGACCTGTGGTCCTCTCGCCTTTCATTGCTGTCAGCATTTAAGTTTGATGTTTCTCTGTGATTCTGTTATTGTCTGTTTGCTAAATTGTTTTTTGTTTTTCCTGAGTTTTTTTTTATTTGTCTTGGTTGCATTTCTGAGTTGTATTTCAGAGAATGGTTTATCAAATCTTTTTTTATTTTTATAACTGTCATTCATCTGCTCTCAAGCAGTATGCTATTACCATCTCCTGTCTACTCTATTGCAGGGCTCCCATCTCTTTCATCTATGGCCAGATATGTTTCTTGTGACCATCTGATATTTGTGCAGTTCAGCTCTGCTTTAAGTCCTGTGAGTATCTAAGTATTAAGAGAGACTGTCAGTACTTGGTAAAGACAACTGCTCTAGGTGAAGTCCAGTTCTTCAGTCTTGTGAACAACCAATGTTTGCCAACACAAACCTGTTTGCCAACATAAAACACTTCCTTCCCAAACACACACACACTCCTCATGCCCTCTCTTATTCTCATCTATTAACACTTTCTCTGCTTCTCCTTACTGCTGGTGATATCTCTCCAAATCCAGGACCCCCTCAGCAAATCCCCACTATCACCTCCATGTCCCACTACAAATCTCCTTCTACAAATTTCTCCAACCCCTTAAACCTAATAACCATTCCTCTGACCCCTGCTCCTTTGGTTCCTCTTGCAGGAGCATTATGGAACGCGCGCTCTGTCTGTAACAAACTGTCATACATTCATGAACTGTTCATCTCCCAAAACCTTTCCTTTCTGGGTCTCACTGAAACATGGCTGACACCCTCAGACACCTCCTCCCCTGCTGCACTCTCTTATAGTGGATTTCAATTCACTCACACCCCCAGCCCCGGCTGCAAACATGGTGGAGGAGTTGGTCTCCTCCTATCAGACACCTGCTCCTACAGCCCAATTCCACTGCCACCCTCCATTACGCTCACCTCATTTGAAGTACACTCTGTTCGCATCTACTCTCCCTCCAACCTTCAAGTAGCCGTCATTTACCGCCCTCCAGGCCCAGCCACCATCTTTCTTGACCACTTTAACACCTGGCTACTACACTTTCTTTCTGCCGACATCCCCACTATCATCATGGGTGACTTCAACATCCCTATTGACACATGCCACTCGGCCGCCTCTAAACTCCTGTCACTCTCTTCCTCCTTCGGCCTATCACAGTGGTCTTCAGTTCCCACCCACAGAGATGGTCACACTCTGGATCTGATCTTTACCCGCCTCTGCTCCCTATCTAACCTTTCTAATTCGCCTCTCCCCCTATCCGACCACAACCTACTCACCTTCTCTTCACTGGTCTCTTCTGCTGCTCCCCCGGTCCACACACTAACACACCCCCGCAGGAACCTTAAACATCTCGACTTTCACTTGCTTTCCGACTCTCTTCTCCCACTCTCTACCATCTGTTCCCTCCTAGACCCAGAAGCTGCTACCACCCTATATAACACCACAATAAGTACAGCTCTGGACACTGTTGCCCCCCTCACACACAACAAACCCGAAAAATCAACAGACAACCCTGGCACACCAACCTGACCAAAAAACTCAGACAAGCTTCCAGGGCTGCTGAGCGGCAATGGAAGAAATCCCATTCAAATGATCATTTCACCACATACAAGCAATCCCTCCTCATATTTAAATCCTCACTCGCTGATGCAAAACAGGCCTACTTCTCATCTCTCATATCTTCCCTGTCACACAGCCCTAAACAACTTTTTAGCACTTTTAACTCCCTTCTCCGCCCCCCAGCGCCCCCACCCTCTCCTCTCTTCTCAGCTGAGGACTTTGCCAAATATTTCAAACAAAAGATAGTCAACATCAGAGAAAGCTTCACCACACAGTCCCCACAGACCCCCTACGAAACGGCTCGGTCCCCTTCTCCCAAAACCTGCTTCTCCACCATTACAGAAGAAAAACTCTCCTCTCTACTCTCCAAATCTCATCTGACCACCTGTGCACTTGACCTAATCCCATCCCACCTCATCCCTAACCTCACCACAGTGTTTATCCCAGCCCTAACTCATCTCTTCAACCTATCACTAAACTCTGGTGTCTTCCCCTCTGCTTTTAAACATGCTACGATTACACCCATCCTCAAAAAGCCTTCACTTGACCCATCTTCCTTGTCCAGTTATCGCCCCATATCACTTCTTCCGTATGCCTCAAAGCTACTTGAACAACATGTCCATTCAGAACTGTCCTCCCACCTCTCCTCCTGCTCCCTCTTTGACCGCCTACAATCTGGCTTCCGACCCCACCACTCGACCGAGACTGCCCTTACCAAAGTCACCAATGACCTACTGACAGCCAAAACCAAGAAACAATACTCTGTCCTCCTTCTCCTTGACCTGTCCTCTGCCTTCGACACTGTTGACCACTCCCTTCTGTTGCAAACTCTCTCATCTCTTGGCATCACCGATCTGGCCCTCTTCTGGATCACATCATACCTCACAGACCGGACGTTTAGCGTCTCCCACTCTCGCACCACCTCCTCGTCTCATTCCCTCTCTGTTGGTGTCCCGCAAGGCTCTGTCCTAGGACCCCTGCTCTTCTCTATCTACACCTTTGGCCTGGGACAGCTCATAGAGTCCCATGGCTTTCAGTATCACTCCTACGCTGACGACACACAAATCTACCTCTCTGGTCCAGAAATCACCACCTTACTATCAAGAATCCCACAATGTCTATCTTCTATATCATCCTTCTTCGCCTCTCGCTTTCTAAAACTTAACATGGATAAGACAGAATTCATAATCTTTCCCCCATCTTGTTCAACCCCCTCAACAGACCTATCTATCATGATCAATGGCTGCACACTCTCCCCGGTCAACAAAGTCCGCTGCCTTGGAGTGACCTTGGATTCTGCACTTTCCTTCCGACCGCATATCCAAGCTCTTTCCACCACCTGCCGCCTCCAACTCAAAAACATCTCCCGCATCCGTGCTTTCCTTAACTTTGAATCTGTGAAAATTCTTGTACATGCCCTCATTATCTCTCGCCTAGACTACTGCAACATTCTCCTCTGTGGCCTTCCATCTAGCACTCTCGCACCCCTCCAATCTATCCTCAACTCTGCTGCCCGACTAATACACCTCTCCCCCTATTACTCCTCTGCCTCTCCCCTCTGCCAATCCCTTCACTGGCTCCCCATTGCCCAGCGAATTCACTTCAAAGTACTAACAAATACATACAAGGCCGTCCATAACCTGTCCCCTCCCTACATCTCTGAGCTACTTTCCAGATACATCCCCACACGCACTCTTCGATCCTCACAAGACCTCCTTCTCTCCTCTCCTCTTATTGCCTCTTCCCACAATCGACTCCAAGATTTCTCCCGTGCATCCCCCATACTCTGGAACTCGCTACCCCAACATATCAGACTCTCACCTACATTGGAATCCTTCAAAAGAAACCTGAAAACCCACCTCTTCAGACAAGCCTACAACCAGTGACCCCGCTGCCTCTATACCGCCATGACCAACTTAACTCGCACCTACTGTGTCCTTCACCCATACCATGTAGATTGTAAGCCCTCACGGGCAGGGCCCTCTCTCCTTCTGTACCAGTTTGTAACTTGTCTTGTCTTGTTTATGATTAGTGCAATTGTCTGTATTATGTATGTGCACCGCTTATCATATGTACAGCGCTATGGAATGAATGGCGCTTTAATAATAAATAATAATAATAATAATAATAATAATAAAAGGTACATGATGCATCAGGAACATCAGTACATTGTAAATAATAACCTGTACTTGGATGAGCTATACCTAGTAAAGGCACCTCTTTACCAAGAACGGGGATCAGAACTTCCTCATTCTTGGGATCGGTGAAGTCTTTATTGGTCTGATCGTAATTGACATGACATAAAAGCAGGCATGGACTGATAATCTGTCTTATCTGGCAGATTCCTGGTGGGCTGGTCTGTCAGGAGTCCGCCTGACATGATAAAACATGGAATGAACTCATGATGCAAACTCTGCAGCATGAGTGCAGTTCTGAGGCTATGAGGGCTCAAGTATCTGTGATCACATCATCAAAACATACCATAAACCCCCTGAGAGTACAGGAACTGCACTAATAATCAGTGCAGTTCCAAGGTTAGGAGGGCTCACGAGTACAGGAACTACACTGATAATGCTCTAGCTCCAAGGTTAGGAGGGTGCAGGACCTAGCTGCGATGTCATCATCATGGGTCCTTCATCCCCTGAAAGTATGGAGGGGAACTGCAGGAGAAGAATCTCCCTCCAGCTCCAGACTCATTGCTCCCCGCTCCCGTCCTGTCAGTCTGCAAGAGAAATGAAAAATGTAACCCCTTCCTGACATCTGCCATACATGTACAGGAGATGTTGGGTCTTTAAAGAAGGTGCTGAGCTGGTTCCAAGTCTGTGCTTGGTGATAATACCAAGGCATCTGAGTGGACAAATACGGGGAGTGTTGATGAGATTGCAGGAGCTGTTCAGTTGCTATGGCAGCCTCAGACCTTTTAAGGCCTTCGACGTCGGTCATAGCGAAGTTCCAGTCAAGCTCACAGGCAGGGCTTCATAGGAACGTAGCGATTCTCCCATAGTAACAATCAGACGATCGCATGGTAAACTCCCCTAAGGAGACTAAAAATAAATGTGGAAAAAGAAAAACGTTTTAAATATAGATATAAAAAAACTAAAATATAAAGATCATTGGTATCGCCATGTTCCAAAATGCCCGTACTGTTAAAATATTAAAATATTTATCCGGAACAGTGAATGGCATCGCTGAAAAAAATAATCAAAACAGCGTATTCCCCATTTTTTAAACATAAAGTGGCACATATATTAAGAACAGTGTTTTAGACTCCGGTCTTAATAAGCCCTATACCCAGGGGCGTAACTAGAAGTGACTGGGCCCCACAGCAAATATTTGTAAGGGCCCCTCCAGCGTGCTTCGCACCTCCCTCCTCCTGTGTAAACCATACTCCTTTGGCACAGTGTAGCGGTATACTGTATATTGTGTGGCACAGTGTAGCGGTATACTGTATATTGTGTGGCACAGTGTAGCGGTATACTGTATATTGTGTGGCACAGTGGATGCTATATGTGTATAACATAAACATATTTCACATGAAAACTTACAGTTACTTGGCTTGGCCCTTGGGGATCTTGGACGCCACTTCCACACTTTGGCCGGGGGGCTCGGCGGAGCTGATGTTGTGCTTTATCCTAATGAGAAAGATTTCATAATAAGGATTTGGAGAAGGGGCAGAGGGATAGCAGAGCAGGGAGAGGCTGGTGCTGCTACTAGGGGGTCATACCATGGGGAAGTAATAAAGTGCACTATAATGCCCCCCCCCCCAGTAGTAATAATTCTCCTTATAATGTGACCTTATAATACCCCCTTGTAATGCCCCCAGTTGAGCTAATGTCCCCATAGTGCCCCCATAGTGCCCCCATAATGTCCCAGTATAAAATACCCCTATATAGTGCCCCCAGTAAATTCCCCCATAGTGCTCCTCTCCCCCTTCCTGCTAGGGCCCCCCATAATGTACCAGTATAAAATGCCCCATATATAGTGCCCCAGTAGATGCCCCTCAGTGTCCGGCCTCTGATAGGCTGCCGGCCTAGTGTCCCCCATAATGCCCCCCAATAATGTGCCAGTAAGTGTCCCCATAGATGCCCCCCCATCATGTGCCAGTATCATGTGCTTCTTTCCTCCCCCCCACATGACCCAGTATCATAGTGCCATCCCCCCCCCACAAAAAAAGTGCCAGTATCAAGTGCCTCTCTCCCCCCCCCATGTGCCAGTATCAGGTGCCTCTCCCCCCCCCCCATGTGCCAGTATCAGGTGCCAACCCCCTCTCCTCCCCAGGTGCCAGTATCAGGTGCCAACCCCTCTCCCCCCCCATGTGCCAGTATCAGGTGCCTCTCCCCCCCACATGTGCCAGTATCAGGTGCCAACCCCCCAGGTGCCAGTATCAGGTGCCAACGCCTCTCCCCCCATGTGCCAGTATCAGGTGCCTCTCCCCCCCCATGTGCCAGTATCAGGTGCCAACCCCCCCTCCCCCCCCAGGTGCCAGTATCAGGTGCCTATCTCCTCCCCCCCCCCCCCCACATGTCCCAGTATCATAGTGCCATCTCCCCCCCCCCAAAAAAAAAGTACCAGTATCAAGTGCCTCTCTCCCCCCCATGTGCCAGTATCAGGTGCCTCTCTCCCCCCCCATGTGCCAGTATCAGGTGCCAACCCCCCCTCCCCCCAGGTGCCAGTATCAGGTGCCAACCCCTCTCCCCCCATGTGCCAGTATCAGGTGCCAACCCCTCTCCCCCCATGTGCCAGTATCAGGTTCTTCTCTCCCCCCCCCCATGTGCCAGTATCAGGTGCCAACCCCCCCCAGGTGCCAGTATCAGGTGCCAACCCCTCTCCCCCCATGTGCCAGTATCAGGTGCCTCTCTCCCCCCCATGTGCCAGTATCAAGTGCCAACCCCCCCTCCCCCCAGGTGCCAGTATCAGGTGCCAACCCCTCTCCCCCCATGTGCCAGTATCAGGTGCCTCTCTCCCCCCCCCATGTGCCAGGATCAGGTGCCAACCCCTCCCCCCCCCCATGTGCCAGTATCAGGTGCCAACCCCCCCCCCCCCATGTGCCAGTATCAGGTGCCAACCCCCCTTCCCCCCCCAGGTGCCAGTATCAGGTGCCTCTCCCATGTGCCAGTATCAGGTGCCTCTCTCCCCCCCCACATGTGCTAGTATCAGGTGCCAACCCCCCCTCCCCCCCAGGTGCCAGTATCAGGTGCCTCTCTCCCCCTCCTCCCCAGGTGCCAGTATTTGGTGCCTCCCCCCATGTGCCAGTATCAGGTGCCAACCCTCCCCCCATGTGCCAGTATCAAGTGCCCGTCGCTCCCCCCATGGCAGTAACAGTCGGGTATTAAAAAAAATAAACACTTCTACTTACCTCCATGTCAGCGATGCAGCCTCTTCCTGTGTCCTGCCCTGTATGTCCATATATGGAGTCAGTGCTTGTATTTCAGAAAAGTTTCTGCTGGGATTCGAACCCACGACCTTCTGTATCAGAGGCAAAGCATTTAACCACAAGACCATAACAGCTGCCTTGCTGCTGATTGAAAAAATATGAGACTTCTACTGTTATAGCTGGCTAAGTGTACATCTATACACATGACAGTTGCTCATATATAGCGATATAGCAGAGCTGAGTGTGCTGTGACAGCTGTCATATAGAGATATAGCAGTGCTGGGTGTGTTGGGGCAGCTGTCATGTGTATAGATGTACACTTAGCCAACTATAACAGTAGAAGTCTCATATTTTTTCAATCAGTTGTAATGCAGCCTTTATGGTTGTGAGGGTAAATGCTTTGCCTCTGATACACTCAGACATTGGAGGTTGTGGGTTCGAATCCCAGACACATCAGAAGACTTTAGGAGACAGTAAGATTAGATCACATTAGCGAGGGGGCCTGGTCAGCTGCTGTGAAGGGGCCCTGAACATTAAGACATCGATATTTAACTAACTTGAAAATAAACTGTCACACACGCTGCCGGGACGCCGGGCCCCCTTGGCAACCCGGGCCCCGAAGCAGCTGTTTCCCCGGTAGTTACGCCACTGCCTATACCTGGCAGTGGATCCACCAGAGTTATGAAGAGGAGCAAATGCTAAATGAGAAGGGTCTCCCTTTCCCCGCCCACGCCATGTCCACTTTTTTAGACTTGGCATGAGCAGGGAGAAGTCGCAGCGCAAAGGACCTTTGTACGGCGATGTGTACCAGAAATACGCCTAATTTAGGCGCATTTCTGTTTAATAAATAACCCTCCAAAGTTTTTCTTTTTTAAAAGCTGTAATCACTGTAATTGTAGCGACCTGCAGAATGAACTTGAGATGTAAATTTTACCACATAGGAAACACCATAAAATGAAACCCATAAAACTATTTCAGAATTGCTTTTTTTTCCAATTCCACCCCATTTACAATTTCTTTCCAGCCCTGTTTTGGTGCTGTTGGGGATATTTTGTGCTGCACAGTGGTATCAGATGCTACTGGGGAGGTATTTTTTGCTGCATGTTGGTATTTAGTTGGTGAGGCACGGTGGTATCGGGTGCTGCTGGGGAGATCTTTTGGGCTGTACTGTGGTATTTATTCCGAACTGATGGGGAGATATTTTGTGCTTCACATGCTACTGTGGAGGTATTTATCATGGTATGTGGTGCTAATGGGGAGGGTAATGTATGTTCCTAAGCATATGAGTAGGCATTTCTGTGGTCCACTTTTCATTTTTGCATTGATGGTTTGCCTAGGGGCAAAGAAACTTCACTGCAGCATGCATTGTGCAACGACTATTTTTTACACAATATCATATGTGGGTTGGTGCTGTTTGTGTGTCAGGACTGCTTTGTAATCCCAGGCCGGCCCTGAAAGCATGCATGGGAAATGAACACCCTAGTGACTAGCCTGTTTTGGGCCTTAATCGCCTCAAATTTTAAAAAATGACATTTCAGAAGCCATAACTTTTTTAGTTTTCCAATGATGTAGCCATATGAGGGCCTGTGTTTTTACAGGACAAATTGGGACAATTTTAATCTACACATAACTCGATTAACTATTTCTGGAATGAATGGAAAAAAACAACACGTCTGCCATTGTGCTTTTTACATTTTACATTTTGCAGCATTCATTTGCAGCGTAAATAACATGATAACTTTATTCTCAGGGTCAGTACAAATATAGCACACACAAAAATCACTGCATCCCAGCACCAAAAACCTTTTTATTTTTATTTTTCTTTCCACAGCTGTCTAAAGATTTAGGGGGTCTAAAACGCTAGTCTTAATATCCCCTATAGCTGGCGGTGGATACCCCAGGGTTATGTAGAGGCGCCGACCTCTACATAACTTTGGCGGATCCACTGCCGCTTCTAAATGTAAGACAGCTTCTTTGCTGTCTTACATTTAGACCATTTTCTACGTCTAAAGCAGGGATAAACTATAAGATCAATATATAGTTCAGGCCATTATGGATTTGGCAACACCAAATATGTGATTTTTTATTTTTTACATTTTCTTTAAAAAAAAAAACTTATTTTAAGGAAAAAGGAGCATTTTTTCAACTTGCATATTTTGTAAAATAAAATTTTATTTAATTCTTAAAAAGGCTATCCGACCCCTGAAATGCCCCCTTCCCCCCATAGCAGGTGATGCTAAGGAGGCTTCTCCCTGTCACCACCTGCTATTGGCTGCCGCATCGTCACCCTGACGCCAGATGTTTTCATCCGCGTGACGGGGAGATGCAGCGGTGGCTGTGCGGGCTTCAGAAGTGACGTGGGTGCCGGGAAGCAAGGTAAGTATATTGTGTGTTAGGTGCCTGGGCATATGGGGGGCATTTCGGATAACCACTTTAAGTATACAATTTATTAGACACACAAGGAGACTTTGACATGCAATCATTTGATTGCCTACATAATACATCCTACTATTTATGCAGTACAATGTATTATGCTGTCACTAGAAAACCGACAGGCTGCCTATTAGGTTGTGCCAGAGGCATACACAGAAGGCAGATCTTGGGGCCTACATTAGACCCCTGGCTTCATGTAAGGACAATGTATAATAAAACTCCAGAAAAAATATCAAGATTTATTTAATCTTGTTTTATCTTGGCTCATTCATACTGCATTGCGGACGCACGCTTACCTCATTGAGCGTGTACCTCCTGATTTCCTTCCTTTTGTCGCCAACGGCAACAGTTTGAATAAGGCCAAAAAAAGCCCGAAACGTAACTAAACAGCCACATATCTAATAAAAAACTCGTATTCCACAAGATAAAACAAATCTCAATATTTTTTCTGGAGTTTTATTATACATCATCTAGTGGGGTGGGAAGCCGACTCCAAGAAATCTATAAACACAGGAAGCAGTGTGTGACCAAGCATTTTCAACATTCATGTAAAGACATCAGCATCCCTTGTTCGTATTTGCGGAGGTTGTAATGGGTGACAGAGGGAGCTGCTCCTTCTGAAAATGCTTAGTCGCTGCAGTTGATATTGACCATGGTTAAATGGCCTTGATCGGCGGTTCTGTCAATCCAGGCCATTAGAGCAGGAGCTTGGCTATCATAAGACAGCTGTGTTTCTGCTTTTCACTGCATAGGAGACCCATGCAATGCTTAGACTAGACCGCTGTAGAAATGCTGTGCTCTAGCCAATGGTCCCTTAGTGACCGTCCTAAAAAGGCGTATTGGTGGCCAGTCACTAATGAGTTAAAAAAAACATTTTTGATGTGCACAAAATATTGTATTTCGGATATATAATGTATTGTATTTTGGATATATAATGCAATAGAGACTACAGAAAATGTCACATGAGTTTGGCTTATTTTGCTCTACCAGAGGATATTATGCCTTATGGTACAATTCACAAGGGGATTATAGTAATGCAGCCAGTAAGGACTACTTAGACCATTGTGGGGATTCTCTCTGGTAGGCAGCTTAGTGGATGCAGTATAGAGGCAATCACAAAGTCATTAAAGGGAATCTGTCACCTGCTTTTACCATTTTAACCTGTCACCATCGCTATGTTCACTAAAGTACCTTATTTCCAGCAGTCTTCTTTTAACTTTATTTCGTTTTGTCCTTTTGATAAAAAAGCGCTTTTTATGTTATGCTAATGAGGCTCCAAGGTGCCCAGAGGGGCGTTTTTTTTCCCTCTCCGGTGCCCAGTGACGCCCCCCCTGCAGTGCCCAAGAACGCCTCCTGATCCTCAAATAACCTCCCACAGCCTGGCAAACTGTTCCGCCCCCTCCGCACGTCATAGTCTACCTTGTAGAAATGCCCCATCCTTCTTCCTGTTGGCGGCCAGAAAACTCGCGCAGGCGCAATACCGCCTGCGGCCTGCACCTGCGCGATCATCAACCTCTTCAGGGCAATATTTGAGGATCAGGAGGCGTTCTTGGGTACTGCAGGAGGGCGTCACTGGGCACCGGAGAGGGAAAAAAAACGCCCCTCTGGGCACCTTGGAGACTCATTAGCATAACATAAAAAGCGCTTTTATATCAAAAGGACAAAATGAAATAAAGTTAAAAGAAGACTGCTGGAAATAAGGTACTTTAGTGAACATAGCGATGGTGACAGGTTAAAATGGTAAAAGCAGGTGACAGATTCCCTTTAACTTAAATAGTTCAGTGTTTATTCACACAGAAGGCACAACAAAATAACAGTTCGCAGTCTTGGTGTATATGGAAACCATACTTAAGGAGAGGATTCTGGAACATCTAAAATCCCATGGATTGAAAGATGAAAAACAGCATGGGTTTACTTCAGGGAGATCATGCCAAACTAATCTTATAGATTTTTTTGATTGGGTGACTATAATAATAGATGGAGGAGGTGCAGTAGACATCGCTTATCTAGACTTTAGTAAGGCTTTTGATACTGTCCCACATAGAAGGCTTATCAATAAATTGCAGTCTTTGGGCTTGGACTCCCATATTGTTGAATGTATTAGGCAGTGGCTGAGGGACAGGCAACAGAGGGTTGTAGTCAATGGAGTATATTCAGACCATGGTCTTGTTACCAGTGGGGTACCTCAGGGATATGTTCTGGGACCCATATTGTTTAATATCTTTATCAGCAAAATTGCAGAAGACCTCGATGGTAAGGTGTGTCTTTTTGATGATGACACAAAGATTTGTAACAGGGTTGATGTTCCTGGAGGGATACACCAAATGGAAAAGGATTTAGGAAAACTAGAGGAATGGTCAAAAATCTGGCAACTAAAATTTCATGTTGATAAGTGCAAGATAATGCACCTGGGGCGTAAAAACCCAAGAGCAGAATATAAAATCAGTGATACAGTCCTAACCTCAGTATCTGAGGAAAGGGATTTAGGGGTCATTGTTTCAGAAGACTTAAAGGTAGGCAGACAATGTCATAGAGCAGCAGGAAATGCTAGCAGAATGCTTGGGTGTATAGGGAGAGGCATTACCAGTACAAAGAGGGAGGTGCTCATGCCGCTCTACAGAGCACTAGTGAGACCTAATTTGGAGTATTGTGCGCAGTACTGGAGACCATATCTCCAGAAGGATATTGATACTTTGGAGACAGTTCAGAGAAGAGCTACTAAACTAGTACATGGATTGCAGGATAAAACTTACCAGGAAAGATTAAAGGACCTTAATATGTATAGCTTGGAAGAAAGACGAGACAGAGGGGATATGATAGAAACTTTTTAATACATAAAGGGAATCAACAAGGTAAAAGAGGAGAGAATATTTAAAAGAAGAAAAACTGCTACAAGAGGACATAGTTTTAAATTAGAGGGGCAAAGGTTTAAAAGTAATATCAGGAAGTATTACTTTACTGAGAGAGTAGTGGATGCATGGAATATCCTTCCTGCAGAAGTGGTAGCTGCAAATACAGTGAAGGAGTTTAAGCATGCATGGGATAGGCATAAGGCCATCCTTCATATAAGATAGGGCCAGCGGCTATTCATAGTATTCAGTATATTGGGCAGACTAGATGGGCCAAATGGTTCTTATCTGCCGATACATTCTATGTTTCTATGTTTCACACCATGGACAGTTCACAGAACACAAACGTTCACCTTGTTAGCGGTTTTTATCAGCCATCCACAGCAGGCTTTAGGGGGCCTGTTTTCCAGCAATGCGGCTCTCAGCCCTTTAGCATGGCACACCTCATGCAGATCCCAAAACCACAGAGTCTCCAGAGCTTCACTGTGAAATGGAGGATAATCCACACCCAGCTGAGACTGCTGGCTGGGTTTTTATATCCCAAACCAAAACCCGGCCTGGAACGTGGGGAGAAGCCACCCACCCTGCACTTTGGCTGCTCCCAGTAAGAGCTGGCCTGGATCGGCTCTACAGCCATACTAAATAAACAGTGTCAGTCAGCACTAACTGCCGCTGACATTTTAAATTACTGGCTCTTACCTCACCGAGGCCAGGAATCTCGGTGACACATACCTTCCGTCAATGACGGACCCTTGCACCTTCCTACACCATGAATTATTCATTTGTGTGTAAGTCAATAACATAAACATTATTTATTAATATCTGTTGACATGAGGTCCACTGAAGCTTTCACCTAACCTTTATATACACATCATATTTCATATGGCGCAAATTAATTATAAATTATTGAGGAACTATTCTACACTGAAGCAGGTGATATCTTGGCTGGAATCGAACCCATGGTTAGAAATGAGTTTAGAAGTGGAAAGTAGAAAGCAAAGTCATTCTTTATCTTGATTGAAAGAGTGCTCTAAGTGGCACTTCAGTGCATCAAGTTCTCATGTGAGCTTTATCCATGAGCTTTATCAATAAAAGCAGGCCATAAAAAGTAATTGTGTGAACATAGTGCAGATGTCCTTGTGCTGTGAACTGTAAAGAATGGAGCTACAACTTTATGCTTTATGTTCAAAAAATTGTTAGTAGACCATTTTACTTAAACAAACATCAAAATGCTTACCATGGAATCTTTATATGCCATGGTGGGAAATGTGTGGCTATCTTCTTATTGTAACATGTGGCTATCTTCTTATTGTAACATAGTTACATAGATGGTAAGATTGAACCAAAGACAAAGGTTCATATAGTTCAACATGTAATCCTACTGTGCTCATCCAGAGGAAGCCCAGTTGTCTCATTTTAGAGTGATATCCCAAATCGAAATATGGCATCAGAATATCTCCTGTAATCTATGGATGTATCCTATGATATTATTACTTTCAAGAAAGGCATCCATGCCTGGAAACACTTATACAAGTCATTCAATAAGACACCTCACAGTCAAAAAGGTTACCCATCAGGTCGCAGCTTTCGCAGACGACATGCTCCTTTTCCTAACAGACCCCACAAAGGCCTTTCCAGTGGTGAACTCCTTGTTGGACAAATTCGGCCAACTCTCCAACTTTTAAATTAACTTATCAAAGTGTACATCACTAGGCATCAGCTCTTGCTCACTCCTTTCCCTATCAGTGGGCATCGACCTCACTGAAATACCTCGGGGTTCATATCCCTAAAAATCATATCCCTAAAAATCTTGATCTACTGTTCCAATTAAACTGGCCCCTTCTACTATCTGAGATTAAGACCCAGCTGCATAGCCTGAATATCCCGTTCATGTCATTGATGGGCAGGAAAAATCGTGTCAAAACATTTATAGCCCCTAAAATACTGTATATCCTCCAAACTGTACCTATATTTTTACCTAATAGCTTTCTTTTGGCTGTGATTAGATTATTTTCACAATTTGTGTGGAAACATACTACACCTCGAATTGCACACACTGCTCTATGCTTGCCCAAAAGACTAGGGGGCTTTGGCCTTCCAGACATTAAAGCTTATTGTAAGGCAATCCAATTGAGACTTCACTCTGAACTACTGTTCTCCATTAACAAAAAGTTAGTATGTCATTTAGCTTCTGCTCTGCTGACTGTCCCTAAATACGTTAGGCTTTGGCAGGTGCATAATTCCCTGCCTCCAACCCATCCTCCCTCCACATCTCTCAAGGGAGTGTTCCATAATTGGCAATCACTGAGTTCTCCTCTGGAGCTGTAGAACACACCTTCTTTATTCATGCCAACACATTTTATTTCCTATGTAGTAGACCCGACATATGCAGATGATCTGGGAATCTGGGTGGGGCTGGGAGACATTCCAGTGGGAGACCTGTTACAGGGGTGGAAGATCCCTACGTTTTCTGAATTGCAAAAAATCGCCAAAGCGAAGAACTGGGCCCACTTACACTACTCACACTTTAGCAGGTTAAGCGGGCTGTTCTGTCCCATCCCTCACACCCCCACCCTGGTGCTTCTCAACTTACCTGGTAACTCCTGTGCTGGCTCCAAACATGACTTACTCTCTCTTCTCATTATGGCGGCCAAACTACTAATACCTCTACGCTAAGCAAGGCCACTCCCTCTTTGGGAGAATGGGTGAGGAAAGTGCAGGAAATTTTTAGATTGGAGGAGCTTTCCAGTTGAGAATCGCATACACATGATAAATTGCACAAACTATGGTCTCTTTGGACCTCCTGGCTCAACATTAGGAATGACCTTCCTAACACAACCTCTAACGCAGCGGAAGGCCCAACACCAACACCATCATCTCTCCCGCCATGAGCCTTCCTACCTACAGGTGGTGTCCCCATTCCCTGGTACTCCATAGGGTTTATTTTTTCACAGTTATGTTTGTTGGCCGCCATACACACCTTTAGCATGTGACTAGAAACACGCTGTATGTATGAAGGATATGTAACTGCAGAATGTATACGAATGTCCTTATAATGTAACCATGACCTAGTTGGCATTTAAAGGGGTTCTCCAGGAATTAAGAAAATGAAAATACCTCAATATTTCTTTATTATAAATATATTCCCAAATACCTTTCATTAGCTATATTGGTTTGTTTTGTATAGGGAGCAATCATTAGGATAAATAAAATGGCTGCCATCCTATTAGTACACACAAAACCTGTCCTAATCACACAGCAGAACAAGTTCCTTCACAACACTGAGGTAAAGAGCTGCCTCATCCACCTCTCTTTTCTGCTTGTCAGGTATTATGATCCTGAATACAGATGATAAGTAATGATGAGCGGCAGGGGCTAGATTCGAATTCGCGATATTTCACGAATATTTTGTAGAATTCGAGATTATTTTATTGAATGCGAAAAAATCGGCAATGTAAAAATCGCGTAATGCGAATTTGTAACGCGAAATACAGGCGTGGGTCACTTTGGCTACATTTTTCAAGCTGGTATAAGTTTCCTGAGACTTGATAAAATAGTTGGCACGGCAGAACATTAGAATAGCTTTATATGCAGATAGAGTCAAGTACTCCAATATATTCGCGATTGCATCAATCGCCAGTGATTAGAATATTTTTTCGTACTACGTGAAACTTCACATTTTAGCAGGTCTGACTACAGATTACTGATTGGTGCACTAAGTTTTATTGTGAACATGACATTGCTTCCTTCTCATTGGCCCACAAGCAAGAAGCAGAAAGGAATCATGTGTTCAGATGGAAAAAAATGCTGAATATTCAATATAACGAATAATTAGCACTATATTCTAAATATTTGCGAATTCTCGAAGTGGCGATATTCGCAATAAAAATTTGCTATTCAAATATTTGTGCTCAACACTAATGATAAGATCTTCAGCTGAATCTCTGAAGGACAGGAGTTCATTAGGAGACATGCAGGTACAGAGAGGAAGGACAGGACATATGATGGAAATGTGGGGCTGTGGTAATAAAGACTGCATACAAGTGCTGCTGCTCATTACTCACATCCCCACCTCCTCTCTGTACTTCATGTCTCCTCATGAACTCCATTCCTACAGAGATTCAGCTGAAGCTCATATTAAACTGTATTCAGGATCATAACCCCTGACAAATAGATCAGAGAGGAGGATGAAGCAGCTCTTTACCTCAGTAACTTGTCCGCCTGTGTGATTAGGACAGGTTTTTGGTGTACTAATAGGACAGCAAGGAGACAAAATGAGCCATTATAACTAATAAAAGATATTTGGGAATACATTTATAATAAAGTATTATTTAAGTATTTTCATTTTCTTAATTCCCGGAGAACCCCTTTAAGCCACTTTTCTCTTAAATTTCTGTACTGCTTTGAAATTTGTAACTGATGAAAATTTAAAATAAAGATTGTCAAAATAAAAAAGAAAGGCATCCAGGCCCTTCCTGAACTTGCTCAATGAATCAACCATCACAACCTCCTGTGACAGAGAGTCCTATAGTCAAATTTCTCTGTTGTATTTAAAGAATCCCCAGCTATTTTGTTGGTGATACTTTTTTCCTCTAGATGTAAAGGATGTCTTCTTGTCATAGTCACAGACCTAAGTAGAAAAAGATCAGACATCTGTACTGTCAATTCATGTATTTGTACACTGTAATTAGATTGCCGCTAAGCTATCTTTTTTTCCAAAATGACCCCAAGTTAAATAACCTGTTTTGGTGCTGCAACCCACCCATTCCCTTAATTATTTTGATCACCCTCTTCTGCGCCCAGTATAGTTGAGCCATGTTCTTCTTGTACACAAATGCTCAAAATTGAGACAAGAACTATAAAGGACATTTATTAAATCTGCTATGCAAGTTTTGTGGCATAACAATGTCACAAGTGATGCCCACCTGCGACTTTTGGTGGCCGTGGTGCATAATGTGATGGAAAAATGAATCAAGCCAGCAGTATGGACAATCACAATACATTAGTAAGTGCCTAATATTAACTTTCTCTACATGATAAAGGCCATTTGCTGAAGTGAGACAACCCCTTTAAAACGGAAACCAAAACCACCACAAATGATAAATCCCCATGTTATTACCATGAGCATTTATGACTCTTTGGATGCTCCCCATGATTTTTTTTTTGCCTTGGCACAGGCTGCCTGTTTGGAAATGAGGGTCTAGAAAAGAAAAAAAAACACTGGCAGAATTTGTTAAGCGGCAGCAACACCCAAGCAACAAGAGCTGCAGTTGTTGTCACAGTTCATCTTTAAGATAGATGTCACTGAACACTTATTAGTCCAATAGCTATTCATACCAGCTTCTCATCAACATGCATACTTGGTTCATGGTTTTACCCAGGCAGTCACAAAGGTTGGTCAGAGGAGGGGGGGGGGGGGGGGGGCAGTTGTGACAAGTGGGCTCAGGAACTTCATAAATGAACTATCATGTACAGTTGTCCCTCAAGTTGCAATGTCCTTGGGTTACAATGTTCTCAACAAAAAATGCTCTTCATTTGAAACCATATTCAACATACAATGTCAGAGACACTTCTGCTCTGCAGCACGTGTGACTGTCTGGAAGATCCAGCATATGAGCATGGGTTTTTCACTGGTGAAATACCAGTATTAGCAGTACTACATGTTCTGTACTGCTTTATCTGTGCCAGGACGAACTGCTCCCTTAGAAGCCCCTGGAACAGAGGCCCAGATTTACTAATGTATTTTACTAATGTGTCTGTGTCAAAAATCTGTCTAGAAAAGTGACACAAATTGGTGCAAGCTTGGTGGAGCTTAACAAGAAAAGGGCAGGGCTCAAGATGCACCATTTTGCTCCAAAATTGCACCACAATTAGGATGTAAAAATCGTTGCTATAGAGAAAAAAAAAATGTCTACCCCTGCACCACATTTATCATCCAGCCTGAGCACCTGTGATAAATCAGGTGCAGGACTGGACAGCCTGTCTAAGCTTACACCCTCTAAAGGATAATAAATCTGGGCCAGAGTGTACTGCATAGCACCCTGAAGAAGCTCCTGCCCTGTACGTAGAAACTGTTTCCCAACTTCTGGCAGCTATTTCCTGCTTTATCTGTATTTTTGTTTTATTTTGAATTGTTATTTTGGGGTTATCGGAACCAATTACTAGCTTTCCATGGAACTATAGTAACTTGCAATGGTCGTCCAAGAAACAATTAATGTTTGAACCTGAGGGACCACTGTATACAGTGGATTCAAAAAGCATACTGATGGGCCCAGTGTCTTAAGGACCCTTTACAAAGTATCATGATTGGGGCAGGTATTGTGGATGAGTGTTCCTAGGAACTCTTGTTCCTGATAATTGCCCTGTGCAATGGTGCCACCAATTGATTCTCAATAGTAGTCACTTGTCCCCATAAAGAGGAGATGGAAATGCAGTTCTCACCTTCTCTGACAAACACGCTTTCTGTTCCCAGTAATTGCCTGTTGAATTGGTCCATGTAAAGGACCTTGACTATAAGTTCCCTGACTGTAATAATAGACAAACAACTCAGTGAAAAGGGCATTGAAAAAGTGCTAGTCAAAAGATTCATATAATACACTTCTGAGGTCACTTAATCACCTCTTCATATATAGTCGTTTCTCTGTATTAATGTTAAAAAACCTAATGAAGTATGTAAGAAAAGATTACAAACATGCTAAATAAAAATTTTATACAATATAAAATAACTTATAAAACATTACTGACAAATACAGATTGACAGCTAGTTGTCACGGATTGTAATACTGAGATCATCCCTCCTTCTCAGAGACAAGCTCTTGCTGGATTCCTAGCAATGTATTTCTCATTTACCTGCTTATACCAGCTGATTTAGGTGTAAAATACAGTTCATTTTCTTCAATCCTGTAGGCCACAGGTCAATAAAAGTCAACAACCACTTAGTCACAAGACCGTATGTAGCTAACTCTAAAGTGGCCCAGAAATCAGGTTTGAAGCTGATATATATCCATGCTGGTAGGAAATATTCTGAACTTGTTTTGTAGGATTCCAAAAGCCTTTCAACCAAATAGTTGTATTGAAAACCATTTATGGCATTCAATTAGATTATCTTGCTGGCTAAAAGCCTCATTGCCTGCAATTAGAATCTACTTTCTTTTGTTTTCAGAAGATTGATAATTTTATATTTCCAAATTAGCAATGTAAATGATGTCATTCACTACCAACAATCTTTATAATAGCCGCTCAGAGGATGTGGCCTGGTTACAATCAACAGACAACAACAACTCTGCTGGACAGAATGGCAAAAATCTCAGGCTAGAGTTTAAACTGCTGTTACCTACAGTATCTGGTACACTTCTAAATTTCAGATCCATGCTGTATAGATCCATAATACTACACCCAAGGAAATCTGTGGGGATATACTGTACGTTTAAAGAATAACTGTCGTTTCAGTTAATTATTTAATATAGTATGGGAACAGGGATGTTAAACATTTTTGCAGTATACTTTATTAGTTGAAGATGTTTATTTGTACTAGAAAAACAGGGTAAAAAGTCTTCTTAGCAAAGAGTGTTGCTTAGGAGAGTCTGCATTCAGTCTTCAGTTCTACTGAGCACTGAAGATGCCTGTGCGTTACAATTCAGATAATCAGGGAGATAGTTTGGGGCACATGAACATAGTCAGGGACTGGAGTACTGACAGGCAGGCATGAAGAATCTGTGTGTACACAGGCGTCTTCAGTGCTCAGTAGAACACTGAAGACAGACCTTCCTTAGCAATGCTCAGTTACATGTTCGCTAAAGGCTACTTTCACACTAGCGTTTATGCTGGATCCGGCAGGGTTCAGCAAAAACGCTTCTGTTACTGATAATACAACCACCAGCATCTGTTATGAACGGATCCGGTTGTATTATCTTTAAGATAGCCAAGACGGATCCATCATGAACTTCATTGAAAGTCAATGGGGGAGAGATCCGTTTTCTATTGTGTCAAATAGTGTCCGTCCCCATTGACTTGCATTGTGGGTCATGATGGATCCGTCTTGCTCCGCATCCCATGACAGAAAGAAAACCACAGTTTGCTGTAGTTTGCTCTCCGGTATGAGAACGCAACTAAAGGGAACGGAATGCATTTTGGTGCATTCCGTTCTGTTGAGTTACGTTTTGTCCCCATTGACAATGGATGGGGACAAAACGGAAGCGTTTTTTTCCGGTATTGAAAAATGCTAGTGTGAAAGTAGCCTAAGAAGACTCCAAACACTGCTTCCCAGTACATCCTGATCCCTACACTATATTAAGCATAAACTGAAAGAACAGCTACATATGAAAGCAGGCATCATATGAAAGAATACAAAGTGCCTAAAGGTGCCCATAGAGCTTCAATAGCTGTCATTCTAACGCTCGCCGACAGCTATCTCTCCTGACTTTCCCATACACATACGTGCTCAGCCAGACCGAGTATATCTGTATTTTCTATGAGGAGAGGTTGCTGGAGGAGAAAGTCGCTGTCAGGCACCTCTGGGAGTAGACTAATTCCTGAGAGAACAAAAGGATTAGGTGTTATAATTCATTGTGCCTGATCCTACCCTCCCTCAACGTCATTGTCGTGGGAGAGTCAGGAACTCACCATACACATTAGATTGTTGAACAGTCCCACTAAAAATGGGGCAATAGTCTATTGTATATGGGGGATAGACACATTAGAAAAAAGTAAGGTGAACCCACTGTCTTTAGCTGGACCTGCAAATGTCAATGAAAAGAAGGATCAGGCATGTTGGATTTCAAAATGCCTGATCATTTGTTCCTGCAGGAGGTAAGCCACTGCCAGCTGAGTCTGACAGAAGCTTATTCCATTCTCTCCATTGACGTTGCCCATTGGATGATAAGTACCAACAATTCTTTATTGGTTTCTTGTTCTGTTAGGCTATTTTCACACTAGTGTTTTCAATTCCGCTATTGAGATCCGTCATAGGATCTCAACAGCGGAAGAAAACGCTTCAGTTTTGTTCCCATATATTGTCAATAGGGACAAAACTGAACTGAACAAAACGGAATGCACCAAAATGCATTCTGTTCTGTTTGGTTGCGGACCCATCGCGGACAGAATAACGCTGCATGCAATAACCCTTATTATAGCAAAAAATAACCATATTATTATTTCTCACAAAAGGTACAATGTTTGTGCACCTGATAGGGCCATCCAACCAACCTCTGAGCCCCATAGCAGGTACTATGGCCATAGTTACACCCATGTCTGTTACACATCGTACCAAGACATTCATGTTCACAGGATAATAATAAACACTGACATATGTTTCTGGCTACTAAACATCTCATAGGAAATGGTAAATGAGTTTTGTCTGTATCTACTCATACCTTGTGATAGGTTTTTTTCTAGGAGGACTCTGTGACTTCTGCATAATAGTTTACTTGTCATCCAGCACCTGCAGAATCTGGTTTAGGCTACATGCACACGAACGTTGTTTGTTTCCGTGTCCGTTCTGGAGTTTTTTTGTGGATAGGTTGCGGTCCGCAAAAAACGTGGACAGCACACCGTGTGCTGTCTGCATCAGTATGTCCGTTCTGTTGCCCCGCAAAAAAAAAGTGCACGTCCTATTTTTTTCTAGTTTGCGGACAAGGATAGGCATTATTACAATGAATCTGCAAAAAAAAACAAATCCTCAAAAAAAAAGGATGCCATACGGTCGTGTGCATGTAGCCTTAGAAGACTTTTCTTAATGATAACA
Organism: Bufo bufo; assembly: GCF_905171765.1. Classification (NCBI taxonomy): domain Eukaryota; kingdom Metazoa; phylum Chordata; class Amphibia; order Anura; family Bufonidae; genus Bufo; species Bufo bufo. The sequence goes on from NC_053390.1 coordinate 292,503,948, forward strand.
TTTACTGATTAATAATTGAACTATGATGTTATGGAATAAAGTCATGGAATAATAAGATTACCCTTTAATAGCAAACCTTTCCATGCAAGCTAGCCCTGAATGCTTCCAGCTGAGCACATAGCAAGGGAAGGCTTTACACACCCTCCATAATTATTTTCTTCTTCCACTGTTAGGAATAGAAGGTTGCATTTTTAAGCCAGTTAATATACCAGCTGGAATTAACTCATTAATATGGTTAATCCTCTTTAGGAAACAGTAGGAGATGTCTAATAAGCATGGAAGATTTGGTGATCTCTCTTACCAGGTCAGACACGACATAAGATCCTGCAGCTGACATTAGACAAAGGTGTTAACTCTACCTGTCCACAGGCTGTCGCTCCTATCATCATAATAAAAAATGAATTGTAATAATAGATCTCAGAAAAGCTTCACACTATGTTCAGTGGATTAGCCAAAAACATTATGCCAACATGTAAATGCAGTGCAATCTGCAGGCAGCATGTTATAGAGCAAGAAGAGCTGAGCAGATGGATGTATAGTTTTTGGGAAAAGATTCAGGAAAACCTGTCATTTATTTATTGAAATCTCTGCTCTTTCTGGGCTTAGGAGTCATGTCGGCAGTCCTACTGACTGTGAGCTTACTGCATGACTGTGTATACGGAGATAGGTGCCAGTCAGTAAGTAGGACCTAACCTGTGACTTCTAATCAGGAAGGATAGAGATGAAAAAGAGATGAAAGTTTTTCTCTTTTCCCACAAAACTATATACAGTCAGGTCCATAAATATTGGGACAAATCGACACAATTCTAACATTTTTGGCACTATACACCACCACAATGGATTTGAAATAATACGAACAAGATGTGCTTCAACTGCAGACTGTCAGCTTTAATTTGAGGGTATTTACATCCAAATCAGGTGAACGGTGTAGGAATTACAACAGTAAACATATGTGCCTCCACTTGTTAAGGGACCAAAAGTAATGAGACAATTGGCTTCTCAGCTGTTCCATGGCCAGATGTGTGTTATTCCCTCATTATCCCAATTACAATGAGCAGATAAAAGGTCCAGAGTTCATTTCAAGTGTGCTATTTGCATTCGGAATCTGTTGCTGTCAACTCTCAAGATGAGATCCAAAGAGCTGTCACTATAAGTGAAGCAAGCCATCATTAGGCTGAAAAAACAAAACAAACCCATCAGAGAGATAGCAAAAACATTAGGCATGGCCAAAACAACTGTTTGGAACATTCTTAAAAAGAAGGAACGCACCGGTGAGCTCAGCAACACCAAAAGACCCAGAAGACCACAGAAAACAACTGTGGTGGATGACCGAAGAATTCTTTCCCTGGTGAAGAAAACACCCTTCACAACAGTTGGCCAGATCAAGAACACTCTCCAGGAGGTAGGTGTATGTGTGTCAAAGTCAACAATTAAGAGAAGACTTCACCAAAGTGAATACATAGGGTTCACCACATGATGTAAACCATTGGTGAGCCTCAAAAACAGGAAGGCCAGATTAGAGTTTGCCAAACAACATCTAAAAAAGCCTTCACAGTTCTGGAACAACATCCTATGGACAGATGAGACCAAGATCAACTTGTACCAGAGTGATGTTAAGAGAAGAGTATGGAGAAGGAAAGGAACTGCTCATGATCCTAAGCATACCAGCTCATCAGTGGGCATGTATGGCTGCCAATGGAACTGGTATTTTTTGATGATGTGACTGCTGACAAAAGCAGCAGGATGAATTCTGAAGTGTTTCGGGCAATATTATCTGCTCATATTCAGCCAAATGCTTCAGAACTTATTGGACGGCGCTTCACAGTGCAGATGGACAATAACCCAAAGCATACTGCAAAAGCAACCAAAGAGCTTTTTAAGGGAAAGAAGGGGAATGTTATGCAATGGCCAAGTCAATCACCTGACCTAAATCTGATTGAGCATGCATTTCACTTGCTGAATACAAAAATGAAGGGAAAATGCCCTAAAAACAAGCAGGAACTGAAGACAGTTGCAGTAGAGGCCTGGCAGAGCATCACCAGGGATGAAACCCAGCGTTTGGTGATGTCTATGCGTTCCAGACTTCGGGCTGTAATTGACTGCAAAGGATTTGCAACCAAGTATTAAAAAGTGAAAGTTTGATTTATAATTATTATTATATCCCAATACTTTTGGTCCCTTAACAAGTGGGAGGCACATATGCAAACTGTTGTAATTCCTATACCGTTCACCTAATTTGGATGTAAATACCCTCAAATTAAAGCTGACAGTCTGCAGTTAAAGCACATCTTGTTCGTTTCATTTCAAATCCATTGTGGTGGTGTATAGAGCCAAAAATGTTAAAATTGTGTCGATGTCCCAATATTTATGGACCTGACTGTATCTGCTCTGCTCCAGCAGATTCAACGTAAACTGTGCAAATGTATATTCTACTCATTTGTATATGTCTTCTATTGACATTCATTATAAACATACAGTATGTATTCCTTACCGTATATGACAGGTTTTTTTTGTTTCCTGTTGTTCTGAAAAGTTCTGCAGTTCACTCTTTGCCAATCAAAAAAGGTATCCAGATACATGACAAAAGAAGACTCTTTTGGCATCTGTCTGCCCAATAGAATGGTAAGGATATGGTACAGCAAGTGTCCAGTTACCTTCTTTTGTTTCCAATCGTATACTGCAGTGTGGAAAAACGTAGTGTGAATTGAGCTTTAGTTTTAAACAGTTTTTGGGTATTTAAGCTGGCATTACATTTTGTATCTTTTTTGTTAAAAAAAATCATCTAGTTATAATGAACTAGTTAACGGATCTTATTCATTTTTAAGGCATTGTTGACCTTCAGATGGCTTTTTATGCCAGACTCCCACCATGTTGCCGTATCTGTGAAGGGAATCATAGTTACCTGACCCCTGCTTCTGGGTTCCAGCTCCTTCGGTCCCCCACCGCCGCTCCCTCGTTCCGGTACATGCGTGTTAACATTGATGCGGACCACGTGACTGTTGTAGACAATGACTGGACGCAGAGGTGACGTGCTTCACATGTGTCACGTGACCCAGCTGTAGTATTGGACTAGGGTTCCTGGGGCTCACTGGAGGAAATTCTTCTTGGGACCCAACCCTATATCATTAATGAAGTCTAATAGATTTGGAATCAAAGATATAGACTCTAAAGGCAAGCGATTGGTTTCAAAGGCAGCGCCAAATTGAATTTTTCTCTTGCATCTTGAGCCCACTGTAACTTTAGAGACTGGCTCATTAGAGGATCATCTGGTACTCTGGTGGACCAGTCTAACCCCGTTATCCTGTAGGTTTGCCATGGGTTAACTGTAGGTTGTCTACATGAGGCACTGTACTTTGCCTGAAACTAACCTTAATAATACGTCAGATATGATGAAGAACAAAGAAGTACAGTTGGGTAGAGTTTGCAAAATAATTCTTGGTGTGACATATTACACATCTGCACTACACAATCATAGTTTAAAAACTCAAAGATGGTGGCTCACCTCAGGCGGGGTTCTGGATAAGGTGCTACTAGCCCAAAGTATAGGAACACCCCTCCTCTAATGGCGTATGTGAAGAAAAATCAAGATTAGGGCGAGCACTCAACACTTGGACCAATAGAATAAGGATAAAACATTTATTAAATCACAATATTAAACACGTGTACCTTTCAATAAAATAAGGAGATAAAATACATAATAACAAATACCACATATAGGGATAAAAAAGAATCGTGACGGTCACTTTTTGGGAAACTTGATAAATGCTATATAAAATCTAACACTTGTAATAGGGCAACTGATAATGGTCAGCCAGATCAATTGGATGCAACCATGGGCATATGTCCCATGCGTAGATGGATTAGTCAATTACTAGTGCTGGCTTATGTTCGCGGCTCCAATAATAGTAACGTAGTGGAGCGGCTGGATCCAACAGTTGCTCCTAATGTGTGAACACAAGTAACAATGTCCTTCAATAGCAGTAGTAGGTAGTGCTGGCTTGTGTATGTAGTTCAAACAATTGCTCCTAATGTGTGAACACAAATAACAATGTCCTTCAATCACGGTAGTAGGTAGTGCTAGCTTTTGTATGAGGCTCCAGTAGTAGTGACGCAGTGGAGCAACTCAATCCAGTAATCGCTACTGATGTATGGACACAAATAACAATGTCCTTCAATAGCGATAATTCAGTATAGTAGCCGTACACATTCAATAGTATGCTGGGTCGCATACAAACTGCAGCGGTAATATTCCTACCTTCCTCTTTAATCGATAGCGAGGCCGTCTCTGTGGACGTGTGCAGTGGATACGGTGCAGGTGGATAGTCCCGGCGTCTGGATGGTAACTGTTAAGGTTCGCTGTCTCCAGATCTCGCGGGATTACGGAAGCAGTAAGTGTCCTGGACAGCCCAAAGCGCTGTTTGGCAGATTCTGTGCTTGGCGTCCTAGAAATCCATATTCTCCGATTTAGATTATATTTGCATGGCCATGCATAGAGTGCGGAGGTCTTTCTGTGACAGGTGTGCGGTCCAGATGCGTTTCGGGAACTCCTTCCCTTCGTCAGTGGTCCCGAAACGCGTCTGGGCCACACACCTGTCACAGAAAGACCTCCGCACTCTATGCATGGCCATGCAAATATAATCTAAATCGGAGAATATGGATTTCTAGGACGCCAAGCACAGAATCTGCCAAACAGCGCTTTGGGCTGTCCAGGACACTTACTGCTTCCGTAATCCCGCGAGATCTGGAGACAGCGAACCTTAACAGTTACCATCCAGACGCCGGGACTATCTACCTGCAGCGTATCCACCGCACACGTCCACAGAGACGGCCTCGCTATCGATTAAAGAGGAAGGTAGGAATATTACCGCTGCAGTTTGTATGCGACCCAGCATACTATTGAATGTGTACGGCTACTATACTGAATTATCGCTATTGAAGGACATTGTTATTTGTGTCCATACATCAGTAGCGATTGCTGGATTGAGTTGCTCCACTGCGTCACTACTACTGGAGCCTCATACAAAAGCTAGCACTACCTACTACCGTGATTGAAGGACATTGTTATTTGTGTTCACACATTAGGAGCAATTGTTTGAACTACATACACAAGCCAGCACTACCTACTACTGCTATTGAAGGACATTGTTACTTGTGTTCACACATTAGGAGCAACTGTTGGATTCAGCCGCTCCACTACGTCACTATTACTGGAGCGGCGAACATAAGCCAGCACTAGTAATTGACTAATCCATCTGCGCATGGGACATATGCCCATGGTTGCATCCAATTGATCTGGCTGACCATTATCAGTTGCCCTATTACAAGTGTTAGATTTTATATAGCATTTATCAAGTTTCCCAAAAAGTGACCGTCACGATTCTTTTTTATCCCTATATGTGGTATTTGTTATTATGTATTTTATCTCCTTATTTTATTGAAAGGTACACGTGTTTAAAATTGTGATTTAATAAATGTTTTATCCTTATTCTATTGGTCCAAGTGTTGAGTGCTCGCCCTAATCTTGATTTTTCTTCACAATCATAGTTTAGCTTTAGGGTAGGTAATCAAGGAAGAGGAAATGCTGATGATTTTACCTGTGGAGTTAAAATCTGCTGCGGAATACAGTGAAGTGAGTGTGATTTTACAACCCTCCTCCACATGCTGCAGAAATTTTCTGCGCAGGAATCAGCCAGCATTGCAGATTTTGAAATACACAGCATGTCAATTTCTGTCAAGGTATCATGGGTGAAATCTGCAGTGCATATGGAGCAGAATTCACATGTGGACTTGCAGTGCAATATTCAGCTGCGTGTATTTCTACCCTTAAAATGATTTTCAATTGCAACGGGAAGACTAAAAAAAGTAATCTTGTTGCTATGGACAATAATCACACTTTTAGCAGTTTTGACATCATTTAGTTTCAAGATCATGCCCTATGGTCGTGGATAAATTCATATACTGAATGTATTAATGTGTCAATAGTTATGGTTTCTTTGTGGGTTGATGTTGTTTATGCTTCTTCCTGCATTGAACACTTGTATTAGAAGATCTTTTGCATAGGTCAGACCTCATCGAGGTCATGTTGATAGGATATACAGTAGGCTGCTTATTTTACATTTTCTCGTTTCAGATGAGATATCATAAATTCTGTCGAATCCAAAATCAGTGCTGTTACCAAGTTTATAATCCTTGGATTCTCAAGTTCGTATAAAATCCAGCTTGTTATAGCTATGATCTTCCTCCTGATCTATCTCATCACTTTGTTAGGCTAGTTTTACACTGGCTGCATTAGTTCTGGCAGGCTGTTTCGGCAGAGAACAGCCTGCTGGACCACTCTGGATCTGGCACTGTCAGGTGTTACCACAATGCCCGCCTGCCTCATTGACTCTAATGGGATTTGGCTGGACAAAAAACATTGTGTGCAGGAACAGCCTGCCGGAACGAATACCAGTTGATGTGAAAGAAGCCTTAGGCCCCTTTCACATGAGCAAGTTTTCTACGTGGGTGCGATGCATGAAATGAACACATAGCACCCCCACTGAACCCTGACCTATTCATTTCACGCAGCCCTGCCCCCATAGAAGTGAATGGGGCTTTAGTGAAAAACGCATTGCATCCACACTTGCTTGCGGATGCAATGCGTTTTTCACTGATTGTTGCTAGGAGATGTTGTTTGTAAACCTTCAGTTTTTTATCCCGCGCGTGAAAAACTCATCAAAACGCATTGAACTCACGCGGAAAAAAATGAACAACTGAACGCAATTGCAGACAAAACTGACTGAACTTGCTTGCAAAATGGTGTGAGTTTCACTAAACGCACCCTGAACGAATCCGGAGCCAATCCGTATCCTTCGTGTGAAAGAGGCCTTAGGCAGTGGCCTCATTTTGCTTCTCACAGATCCTTATCTGCACACCCCAATGTATTTCTTACTGAAAAACCTCTCCTTGATTGAAGTATGTTATGCCTCTAATTATTTCCAAACTTCTTGACGATTACTTCTCAGGATACAGTCGCATCTCATTCATACGATGTGCAACACAAATGTATTTTTCCCTTTTTCTGGGTCCTGTTGAGTGTTACCTGCTTGCGGTTATGGCTTATGATGTTATGTTGCCATTTGTAACCCTCTGCATCATCCCGCTATTATGAGCAACTCTGCATGTAGCAAGATGCTGGCTGCTACATGGATTAGTGGCATTTTGCTTTCCATGGGCAACACTATTTTCATTTTTAGTCTACCGTACTGTGAACCCAATGACATTGGCCATTTTTTTGTGACATGCCTCCTATTGTGTCATTGGCATGCACTGACACCTCAATGGTGGAAACAAGCCTTTTTGAGCGTACATTCATGGTGGTTATTGTCTCATTTATTATAGTTTTCATTTCATACACTCGTATTCTCACTGCTAATTTGAACTTCCAGTCTGCATCTGGTCCCCTGAAGACTTTTTCCACATGTGCCTCCCACATTACCTTTGTGTGTCTGTTTTTGGAACAGGATCTTTTATGTACCTAAGACCCAAATCAAGTCACTCTCCTTGAGGTGACAAAACAATTGCCCTCTTATAAAATGTTATAACTCCCTTACTGAATCTAAGAGGTTACTGAATAGAGTGATTATAAGTAAGGCCTGAAGATATTTGGTCTGAAGGGTGCATGGCCATATTGGTTGTCACTTTTGAACTAGCTTCTAATTGATGAGCTACAATAAAAATGGCTGCCACAGCAAAATAGCGCAAAACAAACATAATGACTAAACCCTGGCTGCTTGGCTGATTTACTAATATATGGCCAGTATGTGCCAGGGTCCAGCACTCATGGAATGAGCTTACTATACCAGTGCCAGTAGCATTTAGTTATAACATACTGCCAGGTCCATAAAAATTGAGACATAGACACAATTCTAACATTTTTGGCCCTATACACCACCACAATGGATTTGAAATGAAACGAACAAGATGTGCTTTAACTGCAGGCGGTCAGCTTTAATTTGAAGGTATTTACATCCAAATCAGGTGAACAGTGTAGGAATTACAACAGTTTGCATATGTGCCTCGCACTTGTTAAGGGACCAATAGTAATGGGACGTAATAATAATCATAAATCAAACTTTCACTTTTTAATACTTGGTTGCAAATCCTTTGCAGTCAATTACAGCCTGAAGTCTGGAATGCATAGACATCACCAGACGTTGGGTTTCATCCCTGGTGATGCTCTGCCAGGCATCTACTGCAACTGTCTTAAGTTCCTGCTTGTTCTTGAGGCATTTTCCCTTCAGTTTTGTTTTCAGCAAGTGAAATGCATGCTCAATCGGATTCAGATCAGGTGATTGACTTGGCCATTGCATAACATTCCACTTCTTTCCCTTAAAAAACTCTTTGGTTTCTTTTGCAGTATGCTTTGGGTCATTGTCCATCTGCACTGTGAAGCGCCGTCCAATGAGTTCTGAAGCATTTGGCTGAATATGAGCAGATAATATTGCCCGAAACACTTCAGAATTCATCCTGCTGCTTTTGTCAACAGTCACATCATCAATAAATACAAGAGAACCAGTTCCATTGGCAGCCATACATGCCCACGCCATGACATTACCACCACCATGCTTCACTGATGAGGTGGTATGCTTAGGATCATGAGCAGTTCCTTTCCTTCTCCATACTCTTCTCTTCCCATCACTCTGGTACAAGTTGATCTTGGTCTCATCTGTCCATAGGATGTTGTTCCAGAACTGTAAAGGCTTTTTTAGATGTCGTTTGGCAAACTCTAATCTGGCTTTCCTGCTTTTGAGGCTCACCAATGGTTTACATCTTGTGGTGAACCCTCTGTATTCACTTTGGTGAAGTCTTCTCTTGATTGTTGACTTTGACACACATACACCTATCTCCTGGAAAGTGTTCTTGATATGGCCAACTGTTGTGAAGGGTGTTTTCTTCACCAGGGAAAGAATTCTTTGGTCATCCACCACAGTTGTTTTCCGTGGTCTTCCAGGTCTTTTGCTGTTGCTGAGCTCACCGGTGCGTTCCTTCTTTTTAAGAATGTTCCAAACAGTTGTTTTGGCCACGCCTAATGTTTTTGCTATCTCTCTGATGGGTTTGTTTTGTTTTTTCAGCCTAATGATGGCTTGCTTCAATGATAGTAACAGCTCTTTGGATCTCATCTTGAGAGTTGACAGCAACAGATTCCAAATGCAAATAGCACACTTGAAATGAACTCTGGACCTTTTATCTGCTCATTGTAATTGGGATAATGAGGGAATAACACACACCTGGCCATGGAACAGCTGAGAAGCCAATTGTCCCATTACTTTTGGTCCCTTAACAAGTGGGAGGCACATATGCAAACTGTTGTAATTTCTACACCGTTCACCTGATTTGGATGTACATACCCTCAAATTAAAGCTGACAGTCTGCAGTTAAAGCACATCTTGTTCGTTTCATTTCAAATCCATTGTGGTTATGTATAGAGCCAAAAATGTTAGAATTGTGTCGATGTCCCAATATTTATGGACCTGACTGTATATTCTCTGCAGCTCCCTTGGCATCTTTGTTGTTCCCATAATTTTGGTTCATCTATGTAAGGCTGAATTCACACTTCAGTTATTTGGTCAGTTATTTACATCAGTTATTGTGAGCCAAAAGAAAATGCGGGTCAAAAAACACAGAACAGATGTAGATCTTTACCTTATACCATAGATCTGTGGAGGCTTCACTACTGGTTTTGGCTCACAATAACTGATCGAAATAACTGACCAAATAACTGAAGTGTGAACTCAGCCTTAGGCCTCATGTACACGCCTGTGCCCATATTGCGGGCTGCAAACAGCAGGTCCACAATGTGCAGGCACCGGCCGTGTGCTCACCGCATCATGGATGCGGACCCATTCGCTTGATGTTGATTCATGGATGTTGCCTGTGCATTGGGGACCGCAATTTGCGGTCCCCAGTGCACGGAACGGCCGAGCGATGACGGCGTGCATGAGCCCTTACTTTTAAACCTTCAGCAAAGATAACATTTCTCAACTTGTTGCAGACACATTGTAGATGACCTGTTTGCCGGCAGTTGGCACACAGTGCTTTGGCTATCTCAGAATGTGGAAATGATGTGCAACCCTGCTCATAAACAAACCAAAATGCAGAGCAAATACTTTTCTGTATGTAGGTGATATGCTTGTTATAAATAATAAAGTAGAATAAAACTAGTAGATCTTATGTATCTGCTGGAGAATGCATCAAATAATAAATCAAAATGAATTGGTTGAAGCTAACAGTGTTCTAACTTTTTGTCATTTACAAAGGATGGCTTAGCTTATAGAGTGAGACAACTTCAAATATAACCTCCACAAACCCTGTTTAGAGTCTGAATCTTTGGGAGTCTGTCATTTTTTTAAAGGGGATATTTAACAGAACAAGATAAAGGCTATGTACACCTTCAGAGGCAATAAAAAAAATGATTGAATGTTACTCATTTTTGGCAAAAATTTTTCAATTGTCCTTTATTAAAATATTGAGCTGTTCTGTCACAAAGGGTTAACTGTTTTTCTTGCTGTGTGACTAGTCCTTTAACTTTGTGTTGGTCATCTAATAAACCTTATCTCTAAACTACTAACAGGTCATAAACACTGATTTAAGTCACATTCTTATAAGTAAGATAAGAACTGAGCTATAATGAGTGTTTGGGAGGTCATAAAGCAGAGATAAGGAATCCATCTGCTCTTGGTCTGACGGAAAAGACAGAAAATTCAAAGAGTGCTACTAGAGCATCTCCTCTCTGTACAGAAAAAAGGTTGACATATTCTTAATAAAGACCAATTAAAAAAAGTATTTTTAGCTCAAAAGGAGTACAATGCAATAATAATAATAAGAAAATTGCCCCAAAGGTGTACATAGACTTTAAGCTTCCAGGGGATGGACACTTTTAGGACAATGAAGAGGCATTGTAGAATTGTCTTTTATATTTTCTATTAAAGGTGCAATAAATGTTAGGTTAAAGGGGGTATCCGAGTTATATAAAAACTCGGGCAATCACTGTAAATGGCCTAAAATAACAAATTAATTCATACTCTGTTTCTTCAAGCGCTGAGCTCCAGTCCTACCACCACAGATGTCAGTGGTGATGTTCTGTGCATAAGTGACTGCTGCAGCCAGTCGCTGGCCTCTGCCATGCATGGGACGTCACTTCTGTAGCCAGAAAAACAAAGAGTGGCAGTGAGGACCAGAGTACGGCGCAGGAAGAAGCAAAGCAGAAATGGGTGAGTATTCCGGTGGCATTCATGTGTTATTTTAGGCCATTTATAGTGGTTGCCCAAGTTTGCCAATTATCTGTTTTCATGATACGCCAATGTATTATAGCATTATATGTAATTCTGTACAGAGCAATGTGTATTATTATTATTATTGATCTAATAATATCTCCACAGGCCACTGGGTATGAACAGCATTTTTAAAGGGGTTTTCTGGGAGCTATATATTGATGACCTATCCTTGGGATCATCTGTTTGAAGGGATGCAGTGGTTTTTAGAGTATACCAAACACAGAACCATTCATTGTATAGCGGCTGTGCTTGGTATTGCAGCCCAGGCCTATTCACTTGAAAGGATATGAGCTGCAACTAGGCCATGTGACCAATGAATGTAATGTCACTGGCCTACAAAGAGGCCAGTCAGTACACACACACCAAGAGGCATGCAAAGCAGCCCCATATATCTGGCAATTAGTGTTGATCGAGCACCGTGGTGCTCTGGGGCTCGGGCCGAACACATTGGGATGTTCGGGTGCTCGACCGAGCACCCGAGTATAATGGAAGTCAATGGGAGAAACCGAGTATTAAACCAGGCACCCCCTGCTTTGAAGAGGGGAGGGTGCCTGGTTCATAGGAAAAGGTCAGCAATTGATGAAAACACCACCGAAATGGTTCGGGAACAGCATGGGGAGGATGTCTGGATGCATCTTGGACTCCCAGGTTGCTGCTGGGAATGATGTTATTCAATTAGTAAGGCACTTTTACAGACTGACAATAATACGCACAAAACCGATAATGAAATCAATTTTAGAGGAAAAATTGTTAGGAAATATTCTTTCCTGTATATTTACTTGTATATAAAGTGCAAGTTCAGCCAAAAATTTTGCTGAATTTCAGAACTGGGGCGATGATCAAGAGGGATGGCCGGTGGCATCCGTTTTGTGCCGCTAGAGGTGAAATTCGTGGACCGGCGCAAGACGAACCACAGTGAAAGCATTTGCCAAGAATGTTTTCATTAATCAACAACGAAAGTCGGAGGTTCGAAGACGATTCGACAGGGCGATTCCGGCGGCGTTTTTTCCCATGACCCGCTGAGCAGCTTCCGGGAAACCAAAGTCTTTGGGTTCTGGGGGGAGTATGGTTGCAAAGCTGAAACTTAAACTAATTGACAGAAGGGCACCACCAGTAGTGGAGCCTGCAGCATAATTTGAATCAACACGGCAAACCTCACCCGGCCCAGACATGGAAAAGATTGACACATTGATAGCTCTTTCTCGATTCTGTGGATGGTGGTGCATGGCCATTCTGAGTTGGTGGAGCGATTTGTATGGTTAATTCCGATAACCAACGAGACTCCTCCGTGCTAATTAGTTATGTACCCCCGCAGTGAGGATTGTGTTGACCAGACTTTTATGGGAGAGTGCCTGCTGCTTAGCTGAAGAAATATAATCAAAATAAATAAGACAGCACTACTCACTGAGTCCTTTCAGCTATTCCGTTTGGTGGCGGTGCCCACAGTATTGAGACCTGGCCTCTAGGTCTCCTCAAATAATTGCAATGTTGTAGAAAACCGCGGCACTCCAATGATGTAGAAATACTTCACATTTTATTCACACCGAATATTCGGTGTGAATAAAATGTGAAGTATTTCTACATCATTGGAGTGCCGCAGTTTTCTACAACATTGCTGCTTAGCTGACCATTGAAAAAATTATGGTTGAGAGCCTGCAGGTGAGCTGACCATCGCAAACTTTATGGGCGAGGGCCTGCTGCCGCTTTGTTGACTCTAGATAACTTCTGCCTGATCGCACGTCCCCGTGACGTCGATGATCCATTTGGATGTCTGCCCTATCAACTTTCGATGTTCTTTTATGCACCTAACATGGTGACCACGGGTAACGGGGAATCAGTGTTTGATTCCGGAGAGGGAGCCTGAGAAACAGCTACCACATCCAAGGAAGGCAAGTGGGGGGCGCGCAAATTACCCACTCCCGACTGTCAGAAGAGGACACGTTACACGGCAGATGTGGGCCTGGTAAGGTCACTGTCAGAAGCAGACACCGTCTAGGGAAAAACTGCGCTGGATGTCACTGATATTTTAGGGATGCGCACACTTTAAACAGGAGATGTGGCGCGGATAATTTAACAGTCCACAGCAGACACCGTCTACAGAAAAACTGCACTGGATGTCACTGATATTTTAGGGATGCGCACACTTTAGACAGGAGATGTGGCACGGATAATTTAACTGTCCGCAGGGGACACTGTCTACGGAAAAACTGCACTGGATGTCACTGATATTTTAGGGATGCGCACACTTTAAACAGGAGATGTGGCGCGGATAATTTAACTGTCCACAGCGGACACCGTCTACGGAAAAACTGCACTGGATGTCACTGATATTTTAGGGATGCGCACACTTTAAACAGGAGATGTGGCGGAGATAATTTAACAGTCTGCAGCAGACACTGTCTATGGAAAAACTGCACTGGATGTCACTGATATTTTAGGGATGTGCACACTTTAAACAGGAGATGTGGCGCAAATAATTTAACTGTCCGCAGCGGACACCGTCTACGGAAAAAATGCACTAGATGTCACTGATATTTTAGGGATGCTCACACTTTACACAGGAGATGTGGCGCAGATAATTTAACAGTCCGCAGTGGATACCGTCTACGGAAAAAGTGCACTGGATGTCACTGATATTTTAGGGATGCGCACACTTTTAACAGGAGATGTGATGCAGATAATTAACAGTCCGCAGCGGACACCGTCTACAGAAAAAGTGCACTGGATGTCACTGAAATTTTAGGGATGCGCACACTTTACACAGGAGATGTGGCGTGGATAATTTAACTGTTCGCAGCGGCCTATTACACTGTATTTTGCGCAGGATGCCCTAAAAATATATATTGCTGCTGTCACACACAATAGTCCTTAAAAGGACTTTTGGGTCACTGAAAAGTTTTTGGTATAAAAATCTTCCAATTACACTCCCCACACTGTCTGTCCCTTCCTATGCACAGCTCTCCCTAACACTGAGCATTTTAGCGCAGGTTGCACTACAAAAATACAGTGGGATGCGAAAGTTTGGGCAACCTTGTTAATCGTCATGATTTTCCTGTATAAATCGTTGGTTGTTACCATAAAAAATGCCAGTTAAATATATCATATAGGAGACACACACAGTGATATTTGAGAAGTGAAATGAAGTTTATTGGATTTACAGAAAGTGTGCTATAATTGATTAAACAAAATTAGGCAGGTGCATAAATTTGGGCACCACAAAAAATAAATGAAATCAATATTTAGTAGATCCTCCTTTTGCAGAAATTACAGCCTCTAAACGCTTCCTGTAGGTTCCAATGAGAGTCTGGATTCTGGTTGAAGGTATTTTGGACCATTCCTCTTTACAAAACATCTTTAGTTCATTCAGGTTTGATGGCTTCCGAGCATGGACAGCTCTCTTTAAGTCACACCACAGATTTTCAATTATATTCAGGTCTGGGGACTGAGATGGCCATTCCAGAACGTTGTACTTGTTCCTCTGCATAAATGCCTTAGTGGATTTTGAGCAGTGTTTAGGGTCGTTGTCTTGTTGAAAGATCCAGCCCCGGCTCAGCTTAAGCTTTGTCACTGATTCCTGGACATTGGTCTCCAGAATCTGCTGATACTGAGTGGAATCCATGCGTCCCTCAACTTTGACAAGATTCCCAGTCTCTGCACTGGCCACACAGCCCCACAGCATGATGGAACCACCACCATATTTTACTGTAGGTAGCAGCTGTTTTTCTTGGAATGCTGTGTTCTTTTTCATCCATGCATAACGCCCCTTGTTATGGCCAAATAACTCAATTTTAGTTTCATCAGTCCACAGCACCTTATTCCAAAATGAAGCTGGCTTGTCCAAATGTGCTTTAGCCCACCTCAAGCGGCACTTTTTGTGCTGTGGGCGGAGAAAAGGCTTCTTCTGCATCACTCTCGCATACAGCATCTCCTTGTGTAAAGTGCGCCGAATGGTTGAACGATGCACAGTGACTCCATCTGCAGCAAGATGATGTTGTAGGTCTTTGGTGCTGGTTTGTGGGTTGACTCTGACTGTTCTCACCATTCGTCGCTTCTGTCTATCCGAGATTTTTCTTGGTCTGCCACTTCGAGCCTTAACTTGAACTGAGCCTGTGGTCCTCCATTTCCTCAATATGTTCCTAACTGTGGACACAGACAGCTGAAATCTCTGAGACCGCTTTCTGTATCCTTCCCCTAAACCATGATGGTGAACAATCTTTGTCTTCAGGTCATTTGAGAGTTGTTTTGAGACCCCCATGTTGCTACTCTTCAGAGAAAATAAAAAAGGAGGGAAACTTACAATTGACCCCCTTTCTCATAATTGGATTCACCTGTGTATGTAGGTCAGGGGTCACTGAGCTTACCAAGCCAATTTGAGTTCCAATAATTAGTGCTAAAGGTTTTGGAATCAATAAAATGACAACAGTGCCCAAATGTATGCACCTGCCTAATTTTGTTTAAACAATTATAGCACACTTTCTGTGAATCCAATAAACTTCATTTCACTTCTCAAATATGACTGTGTGTGTCTCCTATATGATATATTTAACTGACATTTTTTATCGTAACAACTAACGATTTATACAGGAAAATCATGACGATTAACAAGGTTGAAAATACAAACTACAAATTGGCGTGGTATTAAAAAGCAGGAAGTGCTCAACCCCATATGCAGTGGTGCATCTATACCGGGGGGGGAGGGGGGGGGGGCAGATCCTGCACTTGTGGCCCGTTGCTAATGCCAATCCCCAGCAAAAATGCATACAATGGAGGATGCCTGCAGCGGACCACAAGTACCACAATGGACATCCTACACAGGATAGCAATTGTGTGGATGTGATAAGCAGTCAAAATAACATAACAAAAACAAATACAGGTGCACTCTGCGGTCTTACTAACCCTCGTACTGGTGTAAAATTGAGAATTAGCCAACATATCCTGCTTGGAGGACATGTCTGAGCCCGAGCACCGCACCAAGGTTTCTCAAGTAGCTCGGGAACCTAACGCTAAACCTACCTGGGCCGTATGGGCAATACCAGGAGCCAGTGGGCGAATTACAGGTGCGCAAGGTCCGACTCAAAGCAATCTCCCAGTAACCTCCAGCATGTGACCATGCATACAATGGGAGGAGGCAGAGAGCTCTGAGCCCCACCCAAGACTGGCTGATATAGTCCGGGCCTCACATGTGCACCAGAATGCTGCCTGTGGATGGAAATGAAGGCACATTCAGACTAGGAGTTTCTACACCTCCAAAAATTCAAAATACAAACTACAAATTGGCGTGGTATTAAAAAGCAGGAAGTGCTCAACCCCATATGCAGTGGTGCATCTATACCGGGGCGGCAGATCCTGCACTTGTGGCCCGTTGCTAATGGCAATCCGCAGAAAAAATGCATACAATGGAGGATGCCTGCAGCGGACCACAAGTACCACAATGGACATCCTACACAGGATAGCAATTGTTTTTGTTATGTTATTTTGACCGATTAACAAGGTTGCCCAAACTTTCGCATCCCACTGTATATTGCCACTGTCACACACAATAGTCCTTACAAGGACTTTTGGGTCTCTGAAACATTTTTGTACAGAAATAATATTCAATTACACTCCCTACACTGTCTGTCTCTTCCTATGCTCAGCTCTCCCTGACTTCGAATGAGCCGAATGGCTGCTTAGAAGCAGTGAAACATGCCGGGAGGAGACTCGAGCATTGCGCTCGAGCACATGCGGTACTCGGCCGAGTACCGCCATGTGCTGAGCATAGCGATGCTTGAGCCGAACTGGTATTCGGCCGAGAATGCTCGCTCAACACTACTGACAACATGAATGTAGCCCGTGTGGCGCATTGCTTCAGCATCCACTCCCATGACCAGAACCAGTGCAGCCCTGATGCCCAACTGCAAAAACACATGTAACAAAACCACCAGTGAACAGCTAAACACACAGAACCTCAGATGGTAATTGAAGACCCAGAATTAGTTTCTAACACTATAGAGGGGCTTTTTCAGGACAAAGGGATCTTACGCAGATAGTGCTTTCTCCCTATTACCCTCTTTTATGTTTTGTCTTGTGTGTCTTATCTTGTATGTTTTCTTTCTTTCTTCCTTAATTCCTTCCTATCACATTTTGTTTACTGAGCTTATTTGATTATTTTATAGAACTTATAGTTGATGTTATAACAATTTTATATTGTTATTCTTGTCTTTCTTTTTTTCTTTCTTTCGTATTTACTCTGCTTGTTTGATTATGGAACTTATATTTTATAGCATAATAATCATATTTATTACTATTACTTTTGCAGTTTATCTGGAATCTCTTAGAGTTTTTCAGTTGGGATATTGTATACTACTTTTTCCAGCTTATGTTATGTCTGGACTATTTGCAGACGAAATAAAGCACAGCACCTGCGAAGGAAAGGTAACAATACACAATAACTGTAATAAACACACAATAATTTAATAAATACACTGTAAACATTGGAGGCTGCTCCTTTTTATAATGTATAAATGATCAATTTCACAAATTAGAAAACAATTTGTTGGCATGGCATCATTGTATATTTACATTATGTATAGTATATTGGTGTGTTTGGTCACTTGGCATTACTAATAATCTCTGTGTAAATGCACTATATAGTTAAAGGGAACCTGTCACCGGGATTTTGGGTATAGAGCTGAGGACATGGGTTGCTAGATGGCCGCTAACACATCCGCAATCCCCAATCCACATAGCTCTGTGTGCTTTTATTGTGTAAACGATTTGATACATATGCAAATTAACATAAAATAGTCATATCTTACTTGTGTGACCAGAGAAGAGTCATATTTTCAAGCACTGACTCATTTCAGGTTAATTTGCATATGTATCAAATCGGTTTTTATACACAATAAAAGCACACAGAGCTATGGGGACTGGGTATTGCGGATGTGCTAGTGGCCATCTAGCAACCCATGTCCTCAGCTCTATACCCAAAATCCCGGTGACAGGTTCCCTTTAAAGAATAATTCTGGGCACAATGTTCAAAGTTCATCAATATGCTCTGATAAACCTGTTTGTTTTTTTAGTTCTTTTTTATGCTGTAGCTTCTCAGACTGTAGGAGGGTCAGCTTGCATGTCTACCTGTGTTTAATCTAATGCTAGCAACACTGGTTGAGGGGGAAGAAGATATATTTTCTGTAATTGGTGAATAAAGCCCTGTCTAGGGAAAGATGCGTAGTCCTGTAACAGGCACTGCACTTATGCTGCATTATGATTGTTTTAATTGGGGCCAAGGGAGGCTATGTAGAGAGAGGCTAATTAAAATGGTACAGGGGACAGAAATGAGAAGAGGAGATTATGTAGGACATGGGGGCTGTACTTATTGGAGCATTCTTGTAACGGTCGCGTACACACACACAGGGGGGAGGGAAGTGACCACTGCGCTCCACCCTCACCCCTGGCCCTGCCTACTTGCCTCACGAGTCCTAATGACAGGGGACAACTGGATGGCAATCCCTAGCTTGGAATAAGTGCAGAGAGGACAGACCAGACAAATAACAGAATGTGAACGGACCGAGTCTATACCAGGAAAGCTACGAAGTACAAATGGAGCAAGCAGAGAATAGTCAGAGGAAGCCGGGGAGAATCGTGAAGTACCAAAGGAGTCAGCAGAGGATCGTCAGGAATTCAGCAGGAGGTCAATACGCCAGGAAAGATAAAGTCGCAGGTGGAACCTAAATAACAGGCAATCTGTGGCCAGCAGACTGCCTGTTTAAATAGGGAGCCAGAGGGGTCATGTGACATGGCCAGCGTCACATGACTCCACACAGACTACATAGCCGAGCGCCGAGTGATCAGCTTGGCACTCAGCCCTAAAACCATTCTCATGAATGCACATAGACGCGCGGGGGGCGTGCATAGTATTATCAGTAGCGCGGGCAACGCTGGACGCGCTGATGATGCGTGCGCGCTGGACGTGCTCGCCTCCTAGACCGCGCCATGACAGTACCCCCCCTTTTACGTGGGGCCACTGGACCCAAGGACTCAGGTGACAGCTTCTTGGGATGATCCTCATGAAATTTCTTAACCAGTCTAGGGGCATGAACCTCCCTAGCTGGTACCCAAGACCTTTCCTCGGGTCCATAGCCCTTCCAGTGTACCAGATACTGCAAGGAATTATGCACTCTCCTGACATCTACAATTTTAGATACCACATACTCCACAGAATCCTTAACCAGAACAGGCAGAGGCGCGGCTTGTGACGGTACAACAGGTTGGATGTATTTTTTTAGTAGGGACTTGAAATACATCGTGAATGTGGAATGAGTCGGGCAATTCTAACCTAAATGATACAGGATTAATCACCTCTATGATTTCGTATGGCCCTATAAAGCGAGGAGCAAACTTTTTTGAAGCAACTTTGAGTGAAAGATTTTTAGAGGACAACCACACCTTATCCCCCACCTGAAAGTACACCCCCGTGGAACGTTTCCTATTGGCCTGGACTCTTTGAGTATTTTGAGCTTTTTCCAGGTTCGATTGAACCCGAGCCCATACTGTGCACAGTTTTGAGGAGATCTCATCCGCCTCAGGATTACACAAGGAGACGGATGACCCAGAAAGAAAATGAGGATGAAAGCCATAGTTACAAAAAAAAGGAGAGACCCCAGCAGAGGAATTAACACGGCTATTCAGAGCAAACTCGGCTAACGGAAGGTATTTCACCCACAACTGTTGATCATCTGCAACATATGCCCTGAGAAATTGTTCCACCGACTAATTGAGGCGCTCAGTCTGTCCATTACTTTCAGGGTGATAAGCAGATGAAAAGGACAGAGAAATTTGGCATCTCAGACAGAAGGCCCTCCAAAACTTTGACACAAACTGCACACCCCTGTCAGATACAATATTTTCTGGAATGCCATGTAAACGTACAATTTGTTCCAGAAACAAAGATGCTAGGGTCTTCGCACTCAGGAGTTTAGGCAGGGGAATAAAGTGAGCCATCTTGCTGAATCTATCAACCACTACCCAAACCACAGTCTTACCCTCCGCAGGTGGCAGATCAGTGATAAAATCCATCAAGATATGAGTCCAGGGTCTACTGGGAATGGGTAAGGGTCGTAGGTCCCCAGCCGGGCGAGTCCTAGGGGTCTTAGACCTCGCACAAACCTCGCAGGCCAACACATAAGACTTGACGTCTCTAGTTAAAGTAGGCCACCAGAATGATCTGGAAACCAGCTCTTTAGTGCCCTCAATGCCCGGATGTCTACAAAAAACAGAGTCATGACACTCACCCAGCAGTTGGAGCCGAAGCTGTACGGGAACAAACAACTTATCTGTAGGAGTGGACGACGGAGCTAGGTGTTGTTCAGCCTTGATGAGAGTCGTGATGTCCTGAGACAAGGCTGCTAGGAAGACCTTAGCTGGTAAAATGGTTTCAGGTGGAGTCTCTGTAGGCTGGTATGCACAGAAACTCAGAGAGAGTGCGTCGGCCTTCACGTTTCTACTTCCTGGTCTGAAAGTGATGCAAAAATTAAAGCGAGTAAAAAACAATGCCCATCTAGCCTGACGGGGATTAAACCTTTTAGCCGACTCGAGAAACATTAGGTTCTTATGATCGGTAACAACAGTAACACAATGTTTTGCCCCCTCAAGAAAATGTCTCCATTCTTCAAATGCCCACTTAATGGCCAGTAACTCCCGATTTCCTATGTCATAATTTCTCTCAGAGGGGGAAAACTTTCTGGGAAAAAAAGGCACAAGGTATCAGGTTAGTGAGGGTAGCAGGACCTTGCGAGAGGACTGCTCCTGTCCCGTCCCCAGAAGCATCCACCTCCACGATAAAAGTATTTTCCTGATCTGGCTGGGTTAGAACGGGAGCGCTACTGAAAGCCTCCTTTAGGGTTTCAAATGAATCTAGGGCCTCAGTAGACCAATCATTCCAGATCCGCCCCTTTCTTAGTGAGGTCGGTCAGTGGTCTAGCGATTACCGAGAAATTCTTTATGAACTTACGGTAGTATTTAGCGAAACCAAGGAAACGTTGTAAGGCCTTTAAGGATGATTGTCTTACCCATCCCTTAATCGCTAAAACCTTGCTAGGATCCATCTTTATGGCGTGGGGAGTCAGAACATGTCCGAGAAATATAATCTCCTGCACCCCAAAGACACATTTTTCCTGTTTAGCAGATAATTGGTTCTCTCTCAACACCTCCAACACCTGTCTAACATGAAACACGTGACTCTTCAAATCAGGGGAAAATATCAAAATGTCGTCAAGATATACAATAACAAATTTTCCTAAGAACTCCCTAAGAATATCGTTCATGAAATTTTGGAACACAGCCGGGGCATTGCTGAGTCCAAAAGGCATAACGAGATATTCAAAAGTGACCAGCCGGGGTATTGAACGCTGTCTTCCACTCGTCCCCCTCCTTGATTCGGATTAAATTGTATGCTCCTCTTAAATCAATCTTAGAAAACCAGGCCGTCCCTAATACCTGGTTAAATAAATCCGGAATCTATGGGAGGGAGTAAGTATTCCGGATAGTGATCTTATGTAATTTCCGGTAATCTATACAGGGTTTAAAACCACCATCCTTCTTCTTAACAAAGAAAAATCCCGCCCCCATAGGAGAAACCGAGGGTCTAATGTGCCCCTTAATGAGACTCTCCTTAATGTAATCTTCCATGGCCTCACGTTCAGGTTTGGAAAGATTGTAAATACGCCCCTTAGGAAACCTTGCCCCCTTCTCCAGGACTATGGAGCAATCATAAGGTCTATGGGGAGGAAGAGCCTCCGGGGACGATGACGACAACACATCAGCATACTCCTTTATGACTGCGGGTAATACCTCAGACTCCACAGAGAACCCAACCCGTTTTCTAGACAAACAAAAGCTGCACTCAGATCCCCAACTCACCAGTTCACCTCTGGTCCAATCAATCGTAGGATTGTGTAATTGGAGCCACGGCATCCCCAATACCACCTCGACAGGTAAGTTCTCCAGGACTAACAGGGAACATTTCTCTAAGTGCCACACTCCCACAGCTAAGGAAATCTCTGAGGTACATGACCTCACAGTACCCCCTACCAGGGGAGTGGAGTCGATGGCCATGATATGGATGGGCGTAGGTAAAACAAAAATTGTAATACCCTGTCTAGTAGCATACCCATGGTCAATAAAGCTGGCCGCTGAGCCCGAATCTATAAAGGCCTGACCCGACCACTTATTAGAACCCAGAGAAATGGTTAAAGGAACTAAAAGCTTACTCTTAGTAATAACAGGGAGTACCTGGTCCCTTGGTGGTCTTCTCTTGGAAGCCTTATCAGAAAGGATCCTCTTTGGACACTGATTGATCCAATGGTCAGGATCTCCGCAGTAGAAACAGATCCCACGTCTGCGGCGATGATCCGCTCTGGTCATGCCAATTTGCATAGGTTCTTCTGAGGAGACCTCAACACCACTCCTGGTACAAACCTCAGACTGGACCAGCACCTGAGAAGAGAACTGTAGTTCCTGTCGTCTTTCTCTCACTCTCCTCAAGAGTCTCTGGGAGCTGATAACTCACTAGTAGGTCTTTAAGATTATCAGATAGGCCTGACCTGAATTGACACTTAAGAGCTGGCTCGTTCCTCCCTGAGGGAACACACTAGAGGATTCATGGTACAGTGGTTTCAGTAGGACTGTTATTCTGTAACGGTCGCGTACACACACACAGGGGGGAGGGAAGTGACCACTGCGCTCCACCCTCACCCCTGGCCCTGCCTACTTGCCTCGCGAGTCCTAATGACAGGGGACAACTGGACGGCAATCCCTAGCTTGGAATAAGTGCAGGGAGGACAGACCAGACAAACAACAGAATGTGAACGGACCGAGTCTATACCAGGAAAGCTACAAAGTACAAATGGAGCAAGCAGAGAATAGTCAGGAGAAGCCGGGGTCATAAATACCAGGAGAGTCGTGAAGTACCAAAGGAGTCAGCAGAGGATCGTCAGGAGGAAGCCAGGGTCAGAATACCAGGAGAGCAGCAAAGTACACAAGGAGCAGGCAGAGGATCGTCAGGAATTCAGCAGGAGGTCAGTACGCCAGGAAAGACAAAGTCGCAGGTGGAACCTAAATAACAGGCAATCTGTGGCCAGTAGACTGCCTGTTTAAATAGGGAGCCAGAGGGGTCATGTGACGTGGCCAGCGTCACATTACTCCACACAGACTACACAGCCGAGCGCCGAGTGATCAGCTCGGCGCTCAGCCCTAAAACCATTCTCATTAATGCGCATAGACGCGCGGGGGGCGTGCATAGTATTATCAGTAGCGTGGGCGACGCTAGACGCGCTGATGATGCGTGCGCTCTCCGGACAGGCCCGCCTCCTAGACCGCGCCGTGACAATTCTGTATTTTCTGGATTATGCCTTTAAGAGGAAGGGGAGAAATTGTCAAACTTATGCATTATACATCTTTACTCCTAATTCAGTGATTTCTCTGTAGAGACTCAGATGTTGAATCCTTTTTTTCATGTACTTGTTTTAAGTCAAAATGCCTGATTCTGTAAATTATTTACTCTCTGAGAGGTATCCTTTATCCCACAGCCACTTTAGAATGGACAGAAGTCATCACATGACACAAATGTTGAAGTTATTAAATCATAATGGTAGGTTAAACATTCACATTTCTAATATTTGGTTGGTCATTTGTTTTCTATGGTAAGAAGGCATTTGTTTTTACTATTTATGGAAATCTGCCTGGGGTTTCACTTTAAACATTACAAAGGACCTGGCTCGTTTCTAGTAGCGTCACAGTAGTGTGTTTTTTACGTTCATAAATCAATCATTAGTGTGCATTTCTGGACAAAAGGGATTTTGCAGTTTCAGTCTGTAAAACTAGAAATAGTGATACATATTAGTTAAAGGGGTTGTCTCACGTCAGCAAATGTAATTTATCATGTAGAGAAAGTTAATACAAGGCACTTTTTTCCATCACATTATACACTGCTCGTTTTCGGATGTTACGGCCACCACTGCAGCATATATTTTAGGTGGCACTTTTTCCTATAGTGCTCAAGCACGACCACTGCTGCTGGATTACAGGGTGGACATAACCCCTAAATATGAGCAGTGTATAATGTGATGGAAAATGAATCCAGCCAGCAAAGGAGGCAATATGGATAATAACAATACATTAGTAAGTGCCTTGTATTTACTTTCTCTACATAAATAAATGCCACTTGCTGAAGTGATACAACCCCTTTTAAATATAATAGAGAAATGGCATAGCATAGAGTTAGTCATACGGGATGTGGACTTGTAGATCCTTTTTACTTTAGCACCTGCAGTTCATAAAGCAAGAAATGATGCTTTATGTATTGTGGTTGTGTAGCCATGTGGTGCCATACTGATGGGAGATAATCCTCATATAAGAACATGCCAAATCTCACAAGACCTGCTTTCATATTGTTACACCACAACAGTTTCCAGATTAACAAATGCTTCATATTTAATCTTCTACTGATGGCTGCCAAGAAGATTATCCACGTAACACAAATGTTAACTCCAGGATGGAAACTGCGGGACTGCAGCAGAATGGAAGACTTTATGTCAGTGCTCTAGGTCAGCTGCTACTTGACCAGCAAAGGTCTAAAATTAAGAAATATAAATACAGGAAATCTGAAAGCCTTGCTCAGGAGCTTGAATGTTTTTGCCCAGATCTGTATTGTAGTGGGAGCAGAGGATACATTTAAATATGTTTTGCCTTTTGGGCAATAACTCCCCTTTTCACTCCTGTCAGATTTAGATTAAACTGTTTACGGAGTTATCCCCGCCAAGAGATCTCTGATTTCTAAACTGGGGAAAGATCACTGTCCCACAACCCCCCCACCGTTTTGGCTCTGTAGTCTATTGTTTTCCTTGCCAAATAGCTAGCAACAGAATGCTCATTAACGGCTAATTGATGGCCTGGGATCCAAAGGTGGGTGATTTTGAAAGGACACAAACTGACTTAGCTCTGGGAGAGTCAGCCTTGACCTTTATAAATGGTCTATTTCTTAAACATTTAAGGAGTGCTAGATATCCACAGTGTGAAAGTTAACCCTTTAATTATTCATACTCCTTTTTAAAGGTTTTAAAGTAATTTATGTACCCTGAAGAACACCTCCTTAGGAAGTGATCCCGATCTTGTGTAAGGCTGCCTGTACATGGTCAGGTTTTGATTTCATTTTCTGATGCAGTTTTGAAACTAAAACCATATATAGATTGTAAAGGGAGAGATAGTATAAAGGACAGATCTCTTTTTTTAATCCACACCAGGATTTAGCTTCAAAACTGCATATGAAAACCTTATCAAAAGCTGACCGCGTACAGGGTGATCTACCCCTGGAATACAAATACATTTCTGTCTTGCAAAACACTTTCCACCTGTTGTCAACAACTTGTAATTGCAGTTTGTGACCAGTAGATGGCAATAGCGCCTTTTTAAAGGTGAATCTAGGCATGGGAAAATCGTTCTCATTTCCATAAACTCATTTGAAGTATAAACAAAATCAGTACTTTACTACTGCCAAAGTATTTGTCACATTGACAACTAGACAAAGATAGCTATAGTAAAGAAAATATATATAATTTAGAATAATAAGCTATACTTCCTATAAGAAAATGTAACTGCCCCCCAAAAATGTTGCTCCTGGAATAGTTGCAACCAAATTTTTTCTTTAATTTGATAACTGATTCTTTGTAATTTTAAATCAGCAGTAGCTGCATCCTGCCAGCCAGTAAAAAAAAAGGCACTTTCAAAAATCAGTTTGATTGCATTACAAATTTTGATAGCTGGAGCTTAGAATTTGACTACATACTGACACTTTGGGGGAAAATTTATTGTGAGCGAAATTTTGAATTGACAGATCTTCTTTACCTTTATTTGGACCAAATTTATGAAATGTTGGTGCGTCTTTAATTATGTCTAGAGATGTTACTCCAGCATCCGGTCTGCGAAACTGAACAAGCTGGATCCGGCATGAAAATCAATGTGAGTCAATGATGCCAGATCCGTAACTAAAAAACTTGATCTGGCACCCATTCACTTACAATGATTTTAATGCCAGATCCGGTTTGTTCGGTTTCTATTTAATACAACTGCATCCGGACAAAACGGATGCATCCAGATGTATTAAATAATACAGAAGCATTTTATTATTTATCCTGTGCCGGATCTCAAAACCTGAATAAAAACGCTGATGTGAAAGTAGCCTGACAAAGACTCAAAGTTTATTAATGTAAGATTCGTGAGTTAAAAAAATATTCCCTAAAATAAGACACTCTAATTACTTTGTACCAGGGTGTAAAGGTGGATTTAGACTGCCCGATATTCGGGCACATTATTAGGAACGACCGTTCCTGCAAACGCTTATTCCCAACATGAATCCGTCCATCTAAATGTGCCGCTGATCACCCACTGAACGAGTGAAATGATCGTGTTGTTCGTGCAGGCACATCAATCATCGTTTCTGGGCAGCAGATCGTGCTGTCTAAATAACAATCTGCTGCCCAGAAACAATGATTCTGTATGGGGATGAGGGATCACTTATAGCAATCCTTCGTCCTCATACTGTGAAGGAGATCGCTGAATGTAAATGCAGTTGTGAGGAATATGGATTAATATTCACTGTCAGCCATGTCCCCACACCAGCCATTAGCTGAAAGGTAGCAGAGGTAGTGAGCTCCACAGGGGGGCCCTGCTTCAAAGCCAGCAGATGGCAGAGGACCTCTAGCAGTCCACCAGTGTTTATAACTTTTCACACTTCCATTCAGCCAGCTAGGAACCCAGCTAATGAATCAGGAAAAGCGTCCCTGCAGGGGGTCTAAGCCATTCCCCAGTTCAATAAAATCTAGCAGACAACATGCAACTGGCTATTTATAAGGAATTATGAATCGCCCGGCCATCACAGGCGCAAACTGGATACATATTTGCGTCCCTGTGGCCACGATGAACAGGCCTGTGGTCATAGTCTGGCGGTGGGAGGCCAGGGAAGAAAGATATACATATCTCCCCACAGGAACTAAATAACTGTACCATGCTTAGACTAAAGGGTTTTGTGGGTCATTGAGCTGCCAGGATAAGCAGGGAGTGGGGGACCCTTCCCAGAGGTGGGAAGAGGAGGGTCCGGCTACAGTTTAAAAGGCTTCTGCCAACAAGCGGGCGTGTCTTTTCTCTGAAGGAGGGTCACATCGTGCCATGTTTTTAGAGGGACATGCAACCTGCTGACATCACTGCCCTCCATGTGAATACAGCTAATAACTCATCACCACCCAAAAGGGCTCATCCATCTGGTAAACTGACTTTTGTTCTGCTTAACCCTGTTTGTACTATACCACTTGTATTTGTAACCTCAGACCACTGTATATATTCCTTGTGTGTATAGTGTTATTTCTAGTAAGCCCTTAAGGCGATTAAATATATAATTTAATCTTGTGCTGTCTTGTATCTCGATCACGAATCCCCATGTCCGTGTTTCGGCCTAGCAATACGCTACCGCGGGTTGGTTTCTTACCCTATATAATCCCGTTAGCAGACCGGGCTTATATCAAACAAGAAACTGGTGGCAGTCTTCCCGGGCTGAGAACACGCTGTTTCACTGGGGCAGTGAAAAGGCTCTCTCGGCTTGTTGCCTCTCTGTGCCCATGTGGACAGGAGGAGTCTGTGAAAACTGTACCAAGACTGACCTTACCCACTCCTCCAGGAGGGTGTAACGTCACACCTTGGTAACCAATGACCATACATTTTCATGAGCTCGACGTATTTGACGTCCGGCGTCAGTTGAGGCACGAGGGGTACGGTATTCATCACATATTGGCGACAGCAAAGTGGGATCGAGATACTAGTGTGTGTGAGTGTGGGACCCATACTCCAAGACATTAAAGACTACCAGAAGTAGCTTTTGCCACTGGAGTCTTAAGATCAGCTCAACACTAGACATTCTGAGTGCAAATATAATAAGGTGTGTGTGTGTGTGCATCAGGTTGCAGTCTGTGTCAGTGAACATCAGTTGCAATGATGGCCAGTATCACAAGGAGCAAAGCTAAGGAGATGGTCGATGCTATGAATGGTGGCGGGGAGGACGCAGTCCAGATAGGGGGCCCAGAGGAGGTGGAAGGCAACTTTATTCAAGGCGAGGGGGAGCACAGCCAAAGCTCCCCAAGGAGCCAGTTGCCAGCGGTGAGGCCCGCAGTGGACCGCACACGACACCTGCCCTTCCCTCAGCCAGGCAGGCTCAGCTGCTCTCCTACAGGCTGCTAAAGACCGTCTCCAGGCTTCCTGCGAGATTCTCATGGCAGCTGCAGAGCGTCACGAGCAAGCAGAGGCTGCAGAGCATCATGAGCAAGCTGCAGAGCGTCGCGAGCAAGCAGAATCTGCAGAACGTTGTGAGTAAGCACAGGCCGAGCGTGAGCACCAGCTACAAGTGCTCCAGCTCCAGCTCCAACTTCAGCAGCTCTCCCCAGCCCGATGTGTGACTCCAGAGATCTGGATTCCCAAACTGCGGGCGGAGGACTTCCCCCTGCTGGACTAAGATGGGGACTTGGACACTTTCTTGTTGCGTTTGAGATGGCCTGCCATCAGTACCAGCTGCCGGAGGACCAGTGGGTCCGATTCCGAACACCACGTCTCAGGGTAAAAGCCCTTGAAATCTTCAGGTACCTGCCCAGCGAGACCATGCTGAGCTACGAGGTCATATGAGGACATCTAGCAGGCGCTGGTCCGGCAGTACAACTTAACCCCTGAGTCATACCGGAGAAAACCCTGAAGTTTGCAGCGGGGTCCTACCCAGAGCTGGGCTGATCACATGCGGGCCTTGCTGAGAGCGGTCAACCAATGGACCACGGGATTGGAGTTCTCCACCGTCCAACAGAGCAGTTCTTGTGGAATTGCCAGGAGGACCTCCAGCAGTACCTTCGTGACCGGAAGCCAAAGGGGGCCTCTGCAACAGCAGCCCTGGCCGACGAGTACACCAACAACCGGACTTTAGAGGCCCGGAAACCTGTCGGCTGGAGAGGGGGTAAGACACACTCTGCCCCTGCCCCTAGGCCCAAGTGGGCACTGGCCCCTGCTTTCCTTTCCATGTCGGTGGGGGAACCCCGACTTTGCCACCTGTGTAAGCAGCCAGGACACTTCAAGGCCATGTGTCCACAGCGCCCGAGGGACCCATCCCAGTCTTCGACCAGGAAACCGTCCACTGTGTTGTGTGTGGATGGGGGTGGTGGAAGGTCCCTTGACAATTTTCAACCGGTCACCGTGGGCCAGGCCGTGGCCATTGGACTTAGAGACACCGGCACTCAGATGACTCTGGTATGGCCTGAACTGGTGGCACCCCATGATTTATTGCCTGGGAGATCCCTTACTGTCTCCGGGATTGGAGGAGTAGAACCGGTGCTGCCTGTCGCCAAGGTCTATTTGGACTGGGGCGCCGGTTGAGGAGTAAGGGAGGTGAGGGTATCCTCAAATATCCCTGCCAGTGTTTTGCTTGGGACAGACCTGGGGCAGCTTGTGTCTAAGTACGTGGCCGCTGACACCCCGAGGTTCGATCCCCCAGAATGTGATGTCATGTCCTCCCCTGTTAACCCTTTAAGGACTCAGCCCTATTTCACCTTAAGGACTTGGCCATTTTTTGCAAATCTGACCAGTGTCACTTTAAGTGCTGATAACTTTAAAACGCTTTGACTTATCCAGGCCGTTATGAGATTGTTTTTTCGTCACATATTGTACTTCATGACACTGCTAAAATTGGGTCAAAAAAGTTAATTTTTTTTCATAAAAAAATACCATATTTACCTAAAAATATTGCAAAATTTGCAAATTTCTAAGTTTCAGTTTCTCTACTTCTGTAATACATAGTAATACCCCCAAAAATTGTGATGACTTTACATTCCCCATATGTCTACTTCATGTTTGTAGCATTTTGGGAATGATATTTTATTTTTTGGGGATGTTACAAGGCTTAGAAGTTTAGAAGCAAAAACCCAATTTTTAGGGACCACTGCAGGTCTGAAGTCACTTTGCGAGGCTTACATAATAGAAACCGCCCAAAAATGACCCCATTCTATAAACTACACCCCTCAAGGTATTCAAAACTGATTTTACAAACTTCGTTAACCCTTTAGGTGTTGCACAAGAGTTATTGGCAAATGGGGATGAAATTTGAGAATTTCATTTTTTTGCCTAATTTTCCATTTTAACCCATTTTTTCCACTAACAAAGCAAGGGTTAACAGCCAAACAAGACTGTATCTTTATTGCCCTAACTCTGCCGTTTACAGAAACACCCCATATGTGGCCGTAAACTACTGTACGGGCACACAGTAGGGCGTAGAGGGAAAGGTGCGCCGTATGGTTTTTGGAAGCCAGATTTTGCTGGACTGTTTTTTTTACACTATGTCCCATTTGAAGCCCCCCTGATGCACCCCTAGAGTAGAAACTCCATAAAAGTGACCCCATCTAAGAAACTACACCCCTCAAGGTATTCAAAACTGATTTTACAAACTTTGTTAACCCTTTAGGTGTTGCACAAGATTTAATGGAAAATAGAGATACAATTTCAAAATTTCACTTTTTTTGCAGATTTTCCATTTTGAATATTTTTTTTCCAGTTACAAAGCAACGGTTAACAGCCAAACAAAACTCATTATTTATGGCCCTGATTCTGTAGTTTACAGAAACACCCCATATGCGGTCGTAAACCGCTGTACGGGCACACGGCAGGGCGCAGAAGGAAAGGAATGCCATACGGTTTTTGGAAGGCAGATTTTGCTGGACTGTTTTTTTTGACACCATGTCGCATTTGAAGCCCCCCTGATGCACCCCTAGAGTAGAAACTCCAAAAAAGTGACCCCATTTTAGAAACTACGGGATAGGGTGGCAGTTTTGTTGGTACTAGTTTAGGGTACATATGCTTTTTGGTTGCTCTATATTACACTTTTTTGTGCGGCGAGGTAACAAGAAATAGATTTTTTGGCACGTTTTTTTTTTGTTATTTACAACATTCATCTGACAGGTTAGATCATGTGGTCATTTTATAGAGCAGGTTGTCATGGACACGGCGATACCTAATATGTATACAATTTTTTTTATTTATGTAAGTTTTACACAATGATTTCATTTTTAAAACAAAAAAAATGTTTTAGTGTCTCCATAGTCTAAGAGCCATAGTTTTCTCAGTTTTTGGGCGATTATCTTAACCACCTCAGCCCCCAGTGCTTAAACACCCTGAAAGACCAGGCCACTTTTTACACTTCTGACCTACACTACTTTCACCGTTTATTGCTCGGTCATGCAACTTACCACCCAAATGAATTTTACCTCCTTTTCTTCTCACTAATAGAGCTTTCATTTGGTGGTATTTCATTGCTGCTGACATTTTTACTTTTTTTGTTATTAATTGAAATTTAACGATTTTTTTGCAAAAAAATGTCATTTTTCACTTTCAGTTGTAAAATTTTGCAAAAAAAACGAGATCCATATATAAATTTTGGTCTAAATTTATTGTTCTACATGTCTTTGATAAAAAAAAAAATGTTTGGGTAAAAAAAAAAATGCTTTGGGTAAAAGTTATAGCGTTTACAAACTATGGTACAAAAATGTGAATTTCCGCTTTTTGAAGCAGCTCTGACTTTCTGAGCACCTGTCATGTTTCCTGAGGTTCTACAATGGCCAGACAGTACAAACACCCCACAAATGACCCCATTTCGGAAAGTACACACCCTAAGGTATTCGCTGATGGGCATAGTGAGTTCATAGAACTTTTTATTTTTTGTCACAAGTTAGCGGAAAATGATGATTTTTTTTTTTTTTTTTTCTTACAAAGTCTCATATTCCACTAACTTGTGACAAAAAATAAAAACTTCTATGAACTCACTATGCCCATCACGAAATACCTTGGGGTCTCTTCTTTCCAAAATGGGGTCACTTGTGGGGTAGTTATACTGCCCTGGCATTCTAGGGGCCCAAATGTGTGGTAAGGAGTTTGAAATCAAATTCTGTAAAAAATGACGAGTGAAATCCGAAAGGTGCTCTTTGGAATATGGGCCCCTTTGCCCACCTAGGCTGCAAAAAAGTGTCACACATCTGGTATCTCTGTATTCAGGAGAAGTTGAGGAATGTGTTTTGGGGTGTCATTTTACATATACCGATGCTGGGTGAGATAAATATCTTGGTCAAATGCCAACTTTGTATAAAAAAATGGGAAAAGTTGTCTTTTGCCAAGATATTTCTCTCACCCAGCATGGGTATATGTAAAATGACACCCCAAAACACATTCCCCAACTTCTCCTGAGTACGGAGATACCAGATGTGTGACACTTTTTTGCAGCCTAGGTGGGCAAAGGGGCCCATATTCCAAAGAGCACCTTTCGGATTTCACAGGTCATTTTTTACAGAATTTGATTTCAAACTCCTTACCACACATTTGGGCCCCTAGAATGCCAGGGCAGTATAACTACCCCACAAGTGACCCCATTTTGGAAAGAAGACACCCCAAGGTATTCCGTGAGGGGCATGGCAAGTTCCTAGAATTTTTTATTTTTTGTCACAAGTTAGTGGAAAATGATGATTTTTTTTTTTGACTTTTTTTTTTCATAAAAAGTCTCATATTCCACTAACTTGTGACAAAAAATAAAAACTTCCATGAACTCACTATGCCCATCAGCGAATACCTTGGGGTCTCTTCTTTCCAAATGGGGTCACTTGTGGGGTAGTTATACTGCCCTGGCATTCTAGGGGCCCAAATGTGTGGTAAGGAGTTTGAAATCAAATTCTGTAAAAAATGACCTGTGAAATCCGAAAGGTGCTCTTTGGAATATGGGCCCCTTTGCCCACCTAGGCTGCAAAAAAGTGTCACACATCTGGTATCTCTGTATTCAGGAGAAGTTGAGGAATGTGTTTTGGGGTGTCTTTTTACATATACCCATGCTGGGTGAGATAAATATCTTGGTCAAATGCCAACTTTGTATAAAAAAATGGGAAAAGTTGTCTTTTGCCAAGATATTTCTCTCACCCAGCATGGGTATATGTAAAATGACACCCCAAAACACATTCCCCAACTTCTCCTGAGTACGGAGATACCAGATGTGTGACACTTTTTTGCAGCCTAGGTGGGCAAAGGGGCCCATATTCCAAAGAGCACCTTTCGGATTTTACTGGTCATTTTTTACAGAATTTGATTTCAAACTCCTTACCACACATTTGGGCCCCTAGAATGCCAGGGCAGTAGAACTACCCCACAAGTGACCCCATTTTGGAAAGAAGAGACCCCAAGGTATTCGCTGATGGGCATAGGGAGTTCATGGAAGTTTTTATTTTTTGTCACAAGTTAGTGGAATATGAGACTTTGTATGAAAAAAAAAAAAAAATCAGCATTTTCCACTAACTTGTGACAAAAAATAAAAATTTCTAGGAACTCGCCATGCCCCTCACGGAATACCTTGGGGTGTCTTCTTTCCAAAATGGGGTCACTTGTGGGGTAGTTATACTGCCCTGGCATTTTCCAGGGGCCCTAATGTGTGGTAAGTAGGTAAATGACCTGTGAAATCCTAAAGGTGCTCTTTGGAATATGGGCCCCTTTGCCCACCTAGGCTGCAAAAAAGTGTCACACATGTGGTATCGCCGTATTCAGGAGAAGTTGAGGAATGTGTTTTGGGGTGTCATTTTACATATACCCTTGCTGGGTGAGAGAAATATCTTGGCAAAAGACAACTTTTCCCATTTTTTTATACAAAGTTGGCATTTGACCAAGATATTTCTCTCACCCAGCATGGGTATATGTAAAATGACACCCCAAAACACATTCCCCAACTTCTCCTGAGTACGGCGATACCAGATGTGTGACACTTTTTTGCAGCCTAGATGCGCAAAGGTGCCCAAAGTCCTTTTAGGAGGGCATTTTTAGACATTTGGATACCAGACTTCTTCTCACGCTTTGGGGCCCCTAGAATGCCAGGGCAGTATAAATACCCCACATGTGACCCCATTTTGGAAAGAAGACACCCCAAGGTATTCAATGAGGGGCATGGCGAGTTCATAGAAATTTATTTTTTTTGGCACAAGTTAGCGAAAATTGATATTTTTAATTTTTTTCTCACAAAGTCTCCCGTTCCGCTAACTTGGGACAAAAATTTCAATCTTTCATGGACTCAATATGCCCCTCACGGAATACCTGGGGGTGTCTTCTTTCCGAAATGGGGTCACATGTAGGGTATTTATACTGCCCTGGCATTCTAGGGGCCCTAAAGCGTGAGAAGAAGTCTGGAATATAAATGTCTAAAAAATTTTACGCATTTGTATTCCGTGAGGGGTATGGTGAGTTCATGTGAGATTTTATTTTTTGACACAAGTTAGTGGAATATGAGACTTTGTAAGAAAAAATAAATAATTCCGCTAACTTGGGCCAAAAAAATGTCTGAATGGAGTCTTACAGGGGGGTGATCAATGACAGGGGGGGTGATCAATGACAGGGGGGTGATCAATGACAGGGGGGTGATCAATGACAGGGGGGTGAACAGGGAGTCTATATGGGGTGATCACCACAGTCATTGATCACCCCCCCCTGGAAGGCTCCAGGGAGACGCCTGTATGTGTTTTGCAGATCCGATCCATCTATCAGTGGATCCGTAAAAATCATGCGGACATCTGAATGGAGCTTTACAGGGGGTTGATCAATGACAGGGGTGTAATCAATGACAGGGGGGTGATCAGGGAGTCTATATGGGGTGATAACCACAGTCATTGATCACGCCCCTGTAAGGCTTCATTCAGACGTCCGGATGCGTTTTGCGGATCCGATCCATCTATCAGTGGATCCGTAAAAATCATGCGGACATCTGAATGGAGCTTTACAGGGGGTTGATCAATGACAGGGGTGTAATCAATGACAGGGGGGTGATCAGGGAGTCTATATGGGGTGATAACCACAGTCATTGATCACGCCCCTGTAAGGTTTCATTCAGACGTCCGGATGCGTTTTGCGGATCCGATCCATCTATCAGTGCATCCGTAAAAATCATGCGGACATCTGAATGGAGCTTTACAGGGGGGTAATCAATGACAGGGGGGTGATCAGGGAGTCTATATGGGGTGATAACCACAGTCATTGATCATGCCCCTGTAAGGCTTCATTCAGACGTCCGGATGCGTTTTGCGGATCCGATCCATCTATCAGTGCATCCGTAAAAATCATGCGGACATCTGAATGGAGCTTTACAGGGGGGTAATCAATGACAGGGGGGTGATCAGGGAGTCTATATGGGGTGATAACCACAGTCATTGATCATGCCCCTGTAAGGCTTCATTCAGACGTCCGGATGCGTTTTGCGGATCCGATCCATCTATCAGTGGATCCGTAAAAATCATGCGGACGTCTGAATGGAGCTTTACAGGGGGTTGATCAATGACAGGGGGGTAATCAATGACAGGGGGGTGATCAGGGAGTCTATATGGGGTGATCAGGGGCTAATAAGGGGTTAATAAGTGACGGGGGGGGGTGTAGTGTAGTGTAGTGGTGCTTGGTGGGACTTTACTGAGCTACCTGTGTCCTCTGGTGGTCGATCCAAACAAAGGGGACCACCAGAGGACCAGGTAGCAGGTATATTAGACGCTGTTATCAAAACAGCGTCTAATATACCTGTTAGGGGTTAAAAAAAACACATCTCCAGCCTGCCAGCGAACGATCGCCGCTGGCAGGCTGGAGATCAACTCTCTTACCTTCCGTTCCTGTGAGCGCGCGCGCCTGTGTGCGCGCGTTCACAGGAAGTCTCGCGAGATGACGCATATATGCGTGACTGTGCGCAGGGCTGCCACCTCCGGAACGCGATCCTGCGTTAGGCGGTCCGGAGGTGGTTAAGTAGGGTCTCATTTTTTGCGGGATGAGATGACGGTTTGATTGGCACTATTTTGGGGTGACTTTTTGATCGCTTGCTATTACACTTTTTGTGACGTAAGATGACAAAAAATTTCTTTTTTTACACCGTTTTTATTTTTATTTTTTTACAGTGGTCACCTGAGGGGTTAGGTCATGTGATATTTTTATAGAGCCGGTCGATACGGACGCGGCGATACCTAATATGTATACTTTTTTTTATTTATTTAAGTTTTACACAATGATTTCATTTTTGAAACAAAAAAAATCATGTTTTAGTGTTTCCATAGTCTAAGAGCCATAGTTTTTTCAGTTTTTGGGCGATTATCTTGAGTAGGGTATGATTTTTGCGGGATGAGATGACGGTTTGATTGGTACTATTTTGGCGTACATGCATCTTTTTTGATCACTTTTATTACCTTTTTTGGGAAGTAAGGTGGGCAAAATTTCAATTTCCTGATAGTTTTTATTTTTTTATTTTTATGGTGTTCACCGTGCGGGGAAAGTAACATGACCGTTTTATAGATCAGGTCGTTACGGACGCGGCGATACCAAACATGTGTAGGGAATTTTATTTTTTTCATTTTTAATCAGTGATAAATGTGTTTTTAGATTTTTACTTTTTTTTCACTTTTTTTTGACCCAGACCCACTTGGTTCTTGAAGATCCAATGGGTCTGATGTCTGTATAATACAGTACAGTACACCATATAGTGTTTTGTACTGTATTTTACTTACACTTTGTCTGAACAGATCTATGCCTTTAGCACAGATCTGTTCAGCACCATGGACAGCAGGATGCCTGAGACGGAGTCCTGTTGCCATGGGAACCTTCCCCATCTGCTCAGTAGTGGTCAGAACTTCGCAGACGGGGAAGGGTAAGGACGGGGCTCTCTGGGGGCTGTCTGGGGGCTCTCTCCCTCTCCGTACGGACCGCGGTATGGAAAGGGTTAAACGGCTGACATCTGCACAGGTGTCAAGCGTTTATGCCAGGGTGTCAGCAATGTGCTGACACCCTGGTATACCCACTGTACACCAATGAATTTTCAAGAGGAGGCGGGCGGGGGATCGCGATCCCGCCTGCCGCACCGCCCACCTCCCGCACCGCCCACAACTCCCCCCCTCCAGCAAAAAATCATGCAGGGGTGCAGGGGGGGTGGAAAATCTATATTTTAGGGACACTAAAGTTTCTGATCCCCGCGGTCAGGGACCGCGGGGATCAGAAACTGCAGAAAGCGCAGCAAACCGCAGGTCTGAATTGACCTGCGGTTTGCGGCGATCGCCGATACGGGGGGTCACATGACCCCCCCTGGCGTTGTGACAGGATGCCGGCTGAATGATTTCAGCCGGCATCCCGTTCCGATTAACCCCTGCGGCGCCGGCATAACGATTTAAAGTTAGGACGTACCGGTACGCCCTGAGTCCTTAAGGACTCGGGAAATAGGGCGTACCGGTACGCCCTGCGTCCTTAAGGGGTTAATACTGTTAATGTACCTAACATGCCTGTTGATGGGGATGTGGGGGATTTAATGTGTGCCTCTCCCTCAGTGGGGAGGGGGTCATTCACACCAGCTGTGCTGAGGCCCCAGGGTGTGGCCAGCAAGCATGCTGGAACCTGTTGTCCTCAGTTGTGGTGACTGAGGGGACAAGAGCAGGGGGCAGACAACTGCGGGGAGGCTGATGCAAATGAGGTCAGAGCTGTCCCAGGAGAAGTAGGGCTCCCAGGTAAATCCTCAGTGCAGGGTTCCTCCACAACTGGGATGTCAGAGGGCCAGGTTAGTCCATCTGGACTGGCGACTTGGTCGGAAGCTGAGGGGAAGCAGGCACTACTAGCGGTGGCAGTGGCCATAGCTGCTGTCACGCGCAGTGGGAGTGCTGGGGCCCTAGGGGCCTCTCAGGGGTCTGATGGCTTTCCCTCTTCTGACTAAGTGGCTGCCGAGTCAGATGGAGGCCAGTAGACAGGTCCCGGGGACCTGGCAGTCTCGTCTATTCTGGCCATGTCCAGTCAGGAGTTTCAGGCAGCGTTAGTGGCTGACGCTAGCCTGACCGTTCTCAAAGAGCAGGCGGCACAGCCCCCCTCGGACTCAGACCTTGAGTGGATGGTCTTGGACCAAGGACGGCTGTAGTGGGTCACAGTCCAGCAAGGCTCACCAGAGGCATGCTCTAGGGACCGACAGCTAGTGGTACCCTATCAGTTCAGAATTTCTACTGGCCAAAGATGGGGGGCCTATGTTGTTGCCTATTGCCGTTCATGTGACACCTGCCAGCGGGTGGGGAAGACGGGGCGGCTCCCCAAAGCCCCACTGGTAACGCTGCACATAATTGAAGAGACTTTCAGGAGGGTGGCTGTGGATCTGATTGGACCACTGTCCATTCCCAGCAGCTCCGGAAAAAGCTTCATATTAACGTTAATAGACTTCGCCACCCGGTACCCGAAGGCGGTAGCCTTGTCCTCCATATGGGCCGACAAGGTGGTCACCGCCTTGCTGGAGATTTTCTCCAAAGTGGGCTTTCCCCAGGAAATGCTCACCGACCGGGGGACCCAGTTCATGTCGCAATTGATGGAGTCCCTCTGTAGGCAAACCCAGGTGCATCATCTGGTGACCAGCCCGTACCACCCACAGACCAATGGTAATGGCACCTTAAAGCAGATGCTTAAGATGTTGGTCGACTCCCACGGGCGTGACTGGGAGCGGTACCTCCCACATCTGCTGTTTGCCTACCAAGAGGTCCCACAGGCCTCCACAGGGTTCTCCCCCTTCGAACTCCTGTATGGGGGACGTGTGCGGGCGCCCCTGGCTCTGGTGAAAGAGGCCTGGGAGGGAGATGTAGCCACCCCTGGAGTGTCGGTCATCGAGTATGTCATGCGCTTCCAAAACAAGATGCAGACCTTGTCGCAGCTGATGCGCGATAATATAGAGGGGGCCCAGGCCGACCAGAAGCGATGGTACGCCCAGAACGCTTGTGAGAGGACCTACCAGGTGGGTCAAAAGGTATGGGTACTGGTCCCCATACCTCAGGACAAGCTTCAGGTGGCCTGGGAAGGCCCGTACCTCGTGCATCAGCGCCTCAACGCCGTGACGTACCTGGTCATCCTGGACGACGCCCAGGGAAGGTGGAAGGCCTTCCACGTGAACATGATATAGGTACATCAGGAGAGGAAGGCATGTGCCCTCCCTTTCTGCAACCTTCCAGAAGAGGCGGAGGAGGAAACCCTCCTGGACATGCTCGCCCAGGTGAAGGCGGGTGGGTCCATAGAAGATGTGGAGGTAGGCCAACAGCTCTTGAAGGACCAACGGTCCCAGCTATGGGCCACCCTTCACCGCTTCCGGGAGTTGTTCAGCAACAAGCCCAGAAGGACAGAGTTGGCCGTCCATCACGTGGACACCAGGGATCACCCCCCAATCCGGCGTTCAGCATATCGGGTTTCCTTGGAGGTGCAGCAGCACATGCACCAGAAGATTGACGAGATGCTGAAGCTGGGGGTCATCCAGGCATCCAACAGCGCTTGGGCATCGCCAAAGAAGGACCGAACCACCCTCTTCTGCGTGGACTACAGTGGACTCAACGCTGTCTCGGTCACCGATGAGTACCCAATGCCACGCATCAATGACCTACTCTATCAGTTGGCCGGGGCCCAGTACCTGACCATCATGGATCTGAGCTGGGGGCAGATTTCCCTGACCCGTGAGGCGCGGGAACGCTCTCCCTTTATTACCCCCTTTGGATTGTAAGAGTTCACTGTGATGCCGTTCGGTATGAAGAATTCCCTTGCCACTTTTCAGTGGATGGTCAAAACGCTGCTTAAGGGACTTGAAGAGTACGCAGCCGCATACCTGGATGACATTGCCGTCTTCAGTCCCACATGGGAGGATCACCTAGAGCACCTGACGCAGGTGCTTCGGGGGATCCGCCAGGCAGGCTTGACCATCAAGCTGGAAAAGTGCCAGCTGGGCATGAGCTAGGTCCACTACCTGGGGCACCAGGTAGGTGGGGGACCCTGAAGCCAGAGCCTGGAAAAGTGGATGCCATCGAATCCTTGCCCACCCCCAGGACCAAGAAACAGATGATGTCCTTCCTGGGCACCGCCGGGTATTATAGGAGGTTCGTCCCCCACTATAGTAGCCTGGCGAAGCCCTTGACGGACCTTACCAAGAAGAAGCTGCCCTCCGCAGTCGATTGGACAAACGACTGCGAGACGGCCTTCCGGGTGCTGAAGGCCACCCTCTCAAGCTTCCCTGTACTACAAGCAGCTGACTTCACGCGGCTGTTTATAGTACAGACCGACGCCAGTGATTTTGGCCTCAGTGCCATACTCAGCCAGGTCGACACTACGGGCCAGGAACACCCCGTTTTGTACCTGAGTCGGAAGCTCCTGCCAAGGGAGGTGGCGTACTCCACCATAGAGAAGGAGTGCCTGGCCATTGTCTCGGCACTGCAACGGTTGCAGCCGTACTTATACGGGCACCGCTTCAATGTGGAGAAGGACCACAACCCCCTCAGCTAGTTAAACACCATCTCAGGGACGAATGTAAGGCTGCTACGCTGGAGCCTCGCGCTCCAGCAGTATCACTTGACCATTCGCCACAAGAAGGGCTGTGACCATGGGAACGCCGACGGGCTATCCCAGCAAGGAGAGGGTGCGGATGGGCACACGGGGGAACACAGGAATGTTCTGCCCCCTGGCGCCCTCTAAAAGGGGGAGGTGTGAGGAATATAGATTAATATTTACTGTCAGCTATGTCCCCACACCAGCCATCAGCTGAAAGGTAGCAGAGGTGGTGAGCTCCACAGGGGGGACCTGCTTCTAAGCCAGCAGATGGCAGAGGACCTCTAGCAGTCCACCAGTGTTTACAACTGTTCACACTTCCATTCAGCCAGCCAGTAACCCAGCTAATGAAACAGGAAAAGCGTCCTGCAGGGGGTCTAAGCCATTCCCCAGTTCAATCAAATCTAGCAGACATCATGGAACTGGCGATTTATAAGGAATTATGAATCGCCCGGCCATCACAGGTGCAAACCGGATACATATTTGTGTCCCTGTGGCCACGATGAACAGGCCTGTGGTCATAGTCTGGCAGTGGGAGTCCAGGGAAGGGAGATATACATATCTCCTCACAGGAACTAAATAACGGTACCATGCTTGGACTCTACTTGTAGCCGGAACCCAGGCGGGTCTGTTGGTCCCAGAACCATCTCCCTGTGATCTTCTGGTCTGGAGCTATGAACCTTAAAGGGTTTTGTGGGTCAATGAGCTGCCAGGATCAGCAGGGAGGGGGGAGACCCTTCCCAGAGGCGGGAAGAGAAGGGGCCAGCTACAGTTTAAAAGGCTTGTGCCAGCAAGCGGGCGTATCTTTTCTCTGAAGGAGGGTCACATTGTGCCATGTGTTTAGAGGGACCTGCAACCTGCTGACATCACTGCCCTCCATGTGAATACAGCTAAGAACTCATCACCACCCAAAAGGACTCATCCATCTGGTAAACTGACTTTTGTTCTGCTTAACCCTGTTTGTACCATACTACTTGTATTTGTAACCTCAGACCACTATATACAGTCAGGTCCATAAATATTGGGCCATCTACACAATTCTAAATTTTTTGGCTCTATACACCACCACAATGGATTTGAAATGAAACAAACAAGATGTGCTTTAACTGCAGTCTGTCAGCTTTAATTTGAGGGTATTTACATCCAAATCAGGTGAACGGTGCAGGAATTACAACAGTTTGCATATGTGCCTCCCACTTGTTAAGGAACCAAAAGTAATGGGACAGAATAATCATCATAAATCAAACTTTCACTTTTTAATACTTGGTTGCAAATCTTTTGCAGTCAATTACAGCCTGAAGTCTGGAACGCATAGATATCACCAGACGCTGGGTTTCATCCCTGGTGATGCTCTGCCAGGCCTCTACTGCAACTGTCTTCAGTTCCTGCTTGTTCTTGGGGCATTTTCCCTTCAGTTTTGTCTTCAGCAAGTGAAATGCATGCTCAATCGGATTCAGGTCAGGTGATTGACTTGGCCATTGCATTACATTCCACTTCTTTCCCTTAAAAAACTCTTTGGTTGCTTTTGCAGTATACTTTGGGTCATTGTCCATCTGCACTGTGAAGCGGCGTCCAATGAGTTCTGAAGCATTTGGCTGAATATGAGCAGATAATATTGCCCGAAACACTTCAGACTTCATCCTGCTGCTTTTGTCAGCAGTCACATCATCAATAAATACAAGAGAACCAGTTCCATTGGCAGCAATACATGCCCACGCCATGACACTACCACCACCATGCTTCACTGATAAGGTGGTATGCTTAGGATCATGAGCAGTTCCTTTCCTTCTCCATACACTTCTCTTCCCATCACTCTGGTACAAGTTGATCTTGGTCTCATCTGTCCATAGGATGTTGTTCCAGAACTGTGAAGGCTTTTTTAGATGTTGTTTGGCAAACTCTAATCTGACCTTCCTGTTTTTGAGGCTCACCAATGGTTTACATCTTGTGGTAAATCCTCTGTATTCACTCTGGTGAAGTCCTCTCTTGATTGTTGACTTTGACAACAATCAAGAGATGACCTCTTGGAGAGTGTTCTTGATATGGCCAACTGTTGTGAAGGGTGTTTTCTTCACCAGGAAAATAATTCTTCGGTCATCCACCACAGTTGTTTTCTGTGGTCTTCCGGGTCTTTTGGTGTTGCTGAGCTCACCGCTGCGTTCCTTCTTTTTGATTCCATCATTTTTATTAAGAATTTTCATATAAAGTATAGCGTAGATTAACAATGCAATATGGTTTACAGTGGACGCAGCCACTGACAGATGATAATGTACAATATGCTCAAACTTCAATTAACATACGTTACATTATGTTTTATTACATGCAGGTTATGAAAATGTACTTTTAATAAAGTTGCATATATATTGACAACCATGTAAACTATAGTATCTTTGTGAATGAATATTAGTCACAGTTGTTGTCACATCTAAGTTTAGATATCAACAAGGTAGCTATGACTACTTTAGTAACCCAACTGGGCCTTTGTTGGCCCTAACTAGATAATAAAAATCTAGAATTCTAACACAAAACTACAAATAACTAATAGTAATAAAGAGATCCGTCTCTTAATAAGGCTTAGCATCAGGAGGGACCCAGATATGAAGACACTAAGAGGAATTCACGACTTTTCCCCTAACAGGGGGTCAATAAGTGAAGATCTGCTAGAGGGAAAACTTCAGGTGGACCATCCATGGGTTCCATGTGTATTTATATTTCACTGGGGAAAGCATTGAGGGTGGAATCATTTTCTCATATCGACAGGTTGTATTTAGCTCACTTATCACTTCTAAGATGTCAGGGGGAGACAACTCTTTCCAGTGGCGAGTAATAATCAGCTTAGCACTGAGCATGACACTCCCTATTATGGGTCTATATGAAGGGTGGAAGAGTTGGATACCCAGGAATATTAGAGCAAGTTCTGGGGTTGGGGAGATGTTATTTTTGGACAGTTCTCCTAACAACACAAATACCTGATTCCAGAAATTAGCAATAATTGGGCACGACCACAAGAGATGAAGGAGAGAACCCACCTTGCCACATCCCCTCCAGCATAAAGGAGAAGTAGAAGGGTATATAATATGGAGTCTTTGGGGTGTAAAATACCAATTCAGAAGCGTCTTAACCCCGGCCTCATAATGAGTGACACATTTAAAGTTGGAGGTCAAAAAACCAATGGCGGAGGACCAATTGTCTTCAGATAATGCACTGCCCAGTTCTCGTTCCCATTTCTCAAAAGGTTTGGTTTTAACAAACTGAGTTTTGTCACCCATAAAATCATAGATTTTTTCAATAAGCCCTGGGAGCAAAATAGTTGGAGGGTCCCCAAATGTGTGGGAGGAGGAGTTTTGACAGTGGTCATTAATAAATGTTTAATCCTGAGGTAATTAAATATCTCGCCAGGTGGGAGTTGAAACAGTTGCTGAATGGTATTTAAATGGGAGAATCCCATCAGCATTAATAAGCTGAGATACCCTCGCAATCCCCTTCTCTCGCCATCTGTGCAAATTGATATTCTGAATTATTGATTCCAGAGAATAGGTATCTGTATGAAAGAATAAGGTTTCTTTAGAATCTGTGGACGTGTTGTGTATTTGTAACCAAAGCCTTCCTG
The DNA here is from genome assembly GCF_905171765.1 of Bufo bufo. Taxonomy (NCBI): domain Eukaryota; kingdom Metazoa; phylum Chordata; class Amphibia; order Anura; family Bufonidae; genus Bufo; species Bufo bufo. The sequence goes on from NC_053390.1 coordinate 292,548,285, forward strand.
TGTGCTTCACGGTCATATGGGAGAGGTCGGGAACCTTCTTATTCCATATAATGCGAATTAACAAGTCTTTTAAGGAGCCCTCGTTAATTGAGTGGGATTCTATTTGATGCCAAGCCTTGGTGCCATCTTTTTTCCACCATTCTCTAGCTAATGACAGTCCAATTGCTTTGTGATAATCACTAATACAAGGAAGACCTATTCCTCCTGCTTTTTTTCGTAGAAAGAGTTGTTTCTGGGCAATTCTGGGTCTAGACGCTTTCCATATGTATTTAGAGAAAATTGACTGTGCCTTCTTGAAGAATATAAAAGGGACAGAGATGGGGAGAGCTCTGAAAACATAGATCAATTTAGGCAGTGTCATCATCTGAAATGCTGCCACCCTTCCCATCCATGAAATCTCTTTCATGGAATATTGGGAAAAATCAGAGGACATGGTCGAAAGAAGGGGCTCATAGTTTCGTTTGTATAGAAGGGAGCAAGGGTATGTTAGCTTAATTCCCAAATATGGAAGTTCTGATTGTTGCCAATCCAGGGAATATTGAGGTTTTAATATCATGATATCTTTTTGGGGGATATTGAGAGGTAAGGCTTGGGATTTGGAGTTATTAATTTTATAATAAGAAAGTGCACCAAATTGCGTTATTACGTCAAAGGCAGAACGTAGTGATTGAGAGGGATTAGATAGGGTAAGTATAATGTCATCCGCATAGAGAGATATTCTGTGGTCCCGACCACCAATATCTACCCCTTGGATGAGGGGGGTGTTCCTAATATGTTGAGCTAGAGGTTCCAAGGCCAAAATGAACAAGAGGGGCGACAATGGGCACCCTTGGCAAGACCCATTGGATATCTGGAAAGGGTCCGACAACACCCCATTTACCCATATTCTAGCCATGGGGGAAGCATATAAGCTTTAGAAGGCGTTCAGTATATTACCCCCGAAACCCATCTTTTGGAGAACCGAGAATGCGAACGACCAATGTAAGCGGTCGAACGCCTTCTCGGCATCTAGAGTCACCGCTAACATAGGTATATTGCTCTGCTCAGCGTAGTCAAACAGATTCACTATTCTTCTTGTATTATCCGATGATATACGGCCTTTAACAAACCCTGTTTGGTCATCTTTAACTAGGGAAGGGAGTATTGATGATAATCTGCTGGCTATTAATTTGGCGAAAATTTTTATATCCGAATTGAGTAATGAAATTGGTCTGAAATTTTGGGGTACATCTGGTGATTTTCCGGGTTTGGGTAGTGTGACTATCAAGGCTGTAAGCATCTCGGGCGGGAACGGAGATCCTTCAAGGGCACAATTAAAAATGCCCAGAATGTAAGGGGACAGTATGTGGAGAAAATGTTTATAGTATTCATTGGACAAACCGTCCGGGCCTGGGGATTTACCCGAAGGGAGTACTGCAATTAGTTTTTGAAGTTCTGTAGAGGTGAGCGGGGCATTTAATGACTGGAGTTGAACAGAGGTGAGGGTAGGTAAATCGGACTGAGCCAGGAAGTCCTCCACTAAAGTGGAGTAATTGTCCGGTAAGGCAACTGTATCTTTTAGGTTATAGAGGGTGTGGTAATAAGTGCGGAATTGTTCCGCGATGTCCCTAGGGTCTAGAAGTTTTGCTTTAGATAATGGGTGAATGAAAAATGGGATTTTTGTTTTGGATTGCTGAATCTTAATTTGGTTGGCTAGTAGCTTGCCAGCTCTGTTTCCCTGGGCATAGTACCTCGATTTAAGTCTTAGCAGAGATTTGGAATAATTGTGAGATAATAGGCTTCTCAATTTATCCCTCTCTGTTCTCAATAAAATGGAAGTTTGAGGTGTAGGAGATGCCTTGTTGAGATTTTCAAGGTCAGCAATGGTCTTAATTAGCTGAGAGATTTCTTTTTCCCTGATTTTCTTTATTTTATGTTTCAGTCTAATTAGAGAGTCTCTAATGAACGCTTTGTGGGTCTGCCACAGAACGTACTTATCCGCAACAGAACCATCATTAAAAGTAAAAAACTCTCGCAGTTCATTAGACAACTCCTTAACTGTTTCTGGGTTAGAGAATAGGAAAGTGTCATTACGCCAAATGGGGGCACGTGGAGATTGATATCGGTCTTCTAGGGTCAATGTAATTGGGGCATGATCTGACCATTGAATAAGTCCTATTTCTGTAGACATTGTGTGTAACAAGGTAGCTTGGTCCACTACAAGCATATCAATACGGGAATACGAGAGATGAGGTGGTGAGAAGAAGGTATAGTCTCTCTCCACACTGTGTTGGGCTCTCCAGATGTCTATGAGACCCTCTGAGTGTATTAAAGAGGCCACTCCACCCCCTGAGCAACGAGTTGGGCAAGTAGAGTCCAATGACCGATCCATCACCGTGTTAAAATCACCACAGAGAATAACCTTCCCTTGTTTCAGGGAATTTATCTGATTCAATATTTTGCGTAGAAAAGTGGTTTGGTGGTCGTTAGGTGCGTATATGTTGACTATTGTGTAAGTAATGTTGTTAATGGAACATACCAGGATGATGAATCGGCCATTGGAGTCCACTTTTGATGAAATGATAGTGAAGGCAACTGAATTCTTGACAGCAATGAGCACCCCTCTTGATTTCTTGCTAAAATGAGAATGCAATATATGAGGAAAAGAACGGTGATGAATACGTTTAGCGTCTTCCTGCAATAAATGAGTTTCCTGAATGCATATAAGGTCCGCTCCAGCTTTGGTTGCCTCCCGCCAAACATAGGATCTTTTCTGGGGGCAGTTAAGCCCTTTAACATTTAGCGATAAGATTTTCAGACCCATATGGTTGAGGGGAGGGACCAATCCTTATACGGATAAACAGACGGTCAAAGATTAACTAATCAATCTCAAAAAACACTAAGCTACTATCTAACAAAAAGCAGGTCTTTCAATCCGCCCTAGAAAAATTATTGGTTAATTATTAAATGAAGGGGAATAGATGGGGTGAGGGAGAAACAGTAGGGAGAAGAAGAGTAGTATCACAACTCCAGACAACCAGAATCCGTCTGTGCGATATTATTGACGTAAGTCCACTGGTGAGACTGAGAGGAGCCTCAACTATACGGGATATCAAATATACAATACAATTCTGCACCTAAACATGAAAGGGATTAAATAATTGGCCCCATATAAATAGTGCAAAAAGAAAATAGTGCAAAAATTATCACCACGCTTCTTTAACCTCAATGGGTCAGTGGTAAAATAACAAATGAGACACCCGTAACCTGGACTTAAACTGATCTTGTTGAGGAAGTTAAGCGTCCTGAGTTTCGGACGAGGAAGGGCGATCATTTTGTCTGCGATTCCCTCGTTTTTCTAATGGAAGCTGAATGTCCCAGGATAGAAGTAGGTCTCGGCCCTCTGTGACGGTCTTCACCATATGTGTCTTGCCATTCCTCCGGATTAGCAATTTTTGTGGATAGCCCAATTTATATTGGATGTCGTTATCTCTGAGGGCAAGAGTGACCGGCTGCAGCTCTCTTCTTTGACGAAGTGTCACCATAGAAAGGTCAGCGAAAAGCCTGACTGATTGGAAAGGAGCAGGTAACTGATCACATTTTCTGGCTGCCAGCATTAAAGCCTCTTTAGTGTGGAAAAAATGAATGCGAGCCAGAGTGTCTCTAGGGATATCAGCACTAAGATGAGATGGTTTCGGAATTCTATGAGCCCTGTCAATAATCATGTCAGGAACTGGAATTCTTGGTAGCAACGCTTTGATGAGACTTTTGAGGTATGACTGCAAATCTCGGGGTGCCACATCTTCTGGGATACCCCGGAACTTTACATTGTTCCTCCTGGAACGATCTTCCATATCTGCAATTTTGCTTTTAATGGTCTCAAGTTCATCTGCCATATTGTTGTGGGCATCTATTATGTTATTTTGTGAAACCATAAAATCTGCCATCTTGTTTTCCACATGCATGATCTTACTTTCAGCCTCTTTAAACTTTGGCCGCCAAAGGGTTAATCAACCCTGCCATATCTGTGCGTAGGGCCTGATGCAACGCCAGAAGCATGTTTTTCATTGATTCCTCACATAATGGTTTATTTGAGGTCTGGTATGCGGTTATAGGGAACGCTGTGGAGGTCTCCAATGCCTGCGCCCATGTCACATTACTGACCTCAGGAGGATGAGATGGCTCCAGACGCGGTCTCTGCTTTTGGGGACTGGAAGATGGTGAGGATTCAGTAAGGTTAGTGACGGCGCCATTTTGTGAAGCCTTATTCCCCGGAGTTCCTATGTCGCTTGGGGTCGGTGGTAGCGAGGGAAACTCCGCTTCATTCAAGGAGAAGATGTCGGGCTCCAGAGGAGGCGATGGGGAACGGGATCCACCTTTCGGCGATGCGCTGTTGTGGGGAGATGAAGTGAGGGCTCTGGCGCGGGAGCCAGCACCATCTTTAGCCGTACCTCTTTCAAAGAAGCCGTCTAGGTTCCCGCTCTGCAGCCTAGGGAGCTGCCTTTTAGACTTCCCCATTTCGTCCTGGAGGGTGTCCAGCTTCACACCGGGCAGGTATGTGACGGAGGAGGTGGTAATAGCCCTGGGCAGCTCTTCTATAATCGCTGTGGTGCAGGAGCTGCAAGATCAAGCGGCCATTCCTCTGAGCGGCCAAGCCACGCCCCAGCGTTCCTTCTTTTTAAGAATGTTCCAAACAGTTGTTTTGGCCACGTCTAATGTTTTTGCTATCTCTCTGATGGGTTTGTGTTGCTATCTCTCAGCTTGTTGCCTCACTGTGCCCATATGGGCAGGAGGAGTCTGTGAAAACTGTACCAAGACTGACCTTACCCGCTCCTCCAAGAGGGCGTAACGTCACACCATGGTAACCAGTGACCATACCGTGTCTCGTGAGCTCGACGTATTTGACGTCTGGCATCAGTCGGGGCACGGTATTCGTCACAGCAGTGGTCTCCTTCATTGAACGAGCAGCCGACTGTCGGGAAGGAACGCTTCCTGACAATCGGCTGTAACATTGCTTGGTGTAAGCCTGCCTTAACAAACACAAAACTAATTAAACCTATAACAATGGAGTACAGTGTTTTCAGTACTTAGTTCAAGCACTTAGTTGAAATGTGCTTAAAGTCATTGTTTTGTTGGAAGGTGAACTTCTGGCCCAGTCTGAGGTCCAGAGCACTCCACATCCGGTTTTCATTATGAATATCTCTGTGATTTGTTCCGTTGAGCTTTCCCTCAACTCTGATCAGTCTCTCTGTCCAAGCCATTGAAAAACACCTCCACAGCATGATATTGCTACCACTATGCTTCACTGTAGGGATGTATTGGGCAGGTGATGAGCAGTGCTTGGTTTCTTCCAAACATGACGCTTAGAATTGGGGCCAAAAAGTTGAATCTTGGTTTCATCAGACCAGAGAATTTTGTTTCTCACAGTCTTAGACTGGGTTCACACCTGAGCGTTTTACAGCGCGTTCCTACGTGCTGTAAAACGCTCAACAGGCAAAAACCAATGTTTCCCTATGGGCATGGTTCTCACCTGAGCGTTTTACAGCATGTACGAACGCGCTGTAAAACGCCCTACGCCCCAAGAAGTACAGGAGCTTCTTTGGGGTGTATTGTCGCGGGTATTGTGGCAGTTTTTCATTGGATGCCTCTGTGGTTCATCACACAAACGCGCGTACTACGCACATTTCCAAAATACAAAAACGCCCCAAAATACGCCACAAAAACGCCTGTATAAAGCGCTTATCGAATACGCTCAGGTGTGAACCCAGCATTAGAGTCCTTTCATGCGTATTTTACTGAGAGGCTTCTTTGTGGCCACTCTGCCATAAAGTCTAGATTGGTGGAGTGCTGTGTAATGGTTGACCTTTGGAGCTCAGCCACAGTGACCATTGGGTTCTCGGTTGTCTCTCTTACCAAGGCCCTTATCCCTGATTAATTAGTTTGGTGGGGCAGCCAGCTCTAGGAAGAATCCTGGTTTTTCTAAACATCTTCTTCCATTTCCGGCCATTATGCACTTGGAAACTTTCAGTTGAGGCTCTGCTTTCTCTGCAACTGCTGCATCCTCTCCACTTTGATTGACAGGGCTAGGCAGTGAAAACATCATGTCTGGCCCTGTCAATCAAAGTGGAGAGGGCACGGCAGTCTTCGAGGGACAGGTCTCCGTGAAGCATTAAAACGAAGTTGGGGAAAGAAACGACTTTGGATCTTGGATCCAAAGCACGATTCAATCACCCCTATCCATAAACATGTGATTAGGCATTTCTGTCTTGCATTTTTATTTTTATTTTTTTCCATAGATGGTTTACATAGGGGCATGACCAAGTTGAATTTCGCACCGCATTTTTTAAACAATATCATATGTGGGCTGGTGGGGTTTTTGTGCCAGGGATACTTTGTAATCTGAGTCCAGCCCTGTTATATAGGCAGGGGTGTGTCTTTCCAAATCATGTCCAATCAACTAAATTTACCGCAGGTGGACTCCAGTCAAGGTGTAGAAACATCTCAAAGATGATCAAGAAAAATAAGTGGTCCCCAGAACAAAATTTCAAGTGACATAGCAAAGGTTCTGAATACTTATGTCCAAGCAAAATTTTAGTTTTTCCTTTTTTAATAAATTTGCAACGATTTCTAAAATTCAGTTTTTATTTTCTCTTTATGGGGTATTGAGTGCAGAATGATAAGGGAAAACTTGATTATTTAGATTTTAGCACAATACGTCAACATAAAATATAAAAAATGCGAAAGGGTCTGAAGATTTTCTGAATGCACTGTATTTCGACAGTAAAAGTTGTAATGATGCTAGCTATGTTTAAACTTAAAAGCATAAAGAAATGTACACTGTGTATGGCCCCAAACTAATAAATAAAGCACACCAAACTACATAAATATATAACAACTAGACATTAAGCCCGTTATAATAACGGGCGCTAGAACAGTAGTGTATAAACATTAGTAGAAACAGTCTATATTAAATAGTAAGATAATTTAACCACATTGTATTTCTTGTTTTATTTTCTTTTGTCAAAAATATTTTGGAAAGAAGTCAAAAGTAAATTAATAATAAAAATAAAATGGAAACGTATATATCACGATACAGTAAGTATAGTTTGTAACAATCTGCAATATACAATACCTGAATCAGATATTCAGGAAAAAGGTATTTTTTAACCTCTTGAAAAATTTTTATAAACTTTCTTTATACACAACATTTCTTGTAAATATTCTAACTGAATTTGGCAACAGTTTGCCTTGTTCAGGACCATCTACAACCTTTACAACCACATCTGAAAAAGTTCTAACTCTTGATAATGCAACATATAACTGACCGTGGCAGAATACTGGTTCTGGCAAGTAAATGACAACTTTTTCTAAGGTTTGCCCCTGAGCTTTATTAATTGTCATGGCAAAGGCTAATGCAACTGGAAATTGTCATCTTCTTAAGGTAAATGGCAAATTAGTAGAGGATGGAGCTAAATCAATACGTGGAATAAAGACCATGTCCCCTTCCGCTGAACCTGTTATTACTTGAGCAATAATGAGGTTTCTTTTCAAGTCTTTAACAAAGAGGCGGGTTCCATTGCACAATCCTCTTTTAGTGTTTATATTTCTGAGGAGCATAATTATTGCTCCCTTTTTAAGGTTCAGTTTATGCCTCGGCATTCCTGTTGGCGTTAACTCATTAAGAAACTCAATAGGATAGTTCTGCATATCTTCCTCAGTTGAGTCATCAATTGAGTTTGAGCTAAGGAATGTCACAGTATCTCCTTCAAAAATGTTTAGCACCTCCCCAGTTCTTTGGGCAAAGAATACATTTTTTTGTTATCTTCGAGACAACAGCAACTAAAATTCTTTCTCCAAAAAAGTTGTTGACAATATTTCCTGTACATAAAATTTTTGAAGGGATTTCAATTATGTCTTCAGGCAAACCGTCAATGTGTGGTGTATCACCATTGCCAACTTGGATCAACCAATTGCTGAATTCAGTATCAACTGAACGGATATTGTTTGTAAGGTTAAGTATTTGGAAGGTTTGCCACAGTTTATTATACTTTATACATGCTTCAACAATTTTTATCCGGTCACCATGAGGAACCACTGGAAGTGTTTGCCGAAAATCTCCACCAAGTAATAAAACTTTTCCTCCAAAGGGTTTCTGGTTATCCATTATTTCTTTTAGCAGTTTGTCAACCACTGTAAGAGCAATAGACAGGGCTATTGTACACTCATCCCAAATGAGCACTGTAGATGATCTCAAATTTTCAGCATCAGCAGAATTGAGACGCATATTTGATATTGAGTTCTCAACTATCGGAACAGGTAATTTGAACTGAGAGTGGTATGTTCTTCCACCCTCAAGAAGATTGGCTGCTATACCTGTTGAGGCTACAGGGAGTGCAATGTTACCTTCTCCACGAACTGTGCTGAGAAGGGTTTTGTAAAGATACGTTTTACCACTACCTCCTGGACCATCCAAGAAAAAACAACGGTTGCAAAGGTTGTCATTTTTGCTTGCAGACAATATTTTTTCTGAAGCTCTTTTTTGTTCTCTGTTTAATGTTTTCTCCATTTCTTCAGCTCTGTATTTTTGTAATTCCTTATCATACATATTCCAAAGTTGATCAGTATTTGGCATTGTGGAAGGCAATCCAAAATCTTCACAGTTTTTGCCATGTAGTACCAGAATGTTGGCTATTTCTTTAAGTGCGATCTTACGACAAATTGTACAATCATCATTGTGTTGTTTATGTTTGTGAACTAAATCTTCAATGAGATATTGCTCATATTTTAGAAAAAGTGCACTCATATTTTGTAATGATGCAAAAACGCAGACATATGCAAATAATTCCCTAAGTTGTTTAGGCATTGTGAAGTGGACAGCATCTTCCAGAGTGTTCTCCCACCAGGGGCGTACCTAGAGCATTTGGCACCCGGGGCGAACCCTTTGTTTGGCAGCCCCCCCCCCCCCCCCCCCAAGAAAGTTAAGAAAACATGCACAAACTTTTTTCAATGTTTTCAATAATATTTATTACAAATTTGTAAGCTCTATATCAACTTGAAAAAACTATAACTTAATTACACCCCCTCCCTCCCCACCTTAATTACACCCCCTCCCTTAATAACACCCCCCCTTAATTACACCCCCTCCCTCCCCCCCTTAATTACACCCCCCCTTCATTACACACACACACCCTTAATTACACCCCCTCTCTTCTCCCCTTAATTACACCTCCTCCCTTAATTACACCCCCTCTCTTCTCCCCTTAATTACACCCCCTCCCTTAATTACACGTCACCTCCTCCCTTAATTACACCCCCTCCCTCCCCACCTTAATTACAAACCCCTGCCTTAATTACACACACACATCCCTTAATTACACCCCCCCTTAATTACAAACCCCCACTTAATTACACACACACACACCCCTTAATTACACAATTATTTACTCACATTTTGATGATGCCTCAGGCTCCGTCTGACCGCTGGTAATGGATCCTTCCTCTTCTTTAAAAGATCCCTCAAGGCGGCGCGGCGTTAGCGTCGTGACGTCATGTTGCGCGCCGCCGCAATAATCCTTCCACAGAAGCCGGCGCCTGGCGGAGTCGCGTCGCGGTGCAGCAGTGGATGGAGGGGTGACTCCGTCATGGCACCCCCCTTGTGAGTGGCACCCGGGGCGGGCCGCCCCCCCCCCTTGTACGCCACTGTCTCCCACACATCGTCATCATTAATAAGTCCTTTTGCTTTTGCAGCCTCTTGGAAAGTGGGATAGACATTACCATGTACTGTCCTCAGATCTACAAAGGATACTGCACCAGCCACGTGCAGCAATAGTTGACGCAGACAGTAACGCTCTGCATCTGATATTAAATTGACAGAATACATTCGTCCAATAATTTTTTCTGCACCACATTGACGCAATTTCCAACAACAATTTTGAGAGTGAAACACATAATGCAAAGGAATGTCCGAATATAATATATTCTTTGCTTCCTCTTTTTGTTGATTCAATTTGAACCAAGTTGTCAATTGAGTATCACGGTTTAAAGCTCTCTGTACCGCTGTGGTAATGTCATTTGGGTTGAAAAAAACGTATTGTTCTTCAGGCAGATGCACCGCTAATCTATGGATGGTATGGGATTGATAATGCATTTCAAACCCATGCAAACGCCATGCTGCTTCTGGAGCACTGACATACCTAGAATTAATAAAGGTGTTTATTTCATCATGATTCAAAGTACCTTGTTCTTGAATGACAACATTTGCACAATCATGACCTTTGTACACATATTTAAAAAGGTATTTGACACTTTTCACTGATGCACAAACTTCTACATTAATGTGGCAATTGTACTTCAACGCCAAGTAAGGATTATATGGAACAACCCAAGAATTATCAATATTCTTTCCGTTAAGAATTATAGTTTGGCCTGTATTTCTTCTCTTGTACTTTGGATAGCCATTGCTATTAGCAATAGTTTTTTGTTGGAATTCCTTCGGAAAATCCTTACAGCATTTGTCATACATGGAGAATTAGGATTGAGTGCTCCGCATGGTCCATGAATCATATGCTTTGCTACAATTGCATGTAAACGAGGAGTGATTTCTATGTTAGGGATTTCAGCAGAGACAATTTTATCTATCAGTTCTTCATTTTTTAGTTTACAGCTTTCTTTAAGAATGAGAAGTATGTGAGCATGTGGTAAACCTCTCTTTTGAAATTCTATCACGTAGACAATTGCTTTTGGGACTCCAAAAATATGTTTTTTACTGATGTCATCAATTAGAGCTTTGAGTTTTAGGTGAAATACTCTTGCAACTAAATGTGGTTGTCCATCAACAGTTTGTCCATGTTGTAGGTTATGTACAATCTCTTTTTGTTGCATGTTTCTGGGGCTCCCTGCAAATGAAGAAGGCAAAATATAAATTTTTCCAGGACTCAGGCCTGCTTCATTGGCTTCATTAAACAAATGATCCATTATTCCAGAGTATTTTTCAACACACAATTTAGGCTGATTTTGACGTATATAATTGAGTCTGTTGGCTTCTGTTTTTACATATGCATCAACTATATATTGCTGTGTAAGGCGGCCTGCATTTAAAAATGGATTAAAATCCTCTCTAATGGAAAGACAGTAACCGTAGTATTGCATTTGAGTGACTCTAACTCTAGGATTGTGTGACTGGTTTGGTAAATTTAATAAAGCTTGTGGTCTGTTTTGCAATGGAATGTCAATTCCCCAGCTTTGATCCCCATAGGGGAATAACAATGGATAAACCATGGGTTCCAAATTAGGATCAAGGACACTAATTCTTTGTGTTTTTTTATTTATTTGTATAATCTTCACTTGGTTTGCAGTGTATAAGAAGATCTCTTTCAAGTGGTGGTTCTCCATAATCATTTTGAAAAATAAAAGCAACCTCATTATACACTGCTCAAAAAAATAAAGGGAACACAAAAATAACACATCCTAGATCTGAATTAATTAAATATTCTTCTGAAATACTTTGTTCTTTACATAGTTGAATGTGCTGACAACAAAATCACACAAAAATTAAAAAATGGAAATCAAATTTTTTAACCCATGGAGGTCTGGATTTGGAGTCACACTCAAAATTAAAGTGGAAAAACACACTACAGGCTGATCCAACTTTGATGTAATGTCCTTAAAACAAGTCAAAATGAGGCTCAGTAGTGTATGTGGCCTCCACGTGCCTGTATGACCTCCCTACAACGCCTGTGCATGCTCCTGATGAGGTGGCGGACGGTCTCCTGAGGGATCTCCTCCCAGACCTGGACTAAAGCATCTGCCAACTCCTGGACAGTCTGTGGTGCAACGTGACGTTGGTGGGTAGAGCGAGACATGATGTCCCAGATGTGCTCAATTGGATTCAGGTCTGGGGAACGGGGCGGGCCAGTCCATAGCATCAATGCCTTCGTCTTGCAGGAACTGCTGACACACTCCAGCCACATGAGGTCTAGCATTGTCTTGCATTAGGAGGAACCCAGGGCCAACCGCACCAGCATATGGTCTCACAAGGGGTCTGAGGATCTCATCTCGGTACCTAATGGCAGTCAGGCTACCTCTGGCGAGCACATGGAGGACTGTGCGGCCCTCCAAAGAAATGCCACCCCACACCATTACTGACCCAATGCCAAACCAGTCATGCTGGAGGATGTTGCAGGCAGCAGAACGTTTTCCACGGCGTCTCCAGACTCTGTCACGTCTGTCACATGTGCTCAGTGTGAACCTGCTTTCATCTGTGAAGAGCACAGGGCGCCAGTGGCGAATTTGCCAATCTTGGTGTTTTCTGGCAAATGCCAAACGTCCTGCACAGTGTTGGGCTGTAAGCTTCATTCATAAAGTGGAAGAAGAAACTGAGTCTGTTTCTGACCGTTTGCGCAGACACATGCACATTTGTGGCCTGCTGGAGGTCATTTTGCAGGGCTCTGGCAGTGCTCCTCCTGTTCCTCCTTGCACAAAGGCAGAGGTAGCGGTCCTGCTGCTGGGTTGTTGCCCTTCTACGGCCTCCTCCACATCTCCTGATGTACTGGCCTGTCTCCTGGTAGCGCCTCCATGCTCTGGACACTACACTGACAGACACAGCAAACCTTCTTGCCACAGCTCGCATTGATGTGCCATCCTGGATAAGCTGCACTACCTGAGCCACTTGTGTGGGTTGTAGACTCCGTCTCAAGCTACCACTAGAGTGAAATCACCGGCAGCATTCAAAAGTGACCAAAACATCAGCCAGGAAGCATAGGAACTGAGAAGTGGTCTGTGGTCACCACCTGCAGAACCACTCCTTTATTGGGGGTGTCTTGCTAATTGCCTATAATTTCCACCTGTTGATCCCATTTGCACAACAGCATGTGAAATTGATTGTCACTCAGTGTTGCTTCCTAAGTGGAGAGTTTGATTTCACAGAAGTGTGATTGACTTGGAGTTACATTGTGTTGTTTAAGTGGTCCCTTTATTTTTTTGAGCAGTGTATATGCTTACCTCATGTAATAAAGTTAGAGATTGCTTTGACCAACTTCTGTGTCAGTGTGTTCAGTCTCTCAACCACGCGTGGATATTAACCCCCTGAGGGTACATTGATTCGGAACACCAGAGTGTATCTTAAATGCCCTAATTTAGGTGTGACTTTAACAGAAGCAATGACATTAGTTATTCTCACAACAGAGGCATCAATATTGGGAGTCTTATCCCAACAAGCAGAATCCTCCTCAGCGAAAGGATACTTCCTTTTTAAAGCTTTGGAGAGATTAGATTCCCCCCCCCCCCCCCGGTTCATTCCATTCATCAATTTTTTATGTCAACATCAATGGGGAATACTTTTCTTTTTATCGCCTAGTCCAGTGGTGGGCAAACTTTTTGTCAACTGAGCCAAATATCGCCAAAACCACGATTGAAATTTATTTCGAGAGCCACATTTTTAAAACCTAAAATATTGCGTCAACAGTACCAGTGAGGACTATTAGGGCTCATGCACACGACCATGTGCCCGCCCTTGCCATATTGCAAGCCGCATACGGCGGGTCCGCAATACACGGGCACTGGCCGTGTGCAGCCCGCATCAAGGACCCATTCACTTCAATGGGTCCAGGATCCAGGATATGAGTGCTACTGTGTGCTTCCGTGGTGCTTCTGGCTGTGCCTCCGCACCGCAAAAAAGTAGTGCATGCGCTACTTTTTTGCGGTGCGTAGGCACAGCCAGAAGCACCACGGAAGCACTCATATCCCGAGTGCTTCCGTGGTGCTTCTGGCTGTGCCTACGCACCGCAAAAAAGTAGCGCATGCACTACTTTTTTGCGGTGCGGAGGCACAGCCAGAAGCACCACGGAAGCACACAGTAGCACTCATATCCCGGACCCATTGAAGTGAATGGGTCCATGATGCGGGCTGCACACGACCGTGTGCAGCCTGCATCATGGACCCATTTACTTCAGCATGCGCTACTTTTTTGCGGTGCGGACAGATGTCCCCCATAAGTGCCCTCCACAGATGTCCCCCATAAGTGCCCTCCACAGATGTCCCCCATAAGTGCCCTCCACAGATGTCCCCCATAAGTGCCCTCCACAGATGTCCCCCATAAGTGCCCTCCACAGATGTCCCCCATAAGTGCCCTCCACAGATGTCCCCCATAAGTGCCCTCCACAGATGTCCCCCATAAGTGCCCTCCACAGATGTCCCCCATAAGTGCCCTCCACAGATGTCCCCCATAAGTGCCCTCCACAGATGTCCCCCATAAGTGCCCTCCACAGATGTCCCCCATAAGTGCCCTCCACAGATGTCCCCCATAAGTGCCCTCCACAGATGTCCCCCATAAGTGCCCTCCACAGATGTCCCCCATAAGTGCCCTCCACAGATGTCCCCCATAAGTGCCCTCCACAGATGTCCCCCATAAGTGCCCTCCACAGATGTCCCCCATAAGTGCCCTCCACAGATGTCCCCCATAAGTGCCCTCCACTAAGTAATGTATTAGTGGGGTGGAAGGGAGGAGGCAGGGACACTTGCGGTGGGGCCAGTGCACACACCGGGGGCAGCTCCTACCTTTCTGCTGCAGGACATTTCGCTCCTCCTGGACCCGAGCGGCGGCCTCTTCACCACTCCTCACATGGCCGGTGTTCTGCTGAAAGTCCGCCGCTGCCCGCCCTTCTGCTGCTGTGCGCAGCGTGACATCTCACCCTCAGTCATGCGCCTCCTGCTTCATTCATAAAGTGGAAGGAGCAGACAGACGGGGCAGGAGGCGCATGACAGACATTTTGCAAGCTTGAGCGGCGCGATATGACTGTGCGGCCGCCAGCCCGAACCAAAGAGCCGCATCTAAGGATCAAAAGAGCCGCTTGTGGCTCGCGAGCCGCACTTTGCCGACCACTGGCCTAGTCCTTTAAAACATGGTGTCCGGCACTGAATGAGTCTCCGTTGTTGCTCTGACGGTTTTAAGCAAAATACAAAAATCGTATCTACAGGGTTGCACAATGGACATTAAGAAGCAACCTTTGAAGATTGACAACTCCTCCGTAAATTTCTCCCTCATCCAATTCTGCCAGAGCAACTACAGGTTCTTGACTCAATAACATGGACGTGGCAAAACCGAATGAAATCTGAGGTCGATATCAGAATTCACTTCATCCCTTGACATAAGCATGCTGTCCAAAAGGTATGGGGATTCTTCAGTTACTACTTCAATACCTATAGCATTAAGGCTTATTTTAGGTGGGAGAGATAGGGCCTTTCTACAGATGTCCAGGAAAAAAAAAAAAAAAAAAGTGCTGTGTCAATGGCCACTGGCTTAGAAGCAGAAGGCTCCAGAGTCTAAAAAACATAACAGGGAGTATAGCCTGTTTGAAATTCCAGGAAGAATAGCTTACCCATCTTAGGGAGAGGGACACCCTGGTGACAAGAATATTCACCCTAAGCGCCTACATTCACCCACTAGATTTCTTTCTCCTCTGGAGGAGGCTTACCAGGCTAAGGGCCTTACCAGGATCTGCAGACTTTTGAGGCAGGCCGGGTGAATCTGTGTCCCGACAAGGGGACACAGGGGAATCGGGGCCACTTGCTTCACTACTGTTTAGTTACCACAAGCAGATGCGGCTCTCTTGATTCCTCCTCCTGCCCTTCCATCCAGTGTTCCCAGGTGACCTCACTTCCGGTGTCACACCACCAAACCAGAAGTCAGTCACCAGAAGCGTGTCACGCTGGAATGAATCGATGGCGTTCTGTGGAATGCAAGCGATTCCCCGTCTGCTCTGGCCACATGCAGCAAGTACACCGTTTATGCCCAGGGCTGACTACAAGAATAGGGAAGGAGTGTAAATGCTCCACCAACAGGTGAAAGCAAACTGGGGGGGGGGGGGGGGGTAGAAGATATCCAACAGGACTACTTCAATGCATCCCTCAAGGGACAGGAAACAAAACTGAATTAGGCAAGAGACGGCTTTTTATTTTTGACTGAGTCATTTCCTGTCCCTTGAAAGGCAGGGAGATCCCCATATGGTGCTGAGTTAGAGGTGTTATGGAAAACTGGCTTGATTGCCAACAACCAGATTCCCCTTCCATTTTTCAGAGCTCAATTTGAAAATGAGAGGAACAATCTGGTTGCGATGGGCATGCAAGCTAGTTTTCCTTTGCACCATAAGTCTCCCCCTCAGTGTTTTAATTTCATCATGCATAAATTGGGGCTGGTTAGATCTGGACTGCAGACACATACCTTGAGCACGTTCCAACTAGGTGTAATTGTCAATAAATTTGGTCTCAATTCTGGACAATCCCATTAAGCATTTACACAGGTCTTTGAGAAAGATATCTATTTACAGGCAAGACTGGTAAGTTAAAAAAAATGAGGTTTATTTCTAAAGAAAATTCATTTTAAATTTAAACCAACGTGAACTGCAGCAACACAGTGCTTAGAACATTAAGAGTATGACAGTTGATATGTTTAAACAAACCCAAAAATGAATTGAGAAACCATGGAGAAAGAGGGGGGAGCTACTAGATAAAGACTGCAAGACAATCCATGTAAAAACAATACACTTTTATTCTAGAAGTCGCAAATAGGTATCAAAATGAAAGGGAGGCAGAGGAAATGCAGGGCACATAATAAACAGGCTTGAAAAGCTGGTGATGTAAGTGATGGTAAAGGGGGTGGAGCTATGAACCAACTATACCAGGGGTCAAAAACCTCCGGCACGCTAGCTGTTGTGAAACTACAACTTTCAGTATGCGAGATTTACTTGGGAGTTTCGAGTGTGCACACTGGGATGAGTAATTTCAGAGCTGGGGTGTCGGGGAGGTTATTGACCCCTGAACTATACACAATAGGCTGAAAGGGAGGAGAGGGGATCAGGGAGTGGACTTTTTAAGAATCTTCTTCATTTGCACTATCTCCTTCATCCTCTCCTTCTTCTGTTTCTTTGTCCCCATCTTTAATTTCTTCGAGCTGAAAAACAAAAAATAGTTCAGTTTGAAAAGTCAAAAACGCTCCCGATTTCTAGTGTAGTAATTTATACACAATTCCGAAGAATTGCGCATCGGTCTTCAGATTCTGAAACAATGGCACTACTATCTGTTATCCTATAGACCTATGGGGCAAAATCCACTAGTCAAAAGTGTTGGTGTAAAAGTGCTGCCCCCTCCCCCGATCTCCTTCCCTCACTGTACAGGCATGCCTAATAGAATAGTTTTAGATGAGTGGAATCAAGCACTCTCCACAGGAGAAAGCAATATAACTAAATTTTACCTGGAGAAAAAACAAAACAAAAAAAAACACACATGTGGAGCCCTAAAAGCTGTCGGCACACCTGTACCCTGCATGTCGTGTGGGGGATCTGGAATCAGAGCAAGTTTTTTTTTTATACCCCACCATGAGCCTGTTCCAAAGTTTAAAGGGGACCTGTCTGCTGGCTATGTATTTGATTATACATGGGATGTTTTGCCCTGTATTCAGAGCAAACAAAGCACAAACCTGGCAGCTAATAATCAAGATCACTTACCGTGTCTTCTCCCTGCTCATCATCGTCAAGCAAATCTCCCTCTTCTCCTGAATCACCTGCTTCCTCTGCCACCATTTTCACATTTGCTTCCTCCTTTTTTGCAGAGCTGCTGCTCTGATCATCATCCAATTTGGTCTCTAAAGTAGAAAGGTTTAATTACACATCACCACACAGCTCAGTAGCTAAAATAATGCTTATGACCCTTTAAAATTAAGCATCACAAAAGGTTCATTGTCCATACTTGAAATACACAATTACCTTGTTTTGACTGTTCACGCTCAATACGTTCCAAACTTTCCAGAAGAGAATCTACTCTCTGCTTTATCTGACTAAGCTCCTTTTTAATGGTCTGTAGATCGTCACCCTTCACTGTAAAAGGTAAGATTATTGGTTAGTAGTGTATCTGCATTTATGAACCTTATTTTAAGATCGTACAATAGTAAAAAAATAAATTCCTTATTTAGCAATTTTTACTTCAGCCTCTGTCACAAGCACTCAGCATCAGGAATAACAGACAGCACACTGAGGGCATCTGAATGGTGTCAGTTTTTCTCGTCGTTTGGAGCGAGTCAGATCACAGTAGTGCAACCTGCTACAATTTTCTCTGCAAGGACCTAAGGCCCATGCTGAAAATTAAACATGCGAGATGGCCCATTGACTATAAATAGATTAGTGTTCATTCTGTGTGCTGTCTGTTCTACCCCCTACAGCACATAGACATGAACATTGCTCATGTAAATGAGTTCTATTAATAAAAATGAACATTCAGTGGACTTTCTGTATTCTCAGATTTCTGTGTAAAGTAGACTTGTTAGAGACAAATGCTGAACCTACATCTGCTAGACTTGGAAGACCCACCACGCTGACCGGTCTTCGCGTTGAAACCACTCTTTCCACGACGGGATGTATTTCCAGACACTCTTTGACGTTTTGAAGGTACAACAGCTCGTGCTATTGGTGGTGGTGGAGGTGGCACACGGGCTGCAGTATAGCTGTAGGAGCATGGAGTAGGCAAACTAATTATGACGTCAAATAATCTGTACTGAATAAATACTGAAGAGCTTTTGTTTCAGTTGAAACATTCACAAACCTGTCATAGTAGTCCCGATGAAAATCATAGTCCAATTCAAAGGAAGACCTAAATATAAAAAAGGGGAGACAAAAAGAATGTTTAGTTTTAATATGGGCAGCATAATAGATTAAACACCATTAACAGAAAGAATAAAAAATCATGGCTTTAACTGATCTGAACTCTTTGCTTAGTAGATTCCATTGGCTGCTGCTTCAGTAATTTTCAGCGATTGCGAGCCAAAACCAGGTGATTCAAAAAGACAGAATAGGTGCAAATATTTTCCTTAGGGCTCATGCACACAAACGTTCTGCGGATCCAGACACTGGCTGTGTTCATTCCGCATTTTGGAGAACAGACCTTCTCTGTAGTGCAGACAATAGGACATGTTCTATTTTTTTTCGGAATGGCCATGCAGACAAGCAATGCACATGGGGTCATTTTGTCTTTTGCAGCACTACATACAGACCGGAAAAAATAAGTGTGCATGAGCCCTTACACTCTGTAGGATCCACTACTAGTTTTGGGTCACAGTCACTGACCCAATTCACTGAGGTGTGAATTAGGCCTTGGTCATGCAGGCATTTTTACATTTTTGATGCTTATTTTGGAAGCATCCCCTTTCAGCACCCATCTCTTCAATTTTGCAAGGAGATGTTTCAATGGATTCACTTTCTTCAATGGATTGGATTTCACTTATTTCTACTAGCAATGCCCCCTCCCGTATTCTTAAAGCCAGGCTGTTCCATCTCTATTTAGCAGCAAAAATGTTCAATAACTTTCCCCTGGCAAAGGCTCCTCCATCATTCCTGAGGGAGTTACACACACTGAATCCTGACCCATTCATTTCAATGGGTTTGTGCACATCATTTCTGAGTTGCACAATAATCACAACAGGTTCTATATTCTGCATTTTTCATGCAGCTCTAACCAGATAGAAGTGAATGGGGCTTTAGTGAAAAACACATTGCATTCAGATGGAATGCGTTTTTCACTGACTGTTGCTAGATGTTTGCAAGTCTTCAGTCTTTTTTCACACGTGAAAAATGCATCAAAACTTATTGCACCCGCGTGGAAATAAAAACACTGAATGCAAGGCAAAACTGACAACACTTGCGAAATGGTGCAAATTTCACTGAACACACCCTGAGCCAAATCCTCACCCTTGTGACCACCCATACACCTTTTTATGGCACTCACTAAGAGGCCTTAGGCTTGGTCGCCACCTGTTCACAGCAACCTTGTTCTAAGAGCTATACGGGCCCCCCATGCAGCGTAGAACTAGGCCCAGATTCTCACATGAGCCAGGTTTCTTCTTTAACTGCCCAGACTAGCAGAAGTGCTGATACAGGCCATTTAACCCCTTAGATGACATGCTCACTATTGACCAGAGCATCTAAGTGTTTCAGAAGGAGGGAGCTTCCTCTGCCATTGGCAGCCCACGAATGAGATTACAGGGTGCTAATGCCTTGGCAGCATGCAGTGTATTTCTAGCAGGCTGCACCTCTCTGGCGCAGCCAGCTGGTGACTGTCAGTATAACACTGACAGTAATACTCTGCACTGCATAATTAGTACAGGGTATAATAGACTGGATCAAAAGATCACCTGTTGGAAATAAATAATCCTACAAGGGTACTTTGTTATTAAAAAAAAAAAAAAAATATATATATATATATATATATATATATATATATATATATATCCTCCACATATTTCATGTTAACATGTCCGGATCAACCTGCACTACAGAATTATTTTTTAATCAGAATTGCAGTTTTGCTTATTCAGCACAAAAAAAAAAAAAGGAATAAAAAAAGTGACCAAAGAGTGTTATGTAAGCTAAAATGATAAAGATCTTACACAACTCTGTAAAACATTGGTCTGAAAATGCAGCGATGCAAAAACTTGTTTATTGTGCAAAAGTAGTAAATCATATCGCCTCAGAGAAGTTATTTTTATGCCAAAAAATTATAAAAATTGCTTTATCATTAAGGCCTTAAACAGACTGACCACTAAGGCATTAAAGAACTGCATCAAGTGTCTAAACACCAAAGCTTAACTTTGATTCTTACTAACCCGTACATATCAGCTGCTGACCGTTTGATGCCTCCTTTTCCTCTGTTCACTTTGGGCTCAGCAGCCAAATTGATATCTGAAATAATATGACAAGAGAAACACCAGTTAACATTGGGGTCACTTGCACTAATGTTCACAGCTCACTTACAAGACTTTATAGCAAATATAGCCCCATATGTCCAGGCCCCTCAGAGGTTGTACTTAACTGGCTCCCCAGCACCCACGTTGCTTCAGACACCCACCACTGCATCTCCCCGTTGCGGATGAAAACACCTGGTCTGGGGTGAGACAATAGCAGGCCGCGACAGGAATGAGCCTCCTTAGCATCAAGGGTGACGCTAGGGAGGCTCATTCCAGTCACGGCCTGCTATTGGTTGCCAAGACCCCACCCCACTTCCGGCGGCTGTGTGGGTAGCCAGGTAAGTACAACCTCTGTGAGGGGCCAAGACGTATGGGGAGGCATTTTAAGGGTTGGATAACCCCTTTAAAGAGTCAAATGATATACAATTTTAGCTTGGCTACTAGATTAAGATTTTCACATACAAAGCCATAAATTCAAAAAAGATTAGGAGATTTACTTACAGCGCTAGAACATTTTTTAGCTTAAAAAACCCCAAAAACACAGAAGTCCCCAGTTTGCAACTTTACATGACTGATAATATTCTGTCCCGGGCATTTTTACGCAGGGCTCGCCACTTGGGAGTAGCGGGGGCCGACACATTTACTATCTTTTACATCTGGAAACAGGCGTAAAAAAAAAAAGTGAAGAACTACTCCAAACCAGGGATTGTAGTAGTTTTCACTCCAGGTGCACAGACTGCCGGCAGTGCACCCAATTTATGATGAGGCCTGAGCCTAGTCATAAATTAGGCACATTCTCCACCAACACAGGGGGATGAACAGAACACCATAAATGGCCCCCAAAATCTCCAGTAAAGCCACGGGATGTCCATGTCAGCTATGAAACAGCCTATTAAAACCACTGTTTTCCAGTCACTCACCCAGGACCTGCCCAGCTATCATTCGTCCATCCTCCCCAGCCACAGCAGTACGGGCAGTGCGTTCATTGTTGTATTGCACAAATGCAAAGCCCTTGTGCACGGAGCAGCCCACAATCTTGCCATACTTAGAGAAGATTGCTTCTACATCTGTTTTCTTCACCACTAATGTGTTTAGGTTCCCAATAAATACTCTAGAGTTCAAAGAGCGAGGATCTGTTTTATTAGTGACATTGCTCGCCATCTCTCTACTTCCTATAGTAGAAATTTGGAACCCTAGAGAGAAAAAAAAATAAAAAATAAAAATATAAAAAAGAAAAAAAAAAGAAAAGGCTATTTAAGAACAATTTAGTGAGCAAAAAAAAACAAAAAAAAAACCTTTACAAAAAAAATCTGCTGTACATTAGCCAACAAATATGGAAGTTGTGTGATTAAATTGTGTGGAAAACTAGTTTGGCAGTAATTACACTGTAACGTCCTCCTAATAGGCATACACTGACAGATCGTGGTAGTAGGACCCACTCAGCCAACGGAAAGAGTCAGTAAAGCTTGTAACTACTGATGCATTTAAAGAGGACCTTTCCCTGGTCCCGATGTTACAATTAGTGATGAGCGAATTTCATATTTTGAATAGTTTTTGGTTCGGGTGTCGGTATAAGCTGAATTGCGTTACCACGGAGAGGACTCCTCTGCATAACGGAAACCGGACAGGTCTGATATGCAGGCCATAGACTTCTATTATGACAGAATGAACAACGGAATGTCTCTAAAGGCATTGTGTTATGGTCCGTGGTAACGGAATCCATAACAATTCAGCTTATACAGACAGCCGAACCGAAAACCAATTTCAAAATATGAAATTCGCTCATCCCTAGTTACAATATTAGTACCTGGCAGTGTAGGGCTTTATTAGTAGCTGTCAGGGCTCTCCCCCACCCCCCCAGTTCACTTTTACTGCCCTGTATGCTAATTAGTAGCATCAGTACAGGAAATGGCTGTGCTCTCAAGAGGAGTCTCCTTCTCCCCGACTGAGCGGCCCAACCACAGCAGAAATGCTCACCTTCTCCCTGTGAGGCTCTGTTTGGCCATCTCACAGCCAGGTAGAATGAGACATGCCTTTAGCATACAGGGCTGCAAAAGTAAACGGGGGCATAGCAGGGGAAGGGAGCAGCCAATGTGAGAACAAAAAAGCGCCCTGACATTTACTAGTAATACCCTACACTGCCAGGTATTAATATTCTAATGTTGGACCAGTGAAAGGTCCTCTAAATCTTCTACTTTTTCTGACTTCAGTTCACAGGGGGAAGGTGCCAGTGATTGATCGCATTGCCTGTGTGTATACAGAGATGGCCGTCAATCACTAACGACAGCCTATGTGGGTAACTGAGCTCAGAAAGAGCAGAGATTTTTGGGTGCATTCACAAACATAACGGCCGTGCCCATTTTGTGGACCACAAACTATGGATCCACAAAACAGTGTCTCTGCACCACAATTAGATAGAACATGTCCTTTTGACAAATCTTGCAGATTGCTGACCCATTCAAGTCAATGGGTCAGCACCATGATACAGGGTGCGCCCGGCCAGTGTCTATTTTAGGTTTCTGGTTTGCAGTCCCCAAAACAGGCAGGGTTGCCACAAGTTTGTGTGAATGCACCCTTAAATGATTAACGTTTTAAATTTGCTCAGCTTCTCCTGCTGTACACAACATGCCGCCTGCAGATTGCTTTCACCATGACACGTTCTCTTTAAAGGGGTTCTCCGGGAATTAAGAAAAATGAATATACTTAAGGGGTTCTGCAGTTCTTTTAAACTGATGATCTATCCTCTGGATAGATTAGCATCTGATCGGCAGGGGGTCCGACACCCAGGACCCCCGCTGCCTTCTCCCTTTCCCTCAGGCCCAGTGACATCACAACTAGTATCACTGGCCTGGGCGGGGCTGAGCTCTGTTCACTTGAATGAATACTGCAGGCCCAGTGACGTCACGGCTAGTAAACAGCGAGAAGGCCACTGCGCTCCTGGAGCGCCGCTGCCTTCTCGAACAGCTGATCAGTGGGGTCCTGGGTGTCAAACCCCCTGCCGATCAGATGCTGATGATCAGACGCCCGCCGATCATAGGATAGATCAGAAGCCCTTTAAGTATTACTTTATTATAAAATATATTCCTAAATACCTTTCATTGGTTGTAAAGGCTCATTTTGTCTAGGGAGCAATAATTAGGAGAAATAAAATGGCCGCCGTCCTATTCGTACACACAAAACCTGTCCTTATCACACAGGAGGATAAGTTACTTCACAATACTGAGAAAGAGCTGCCTTATCCTCCTCTCTGCTCTCTTCCTGTCAGGGATTATGATGCTGAATACAATTTAAAATGATCTTCAGCTGAGTCTCTGTAGGAATGGAGTTCATGAGGAGACGTGAAGTACAGAGAGGAGGTGGGGATGTGACTGATGAGCAGCAGCACTTGTATGCAGTCTCCATTACCACAGTGTCCTGTCCATCCTCTATGTACTTAATGTCTTCTCATGAACTCCATTCCTACAGAGATTTAACCGAAGATCATAATTCCTGACAAGCAGAGCGGAGGACGAGTCAGCTCTTTAGCTCAGTGTTGTGAAGTAATTTGTCCTGCTGTGTGATTAGGACAAGTTTTGTGTGCACTAATAGGACAGCAGCCATTTTATTTCTCCTAATGATTGCTCCCTAGACAAAATGAGCCATTATAACTAAGGAAAGGCTTTTGGGAATATATTTATAATATTTAAGTATTTTCATTTTCTTAATTCCCGGAGAACCTCTTAAGGAGCACATCACAATCATAGCTCATTTTTAGGATAAATTACAAAATAAAATAAAAAAACTCTCATGAGGCTGATGCAGAGAGTTTCTGTAATTAATGCCAATTGATATGTGGTGCAGCTATTAAAATGAGCAGCATGTCAATTTATGCCGTGAACATCTGATGCACATTTCACCCTTTGTGATGCAGAGGGCGAAACCTGTGGCTAATCCATTGCATTTTTTACTCAAAAATCAGCAAGGTGCAGATTTTACAGCTCTGGTACTTCATAATACGCTGCAGATTTTCCACTGCAGAAAATCCACAACAGCTTCACTCGGTGTGGTCATGCCCTTATAATAGATGGAAAGTCATTATCAGGCCAGTAAAGTGCGCAAATCGAGCCTACACACCTACAATCTCTTTCTAACAAAGCTAGAACCATTCCTGTACCTCACAGGGATCCAGAGCTCTTCCCATTCATTGCTCTGCTAGAGTTATTACAGGCTGTCAGCTCAGGGGCATGTCCTTTCTGCTACAGCTCTCTCCCTATAACAGCTCAGGGACTGTAACTGTCACTGCATCTAAAAGAACATATGACTGATAGCAGCTGAAGATTTAAACTGAGGGCATGTGACCGCCTCAGTGAAGTGGACAGAGAAATAAGGAAAAGAACAAACAGCAGATGGTGCTATACAAATACATTTTATCAAATAGCTCACTGGCTACACTATTCCATTACAAAAGTATTCAGATCCAGGAGCTGGGTTGAAAAATTGATTAGCTCAATACACATGCTGACAAGATCAGCTGCTGGCAAACACCTCTTCCAAGGGAAGATAGGATCTTCCCTGGCCAATGTTGGGCCTTTCACCTACACATCAGAAAATCCACAGGATCAAAAAAGATTAATGTTCATGGCCAATAAAATGTGTAAAGATTCGGCTCTCTGGAAACCTTTAGAGCATGGTCACACAAGGCAGATATGCTGTGGATTATTTTTTATTTTTTTTTTACAGTGGAATTGTGTATACAGTAGCTGCACACGCTGCAGAAAACGGAAACTGCACAACTTGACCTGTGGTGCACATTTTAAAAAGGTACCTGATGGCAGCATAAAGTAGTGACACACTGATATCAGCAGCATGTCCTTCATGAGCTAAAAGTAAGTGGTTGCAGAGAATCAGAATCACAATCATTGCAGCCCGGGCTAGACACGGTCCAAGTGTTCAGTTATTCGTGATGACCTGCTCCTCCTGCCCAATTCCTAATAACAGACAGTTCTCTCCTAGGAGAATCAGCAGGTGGGGAGAAAAGGGGATCCTGAATAACCAGGACTGAGGCAGCAGGGACTTTTCCAGGCCTGGAGCCTCAAGGATTCCCATGCTGGTGGTTCTCAACCTCGTTTAGATCACAAACGAGAGTGCTCATCTGTTACTACTTTATGCTGCTCTCAGCGAGGGCACAGCATGTCAATTTATGCTGCCGTTTTCTGCCGTGAATTTCACTCTTTGCAATTTCGTGGGCGAAATGTGACAGACTAGGAGCAATTACACTGTTTTCCACAACAAAATCCACACCATTTGTCCTTTCTGGAGGTACCCTTCTACAGGGTGGTCCACAAAAAAGTAGCCCGTCTACAATATCTCCAAATCAAACTGCCCAATAGTAAATCTGTCTTCGTTGTCCATAGCAACCAGAGCTCAGCTTTCAGTTCCTACAGGACTCAAAAAAATGAAAGCTGAGCCCTGATTGGTAGCAGTTTGACTTGGAGATATTGGAGGCGGGCTCTTTTATCCCACAGGCCACCCTGTACTACGTTCACATGTTGTGCAGCAGTTGCTGAAAGTGTCAAGATATGAACACGTCTATGGTAAAGAAAGCAAGGGGCTCAGTTATCAGTAACATGTTATCCAAGTACATTTTTTACCTTATTCATTAACCAGTCTTACCAGGCATCAGTAGATTAAGTTGTCAGTGGTCTTTCTCCGTTCTCTGCGGCAGATTGTCAACGGTAGGGCAAAAAGGTATGGGAGGTGGAATGGGGAGGGGCAGGGAAAGGCCCTAAATGGAGGGACATTAACTGGAACTGTCAAAAAATGCCACTGCCCACAATGGTAATGCACAGTAGGAAAGCATTACTGAAGACTATAGCAAAGCTGGAAAATATTTAATACGTCTAGCTAGCTGCATATGATAAAACTTACAACAAAGCAACAAAAATCTTAACATCTACACATGGTAACTGGGAGAAAGTTTTTACGGTTTAGCACAAAAATTATAGATTATGCATAATTAAAAACTATACTCCTTCCCAATCCAAACCCATCATGAAAAAATTAAAAACAAAAAAAAAACAACATTGAGAAAAATTTTGCATCAGTACCAATATTATACATACAGTTTATATAAAAACTATAAAAATAAAAAAAAATTAGAAATACAGAAATGTTAAAAAGGAGACCAGTAAGGTAGGAAAAATCTTTAAAAAAAAAAGAAAAAAACAATTTAAAAAAAACAGGAAATGCGAGACTTACTGTAGTTGGCGTTTCAAAAAAAATTCTTCGCTGTGAAAAAAAAAAAGGGGAAAAATTATGAAAATAATCCAAGTCAGGAAAAAAAAATTGTAGAGTATTTCAGTAAAAAGTCCACTTAAAAATACTAGCAATTCTTAAAAATGATTCTCTTGTAAAGCAGCTGTTGTCATGATCAGGTAATAAACCCCAAAAATACTGCATTGAAGGGATGGGAAAAGGAGGGTGGGGGGCAGGGAGGAGATGGTCTACTCTGGGCACACAAGTGCAGCATTCTGTGTTTCTGTTTCACGTCAAAAATAAAATTCACATTTGTGGCAAATATTGGAGAGGTGGTTGGGTTCATTTTCCTAACAGTCTCCCATTAAACAAGGGATGGGGTTTGGGCACTTTCAGGCCAATGAAAAGACCCGGCCAGCTACATGGGCACCGACTACGCTACTGGAGACCATGGAAGGCAGGAGAGGGGGGGTGTATTTAAAACTCCTCCAGAACAGGTCAGGGAAGGTAGAGGGGTAATTTGGAGAACTGCTCAGATCTCTGTCCTGTGGAAAGGAGAAGGGGAGAATAGTTAAGATTTGGGAGAATTGGGATAAGGTATAGTTTGGGGGGGGGAGTGGTGAAGAAAAAGCTACAAGTGTACATGTAGCACCTCCTCCATCCAAACAGAGAAACTAAATACTGCACATACCCAGTTATAGAATACACGTCTAGAAAAACGTGAGACACTTCTGAGATTTAATAATGGAATAAACGCTTCTCTCTTTAGGTTAGTTTCACACTAACACTACAATCTTCCCGCAGGCTGTTCTGGCAGAGGAAAGGGTCGCAGCACCGCCAGACCACACTGAAAGGGCAGTGTTTTTCCTTCGTTCGAATCCCGGCAATGACATCTGCCATGCAACATTTAATGTAATGAAGTTCAGTAGTGTCACTATGGGACATGTTGGATTTTTCTTCGACTGTCGCATTGCAACACTACTAAAACACATTTATGACACATCGCCATGAGGCCTACCCCTTTGTGTCGCACGACATCTGTGTACACAGACCCTAATGCCATATCCATGTAGATTGTAAGCCCTCACAGGCAGGGCCCCTCTCCTTCTGTCTGTATTATGTATGTGCACCCCTTCTCATATGTACAGCGCTATGGAATGAATGGCGCTTTAATAATAATATCCTATTGTAGTCAATGGGCTCCGGCTATGCTGGGCATGATGAACTCCAGTAGTCTGTTCCTCTGCCAGAAGATTTTAGCAGTAGTGTGAAAGAAGCCTTAGCCACTTCCATCCTGCAAGGTATCAGCCTCTTAAGCCACTTTCACAGGGCAGCATTTCTCATCAGTATTTGTAAGCCCAAACCAGGAGTGGACCCAAAACACAGAAGAGATGCATGCCCACTAGTGGCATTGACAAATACAGATGTAAAATACTGACTGCAGGCTAAGTTAGCATCAGGCTCCACACGTGGCCTCCACTGTAGATTTATCAATACAATGACCTATTCCCTTATTGAACACTTATTGTCAATAGGATCTGGCTGGCGCCATTATATCCGTTTTGTTCCTTTAATGGAGCAGAACGATGGAAATGACCATTATAAAGTGACAGCAGCCTTACCAGGGAGACCATGTTGGTTACATCTGTCATAAGGGATAAAAAAGCAACTCCGAGTACTGAGGTCTAGCCATATACATTAATACTGCTATCTCCGACTCCAAAGCAGCAGTAAGGGCTCCGACCAATCATGTGCTATAGCTCAGGATTGACTAATCAGCACTTTCATGGGACAATGTACCAGCAGATTGTCGGGAGAGAAGCGTTCCTTCCTGACAATCTGCTGCTTGCTGGTGGAGGAGACCGGTGCATCTACATGCAGAGATCTCCTCCAGAGTATGGGGAGGGGCGATCACTAATGCCATCGCTCTTCTCCATACTGACTCGTTTCCCAGCAGCAGATGGTGTTAACAGCACAATCTGCAACTAATGATCCAATTACCTGATGGGTTTATGGGGAGCAGGTAATCTGCGGTACATTTACAGATCACTAATGAGCGTTACTATGGACATGTGATCTTCGGCCCTTATGTCCCGTATGGTGGATCCCTATTACTAATTTAAGAACAATGACAGACTAGGAGTATTGTTGACTGTATTCAGACAAGTATAGCAGTGGGAGATAACTGGTAGTATAAGTGCGGTAACGGTATTCACACACCCTCTCCCATTGCCATTTGTTCTGTGTATTGCATTGTTGCCGATTTTCAGTCTTGTGTGTAGAAATCAATTGAGCGTTCCAGTAAAAATGGCTACTAATCCACGACTGATTACAGAACGATCACACAAGGTTCCTTTATCATTTTCTGAACAATCATGCTCGTCTAAATCCACCATCAGACTTTGGAGAGGCAGCACACCGGCTCCATTCCAGCTTCTCCCCTCTGTGCAGGATTCTCAGATAGCTTCTACCATAGACTGCAATGGTTTACCATTGCAGTCTATGTGAAAAGTGCTGTGATCCTGTTGACTTCAAGGATTTTAGAAGTCATAGAAACCAAACTGCTCCAGGCAAATAACTCCTCAGATGCAATGGTCAAATGTCTAGGGCGCCCACTGAACTTACTGGATAAAAAAAACAAAAGGTAGTGTGCCAAGATTCATTTGAGTTGTGATTTGGGGTCATTGTTTTTTGCCTGCATCCACACTTGAACAGTTTCTCTTCAGGTGTGACCTCATCTGTAATGTAATGGGCCTCTGAGGCTTAATGTGCAGGTTCCCAGGAACAAGCATACGATGCAGCGAGAAGATGGCTAAAATTCCAAATAAGGCCTCTTTCACACTTGCGTTGTCCGGATCCGGCGTGTACTCCACTTGCCGGAATTACACTCCGGATCCGGAAAAACGCAAGTGTACTGAAAGCATTTGAAGACGGAACCGTCTTCCAAATGCGTTCAGTGTTACTATGGCACCCAGGACGCTATTAAAGTCCTGGTTGCCATAGTAGTAGTGGGGAGCGGTATACTTACAGTCCGTGCGGCTCCCCGGGCGCTCCAGAATGACGTCAGAGCGCCCCATGCGCATGGATGACGTGATCCATGTGATCACATGATCCATGCGCTTGGGGCGCCCTGACGTCACTCTGGAGCGCCCGGGGAGCCGCACGGACGGTAAGTATGCTGCTCCCCCGCTCCCCGCTACACTTTACCATGGCTGCCAGGACTTTAGCGTCCCGGCAGCCATGGTAACCACTCTGAAAAAGCTAAATGTCGGATGCGGCAATGCGCCGAAACGACGTTTAGCTTAAGGCCGGATCCGGATCAATGCCTTTCAATGGGCATTAATTCCGGATCCGGCCTTGCGGCAAGTGTTCCGGATTTTTGGCCGGAGCAAAAAGCGCAGCATGCTGCGGTATTTTCTCCGGCCAAAAAACGTTCCGTTCCGGAACTGAAGACATCCTGATGCATCCTGAACGGATTTCTCTCCATTCAGAATGCATTAGGATAATCCTGATCAGGATTCTTCCGGCATAGAGCCCCGACGACGGAACTCTATGCCGGAAGACAACAACGCAGGTGTGAAAGAGCCCTAAAGCAGAATTGGATTTTTTTTTAATGTATGGGTTATTTATACGGCGTTCCTGTGCCCTTCACTCTCTAGGTCCGTACGATTACAGCAATACCATGTTCATATACTTTTTCTTGTGTATTAAAAAAATTACTTTGAAAAAACATTTTTTTGCATCACCATATTTTGAATGAGCTGTATGGAGGCTCATTTTTTGCTGGGCAATCGAATTTTTATTGATATTATTTAGGAGTGTATGATTTTATGACTTTTTTTGGGGGGGAAAGGGAAGTGATTATAAAAACAGTGAGTCAGCAATTTTGATATTTTTTTTCTGTTTCAGAGTTCACCATACAGGATAAATCAGTTTATATTTTAATAGTACGAATGTTCTGGGAGGTGGCCATGCAAGTTTGTTTATGGGGAAAGGGGGATGATTTTAATATCTGATTGGAGAGGGTACGACTTTCACCACCCCCCACAGATCAGCTGTTTCCTGCAGCCTCTGGAACTTGCACTTTGAATGAAACCAGAAGCGTGGCTCAGTGCAGCTGAGCTCACATTCACTTCAATGGAAGTGAACTTAAAGGGGTTTTCTTGTTGTTAGAAGTTGTCCCCTACCCACAGGATTGTACTACTGGGACCCCACTGATCACAAGTACAGGGGCCTCATACCCCCTGCAATAAAGGAGTGGCCAGTCACACATGCCTGTGGCTGCTTCATTTATTTCTATGGGAATTCCAGAAATAGCTGAGAATAGCACTAGGAATTGACATAGCAATCGCATGACCGACCGTCCGCTCTGTTCATTTCAGGGGGCTGCAGGGGGTTAGAGAGTCCCTGCTCTCCTGATCTGTGGAGGTCCCAATGGTACAACCCACACCAATCTAACAGTTATTCCATATCCACAATCAGAATACCCCTTTAAACCAGTCTCAATACTGTACCTTTGAATGCCTTCGATTTCTTATGGAAACCAACAGAAATAAAGTTGAGGCACGGTAAATCTGAAGACATTAGATATTCTCCCTTAGAAGAAATGTTTTCCTGCAGGGTCTGTGCCCGGTACTATACGGCCTCCTGCCAGAGCTCTGCAGGTCACATCTGTTTCACGGGGAGATTATCATTGGTCAATCCCGATCATTGCTCCACTTGAACATATCCACTGATCAACCAGCATAGGAGCCAACACTTATTTGCTGTCGACTGCATCTTTCAGATGGGCATAAGAAATGATTGTTGGTAGCACATTCCCTCCCGTAAGCAGGGCACATGCTGCAGGCAATAGAAGGATCATTCGCATCCATATAGTATAGCGATTTTAGCATTTCAATGTCCAAGTAAAAAGGGGTATTCCAGAATTACTATTGATGACTCAGGATGTGATCTCTGATTGGCGGGGTCTGACATCCGACCGATCAGCTCCATCCATAGTGTAGTGGGAGGAGCGGTTGTCAGTCAGGATAGAGAAGCTGCTCATTTTGTCTTGCTTGCACCAATTGCAAAGTACATCAGATAAATATCTGTGTGGTTATCCAGGAATTTATATTGATGACCTATCCTCAGGAGGGGGTCAGACACCTGGGACCACTGCTGATCAGCTAGAAGAGGCTGGCGACGTCACAGTACATCGGTCACGTGGCCTAGTTGCAGCTATGGGCTGAGCTGCAATACCCAGCACTGCCACCATACGATGTACCTGGTAAGCTGCACTCCGAGCTCTGGAGAGTGTGGTGGCTTCCTGTAACAGCTGATCGGTGGGGGCGATGGCACTGAGGGGCCCCCCCCCCCCAGACGTGACGATTGTGACCTATCCTGAGGATAAGCCATCATTATCAATTCCAGAATAACCTGTCAGCTCTCTGTGCAAACCCGTAGTCAGTGTCCCTGTGCATGGCGCCAAGACTCGCACTGCGCGTCTCAGTCATGCACAGACACTGGACAGCGGGGTGTTTGGGTTGCCAATAGCAGACCGGGAACGAGAATCCTTAGCGTCACCCACGATGCTAGGGAGGCTCGTTTCCATCACGGCCTGCTATTGGCTGCCCCCCCCCCCCCCCCCCCATGTTGCTGGATTTTCCATTACAGTTCTTGGATAACCGCCTTTAAAGTGGTGGATGGCGTGAAGCCCTGCCCCTCTATCTCCACTTCAGAAGTCAAATTTGATTTATCCTATAAACTAATGAACAAGTGCTTAAAGGGAGTCTGTCACCACATTTGGGCATATTAGACTGATCAAATAGCGTTATATGTGCCACACAGAACTTAAAAACGGTACCTTTGTTGTATGTAACAGAGTTTTCTTTTAGACGAAAATGAACTTTTATCATTATGTTAATGAGCCCTCAAGTGCCCAGGGCGGCGTCTCAATCCTCCGAGCCCCAGGCAGCACCTCCTCAAGGCTCATAACCCCGCCCTCCGTGTGCCTCTGCCCGCCCGTTTACTCCCCTCCTCTGTCCTTTTCCACTGCAGCTGCGCGGTCAAATTCGTAGCGGGCGCATGCGATGCCCGCTCCTGGCAGGGCATCGCAATACCTACTGCGCATGCTACGAATTTGACCGCGCAGCTGCAGTGGAAAAGGACAGAGGAGGGGAGTGGGCGGGCAGAGGCACACAGAGGGCGGGGTTATGAGCCTTGAGGAGGTGCTGCCTGGGGCACTTGAGAGGGCTCATTTACATAATGTTAAAAGTTCATTTTTGGCTAAAAGAAAACTCCGTTACATACAACAAAGGTACAATTTTTAAGTTCTGGGTGGCACATATAACGCTATTTGATCAGTCTAATATGCCCAAATGTGGTGACAGACTCCCTTTAAAGGGGTTGTCCAGGTTCAGAGCTGAACCCGGACATACCCTTATTTTTACCCAGGCAGTCCCCTGAGACTAGCATCGGAGAATCTCATGCTCCGATGTACTCCCTTGCCCTGCGCTACATCGCAAAGGCTCTTGTTTACAAAAACACACTGCCGGGTGGAAACTTCCGCCCGGCAGTGTGTTCGGTGAAGTCACCGGCTCTGATGGGCGTGCTTTTGGCGCTAACCTAGCTG
The DNA here is from genome assembly GCF_905171765.1 of Bufo bufo. Taxonomy (NCBI): domain Eukaryota; kingdom Metazoa; phylum Chordata; class Amphibia; order Anura; family Bufonidae; genus Bufo; species Bufo bufo. Next base: position 292,581,836 of record NC_053390.1, read on the forward strand.
TTTTACTAGCTAGGGCAGCGCTAAAGCCCGCCCATCAGTGCCGGTGACGTCACCGGGCTTCCTGGCAGCCCCATGGAGAGCCCCGGTACATCACCGGAACGCCTAAAAATGCCTTTGCCCTGCACGATTTTCCCTGGGCAAAGGAGAGCATCGGAGCACGAACTGCTCCGATGCTCAAGTCAGGGGGGCTGCCAGGGTGAAAATGGAGGTATGCCCAGGTTCAGCTCTGAACCCAGACAACCCCTTTAACTTGTTCCTCGGTAATCTGCAGCACCTTTACAATCGGCAGATTATTACTAATGAGCGTTTGTATGGACACTGATTAGTGATAATCTGCCCGCCCATCAGGCAGTGTAAAGAAGTCACTGACATTAAATACCCGGAAAACCCCTCCATTCAGTCACATTGTCTATGTGCAGCTCCGTATCATTCTAGTAAATGGGCCTTGACTGCAATACTAAGCACTGCCACTATATAATGTGTGGCGCTGTAAGCAGCATCCAGGGGGGAGCGGTGGCCTCTTCAAACAGCTGATCGGCAGGAGTGCTGGGGGTCAGATCTTCAATATTAAAGGGGTTCTCCAATCCTATTCACCCCACGCTGAATATACTTACCCAGGTCCCCGCTGCTTCTCCCGTGCACAGATGAAAACATCTTGTGGTGGGTGTCAACTGCCAATGGCGAGCAGGTGACACTACGGAGGCTCGTCCCCGTCTGCCATTGGCTGCCCTCCCATCCGTGCACAGAGAGAAGCAGTGGCGTTGCGGGGAGCAGCGCAGGGTAAATATATTCACCATTGGGGGCCACGCATATGTTTTTTTTTTTCAAGGATTGGATAACCCCTTTAAACTTTTTTTCATAAAGTTTTAGGGAACTCTTGAGTTAAAAGAATTTCCCATTGCGCGCACATAGTAGGAAGAGATAGTAGTATACTACAGCCAGGGCTCCGCTGTTTCCATAACTCAAGCTACCCCAAACTGTGGCATACGAGGGTTTTCATGGACACAGGGTCCCCTGTTAGGGCTACTGGTGTTTTGGCCAGAGTGGGGAGAGGTTAGAGATACGGCAGCTCTACACTACCCGATTGTACACCAGCCCCATTAGAGGGGTTCTCTGGGAATTAAGAAAATGAAAATACTTATATAGCACTATTATAAATATATTCTCATACCTTACATTAGTTATGATTCATTTTGTCTAGGGAACAATCATTAGGAGAAACAAAATGGCCGCTGTCCTATTAGTACACACAAAACCTATCCTTATCACACAGCAGGACAAGTTACTTCACCACACTGAGCTAAAGAGCTGCCTCAGCTTCCTCTCCTACTTGTCAGGTATTATGATACCGATACAGCCGATAAGATCTTCAGATGAATCTCTGTAGGAATGGAGTTCATGAGGAGACATGAAGTACAGGGAGGAGATGGGGCTCTTGTATGCAGTCTCCATTACCACAGCCCGTCCTCTCTGTACTTCCTGTCTCCTCATGATCTCCATTCCTACAGAGATTCAGCTAAAGATCTTATTACCTGTATTTAGGACCATAACCCCTGACTAGCAGAGAGGAGGATGAGGCAACTCTTTAGCTCAGTGTTGTGAAGTAACTTGTCCTCATGTGTGATTAGGACAAGCTTTGTATGCACTAATAGGACGGCAGCCATTTTGTCTCAATCATTGCTCCCTACACAAAATGAGATAACTAATGAAAGGCATTTGGGAATATGTTTATAATAAAGCAATATTTAAATATTTTCTTAAATTTTCAGAGAACCCATTTAACTACAATGGGGGTCGGCAGAGATCTGCCCTCAACCCAGCATATGCAGAAGCATCTGGACAAAAATAAAAGCTCTGGATCCCTTTACCACTAGGGTGAAACTAGCCTAGGAGCATCTGTCCTTTTAGGCCATGTTCACACCTGCATCAGAGGCTCCGTTAGGGGCCTCCACAGTAATGTCAGCAATACTGGACAAAAATGCAGCATCCTACATGATGTCCTGTAAAATCCTCACTATAGTCAATGGGCGCCATCATGGGACGGAGCCGAACAATGGAGGAGCAGATTATGGTGGAGGAGCCCTTGTACCCAGCAGCGGAGAGCCCCCTACATGTGCCCATGCCATAGCGAGGGGCCTCACTGCTGCGACATCATGGCGGCCACGAGACAAGAACACGCTCCCCCATGAATCCCGCCTGCGAGATAAGAAGGCAGAGGCGCCATGTCGTCTACATTACACCTTATCTACAGAACTGCGGGGGAACCGCGCGCGCTATTCCCGCTCCCTCACCACATGTGGCGCGGCCTTCACCGCGGCCTTTGAGCGGAAGCCATTTTCAGACACGTCTGGCGAACACGACTCACCTCTTTCCGTCGCTCTTTCGGGCAATATCGCTGAGAGCTCTCGGTTCAGCGAGTCGAAGACAGCACGGGTAAAGCTTGGGATGCAGGTGACCTACCTACGAACTATCGGTAAACGTCTGTTACTCTTTCTGCGGCTCTAGCACAAAATGGCGGCGACACAACCGTCTCAACTGCGCACCTCGCTAAGAGAAGGGTAGTGACTAGAATGGAGCTGCTCCTGGCCGGTATGATGTCATAGGAAGAGGCGGAGTCATTGGTGGGGCGGGGCCTCGCTGGAGATTCTAAAGAGCAGGCTGTTGGCGCGAGGAGCAGTCTGCCGGTTGGTTGGTTGCTGTGTGGAGGAAAATAATATGAAATTTATTATTTCTAATTTCTCCAATCCTTTCTAATTTTTTATTATTTTTTTATTTATTTTTTACTTGGGGGCCTTTTTGCAGGGGCTGAAGGGAGGAGGAATAATCGTACTGGAGACTGTATGTTAGAGAGGTCTGAAGGGGGGGGGGTGATATTATTTACATGGGACTGTATGTTAGAGGGGAGGTATCAGTATCTTACATGGGACTGCATGCTGGAGGCAGGGGGAGTGATGTAATTTACATAGGACTGTATGTTGGAGGGGCTGATGACAGGGGGAGTGATGTATTTTACATGGGACTGTAAGCTGGAGGGGCTGATGACAGGGGGAGTGATGTATTTTTACACGGGGCTGGAGGCAGGGGGAGTGATGTATTTTACATGGGACTGTAAGCTGGAGGGGCTGATGACAGGGGGAGTGATGTATTTTTACACGGGACTGTAGGCTGGAGGCAGGGGGAGTGATGTATTTTACATGGGACTGTAAGCTGGAGGGGCTGATGACAGGGGGAGTGATGTATTTTTACAAGGGACTGAAGGCAGGGGGAGTGATGTATTTTTACATGGGACTGTAGGCTGAAGGCAGGGGGAGTGATGTATTTTACATCTGACTGTATGCTGGAGGGATCTGAGGGGGTGATATGATTTACATGGGACTGTATGCTGGAGGGGCTGAAGGCAGGGGGAGTGATGTATCTTACATCTGACTGTATGCTGGAGGGATCTGAGGGGGGTGATATGATTTACATGGGACTGCGTGCTGGAGGGGCTGAAGACAGGGAAGAATAATGTATTTTACATGGGACTGTATGCTGGAGGGATCTGAGGGGGTGGGGGTGTTATGATTTACATGGGGCTGCATGCTGGAGGGGCTGAAGACAGGGCAGAATGACATATTTTACATGGAACTGTATGCTGGAGGGACTGAAGATAGTGGGAGTGATGTATTTTACATAGGACTGTATGTTGGAGGGGCTGATGACAGGGGGAGTGATGTATTTTACATGGGACTGTAAGCTGGAGGGGCTGATGACAGGGGGAGTGATGTATTTTTACATGGGGCTGAAGGCAGGGGGAGTGATGTATTTTACATGGGACTGTAAGCTGGAGGGGCTGATGACAGGGGGAGTGATGTATTTTTACAAGGGACTGAAGGCAGGGGGAGTGATGTATTTTTACATGGGACTGTAGGCTGAAGGCAGGGGGAGTGATGTATTTTACATCTGACTGTATGCTGGAGGGATCTGAGGGGGTGATATGATTTACATGGGACTGTATGCTGGAGGGGCTGAAGGCAGGGGGAGTGATGTATCTTACATCTGACTGTATGCTGGAGGGATCTGAGGGGGTGATATGATTTACATGGGACTGTATGCTGGAGGGGCTGAAGGCAGGGGGAGTGATGTATCTTACATCTGACTGTATGCTGGAGGGATCTGAGGGGGTGGGGGTGTTATGATTTACATGGGGCTGCATGCTGGAGGGGCTGAAGATAGGGCAGAATGACATATTTTACATGGAACTGTATGCTGGAGGGACTGAAGATAGTGGGAGTGATGTATTTTACATGGGACTGTATGTTGGAGGGTTCTGAAAGGAGGTTAGTGGTGTGTTTGTAGTGGTGAAGGTAGGGTTGGGCAATAAACCGGTATCTATGATCTACCGCAGTATTAATTAACAGCGATATCACCATTTCTTAATTACCACAGTATTTTAGTGACATCAGGCTCGCTTCTACCATGAGAAGGCCTGAAGCCCATGAGGCAGTAGAACCGTGCAGGGGGTTGAGGTGATGTCATTGCCACCGCCTGCATCGCAGACTGATACAGGTGAGTATAAGGTTTGTGTTTTTAAATATATCTATGTATGACACTACGGGGGAAAGAGAGTATTATCGATGGGGGCATTATACTACAGGGGCAGAGCATTATATATGGGGCATTATACTACAGGGGCAGAGCATTATATATGCGGCATTATACTACAGGGGCAGAGCATTATATATGGGGCATTATACTACAGGGGCAGAGCATTATATATGGGGCATTATACTACAGGGGCAGAGCATTATAAATGCGGCATTATACTACAGGGGCAGAGCATTATATATGCGGCATTATACTACAGGGGCAGAGCATTATATATGCGGCATTATACTACAGGGGCAGAGCATTATATATGGGGCATTATACTACAGGGGCAGAGCATCATATATGGGGCATTATACTACAGGGGCAGAGCATTATATATGCGGCATTATACTACAGGGGCAGAGCATTATATATGGGGCATTATACTACAGGGGCAGAGCATTTTATATGCAGCATTATACTACAGGGGCAGAGCAATATATATGGGCATTATACTACAGGGGCAGAGCATCATATATGGGGCATTATGCTACAGGGTCAGAGCATTATATATGGGGCATTATGCTACAGGGTCAGAGCATTATATATGGGGCATTATGCTACAGGGTCAGAGCATTATATATGGGGCATTATACTACAGGGGCAGAGCATTATATATGCGGCATTATACTACAGGGGCAGAGCATTATATATGGGGCATTATACTACAGGGGCAGAGCATTATATATGCAGCATTATACTACAGGGGCAGAGCATTATATATGGGGCATTATACTACAGGGGCAGAGCATCATATATGGGGCATTATACTCAGCGCCTGGAATCGGCCTCACAGGAGGCACTGCACATGCGCCAGCCGGCAATGAGGAGTGAATAAATTAGCAGTGTGGGGTGGTGCTGGGCTCCAGGAGAAGGGGCGCGTCTGGGCTCCAACGGCTGGAGGGACAGCCCCTTGGGCTCCTTACTCAGGTAACTACCATATTAATAAAAGCGATTTTCTAGACAAAGGACAACACTCAGGGTAGTAATACTACTATATTTTACAGACTGATGTGATGATGTTAAAAGCTCTAACGTCACTAAAATCCAGGTGACAGAATCCCTTTAAGGCAGTGCTGGAAAATAATACTGACACATTGGGCACAATTTGGCCATTTAGGGGTGTACTCACTTTTGTTACCAGCTGTTTAGACAATAATGGCTGTGTGTTGAGTTATTTTGAGGGCACAAAAAATTTACACTGTTATACATGCTGTACACTGACTACTTTACATTGTATCAAAGTGTCATATCTTCAGGGTTGTCCCATGAAAAGATAGAATAAAGTATTTACAAAAATATGAGGGGTGTACTGACTTCAGTGAGGTACTGTATATGGGAGCATTATACAAGAGTGGGAGAGCATTACATATGGGGGCATTATACTAGAGGTGGAGAGCGTATATATGGAGCATTATACTAGAGATGCAGAGCATTTTATATGAGGGCATTATTCTAAATGGGGACAGCATTATATATGGGGGCCTTATACTAGAGGAGGAGAGCATTTTAAATATGGGCATTATAATAAGGGAGGGGAACGCATTGTACTATATGGGGATAGCATTATATATACAGGGGCATTACACTACAGGGGGAACATTATATATAGAGAGGCATGATGCTACAAAGGGAAAGCATTATGTACTACTGCTGCAGGGGGATATGGGGGGTGGGGGGAGAGCATTATACATATTAGCACTACAGGAATTGGCATTATACTGTAGGGGAATAATGTCCTGATGAAGGGGGCCGCAATCCCTTGAAATGCGTTGACCAAAATAAACCTTGTGTGAAAAGACAAGTCCTGCCTACAACATCGTGCTTGACAGCGCCGAATCAATTGGTTCCAATACCTCCGGATTTTTCTCATTCTCACTGTAGGGGAGGCATTATAATACAGGCCAAACAACTGCAGGGAGTATTATAATACAGATGGAAATACAGGGAGGCATTATAATACAGACCAGAGCACTACAAGGTCCTTGTACATACTGGCACTATAGGGCGCATAATACAGGGTACACTGCACGGGGTCATTATAACCAAAGGGACACTGCATCATAGACACTTCTTAGAACTCTAAAGGGGTACCTTATAAGTGGGCTATGTTACTGCTGGGGGCACTATAGGGGGGACTTAATTCCCTAGGGGGGATTATTAATATTGAAGGTACTGTGGGGGCTTTATTGGGCACAATATGGAGGGCACTACTACTAATGGATTGCTATTGGAGGTACTGTAGGGGGCACTATTGCTATTGAGGGCAATCTGTGAGTTATTGAGTGGGGGGGGACGATCTGTTTAGTGCTATTATTTCTACAGTTCAGTGGTGTGCTAAGGGGGGTGCCCGCTCTTAGGGGGGTGCCAGAGCCCATAACTACTCTGAAGGGAGGGGGGCATTACTACTGTAAAGGGGGCACAGATAGGGCATTACTACTGTGAAAGGGGCACAGAGAGGGCAGTACTGCTGTGTGTAGGGGGGCACAATGAAGGGATAAGTACTTTAAGGGGGCACGATGTGGGCATAACTACTGTGAAAGTTGTACAGTGAGGGCATAACTTTTGTGAGGGGGCACAGTGTGGATATAACTACCGTGAAGGTGCACATATCTGAACAAAACTACTGTGAAGGTTGGGCTATACTACTGTGAGGGGGGTACAATTTTTTAAAGTATTGGGGGGGGAGGGTCATTCATTTCTAAATCTGTGTGCTGTCTGCATCTGGACAAGAATAGGCATTTCTAGCGCCGGACGCACGCAGACTGTATTTTGCAGGTCCATGATTTGCGAACAGCAAAACGGATATGGTTGGGTGCAGGAGGTCTAACAGTACTGTTGGAAGTGGATTGAGAATTTGGGGGGCACTATTTAAATTTTTGCCTCAGGCAGCAGAAAGGCCCCGATTGACGTCATAGGAGCGGTTGTACTTTACAGCTCTGAACGCTTCTAAAACGGGCGCATACAGTGGGGCCACAAGGAGACGTTACTATAATGTATGGGGGCCACAGACATTTAACTGTATAAGCCCCATTCAGTATACTGTCTCTTTGTGGCCCCCATACAGTATATTGGCTTCAAGCGTTTTCATTTTTTTTTCTTCTAAATGGGTATTTATCGCGATCATCTGAGATAGGTGTCAGATAATTGTGACTTTCTCCGCTTTTATCTTTATTAATGAAGTCTTTTTTTTTTTTTTTTGCCCAGCCTATGAGCATTGTTACATCGCCCCCCCCCCCCGCCCAATAGCTTGGAGAAGTAGTCGGTGATTTTGATGAGAGCCTGACGTGTATTCGCTGAACAGCAGCCCCAGCTTCCCCTCCTGTATTATGATACCACCGCCCCGCCCCCAGTATTATAAGGCCAGCATTGTCCCCCTCTTCCTGTGGTAGTAATATTATTTTCACTGTCACTATTTTAGTTTAAAAACTGGCTTCAGTTTAAAGATTTATACTGTTAAAGAGCAGCTGTCACCAGGATCAACCCTATTAAAGGGAATGCCACTATGATCAACCCTATTAAAGAGAATGTCACCTAATTTTACTATATGTAACCCATGGCAATACAATGTAGCGCTACCTAACATAATTAAAACCGTCCCTTTTCCAAGAACGCCTCCCTCTAAAAAAGGAATCTGTCACCACGGTCTTGGACTGTTATCTGCAGTAATAGTCCTGCAGATAAGGAGTCCAGATATTTATTTTCCTACTACCCTCGTTCCTCTGCTGTCAGCGCTGCACTGAAATACAGAGTCCAGACCGCTGTGCTAATCCTAACAGGAGTCCTCTCGATTGGCACGGCCCGGCAGTCCATGGTCCGCATTTCAGGGCAGCACTGAGCGTTCAGTGACATAATGGGGGCATGAGAAAAAAAATTGAGAGATCTGGACTCCTTATCTGCAGTACTACTCATGTATTACTGCACGTCATAATCCAAGGTCTTGCCGACAGTTTCCTTTACCTTACTTACTGCCTAGTAGGGTTGATCAAGGTGAATTAAATGAGCCCTATGTTACTGTAGTCTCGTGTGGTTCTAGCAAAATCTTTAATTTTGCAAATGAGGTGCTCAGAGCACTAGGAGGCAGGCCTATCCCCGCAGAGCACCACTTCACCTTCTCCTCTCCCCCCATCGCCATTACCCTTATGGCCTGATTGACAGGGTCATGTATCCTCATTGTCCGTAAGCCGGGCTCACTGTGCTTGCGTCAGTGAGATTTATTGGCGCATGTACGGTTGATCTAACAGGGCTCTCCCCACTGAGACCTGCACTGCGCAAGCAATGATGTCGGTTTCCTCCAAAAGGAGACTCGGATCAGTTGGATGAGAAAGTTTTTTTGTTTTTTTTTCCATTTTATTACAACAATAAAGCTGGAATTGGCCTACTTTCACATCTGCGGCACAAATTCATCCAGCACTGCCGGAGTTCTCCGCATTCAGCACTGCCAGAGTTCTCCGCATCCAGCACTGCCAGAGTTCTCCGCATACAGCCCCATTAACTATAATAAACTGGAGAGGAATCGGGCAGGTTAGTAATCATTTATGGGGTCATTTATCAACCTGGTGTAAAGTAGAACTGGCTTATTTACCCATAGCGACCAATCAGATTCCACCTTTGATTTTTGACAACTCCTTTGGAAAATGAAAGGTGGATTCTGATTGGTTGCTGTGGGCAGCTAAGCCAGTTCTACTTTACACCAATTAGAAGATTGACCTTTAATAAAGAGTAGTGGGGTCATCTATCAGAGTTAACTGGTTTCCTCTTAAAACCGGACAACCCCTTTAAATACGTTTAGTTGGCTATGTACTTCCATTCTGTCAGTAAGGACGCCATGTTGTCTGAAATGTTTAGGGTACCTGCACATGTTGCTGAATTTTCACATTTTTTCTGCGTGGATTCCTATGCACTTGTGATAGGAGTGATGGAGCAGCAGGTCGGGCAGGAATCCAGTCATTGTCTATGAGACAGCTGGAGATAGTCGAATACAACACTGGGCAATTTGAGGCAGTTCCATAGAGAATGAATGGAGAGCAGGACATATGGCCGACCTACTGCTCCATCAGGAGAAGGGAACCTCCATTCTTAGTCCCAGCAGTCAGACCTCCACCAATTAGCTAGTTATCTCTGGGGGAGTCCCAACTTCCACTGATTAGTTATCCCCTATCTTGTGGATAACTTACACAAGCTCTTTCAAAACCACTATTGTGACACGTTATAATGTGGCGGGGGACCTCCATGAATATGGAAACATTTAATAAATGGGGAGCCAATAATATTTACTATAGATTTCTGTTGGTAGCACATCAGAGCTGGGGCGTCACCCCTCTGATATATATCTCTTATGTGACCAGAGTCTAACTCCTACCAGACTGCCTATGTGATCGGAATCTAACTCCGACCAGACTGCTGGAGTGAAGATGCCATTCACAGAAGTTGAAAAACATTACACTGCAAGTATCTGGCTGGCGGCCAAACAAACAACACACCCCAAAATTAAGACAAAGTAATGAATTCTCGCTGCCCTTAGACTGTGGCCCAAATGCTGAATGGATGGTTAACAAATGAGATGTATGGAAGGGACTTGTTATAGCACCGGCATATAGAACCTCCCTGCAGCAACTCCATTCTAGTCAGTTTAGTAGTCACCAGCTAGAATGGAGGTGCTGTTAAGAAGACCTCCCTACAACAACTACCACTTGCCCAGAAATGATAAACCTTCCTGCAGCAGCTCTGTTATAGTCATTTCAGTACTGAACCAGCTAGATTGGAGTTGCTGTAAGGAGGACCTCCCTGTAGCAACTACCACCTGCACAGAATTGATGAACCTCCCTTCAGCAACTCCATTCTAGTCATTTCTGTACTGAACCAGCTAGAATGGAGTTGCTGTATGGAGAACCTCCCTTTAGCATCTACCACCTGCCTATAAATGATGAACCTCCCTTCAGCAACTCCATTTTTGTCATTTCAGTACTAAACCAGCTAGATTTGACTTGCTCTATGGATGACCTCCTAGGTGTAGGGCTCATGCATATGAACGTATTTTTAGTCGGCATCGCAACTGCAATTTTTGTGGGTCGGATGTGGACCCATTCACTTCAGTGGGGCCGCAAAAGATGTAGACAGTACACCCGCGGCCCCTCAACAAAATAGAACATTTCCTATTCTACAAATTGCGGAATGCACACATCTGGTATCCACAATTTGCAAACCACTAAAACGGCAATGGCCATGCCACTTCAATGGGTCCAGAACGGAGGCACGGATTGAAAACCCACAGATGCACTATGGAGTGTTTCTGTGGGATTTCTGTCCGTGTTTCCACAACGCAAATAAGCAGTGCATGTGTTACTTTTTTGCATTGCGGAACCTAGATGCGGATGACGGGCTGCATTCAAGTAAATGGGTCCATCTGCAGACGGTGGGTACACAGATGGTGCCTGTGCATTACGGTCCATAGCACGGACACGGCCGGCACACATTTGTGTGAATATGGCCTTAACCTGAGACACAGCTTCATCTGCAGCCTGTCCTAGTACCATATCTATAGAAAAATGGGGAACCGCACTCCGTTTTAGGGGTGGTATCACCGGTGCCGATCAAGGGCTACTTAAGCCGTATCCAATTAATAAGAATTTGAGGCACTCAGTCCGTAGGTTATGCAATTCAAATAATTTTTTTATTTTTATTATTATTCATGTTTTCTGCACCATCCATATGCCCGTGAAAAATAAGGAATGACAGATTATTTCTGACCAGACGTTTCGGTCACGGTGGACCTTCATCAGTGGTCATGTTATCTGGAATATACATATTGAAGTGTTTTACATATACATGGAATGCAGAGCATGAAGTCACAAAATAAATAAAGTAACATAGAACAAAAAATAAATAAATTAAATTACAAGCAAAATTTCATAGTGTTGTCGCAGCAGAGTGAATACTGTCCAGGGGTTGGTAAAAACATCTGAGTGTGCGTAATCGTGAAAAATTCATATATTTATAACAATCAAATGGTTAGTAAAACATGATTATCTACGCTGGAGGAAGTATAGGGGGGGCAATAGATAGAGGGGGGAGGTGTCCAGGGAGTACATAAGTAAATAAATAAAGCCTATGGGAGATATTGGGCATATTGATATCCCGCAAATGTCAGGTAAAGCAACCTGTAGTATATCCCATGGGATCTGTCGTGTGGTCCCATGGATATTCACAGATGCATGGATTCTCAGAAACACAAACTTATGGCATACACAGTTGTGGCATTGTATTAATGAGATTATAAAGTTTCATGAGGAGCGTCATCAAAGCATTTACAGATCCATGGATTTACATAATAGACACATGGCTGTGGCATAGCATAAGTATGTGGTTTCATGGGAAGCGTCACCCAGATATAAAGCTATGTAGGAGCAAATATAGATGCACATAAATCACATAGACATAGATGCACAAAAATCACAGAGATCACATGGTGGCAGCATAGTGGACCCAAGAAATCAGTGAATCGAATTTCACAAAGGTAACCTGTGGAGAAAGCATTGCAAATGGTTATCTACCTGTATGCTGGGTAAAGGTATGCTTGGGCGCTGGATGCAGGAGTGTGTAGGCTTTGAGCTGCTGTTTAAATAGGACGCATCCAGACTCGTTCCCAGGTAAGGAGGACAATCTAGTCGTTAACATTTCATCCTCTAATCTATCACCAATACAAATCACAGTTCTACAGAAAGGTTTATCCTTCTGTCCCACACCTACGTTTAATACGTTCTCGCTAGAACAGGAATTACAAAAATTCTACCGAACTGTGAGACTTAAAGCCCATTTCCAGGAGCTAATACCAGAACGACCGACGAGTACTATTTTCACCGGGGACCCCTCTCCATCCAAAACCTGGGACTCAGGAACAAAAGTTCCTTTATGCCCCCTAAAAATAAGCATCCCATTGAGACGTATATTTCTCTTTCCCAAAAATTGGTAGGTGACATCCTTTTGGCTAACACAGAGGGCCACTTTAGACATTCCAATAACTTATCTCAGGAGGAGAAAATAGCATTGAACTCGTTACAAACTAATAAAGACATAACCATTAAACCCGCGGACAAAGGTGGGGCTCTCGTTGTCATGGACAAGAGGGATTACCTTGCAGAAATTAATAGACAGTTATCCGATACTGAGACATACGAGATACTATCGAGAGATCCCACACCACAGGTACGGGCATTAATTGCCTTTACTATTGATTCTTATTCAGTATCAGGTATCCTAGACCCCAAGACTGCTAGCTTCCTAACCAAACAAGATCCCATCACTCCAGTATTTTATACTCTACCGAAAATACATAAAGATCTGACTAAACCCCCAGGGCGCCCTATCGTAGCCTCCACCGAGTCCATCCTCTCTCCCCTAGCAATTTATTTAGAGAAAATTCTGACCCCCCTGATAAAAACATCGAAATCCTTCATTCTAGACACTTCTGATTTTTTACAAAAATTAAAAAATACTGATGTCCCAATAGATTGTCACTTACTTACATTAGATGTGAACAGCCTCTATACTTCAATCACACATGAGAAAGGCATACTGGCCACAGCTATTCTCCTCAATAAACATTCCACCCTGAGTAACCCACAACAGGAATGTTGCCTAAAATTACTTGAAATTGTATTGACAAAAAACTTTTTTCTATTTGGGGATACTTACTATGGCCAGAGGCGTGGCACCGCTATGGGGTCCAACGTGGCCCCTCCGTACGCAAATGCGTACATGATTAACTTCGAAGAAGAACACGTCTATACACATCCCCTGTTCCAACAACACGCTCACATATGGCTACGTTTCATAGACGACATTTTTTGCATTTGGAAGGGACCCACTTCCACCATAGACAGCTTTATCCATGACCTCAATCACATTCATAATGAACTAGGATTTACCTCACACATCAGCCAAGAGGAAATCAGTTTCCTCGATACCCTAATCAAAATTGATCAATCCGGATCTCTCAGCATAGATTTATACCATAAACCCACGGACCGCAATAGCCTTCTTCTCTACAACAGTTGTCACCCTAGAGCCACAAAAAAATCATTACCACGGTCCCAGTACACACGGGTAGATCGGATCGTTACAGATACCACAACAAAAAATACTAGATTCGAGAACATGACCGACAGGTTTGTACAAAGAGGCTACCCGCAGGGAATTCTAAATGAAACTCTCCTGGAACTCAAAAACCCACCCACGTTACCGGAAACAAAACGGGACAACTCCAATAGGATTGCATGCGTAACTACTTACCATCCCCTTATGCCCAAAATTCAGCAGGCCCTCAAAAAGAATTGGTCACTACTATCCAAGGCTTATCCGGACATCAAAGAGTTCCAACAATATCCGCTGACTTGTTATAAGAGACCACCTAATATCAAGGACAAATTAATTAAAGCAGATGTAGGTAGCTTCACGAGACCTTTAAAACAAACTTTTTTACGCAGTAAACGACAAGGGACATACCCGTGCTTACACTGTGCCCATTGCTCCAGTGTCATTAAAGGCGAATACGCCACACACCCACGCACCGGAAAAGCCATAGCAATCAGAGGATTCTACACCTGCGAATCCAGCTTTGTTGTTTATTTAATAAAATGCCCATGTGGCCTCGGATACGTCGGCGAAACCACGCAACACATCAGGGACCGGATAAGCAAACATAAATCCACGATCAGACTAGGCCATACTTTCCTACCGATACCTCATCATTTCATTGAAAAGAAACACCAAATTTCCCAATTACGTTTCCAAATCCTGGAGCAAATTGACCAACCGAGAAGGGGAGGAAACCGGACGCTCCTCCTTAGGCAAAGGGAAGCTTTCTGGATCCATAAACTGGGGACATTAACACCACACGGCTTAAACCGCGAATGTGATTTCTTTATAAACTTGTAAAAATATTGATGTATGTTAACATTTATGTCTCTCATTTTTCCTACAGACGCACTGAAATTGTCCACAGCGGGTGAGGGTGATGTATTGGCCTCGGTTCCCCTTGTTCCTCTTCCCTTTTTCTCCCCCTGCCCTTTCCTTTCCCCCTTAACCCCTCTCCGTCCCCTACCTTGATTATATCTATACCCTTATGTTATCTACATATCCTTTGGACCTAACAGCCATACAGGCACACACGTATGGAATATGCCATAACATAGTTTGCTTTACGCTATTGACTGTTCCCCATAGGTCACAATAGGATGATTTTAGTACTTAGTTATCCTCAGATCATTATAGATACCATAGAGAGTGTGGATCCAACTCACATAATACTCCAAATATTAAGCTTATGACCTGTCATATCCATGAGGCCACTTCTCCACCCCTAGCTCCTCCCCCAGTCTTTTTGTCACCTCCTCCAACTACCTCCCGGATGATCTATCCACATTATACACCATTATCCTATATCCCCTTCTTCCAGATCAACAATATTGTGTATATAGATTAGATCCCATCTCCCATTCCAACCATATTGTTGCACATGTAGATCGCATCCCATCTCTCTTCCAACCTTATTACACACAGTAAGATATAATGTCTGGCCATGCAGTGGAACGCATTAACATATTAACTCCGCCCCTTTTACACAGTGTGGAACGCATGAACAACTCCACAGTTCACTACAGCCGGTCATGTGACCGGAATTACCATAATCCACAGCCCTAGCTGAGACTTCCGCCCTTTGGAACGCATACATGCGTTCCAGATGACACATGACTTCCTGTCAGGTGATCGCTATCGCCGGACAGTGTGCTATTTAAACAGCAGCTCAAAGCCTACACACTCCTGCATCCAGCGCCCAAGCATACCTTTACCCAGCATACAGGTAGATAACCATTTGCAATGCTTTCTCCACAGGTTACCTTTGTGAAATTCGATTCACTGATTTCTTGGGTCCACTATGCTGCCACCATGTGATCTCTGTGATTTTTGTGCATCTATGTCTATGTGATTTATGTGCATCTATATTTGCTCCTACATAGCTTTATATCTGGGTGACGCTTCCCATGAAACCACATACTTATGCTATGCCACAGCCATGTGTCTATTATGTAAATCCATGGATCTGTAAATGCTTTGATGACGCTCCTCATGAAACTTTATAATCTCATTAATACAATGCCACAACTGTGTATGCCATAAGTTTGTGTTTCTGAGAATCCATGCATCTGTGAATATCCATGGGACCACACGACAGATCCCATGGGATATACTACAGGTTGCTTTACCTGACATTTGCGGGATATCAATATGCCCAATATCTCCCATAGGCTTTATTTATTTACTTATGTACTCCCTGGACACCTCCCCCCTCTATCTATTGCCCCCCCTATACTTCCTCCAGCGTAGATAATCATGTTTTACTAACCATTTGATTGTTATAAATATATGAATTTTTCACGATTACGCACACTCATATGTTTTTACCAACCCCTGGACAGTATTCACTCTGCTGCGACAACACTATGAAATTTTGCTTGTAATTTAATTTATTTATTTTTTGTTCTATGTTACTTTATTTATTTTGTGACTTCATGCTCTGCATTCCATGTATATGTAAAACACTTCAATATGTATATTCCAGATAACATGACCACTGATGAAGGTCCACCGTGACCGAAACGTCTGGTCAGAAATAATCTGTCATTCCTTATTTTTCACGGGCATATGGATGGTGCAGAAAACATGAATAATAATAAAAATAAAAAAATTATTTGAATTGCATAACCTACGGACTGAGTGCCTCAAATTCTTATTAAATGTCCTAGTACCATAGCTCAGAAAATCGCAGTACAGGTCCCCTAAAAAAATTACTTTAAAAATATATAAATATTAACAATTCAAAACACCCCCTTTCCTATTTTTACGTATAAGAAACAATAATAAAATTAAACATAATGGGTATCTTCAAGTCCAAAAATGTCCGAACTATCAAAATTAACATGTCGCTCAAGAATAAGACATAATAAGGCTGTGTGAAAAAAAAAGTAAAAAGTTATGGCTCTAGGAAGGCAGGGAGGAATAAACGAAAACGCAAAAAAGAAAAATTAAAATAAATTCACGTAAAGCAGAGTAAAAAAAAAATTAAAAAGTGGAAAAGACATATATACTGTATAATCAGGCAGGAAGGAAAAAACAAAAAATTAGTTAACCATAATAAAAAAAAAAGGTGAAATAAAATTCAGATCATATGTAAAAAATATACACTGCTCAAAAAAATAAAGGGAACACTTAAACAACACAATGTAACTCCAAGTCAATCACACTTCTGTGAAATCAAACTGTCCACTTAGGAAACAACACTGAGTGACAATCAATTTCACATGCTGTTGTGCAAATGGGATAGACAACAGGTGGAAATTATAGGCAATTAGCAAGACACCCCCAATAAAGGAGTGGTTCTGCAGGTGGTAACCACAGACCACTTCTCAGTTCCTATGCTTCCTGGCTGATGTTTTGGTCACTTTTGAATGCTGGCGGTGCTTTCACTCTAGTGGTAGCATGAGACGGAGTCTACAACCCACACAAGTGGCTCAGGTAGTGCAGCTTATCCAGGATGGCACATCAATGCGAGCTGTGGCAAGAAGTTTTGCTGTGTCTGTCAGCATAGTGTCCAGAGCATGGAGGCGCTACCAGGAGACAGGCCAGTACATCAGGAGGCCGTAGGAGGGCAACAACCCAGCAGCAGGACCGCTACCTCTGCCTTTGTGCAAGGAGGAGCACTGCCAGAGCCCTGCAAAATGACCTCCAGCAGGCCACAAATGTGCATGTGTCTGCTCAAACGGTCAGAAAAAGACTCCATGAGGGTGATATGAGGGCCCAACGTCCACAGGTGGGGGTTGTGCTTACAGCCCAACACTGTGCAGGACGTTTGGCATTTGCCAGAGAACACCAAGATTGGCAAATTCGCCACTGGCGCCCTGTGCTCTTCACAGATGAAAGCAGGTTCACACTGAGCACATGTGACAGAGTCTGGAGACGCCGTGGAGAACGTTCTGCTGCCTGCAACATCCTCCAGCATGACCGGTTTGGCATTGGGTCAGTAATGGTGTGGGGTGGCATTTCTTTGGAGGGCCGCACAGCCCTCCATGTGCTCGCCAGAGGTAGCCTGACTGCCATTAGGTACCGAGATGAGATCCTCAGACCCCTTGTGAGACCATATGCTAGTGTGGTTGGCCCTGGGTTCTTCCTAATGCAAGACAATGCTAGACCTCATGTGGCTGGAGTGTGTCAGCAGTTCCTGCAAGACGAAGGCATTGATGCTATGGACTGGCCCGCCCGTTCCCCAGACCTGAATCCAATTGAGCACATCTGGGACATCATGTCTCGCTCTATCCACCAACGTCACGTTGCACCACAGACTGTCCAGGAGTTGGCAGATGCTTTAGTCCAGGTCTGGGAGGAGATCCCTCAGGAGACCGTCCGCCACCTCATCAGGAGCATGCACAGGCGTTGTAGGGAGGTCATACAGGCACGTGGAGGCCACACACACTACTGAGCCTCATTTTGACTTGTTTTAAGGACATTACATCAAAGTTGGATCAGCCTGTAGTGTGTTTTTCCACTTTAATTTTGAGTGTGACTCCAAATCCAGATCTCCATGGGTTAAAAAAATTTGATTTTCATTTTTGTGTGATTTTGTTGTCAGCACATTCAACTATGTAAAGAACAAAGTATTTCAGAAAAATATGTAATTAATTCAGATCTAGGATGTTATTTTTGTGTTCCCTTTATTTTTTTGAGCAGTGTATATAGATATATAATTAATACCCATTAATAAACTGATAAATACTAATAAACGTGCTTCACTGTGCATGTGCAATACTGATAAATGTGTTTCATATTCCCATTTTTTCAGTATCCTCCATACAGGAACTCCAATGTAGTCTGTTCTGTAGAGAAACGACTAAAATTGAGTTTCTATGAGCAGGTCCTGCCAGCAACCCTATTCTAGTCCTCTCAGCAGTGATCAGTCTAGATTGGAGTTGCTCCTGGCAGTTTCTACCTCCAGCAACTCTATTCTAGCCTCCTCACTGCGGAACTGTCTAGATTGGAGTTTCTCCAGGTAGATCCTGCCTCCAGCAACTCCATAAGGCTCCATTCACACGTCCGCAAAATGTGTCCGCATCCTTTCCGCAATTTTGCGGAAAGGGTGCGGACCCATTCATTCTCTATGGGGACGGAATGTGCTGTCCGCATCCACATTTGCGGATCCGTGCTTCCGTTTCCGCAAACAAATAGAACATGTCCTATTCTTGTCCGCAATTGCGGACAAGAACAGGCATATTCTATTATGTCGGCAAAATGCGGAACGCACATTGCCGCTTTCCATGTTTTGCGGATCCGTGACTCCGTGTATCCGCAAAACACATTGCGGACGTGTGAATGGAGCCTTATAGTTAACCCACTATTGAACTGTCTAGAGTGGAGTTGCTGTAGGGAGGACCTGCCAGGAGCAACTCCAATCTAGACACAACCGTAATAAAAGAACTACCGCTGTACTCGAAAGCCGAATGGACAGGCAGCTTGCCAATCACAGACAGAAGACGGCAAGTCCGCCAATGAAAGATGAGAGGCGGGACTAATTAGGAACACCATCACCATGTAAATAAGGCTGACCAATTAGAACGGCTTATCAGCCCCGCGTTCTTCCCAGCCCTTCCAGACGCTCGAGTGACGTCACGAGGGTGAACATTGCCATGGAGAGGGCGATGGGGGGAGCGCGTGTGGGCGAGATGCGGGTTTGTGTGAATGGACATCAACGTTACCTTCGTTCATAGCCTTGCCGTTGTGCTACAGTGTGGTAAGTTTTCAGAGCTTTCCCAAAAATTAAAACAATTTTTTTATTGTTGATTAACGTGCGTGTGAACATAGTGTTATTTCTAAAGCACTGTGTGGTTGCCTTTTTAAGCAAAGGCCAGAAACCCAAAATTGACACTTTATTAAAAAAAAACAGCAATAGCATAAAAAGGCATTTTATATTTCACATAGACCTTCCACCGACATGTGTAGCCTCCATTTTAACTGCAAAAAACTCAACAAAACACTGCTAAAAACCTTGAGATATCCCGCACACACATTTGTTCAGAACTTTTTTAATGGCTAATAAAAAAAAACTATATTTTTTTTTTTTTTTTTTTTTTTTTTTTTTTTTTTTTGCACGCTACATACATTTAATTTTTTTTCATGTCCTTTTTTCCCCAGTGGAAAAACACCATTGCTACAACATTCTGCATTTTTCAAAAAGAAAAAAAATGCCATCAAATGGAGAAAAAGGCCAGTAATCGTGAAACTCTTGTGTGTGCCCTGCGTTTGATAGCTGCCGTAAAAAAAAAATTCTGGCCGAAACCTGACGCTCATGCTGGAAACCAGTCGCATCCCTGCCAGATCCCATTATAGCCAATGGGGTCGGTGGGGAATGGCAGTATCTGGCTAGGCCGGAAACGGTAAACTCCAGCAGGCTGTTCCTCTCCTGGATAGCCTTACCACAGGTGTGGAACTAACCTAAGGCCTCATGCACACGGCGGTGATTGACAGGAAAAAACTGTCCAAATGTCTGCCGGATCTCCTGGACTGACCGTGGCTTCTCTGAGCTGAACTGACTGCATCATAGTGGTTATGACGCAGTTCATATCTGATCGTGGATCTGTTGTACTAAACTCTGCAAGAGAACGGTGGGGGTGCCCGAAGTCGGATCCCCACTAATCAGATATTAATGACTTGAGGATAGGTCATCAATATGTACTGGCTGTACAACCCCTTTAAATGCTACAAGAGCACAGAGCAACCCCACTATGGGGTGTAATTATCAAAACTGGTATAAAGGAAAACTGGCTTAGTTGCCCATAGCAACAGATATATATAGAACAATATCAGATTTCATTTTTCAGAGCTCCTTTGGAAAATGAAAGGTGGAAGCTATGGACAACTAAGCCAGTTCTGCTTTACACCAGTTTTGATAAATCTCCCCCATATGTATGTTTTACAACAACATCTATGCCATAAGACAGTGGCTACATATTAAAGGAGTTTTTTCTATGGGACTCATATGGATGACCTATCCCCAGGATAAGTCATCAATATCTGATCGGTGGGGATCCAATATCCGGCACTTCTGCTGATCAGCTGTTTTGAAGAGGTCATGGAGCCCCGGGGTGCACTGTGTCCTCACAGCTTACCAAGCACCGGGCCGTACATTGCATAGTGGCTGTGCTTAGCATTGCAGCTCAGGCCCATTCACATGAATGGGACTGAGTTGCGCCTAGGTCATGTGACCTCATCTGCTCAGGAAGAGGTTGCGGCGCTCACCGTGCCCTCAGGGGGGCAAGGAGTCTGTGCCTGCATTAAACAATAGATGATCACTTACGTAGCAGACGTTCTGGTTCTCCCAGCTGGGATGTGTTTACCTGGCTGCAATTGTGACGTCATCACATCCAGTGTCGGACTGGGGTGCCTAGGGCCCACCAGTAAAATTTATTTTGGGGGCCCACTCTACGGATACATTCAAATATAATAAATAATCTAACAAGTTTTTTATATGAAAATTGGCTGGTTGAGGTGCTGTACATTGAATATATGTATGTAGTGCAGTAAGTCTACTGTGTTATGTGCCACTTGTGCAGGGGGTGGGAGACTAGGGGCCCACCGGGGGATTCCCCTGTGGGCCAGTCCGAGCCTGATCACATCGATAACATGTGACCACTGCAGCCAATCACTGGCCTTAGCGGTGTACCCCTTTAATATTGTTCACCAGCTAGTCCTTAATCATCACTACATTTCTCTTAAACCACTGGAGTGGCAAACGCAGATGGCGAAAATGAGTCTAACAGCATAAACCTTTTGGATCATTCATACTGAATTGAACTGTTAACAAAATACAAGTACATAACTGCGCCTCTTCATTAGGCCTCATGCACATGGCCGTTGTTTTGGTCCGTATCCGAGCCGCCGTTTTGGCGGCTCGGATGCGGACCCATTCACTCCAATGGGGCCGCAAAAGATGCGGACAGCACTCCGTTGCTCCGTTCCGTGGCCCCGCTAAAAAAATAGAACATGTCCTATTCTTGTCCACGCTTTGCGGACAAGAATAGGCATTTATATTGACGGCTGTCTGTGCCGTTCCGCAAATTGCGGAACGCCCACGGACGCCATCCGTGTTTTGCGGACCGCAAAACACACCACGATCGTGTGCATGAGGCCTAACTTCGACGGAACCACTGCCAGTGCTGGCGCTTCATGAGGGATCGCTCATGTTAAACTAATTTAATCCGTTTTTATGAAGAGGTAAGTTCTAGACTTGACCGCGGCGAATCAATGGATGTCGTATATCTGGACTTCTCCAAAGCATTTGACACTGTACCACATAAAAGGTTAGTATATAAAATGAGAATGCTCGGACTGGGAGAAAACGTCTGTATGTGGGTAAGTACTACAAGAAAGATTAGACAAGCACATTCATAGTCGCAGGTGCACATCCATAAATGTAGCATACAGAAATCAAATTAAATAAAAGGCATGGCAGCACAACATCTCACATACAAACAAAATTGGGAAATAGGGATTATTCTAATTAAAGTGGTATTATACCTGCTATAAATGGAAAAAATAGAAGCTCTTTGCTCACATTTTTGATCAAACGTGTCGGGCTCATTTACCAGGCGTCAAGGTGGCTTCTGCAGATGGGTCCCTAACACTAACAGAACTGCCTCTTCTGGGCTTGACTAAGCCACGTTTGATTAATATGTAATGAGACTGGCGCTTTGTAGTTCATTCCAGCATTCACACACTCTGCTGCTCAGCCCTGCCTGCTGTTGCTCACCCTGCTCTACATTCTATATTTCTCCCATCCACACCGTTCCTGTGGCTGAAGGTAAGCTCCTGCCTAACAGCCGAGTCTAAAAATTATGCGCACCCACTCCCAACATGTTTAGCCGCTGGTGCGGCTTCGTCAGGGGACCTAGGGGTTAATATAATAAATACAACGTCAGCCAATTAAGCTAAGGCCGCTTTCACACTACCGTATGGCTATTTCAGTGTTTTGCGGTCCGTTTTTCACGGATCCGTTCTGTTTTTTTGTTTCCGTTGTGTTTCCGTTCCGTTTTTCCGTATGGCATATACAGTAATTACATAGAAAAAATTGGGCTGGGCATAACATTTTCAATACATGGTTCCGCAAAAACAGAACGGATACGGAAGACATATGCATGCATTTCCGTATGTGTTCCGGTTTTTTTGCGGACCCATTGACTTGAATGGAGCCACGGAACGTGATTTGCGGGCAATAATAGGACATGTTCTATCTTTTAACGGTACAGGAAATACGGAAACGGAATGCATACGCAGTACATTCCGTTTTTTTCGCGGAACCATTGAAATGAATGGTTTCGTATACGGAACGCAAAAAACGGACCGCAAAATGGAGAAAAAATAAACGGTAGTGTGAAAGAGGCCTTACAGTGATAATAGCTGTATCTAGCTAGGCAGAGGGTCATACAGACGAAGATCGACTAAAACTATATTGTAAGCTGAGGCAGCTCTTTTAAAGTCAGATAGACCTTACTTGTAAGCTCAGGGAACTAAAATTAAAACAAATAAGTGAATAAGTGAGAAATCTGCCTGGTCCGAAGTCTGTATAAATTCAAATATTATTAAATAAAAAGGGTGCACCTCTAAAAATAAGGGGGTACGATCAGGAATAAAAGAGTAAAAATACGAGACTGAGGATCATCCAGATAGATTTATTTACACGACCTAAAAAAATAAAAAGAGGGCGAGTGAGACCACAGTGCTATAAGTGGCAGCAAATACAACACCCATAAAACAAAAAGAATAAAAACTATCAACAATACAACTAACAATCAGATGCTATGAGAATAAGGCCTCATGCACAAGGCCTTTGGGCGGCTGTGGCCGTATTGCGGCCCGCAAACGGCAGGTCGGCAATCCACGGCCGCCAGCCGTGTGGACCCCGCATCACGGATGCAGACCCATTCATTTGAATAGGTCCGCAATTCCGGAAATGCGGAACGGAGTCACGGAACGGAACACCGGAAGCACTACGGAGTGCTTCCGTGGTGTTTCTTTCCGTTGTTCCGCACCGCAAAAAAATATGACGTCATATTTTTTTGCGGTGCCGACTGACCACGGACCCATTCAAGTTGAATGGGTCCGACCCGCTGCACGGATGTTGCCCATGCATTGGGGACTGCAATTGTGGTCCCCAATGCACAGAACGGCCGTGTGCATGCGGCCTTAACGTGTAGACGACGTCATTGACACTGCTGCAGCCCCATTGCAAAAATACCTCTGAATACAGTATATGAGCTCAGTGCAAACAGACTGAAAGTTTTAAGTTTTCTTTTCTTTTGGGTACTTAGCTATTTACAATTATTACTTTTGAAACAAATAAAAGTTATGTTTTACGATTTATGTAAGAGTTAGAACCCAGTGGGATAAAATTGGCCAGTGACCATTGTGTTGGATATTTTTACATATCACTAGGACCTAACTCAAAAGTGTCTGTGATTGAATTTTCGCAGATGACACTAAACTGTGTAAAGTAATTAACACTGAAGAGGACAGTATACTACTACAGAGGGATCTGGATAGATTGGAGGCTTGGGCAGAGAAGTGGCAGATGAGGTTTAACACTGAGAAATGTAAAGTTATGCACATGGGAAGGAATAATGCAAGTCACCCGTACATACTAAATGGTAAAACACTCGGTAACACTGACATGGAAAAGGATCTAGGAATTTTAATAAACAGCAAACTAAGCTGCAAAAAACAGTGTCAGGCAGCTGCTGCCAAGGCCAATAAGATAATGGGTTGCATCAAAAGGGGCATAGATGCCCGTGATGAGAACATAGTCCTACCACTTTACAAATCGCTAGTCAGACCACACATGGAGTACTGTGTACAACTCTGGGCTCCTGTGAACAAGTCAGACATAGCAGAGCTGGAGAGGGTCCAGAGGAGGGCAACTAAAGTAATAACTGGAATGGGGCAACTACAGTACCCTGAAAGATTATCAACATTAGGGTTATTCTCTTTAGAAAAAAGACGACTGAGGGGAGATCTAATTACTATGTATAAATATATCAGGGGTCAGTACAGAGATCTCTCCCATCATCTATTTATCCCCAGGACTGTGACGAGGGGACATCCTCTGCGTCTGGAGGAAAGAAGGTTTGTACACAAACATAGAAGAGGATTCTTTACGGTAAGAGCAGTGAGACTATGGAACTCTCTGCCTGAGGAGGTGGTGATGGTGAGTTCACTAAAAGAGTTCAAGAGAGGCCTGGATGTATTTCTGGAGTGTAATAATATTACAGGCTATAGCTACTAGAGAGGGGTCGTTGATCCAGGGAGTTATTCTGATTGCCTGATTGGTCGGGAAGAAAAAATTTTCCCCCTAAAATGAGGAAAATTGGCTTCTAACTCACAGTTTTTTTTTGCCTTCCTCTGGATCAACTTGCAGGATAACAGGTCGAACTGGATGGACAGATGTTTTTATGCAGCCTTATAAACTATGGCCCTGATTTATCATACCTTCACTCCAGAATTCTGGCGTCAAAAAGTCACAAAATAGGGCTTTTCTGACTTTTTTTTTGCACTCCCTTGTGCAAAATTTAAGCACTTGCGCAAAACTTTGCAACTTTTTACACACACAAAATTTTGCGACTTTTTGCATTTTTTTTACACAACTCCAGTTGTGTAATATGGGTAGAAAAGTGGGTGTGGTCAGCTATGTTAATGAGTTTCACTCCAAATTTATCATTGTGACTTTTTAAAAAAAGTCACAATCTCACTCCAGGAGGAGGGTGGAGTAGGAAAACTGGAGGAGCTTTTTTAGACAGAAGTGTTAGGTTTAAGGACAAGCCAAATTTATCAAACAACCTGTGACATTTGATAAATGTGGTATAAAGTTCTCCAACACAGACTCAAGCAAAACTGACTTCAAATATTCCCCTCAGGATAAATTTCTCCCAATGTTACTATCAATTTGGACCTCCATGTGTCTCACATTAATAGTAAGTAACCCGATCAAGTACCTCAAATTAACCCCATGTTGTCCATTTTGTGAGGAGGTTGGGATTACTTACTATTAGGCCTCTTGCACACGGCAGTTGTGTGCCCGTAGCCGTATTGCAGCCCGCATGAGGCGGGTCCACAATACACGAGCACTGGCCCGTGTGCACTCCGCATCACGGATGTGGACCCATTCACTTGAATGGGTCCGCAATCACAGAGATGCGGAACGGAAACATGGATCGGAACCCCACGGAGTGCTTTCGTGGTGTTTCTGTCCGTGCCTCCGCACTGCAAAAAAATAGAACTAAAACTTTTTTGTGCGGACGGATCACGGATCCATTCAAGTTGAATGGTTTTCGATCTGTCCCAGCCGCCGCACGGGCATTGCCCGTGCATTGGGGACCGCAAATTGCGGTCCCCAATGCACCAAACGGACCCACAACGGATGTGTGCAAGAGGCTTTAGGGCTCATTCAGACAGCTGTATTTCTGGGTCTGGTTGATGCTATGTAACCCTAAGGCCCCTTTCACAAGGGCAGAATTCCGCACGGGTGCGATGCGTGAGTTGAACGCATTGCACCCGCACTGAATCCGGACCCATTCATTTCTATGGGGCTGTGCACATGAGCGGTGATTTTCATGCATCACTTGTGCGTTGCGTGAAAATCGCAGCATGCTCTATATTCTGCGTTTTTCACGCAACACAGGTCCCATAGAAATGAATGTGGCTGCGTGAAAATCACAAGCATCCGCAAGCAATGCGGTGCGATTTTTACGCATGGTTGCTAGGAGATGATAGGGATGAACAACCCCGGACCCCATTAAAGTAAATTCACTGTATTATATTCCCTTACAACATGGTTATAAAGGAAAATAATAGCATTCTTAATACAGAAGTAAATGTGGGATGGAGGGGTTAAAAATATATATATAATAACTCACCTTATCCACTTGATAGCGAAGCCGGCATTGTCTTCTTTCTTCTTCTTTCAGGACCTGCAAAAGGTCCTTTGATAAAGTAATCACGCTCACCACGTGGTGAGCGCGGTGACGTCAGCGCAGGAACTTCTGAATGAAGATTAAAGAATGCTATTATTTTCCCTTATAACCATGTTAGGGCTCTTTCACACTTGCGTTCTTTTCTTCCGGCATAGAGTTCCGTCGTCGGGGCTCTATGCCGGAAGAATCCTGATCAGTTTTAGGGTCCATTCACACGTCCGTTGTTTCTTTCCTGATCTGTTCCGTTTTTTGCGGAACAGATCTGGACCCATTCATTTTCAATGGGTCCTGAAAAAAAATCTGACATTGAGCTGTCCGATTTTTTTCAGGACCCATTGAAAATGAATGGGTCCAGATCTGTTCCGCAAAAAACGGAACAGATCAGGAAAGAAACAACGGACGTGTGAATGGAGCCTTATCCTAATGCATTCTGAATGGAGAAAAATCCGTTCAGGATGCATCAGGATGTCTTCAGTTCCGGAACGGAACGTTTTTTGGCCGGAGAAAATTCCGCAGCATGCTGTGCTTTTTGCTCCGGCCCAAAATCCTGAAGACTTGCCGCAAGGCCAGATCCGGAATTAATGCCCATTGAAAGGCATTGATCCGGATCCGGCCTTAAGCTAAACGTCGTTTCGGCGCATTGCCGGACCCGACATTTAGCTTTTTCAGAGTGGTTACCATGGCTGCGGGGACGCTAAAGTCCTGGCAGCCATGGTAAGTGTAGTGGGGAGCGGGGGAGCAGTGTACTTACCGTCCGTGCGGCTCCCCGGGCACTCCAGAGTGACGTCAGGGCGCCCCAAGCGCATGAATCACGTCATTCTTGAGCGCCCCTTGAGCCGCACGGACTGTAAGTATACCGCTCCCCCGCTCCCCGCTCCTACTATGGCAACCAGGACTTTAATAGCGTCCTGGGTGCCATAGTAACACTGAAAGCATTTGGAAGACGGCTCCGTCTTCAAATGCTTTCAGTACACTTGCGTTTTTCCGGATCCGGCGGGCACCTCCGGCAACGGAAGTGCGCGCCGGATCCCAACAACACAAGTGTGAAAGAGGCCTTATAAGGGAAAATAATAAAATCTACAGAACCCCAAACCCGAACTTTAGTGAAGAAGGCCGGGTTCGTGTCTGGGTACCACATTCAGTTTTTTCTCACGCGCGTGCAAAACGCATTGCACTCGCGCGGAGAAAACTGAACATCGGGATGCAATCGCAGACAAAACTGACTGCAATTGCGTGCCTACTCGCGCGGGTTTACCGCAATGCGCTGATTTCCTGAACGCATCCGGCCCTCACCCACGACGCCCGTGTGAAGGGGCCTTACAGTTCTGGAGTGTATTGGATAACACTGACAGCATTATTTCAGTGTTGTACAATACATTCCAGAACTCTAAGGGCTCATGCACACGACCATATTTTCTTTCCGTGCCCGTTCCATTTTTTTGCGGACCATATGCGGAACCATTCATTTCAATGGTTCCACAAAAAAAAAAGAAGTTACTCCTTGTACATTCCATTTTCGTTCCGCAATGTCCTATTATTGTCCGCATTACGGACAAAGATAGGACTGTTCTATTAGGGGCCAGCTGTTCCGGTCCGAAAAATATGGAATGCACGCGGACATCATCCGTATTTTTTGCGGACCGCAAAATACATACGTTCGTGTGCATGAGCCCTAAGGGTTACATAGCATCATAAATCAATATTTATTATTTATTTCTTTTATGCACTTATATAGCGCTACTATATTCCGCAGTGCTTTACATACATTAGCATCTTGCTGTCCCCAATGGGGCTCACAATCTAAGTATAATGCTATGCGATCCTATCAGTTCTATGGAGGTCAGGACGGGAGCTTCCGCAGACACATGCTGTGAGTTCATTGCGTGTAACTCGCTTGTGTGAAACCAGTCTAAATCTGCTCAGCTCCTCCTGCTCTAAAACATGCTGCCTGTAGATAAGACACTGTATTCAATGTGACAGGTTTAATGAAAAAAAAAAAGCATGCTGCGCATTCCAAGAACCATAGCTTTTTTGTTGCTCCATCAATGTAGGAATATAAAGGTCTTTATTTATTTTTTTGCACGAAAAGTCATTATTTAATACATTTCCACAATATAACCACTTCTTGTCAATTGTCTTTATTAAAAGAGTTTTCAGAGATTTTAATACTGATTAGCTATCTTTCATCAGTATCTGATCAGTGGGGGTCCAATGTCTGGGACCCCCGCTGATCAGCTGTTTGAGAAAGAACCAGCACTCCTGTGAGCGCCATGGCCTTCTCGGAGCTTACTAAGCACAGTGCCGTACATTGGTATCGTGCTAAGCCCCATTCACTTCTATGGGACTGAGCTGCTTCTAGGTCATGTGACCGGTGAACGTGTTGTCACTGACCTCGGAAAAGCTGAGAGAAGGCCACGGCGCTACTGCGAGTGCCGCTGCCGTCTCAAAGAGCTGATTGGCGAGGGTCCTGAGTATCGGGCCCCCACCGATCAGACACTGATGAACTACCCTGAGGATAGGTCATCAGTATGTAACCCTTCTACCTCTAACTTTATTTTACTTTGGATTTCACAGCGTGGTTCATTGGTCACATCTATAATGCTTTTGTCAGTAATAAACTGATAAGGAAACCATTAGGCTGCGTTCCCAGCTACCGTCACAGCCCATCAGCCTATACTTCACTCACAGGGTACTTAGAAGAGGTATCTGCCCCTAGCAACTAGGTGTGCCCGTGGGGGTAAGGGCTCCGACATTCCTCATCGGGACACCCCCTTACAGATTTCACATTTTACTTATATCACGGGGTGGTGGTGGTGGGGGGATGCAGGAATTCAAGAAGTATCTTAGCATGATTCACTTATCACCATTTATAATAAAAATGGGGTTTTACCACTTTTTCTTTTTCCATGTAACTTTCTTTTTCCCCTTAGGCCTCATGCACACGACCGTTGTTGTGGTCCGCATCCGAGCCGCATTTTTTGCGGCTCAGGTGCGGACCCATTCACTTCAATGGGGCCGCCAAAAACGCGGACCACACTCTGTGATGTCCGCATCCGTTGCTCCGTTCTGTGGCCCCGTGAAAAAAATATAGCATGTCCTATTCTTGTCCGTTTTGCCGACAAGAATAGGCATTTCTACAATGGGTCGCCCGTTCCGCAAATTGCGGAAGGCACGTGGGCGGCTTCCGTTTTTTGCGTATCCGCGGTTTGGGACCGCAAAAAACGGCACGGTCGTGTGCATGAGGCCTAAAAAGGGATCTTTTATTTTTGATGAACAGTTTAACCTTTTCTTCTGTATGTTAACATGGCATTAGCTTATGTATAGTACATAAACAAGCTGATGCTAGGATATATTAGCATATGATCAGCAACATAGGCTGCCTGACAATACAAGGACTGGTGTCACCGGGGTGGTGACAGGGACTGTTTACAGTGCAATCAGTGTTTATTGTGTAAAAGGTGTTCGAGGTTGTCTGACTGCTAATAAAATTTTCCCAGCAACAATAAATGTGTTAAATACCAAAAAGTCACACCTAACACTTTTCTCCCCCACTTCTTTATTGCTTGCAGCAGTCCTCCATATCGGTGTTTACCTGGGTGCAGCAGTGACACCCTATATACATAACATCACCATTGCAGCTAATCACTGTGCTCAACAGTCACGTGCCTTGTACCCACCTGAATAATGTGCTCCTTTTATTACTCCCTATTACATTCATGTCCGTTATATTTATTATTGATCGTCTGTTAGGTTTGGGAACTCTAGACTTTTACAGGAGTCTCAATGGACTAACCTTTCTTCAAATTATTCCTCTCTGCTGGGGGTAGTAAAACCCTTCGGGTCCATTCACATGTCCGCAAAATGGGTCCGCATCCGTCAGATTAGGCATTTTCTATTATAGTGTCGGCAATATGCGGTCCGAAAATTGCGGAATGCACATCGCCAGTGTCCGTGTTTTACGGATTCGCAAAACACTTACGGACGTGTGAATGGACCCTTCTAGTGATATTTATGACAGGGGAGGGGTGGATGTGTGCATTTCTGGATATCTCTGAGAGTAGTAGTTGTTGGGGGTTGTGAGAGTAATTTGGGGAGTTTCCTCCTCCTGGATTTGCCAGTGATACTGGGAATTGGGATCTTCAAGCATCTCCTGTATATCTGATATGTGTGACCTGTCCATCTGATGGGGATAAAGGACTTTACTAGTGACAACGCCTATTGCTCAATGTCTAGCTTTTGTCAGTCATGGGTCGATTTCATGACACAGGTGAAACTCGAAAAATTTGAATATTGTGCAAAGTTAATTTATTTCAGTAATGCAACTTAAAAGGTGAAACCAATATATGAGATAGACTCATTACATGCAAAGCGAGATATTTCAAGTTGTGTTGAGCAAGTATGCTTGGCCAAATATCAGTTTGGCTCAAGTATCGCTATGCCCGGCACATGGCGGTACTCGGCCGAGTACCGCGTGTGCTCGAGCGCAATGCTCGAGTCTCCTTATCGCACGTTTCGCGGCTGCTAAACAGCCAATAAACGTGCAGGTAAGTACTGCCCTCACTGTAATGCCAGTAGCCATGTTGGCTGGAACTAGTCATCGGGTGCTATATAGCACCCGATGACGCGTGTTCGGCTCATTCTAAGGCCTCATGCACACAACAGTATTTTTTCACGGTCCATAAAACGGGGTTCCGTTGTTCCGTGATCCCGTGTGTTTTCCTTGATTTTTGGAGGATCACCGGACATGAAAAGTGAAAAAAAATCTAAGTCAAGTTTGCCTTGAAAATGATAGGAAAAAAACAGACATGGATCGCAATTTTGTGTGCCTCCGTGTTTTTTCACGGACCCATTGACTTGAATGGGTCCGCGAACCGTTGTCCGTGAAAAAAATAGGACAGGTCATATTTTTTTCACGCACTGGAAACACGGATCACGGACGCGGATGACAAACGGTGCATTTTCCGAGTTTTCAACGGACCCATTGAAAGTCAATGGGTCCGCTGAAAATCACAGAAAACGAAACAACGGACACAGAACCCAACAACGGCCGTGTGCATGAGGCCTAAGTCAGGGAGAGCTGAGTATAGGGAGGGACAGACAGTGTAGGGAGTGTAATCGAATATTATAAGTGTGCAAAAACATTTCATAGACCCAAAAGTCCTTGTAAGGACTATTGTGTGTGACAGCAGCAATATATTTTTGTAGCGCAACCTGCGCTAAATTGCTCAGTGTTAGGCCTATTGCACACGACCGTTTTTTTCCCCCGTTTACTGGCCGTTTTTTGCGTTCCGTATACGGTCCGTATACGGAACCATTCATTTCAATGGTTCCGCAAAAAAAACGGAATGTACTCCGTATGCATTCCGTTTCCGTATTTCCGTTTTTCCGTTCCGTTTTAACATAGAACATGTCCTATTATTGCCCGCAAATCACAGTCCGTGGCTCCATTCAAGTCAATGGGTCCGCAAAAAAACGGAACACATACGGAAATGCATCCGTATGTCTTCCGTTTCCGTTCCGTTTTTTGCTGAACCATCTATTGAAAATGTTATGCCCAGCCCAATTTTATCTATGTAATTACTGTATACTGTATATGCCATACGGAAAAACGGAACGGAAAAACGGAACAGAAACGGAAACACAACGGAAACAAAAAACGGAACAACGGATACGCGAAAAACGGATCGCAAAACACTGAAAAAGCCATACGGTCGTGTGCAATAGGCCTTAGGCCTCTTTCACACAACCTTTTTTTTTTTTTTCCCGTTTACGGGCCGTTTTTTGCGTTTCGTAAACGGTCCGTATACGGAACCATTCATTTCAATGGTTCCGCAAAAAAAAAAACGGAATGTACTCCGTATGCATTCCGTTTACGTTTTTCCGTTCCGTTGACAGATAGAACATGTCCTATTATTGCCCACAAATCACGTTCCGTGACTCCATTCAAGTCAATGGGTCCGCAAAAAAACGGAACACGTACGGAAATGCATCCGTATGTCTTCCGTATCCGTTCTATTTTTGCGGAAACATCTATTGAAAATGTTATGCCCGGACAAGTTTTTTCTATGTAATTACTGTATATGCCATACGGAAAAACGCAACAGAAACGGAAACACAACGGAAACAAAAAACGGAACAACGGATCCGTGAAACACAGACCGCAAAACACTGAAAAAGCCATGCGGTCGTGTGAAAGAGGCCTAAGGCCCCTTTCACACGGGCGAGTTTTCCACGCGGATGCAATGCGTGAAGTGAACGCATTGCACCCGCACTGAATCAGGACCCATTCATTTCTACGGGGCTTCACATGAGCGGTGATTTTCACGCATCACTTGTGCGTTGCGTGAAAATCGCAGCAAGCTCTATTTTGTGCGTTTTTCACGCAACGCAGGCCCTATAGAAGTGAATGGGGCTGCGTGAAAATCACAAGCATCCGCAAGCAAGTGCGGATGCGGTGCGATTTTTACGCACGGTTGCTAGGAGACGATCGGGATGGAGACCCGATCATTATTATTTTCCCTTATGACATGGTTATAAGGGAAAATAATAGCATTCTGAATACAGAATGCATAGTAAAAAAGCGCTGTAGGGGTTAAAAAATAAAATTAAATAATTTAACTCACCTTAATCCTCGCGTAGCCCGGCATCTCTTCTGTCTTCATCTTAGCTGTGTGCAGGAAAAGAACCTGTGGTGACGTCACTCCGGTCATCACATGATCCATCACCATGGTAAAAGATCATGTGACGGACCATGTGATGACCGGAGTGACGTCACCACAGACAGAAGAGATGCTGGGCTGCGCGAGCAAGAGGATTAAGGTGAGTTAAAAAAAATTTAACCCCTCCAGCGCTATTTTACTATGCATTCTGTATTTAGAATGCTATTATTTTCCCTTTTAACTATGTTATAAGTGAAAATAATACAATCTACAGAACACCGATCCCAAGCCCGAACTTCTGTGAAGAAGTTTGGGTTTGTGTACCAAACATGCACGATTTTTCTCACGCGCGTGCAAAACGCATTACAATGTTTTGCACTCGCGCGGAAAAATCGCGCATGTTCCCGCAACGCACCTGCACCTTTTCCCGCAACGCCCGTGTGAAAGAGGCCTTAGGGAGAGCTGTGCATAGGAAGGGACAGACAGTGTAAGAAGTGTAATAGGAAGATTTTTTTACAATTTTTTTTTCAGAGACCCAAAAGTCCTTATAAGGACTATTGTGTGTGACAGCAGCAATATATATTTTTAGCGCATCCTGCACTAAATACTGTGTAATAGGCCGCTGCGGACAGTTAAATTATCCGCGTCACATCTCCTGTTTAAAGTATGCGCATCCCTAAAATATCAGTGACATCCAGTACACTTTTTCCGTAGACGGTGTCTCCTGTGGACAGTAAAAATATCTGCGCCACATCTCCTGTTTAATGTGTGCTCATCCCTAAAATATCAGTGACATCCAGTGCAGTTTTTACGTAGACAGTGTCCGCTGCGGACAGTTAAATTATTCGCGCCACATCTCCTGTCTAAAGTGTGCGCATCCCTAAAATATCAGTGACATGCAGTACACTTTTTCTGTAGACGGTGTCCGCTGTGGACTGTTAAATTATCCGTGCCACATCTCCTGTTTAAAGTTTGCGCATCCCTAAAATATCAGTGACATCCAGTACACTTCTTTCGTAGAGGATGTCCACTGCGGACAGTTAAATTATCCGTGCCACATCTCCTGTTTAAAGTGTGCACATCCCTAAAATATCAGTGACATCCAGTGCAGTTTTTCCGTAGACACTGCGAACTGTGACATTACCTGTGATACCTGTCCTGTATAACGTTTCCTCATCACAAATACTGTTGTAAATTTTTTTGCACATACACTTCCAAATCCTACGCTACTGTACGTGTGACATACTTTCATTACATACCGTAATGCTGATGGTGCACGCCGAGGCCGTGGCCCTGGGCGCGGAGAAACTGTGCCTGCTGCCAGAGCACAAGAAAAACAATCATCCAAAATACCTAGCTTTATGTCCCAGTTTGCAGGGCGGTGCAGGACACCACTCTTGAAGTCAGCCCAGTGCGAGCAGGTGGTCGGTTGGATTGCAGCAGATAATGCTTCCAGTCAGTAAAGCACCACCCTCTCTTCCACCAAGTCCAGTATCAGTAGCCAGAAGTCTGATCCACACAATCCTCACCCTGATACTCCTTCCTCCCACCATTTACAGTGTGGCCAAACAAGTGATCCCACACTCGGATATTCCGAGGAGCTCTTGCCAAGCATGCTTGAAGAGGGACATGAGATCTTGTGCCCTGATTGCCAACCTCTTGAGCATCCACAGTCACAAGAACATGACGGTGGTGAACAGCAATTAGAGTTTAATGAGGTGGATGATTATGAGACACAGTTGACAATGAGTCAACCGCAATTACTATCTCAAGAGGTTGATGAAGAGGATGAGACATAGTTGGCAATCACTGAGGTTGTGGTTAGGTCAACAAATCAGGAGGATGATAAGAGTGAGGAAGTGGATGAGGAGGTGGTGGACGATAAGGTCACTGACCCAACCTGGGAAGGTGGCAAGCCGAGCGAGGAGAGCAGTACATAGGGGGAGGGATCTGCAGCACCGCAACAGGCTGGAAGAGGCAGTGGGGTGGCAAAAGGAAGAAGGCAGGCCACACCAAACAGGCCCTCAACTGTTCCACGGAGCACCCTTTTGCGGAAATCAATTTTTTTATTCGGTTTTGCGCGTATTATTTTCAGTCCGTTAAAGTGGCG
This sequence comes from Bufo bufo, assembly GCF_905171765.1. Lineage (NCBI taxonomy): Eukaryota > Metazoa > Chordata > Amphibia > Anura > Bufonidae > Bufo > Bufo bufo. The sequence continues at coordinate 292,617,301 of NC_053390.1, forward strand.
TATATATTCGGACAACATCGTTCCCAGCAGCGACCTGCGAGTCCAAGATGCATCCAGACATCCTCCCCATGCTGTTACAGAACCATTTCGGTGGTGTTTCCATACATGTCTGACATTTTCCTATGAACCAGGCACCATCCCCTCTTCAGAGCAAGGGGTACCTGGTTTAATGCTCGGGTTCTCCCATTGACTTCCATTATATTCGGGTGCTCGGTCGAGCACCCGAACATCCCGATGTGTTCGGCCCGAGCCACCGAGCACCAGACCACTGAAGTGCTCGATCAACATTAATTTCAAGCCTTTATTTGTTATAATTTGGATGATTATTGCTTACAGCTTATGAAACCCCAAAGTCACAATTTTGAGGTACCCTTTGCTCAGGGGGTATGGATTAATTAGCTGACTAGAGTGTGACACTTTGAGCCTAGAATATTGAACCTTTTCACAATATTCTAATTTTAGGTTGCATTAATGCAACTCCTTTTAAGTTGCATTACTGAAATAAATGAACTTTTGCACGATATTCTAATTTTTCGAGTTTCACCTGTATACTGTTGAGGCCAGTGACTGGCTGCACAGTGACCTTGTATGCAAGGAAGGTCACCACTGCAGCCAGGAAGATAACATAATCACTGCAGCCAGGAAGATAACATAATCACGACAGGACCACAATGTAAGGCCTAGTTCACACGAACGTTTTTTTTGCGAGTGTACGGGCTGTTTTTTTGTGTTCCGTATACGGTCCGTATACGGAACCATTCATTTCAATGCTTCCGCAAAAAAAACGGAATGTACTCCGTATGCATTCCGTTTCCGTATTTCCGTTCCGTTGAAAGATAGAACATGTCCTATTATTGCTCGCAAATCATGTTCCGTGGCTCTATTCAAGTCAATGGGTCCGCAAAAAAACCTGAACACATACGGAAATGCATTCGTATGTCTTCCGTATCCGTTCCGTTTTTGCTGAACCATCTATTGAAAATTTTATGCCTAGCCCAATTTTTTCTATGTAATTACTGTATACTGTATATGCCATACGGAAAAACGGAACAGAAACGGAAACACAACGGAAACAAAAAAACGGAACAACGGATCAGTGAAAAACGGACCGTAAAACACTGAAAAAGCCATAAGTTCGTGTGAACTAGGCCTAACGCTGCAAGCGGCAGGGTAGAAAAGTAGTAAATATCACTTCTTTTGTTATTTTAACACATTAAGGCCTCATGCACACAGACGTTTTTTTTTTGCGGTCCGCAAAACGGATTTCCGTTGTTCCGTGATCCGTGACCGTTTTTTCGTCCGTGGGTCTTCCTTGATTTTTGGAGAATCCACGGACATAAAAAAAAAGTCATTTTGGTGTCCGCCTGGCCGTGCGGAGCCAAACGGATCCGTCCTGACTTACAATGCAAGTCAATGGGGACGGATCCGTTTGACGTTGACACAATATGGTGCAATTGCAAACTGAGTTTTCTCCAATCTGATGGTATATTTTAACTTGAAGCGTCCCCATCACCATGGGAACGCCTCTATGTTAGAATAATACCATCGGATTTGAGTTAGATCGTGAAAACTCATATCTGACAGTATATTCTAACACAGAGGACTTTCCATAATGATGGGGACGCTTTAAGTTAGAATATACTACGAACTGTGTACATGACTGCCCCCTGCTGCCTGGCAGCACCCGATCTCTTACAGGGGGCTGTGATCCGCACAAATAACCCCCCCGGTTGCCTCACCTGAGTGGTTAATTGTGCGTATCATAGCCCCCTGTAAGAGACCAGGTGCTGCCAGGCAGGAGGGGGAACACCCCCCTCCCTCCCCAGTTTTAAATTAATTGGTGGCCAGTGTGCCCCCCCTCCCTCCCTCCCTCCCCTGTATTACATTCATTGGTGGCCAGTGCGGCCCCCCTCCCTCCCCTGTATTACTGTACATTCATTGGTGGCCAGTGGGCCCCCCCTCCCTCCCCTGTATTACTGTACATTCATTGGTGGCCAGTGGGCCCCCCTCCCTCCCCCTCCTAATTAACCCCCCCCCCCATCATTGGTGGCAGCGGAGAGTTCCGATCGGAGTCCCAGTTTAATCGCTGGGACTCCGATCCGTAACCATGGCAACCAGGACGCTACTTCAGTCCTGGTTGCCATGGTTACTTAGCAATTTTTAGAAGCATTATACTTACCTGCGAGCTGCGATGTCTGTGACCGGCCGGGCGCTCCTCCTACTGGTAAGTGAAAGGTCTGTGCGGCGCATTGCTTATAGCACAGACCTGTCACTTACCTGTAGGAGGAGCGCCCGGCCGGTCACAGACATCGCAGCTCGCAAGTAAGTATAATGCTTCTAAAACTTGCTAAGTAACCATGGCAACCAGGACTGCAGTAGCGTCCTGGTTGCCATGGTTACCGATCGGAGCCCCAGCGATTAAACTGGGACTCCGATCGGAACTCTCCGCTGCCACCAATGATGGGGGGGGGGGATTTTAATTAGGAGGGAGAGGGACTGGGAGCCACACTGGCCACCAATGAATGTACAGTAATACAGGGGAGGGAGGGGGGGCCCACTGGCCACCAATGAATGTACAGTAATACAGGGGAGGGAGGGGGGCCCACTGGCCACCAATGAATGTACAGTAATACAGGGGAGGGAGGGGGGCCCACTGGCCACTAATGAATGTACAGTAATACAGGGGAGGGAGGGGGGCCCACTGGCCACCAATGAATTTAAAACTGGGGAGGGAGGGGGGGTGCCCCCTCCTGCCTGGCAGCACCTGATCTCTTACAGGGGGCTATGATCCGCACAATTAACCCCTTAGGTGCGGCACCTGAGGGGTTAATTGTGTGGATCACAGCCCCCTGTAAGAGATCGGGTGCTGCCAGGCAGCAGGGGGCAGTCATGTACACAGTTCGTAGTATATTCTAACTTGAAGCGTCCCCATCACTATGGGAACGCCTCTGTGTTAGAATATACTGTCGGATCAGAGTTTTCACGAAGTGAAGTGAAAACTCAGCTCTGAAAAAGCTTTTATGCAGACGGATCTGCGGATCCGTCTGTGTGAAAGTAGCCTACGGCCACGGACACGGATGCCAATCTTGTGTGCATCTGTGTTCTTTCACGGACCCATTGACTTGAATGGGTCAGTGAACCGTTGTCCGTCCAAAAAATAGGACAGGTCATATTTTTTTGACGGACAGGAAACACGGATCACGGCCACGGATGCACACAACGGTCGTGTGCATGAGGCCTTAGGCCTAGTTCACACAGTCAGGCCGAGTTCACACGATCGCCGGCCGTAGGTCAGCCGCATCGGATCGCGGACCCATTCACTTTAATGGGTCCGTGATCCGGCCGTTCCGCAAAAAGATAGGATTTGTTCTATCTTTTAGCGGAACGGAAGTACGGGACGTAACCCCACGGAGGCACTCCGTAGTGCTTCCGAGGGGTCCCGTCCCGTGCAGCCGTTCCGCGATTCCGGATTACCGGACCCATTGAAGTGAATGGGTCCGCATCCATGATGCGGGATTCACACGAAACTGTGGCCGTGTATTGCGGCCCGCGATTTGCGGGCCGCAATACGGCCACAGATCACACACGTTCGTGTGAACTTAGCCTCAGTGTTTGGTCATTGATTTTCATCAGTTATTGTGAGCCAAAATCAGGTGCGGTCAAAAACAAAGAACAGGTCCAAATCTTTTGAATATATCTCATTTCTTTATTGACCCCACTCCTCATTTTGGCTGATAATCACCGACCAAAACACTGAAGTGTGAACTAGGCCTTACTATTGCTGGGAATGTTCTATTAGAACTTTGAAAGACCCTATTACATGGGAGGAGAATAGGACTAATTGTCAAAAACAAATGTTTGTATGAATTTTGCGGAACGGGTGCGGACCCATTCATTTTAATTGGGCCGAAAAAGATGCAGACAGCACACAATGTGTTGTCCACATCCGTAGATCCGTTCCGTGGCCCCGCAAAAAAGATAGAGCATGTCCTATTCTTGTCCGCAATCGGCGACAAGAATAAGCATTTCTATCATAGGGCCGGCTACATTCACACGGCCGGTATCCGTGTTTTGCGGTCGTGTGAATGTAGCCTAAGTCTGCAATGCGAAAGTCGCACTAAAATCCAACTGTTGTTTCGCATGTCGTAGTGCGACACCATTGACTATGATTTTCAAAACTGTTGCGCAACTTTTCTGCGACACTTCGGCATAAGTATCCTGTGTTAATGAGCTGTCAATCACCCAACAAATGTGCAGACACTCGATTTGGGTGATCACATCTTTTATGCACCAAAATCCTTGTTTGTCAGCAGCACATCGCCTTGTGTAAACTGGATTATCTGTTTATAACATGCAAACTAAATGGGGGTCGCATGATTTTTTAATTAATTATTGCCCTCCCCCATTCATTTTGAATTTGGTCTTGTGAAAGGCCCTTTCATCCTTTAATGACCGACCTAAAAAAGGCATTGTCCATTGTAGGATGAAACTTAGCATGTGCAGCATCTCAGTGAGTGGGACAAAGAAGTAAGAAAAAAACAAAGCAGGTGGGATTGTACTCCTACATTTTATTGAATAAGGCCTATTGCACACGAACGCGTGTGCGGACCGCATTTGCGGATCCGCAATACACGGGTGCCGTTTCGTGGGCATTCCGCATCACGGATGCGGACCCATTCACTTCAATGGGTCCACAAAACCGGAGATGCGGAATGGTGCGTGACGGAAGCACGGAACGGAACCCTACGGGAGCACTACGTAGTGCTTCCGTGGGGTTTCGTCCTGCACTTCCGTTCCGCAAAAAGATAGAACATGTCCTATCTTTTTGCGGAACGGCGGGATTGCGGACCCATTAAAGTGAATGGGTCCGCGATCCGCTGTGGCTGCCCCACGGACTGTGTTCGTGCATTGCGGACGCAACACGACCATGGGCGCACATGTGCAGGAGGCCTTACTCAGTGGCTGTGCTAAATTTTTATTACATGCAATTACAAAAGTATTCAGATCAAGATGCTGGTTTGAAAAATGTACAATATTTTTCGTGGGACAACCCCTTTAAGGACTTATTCACAAGTCGTATTCGGTCAGTAGTTCACATCCATTTTTTTAAGCTGATTTCAGGATTAGATTAGGGGCAAGTAACATGACGTCGCTGTACTACAGTAATACACTGGTATGATCTATACCAGTGTATTACTGTAGTACAGAGGCAGCTTGAAGCGCACAGCGTCATAACAACCAATAACGCTGTGCGCTCCTGCTCTCAGCAAGATGCCGGGCCGGGATACCACGGACCGCTCACGGCCGTGTTCCACGGCCGTGTGCATGAGGCCTTACACATACAGCTTCCTGCCTGTGAGATCCAGGGGGCCAAATTTTTTAATGGATTTTTGTGCTGATTTTTCTGCATTTCCGCACCAAATCTGTGCCGTGTGCATGAGACCTAATACACACTGTATTACACTTACAGCCAATGCATTCCAATACAGAAGTATTGGAATGCATTGTAAAGGGGATCAGAGCCCCAAAAGTTGAAGTCCCAGAGTGGGACAAAAAAAAAAGTTAAAGAAATAAATAAAAAATACCCTTTTGCCAAAATAAAGGCAAAAAATGTTAAAAATAGGGGAAAAAAGAAAAGTATACATACTGGGTATCGCCGCGTCTGTATCAACCGGCTATATAAAACGAACACATGACCTAACCCTTCAGGGTGTGCTAAATAAGGCTGGTTTCACACGGGCGTTGCGGGAAAAGGTGCGGGTACGTTGCGGGAACATGCGCGATCTTTCCGCGCGAGTGCAAAACATTGTAATGCATTTTGCACTTGCGTGAGAAAAATCGTGCATGTTTGGTACCCAAACCCGAACTTCTTCACAGAAGTTCGAGCTTGGGATCGGTGTTCTGTAGATTGTATTATTTTCCCTTATAACATGGTTATAAGGGCAAATAATAGCATTCTGAATACAGAATGCATAGTAAAATAGCGCTGGAGGGGTTAAAAAAAAATAAAATAATTTTAACTCACCTTAATCCACTTGTTCGCGCAGCCGGCATCTCTTCTGTCTTTAACTGTGAGCAATAGGACCTTTGATGACGTCACTGCGTTCATCACATGGTCCATCACATGATCCATCACCATGGTGATGGATCATGTGATGAGCGTAGTGACGTCATCAAAGGTCCTATTGCTCACAGTTAAAGACAGAAGAGATGCCGGCTGCGCGAACAAGTGGATTAAGGTGAGTTAAATTTTTATTTATTTTTTTAACCCCTCCAGCCCTATTGTACTATGCATTCTGTATTCAGAATGCTATCATTTTTCCTTATAACCATGTTATAAGGGGAAATAATAATGATCGGGTCCCCATCCCGATCGTCTCCTAGCAACAGTGCGTGATGCTTGCGATTTTCACGCAGCCCCATTCACGTCTATGGGGCCTGCGTTGCGTGAAAAACGCAGAATATAGAACATGCTGCGATTTTCACGCAACGCTCAAGTGATGCGTGAAAATCACCGCTCGTGTGCACAGCCCCATAGAAATGAATGGATCAGGATTCAGTGCGGGTGCAATGCGTTCAACTCACGCATCGCATCCGCGTGGAATACCCGCCCGTGTGAAAGGGGCCTAAACCATTTTTTGGTCACCTTACATCACTAAAAGTGCAACACCAAGCGATCAAAAAGGCGTATACCTACCAAAATAGTACCAATCTAACCGTCACCTCACCCCTCAAAAAATTAGCCCCTATCTAAGACAATCGCCCAAAAAATAAAAAAACTATGGCTCAGAATATGGAGACACAAAAACATAGTTTATTTGGTTTAAAAAATGCTGTTACTGTGTAAAAGTATTAGGTATTGCCGCGTCCGTAACAACCTGCTCTATAAAAATACTACATGACCTAACTTCTCAGATGACCACCGTAAAAAAAAAAAAAAAAAACAGTGTCAAAAAAGCAATTATTTTGTCACCTTACATCACAAAAAGTGGAATAGCAAGCGATCAAAAAGTCATGCGCACCCCAACACAGTGCCAATCAAACCGTCATCTCATCCCGCAAAATTCATTCCCTACCTAAGACAATCGCCCAAAAACTGAAAAAACTATGGCTCTCAGACTATGGAGACACTAAAACATGATTTTTTTTGTTTCAAAAATGAAATCATTGTGTAAAACTTACATAAATAAAAAAAAGTAGACATATTAGGTATTGCCGCGTCCATAATAACCTGCTCTATAAAAATATCACATGACCTAACCCCTCAGGTGAATACCGTAAAAAATTAAAACGGTGTAAAAAAAGCCATTTTTTGTCACCTTACATCACAAAAAGTGTAATAGCAAGCGATCAAAAAGTCATATGCACCCTATAATAGTACTAATCAAACCATCATCTCATTCCGAAAAAAATTAGCCCCTACACAAGATAGTCGCCCCAAAAAAAAAAAACTACGGCTTTCAGAATGTGGAGACACTAAAAACTCAGTTTTTTTTCAAAAATGCTTTGTTATGTAAAACTGAAACAGGAGATGCCAGGGTTTCTCAATGGGCGTCTCCTTCTCCCTGGCTGTAGCGTGGTCCAATCACAAAGAAGAGCGTCACAGTCAGGGAGAAGGTGTTTTTTTTTCTTCTCCCAGCCAGGGAGAAGGAGACGCCCATTGAGAAACCCTGGCGTCTCCTCCTCCCTGTTCTGATGTTATTAATTAGCATACCAGGTGGGAGAATTTAACAGGGGCACAGCGGACGAATGGAGCGGCGCCCAGGAAAAATAGTAAGCGCTATTAGATCCCTGCTTTATGCCCTACATAACGTGCTACTTATTTTATAATGTCCGGACCCATGAAAGGTCCTCTTTAAGTTTTACACAGTAAATGCATTTTTGAACTGAATGAAATCTTTTTTTTGTGTTGCCATTTTCTGAGAGCCATATATTTTTTATTTTTATGGTTATTGTCTTAGGTAGGGTCTAATTTTTTGTGGGAGGAGATGGCGGTTTGATTGGTATAATTTTTGGGTACATAAGACTTTTTGATCGCTTGGTATTACACTTTTTGTGAGGAAAGGTAACAAAAAATATATACCCAGCGTTGCTCATGTACGAAGTGTTGGTCTGTTTGTGTGTTTATTTGTTCCAAGGGTGCCCAGGAGGCCAATCCATGTCCTCCTTTAATGTTTTTATTTTTGTTTTTTATGGGGAAATTTCTAGTAGCTCTATATACCCTGGCAGTTTCACACAGTTTTCTTTTTTCTTTTTTACTGTCCCCCATAACAGTGACCACCACAGAGTCCCTCCCCTTTAATTGCAACCTCCACAGTGCCCCGTTTTTTACCAGTGACCTCCACAGTGCCATACCCCCTTTAACTATGACCTCCACAGCACCATACCCTCTTAACTGTGACCTTCACAATGCCTCATCCTCTTGACAGTGACCTGCACAGCTCCTCGCCCCTTAATGGGGACCTCTCCTCTTAACAGTTACCTCCACAGGGTCCCCCTTTAACAGTGACCTCCACAGTACCTCACCCCCTTAACTGTGGTCTCCACAGCACCCCGCCTCCTTAACCTACAACAATGAAGAAAAATGTTGTTATGGAAACCTGGTGTAAAACTGTGTGTGTGTGTCAGTGAGGCGAAGACTGAAGGACCTACAAGTTTCTTTTGGCTAATAAAGGTCATGTGACCGTGTGTATGTCAGTTAGGATATGTGAAGGACATACGAGCTTCTATTGGGTAAGACGGGTCATTTGATGGTGCCATATTTGCATTTTTTTTATATATCTCAAGAACGGTACATCCTAGAGAGCTGAAACCTTTACGAAAACCTTCCCAGACACCCAATGTACCTATGTGCCAAATTTGGTGTCCAATGGTTCAGGTGTAAGATCCTCACCTGTCTCGCACTCCAGTGTGACCAAAAAGGGTCCTCGTGGAGGTGCGGGACAGGTTACGCGTGTCTCCACTGATACACCAGCTCCGACCCCTTTGCGAACCGACGCGGGGACGTGTTTGCATGTGCGCCGGAGGGGAAGACCGCATGGGTTTCGGCGACACCTTGGCCGTGTTAGTGGCACTACTCTGCGGCCGAGCTTGTCTCCGGTGCCCATTGCGGATTCCATTCCGGTGTCCATGTCGACGCGCTCGCGCACTCTCGCTGAGCCTGTCGTGCGTCCGCGTGTATGCTCGAAGACGGGTTTGAAAGGGGATACACGGTCGCGTATACGCTCTTCTTATGCGCTTCGCTGACCGGCAATGGGAATAGCACCTGGCTACAAAGTTCAAAGTAGATTAGGGGGCCGGCAGTGGTCTAATTGACTAATGACCGACCAAAGCCTTGTACACAGGTGTAGGGCAGGATCATGACCTATGGGGAGTGGACACTTGGCGCCCTGGGATTTGTTAGCAGGCACATAAAAGGTGGCCTCCCAGGTCGGTCAGTGCCCACTGTTATCTTCCCTCATCCAGGTGCAGGTCAGTACTGCTTGCTGCCGACTGAAGTTTGCTTGGACTTCGTCCGTTCCAGTGGGACCCAGGACCCGGGATTTTCCGTGTCGCATCTGTTCACTTGGCAAGTTACACAAGGACTTATGCATGGATCGGGACTACTCCTGTCTTCCCTTTGTTTTGTTTGCCTGATATTAGCTCCAGTGAAGTTTTGCCTGGACTTTGTTTATTTTGTTCATAAACCCCTTGACTTCATCTTCACTGGTCTGTTTTGTTGGTGCCTTGCATTACATCAGGTTTGGATGCCTAAAGAGCACGTTATAACGTAGATGAGAAAAGTGTATGATTTCCTATTCTGTGAACAAATAAAAACAAAGTAATAACTCGAATACCCCTTGTAGAGGTTTCAGTAGCAAGGCCGTTACTTCTTTAACTCTGGTTCCTCAAATAAAAGTTTCAAGGTGCTCTGTACACTATAGGTCATTATTGCCAGAAGAAGTGTTACAATAGCTTACCGCTTCTGGCCTGCTCTGGAGAAGTTGCCGAAATAACCCCTTTCTGTGATATTACTTCCTGCTGTACAGCTATTGGTCGAAGCTGTACCTGAAGAATATCCTGAACTCATCATGAACTGTGCACTGGGGTATTGTTTTGCACCTTCTTCTGTCCAGCCCAGTAACATGCATGACAGGAAGGACATAGTAGGTTTGTTTTAAGAATTATGAAAATTTGTCCAGTGTTTCACAAAAAAAAAAAAAAATGCATGCAAAGGCAGCACCTCTTGTTATAAAAATAAAATTTATTTAGAAACACAAAGCCCAAGAATTTTTTTAAAATAATTGTATACAATTATAACATTGTGTGTGGATTAAACATATGTCCAACACACATACCTACAGCCACCAAGTTCTAAATAGAAACTGATAAGTATTTTGCACTTTTTGATGCCTTATTCATGGACTATGTACTACTTTGGCGGCGTATATATGTTTCTATTTAGAACTTGGTGGCTGTAGGTATGTGTGTTGGACATATGTTTAGTCCACAGACAATGTTGTAATTGTATACAATGATTTTAAAAATATTCTTGGGCTTTGTGTTTCTAAATAAATGATATTTTTATAACAAGAGGTGCAGCCTTTGCATGAAGTATTTCTCTCTGTATGGTTATATGTTAATACCGTGGTTTGTACTCTGTGATATTTATTTGGTGGGCCCCGTACCATATTTTTCACAAAAAAAAATTGAGTCCCTGTAATACTCTTATAATGCCATGCTTAGCTTACATATAGTCCTGCAATGTCCACACAGTGCCATATTGTGACCAAATAGGCCAAATGGGGACTTTTTCCACATAGCCATTTAGAGCTCACATAGTGCCAAATTTAGAGCCGAATTGCAGCAAACCTTGCTTGCAGATGCAAAGGGCGGCCTCCCCCTAGGGCCCTCTATATAACGTGCGTCCCAGGTGTAGGGGCGTTGCTAGGTCAAAACGTTCGGGGCCTAGCCCTTGATGTTTTCTCCCAGGCCCCGAATGTCCTGCCTGCCAGCTAGATACAACTGTATTACCGTCCTCAGGATGGCAATACAATTACATCTAATGCAGTGGAAGATCTGAAGGACCTGTGGTGACATCACAGGTCATGTGACCAGTAAAACAGGCAGTAGTTGAGAAGGTATATAGGTGAACAGGGCACTCAAGGATAGCTGCGACCGTGTATTTTAAGCAAAGATGAGCTTTATTGATAATATAAATATATTTGATGCATAAAACAATCAAGAATGCAGTAGAATAAATAGGTTATTAACAAATAAATATAATGAATATTCGACAGAGCAAAGGCTATTATTCGATTAATCAGCAAATATTCAATAGTCCAATATTGTAAATCTTGGATCCAATGATTGTGAACATCCAAAGACTTGTTTGCAATAAGTCTATTCGTTTTTTACTTTCATATTGAGACAACAGTCATATGCTTTGCAGTTATTCAAATAGTCGCGGCGGCGTCCCGCCAAAGCGACATGAATGGCAGCAACTCACTGCTGAAAAGCTTGCAAGCGAATTAAGTCCATTACCTTTGTATCGACCAAGTGTTCGTCCGAAATAATCACAAGAGCCTTCAAGTGTACTTACTCCCAGGATCTGCCTTTAGATATTTGTAGCAGTATTCAATCAGGAGATTAAAGCCGGCTCTCTGTTCGGTTATGGTCGATTTAATGGTAAGGTAGGTTTTTCAGTACAAAGATGGGGTGTAGCACCAGACGCGTTTCGGGGTCCAACCCCTTCCTCAGTGGTATGCTTCACCCCATCCATAACCCCTCTTTTATACTGGATGTTACTTGTTTAACTTGGTCTCAATCCAATCTTCATTTCCTGTCTGTCGGTACTCAGGTGTTCCACATTGTATCACAATCACAAAGAGAGATGTCAGATGTGGAAACTAAAAAATACTTTTGCTGACTTTTGCAATACATCATATTTCTGCAATTTTTATATACTTTAAATTTCTACATCCATTGATGCAAAAAACGCATCTGGACACCATGCGTTTTTAATGCGGTTTCCATGCGTTTTTCGCATTTTCACTTAAATAAAGGTACATATTGCCCATCAACAATATATATTAATTTTAAAACATTGAGAACAATATCAAATACCATTTCTGTCTGTGATACTCTGGTATTCCACATTATATCACAATCACAAAAAGAAATGTCATATATGGAAACTAAAAAATAAAATGTCATATGTGGAAACTAAAAAATGCTCTTGCTGGCTTTTGCAATTCATCACATTTCTGCAATTTCACCCAGTTATATACTTTAAATTTCTGCATCTATTGATGCAAAAAACGCATATGGACACCATGCGTTTTTGATGCGGTTTCCATGCGTTTTTTTTTTTTTTGCATTTTCACTTAAATAAAGGCACATATTGCCCATCCACAATATATATTAGTTTTAAAACATTAAGAACAATATCAAATGCCACTAAAAGTCTCTATTACAACTTTAAAAGGGAAATATAGACAGGATTATAATCTACCAAATGACTCCTAAATAAATATGTTAAAATGCACAAATTCTATAAAACTGTCAATATAGACATAAAAGATATAAAAATGATTCATGTTAATACGAGGGATGTGTTATGGGGGGCGCCCACGTCTAGAGTAGTTGAGAAGGACCTGCCATGATGTCACCATCATGTGACCAGTGCAGGGGAGGACGGCAGTGAAGAGGAGAAGTCTTGGGGGAAGAAGCTGTGGTAATGTCTGCTACAGGAGGAGAGGTTAGTGAAGGGAGAGGCAGAGCAATGCTGGGAGTTGTGGTTATTTAACTGGGACTGTATGTTAGGGCTTAAGGAAGGGATGTTATTTACATGGGACTGTGTGTTGGAGGTGGCTGGGGAGGGGGTCATGTTATTTACATGGGACTGTATGTTGATGGTGGCTGTAGGAGGAAGTGATGTTATTTACATGGGACTGTATGCTGCAGGGGGCTGGGGGAGGGTGGGATGTTATTTACATGGGACTGTATGTGGAGGAGGCAATGTTATTTGCATGGGACTGTATGTTGAAAGTGGCTGGTGGGGGGAATTATGTTATTTACATGGGACTGAATGTTGAGGGGGTGATATTTGCATAGGATTGCATGTTGGAGGCGGCTGGGGAGGGGGTGATATTATTTACTTGGGACTGTATGTTGAAGGCGGCTGGGGAGGAGGTGATGTTATTTACATGGGGATGTATTTTGGAGGGGGCTGTAGATAGAGAGGGATGTTATTTACATGGGACTATAAATTGGAGGGGGCTGGGGAAATGGTGTGATGTAACTTATATGGGATTCTATGGCGGAGGGAGGGAAATAGTGTTATTTACATGGGACTGTATGTTGGAGGGGCTGAAGGGAGGATAGTAATGTTCTTTACATAGGACTGTATTTTGGGGGGGGGCAGGAAAGATGGTGTGATGTTATTTACATGGTACTGTATGGTGGAGGTAGGAATATAACTACAGGAGTTACTGCAAATCCAGAGGAAATTATAGGTGTTCTTATTACTACTGGGGGCTCTATAGGAGGGACTTATAGATCCTCCTCATTTTTACTAAGAGCACTATGGAAGCCTTATTACTACTGAGGGGTCTGTAGAGAGCTTTATTACCACTGGGGAACAATAAGGGGGCTTATTTCTACTGGAGGCTCTGTGAGGGCATTATTAATACTAGAGAGATCTTCTACTGATAGGGGCAATCTTAGGGGGCATTATCACTGTTGGGGCCACTGTAGAGGGCAGTATTACTAATGGGGGCATTCTGGAAAGGAATTTCTATTGGTGGGACTTGGAGGAGCACTATTACTATGGGGGACACTCATATTTCTTCAGGATAGTATTTGGGGGTATTGGGGAGCACAATGAGCAGTAGGATAACACTGCGGGGGCTCAAGGTTTGGGGATGATGATAGAAAAGTGAGGAAGCTGAGATGTCTGTGTGTCACACTCTGCAGAGAGACGAGGCGCGACTGACCAAATGGAGAAGATGATGACAGAGAAGATCTAGATCGGAGGAGACACCACCTGGGAGGCTCTAGATGTGGCAGGTATGTGCTGCTGTATAGCAAGTACAGCAAAATGAGGTGTGTGAGGCGAGAGGGGGTGGTGACTTAGAGAACTAGGCCATATTCATTGGGGCTTTGGTTCTGGATCTTTTAAGACCCTAGCAACACACCTGGTCACGGTGCTCCTACCTGGATACCGCTAGACCCCAGGCTTTGGCTCCGAAGCAATAAATAGAAGGAATAATTGAGGGATAAAAAATAACTTGAGTCCAGATGTTGAGATGAACAGCTTTACTTTGCATAAACGTTCTCTAAAATGGTTTACAGGCTTTGTCTTGATCCTAGCAGGCTTTAGCATGAAACTGGCATGGAAACTCCGCTCTGGTGTATCTGTTTCTCTCTGACTCTGCTGTACTGACAGGCTGGCTGTAAGCTCAGCTTCTGCTGCCCTTCACTTTGTAGTCTGACTCTATGTTATGCCAGGGAACTTTCCTCCTGGCTCCTGAGGCTTCAAGCTTTGGCCTCTATGGCCAGCAGAACTTAAGGTGCTCTGGCTGGCGTGGGCACGTCCAGCAGAGACGTGCCCCTGCACACCCTTCCCCTAGCTGAGAGTCAGCTAGACTGGAATTAACTGGTCCCCAACCTTCCTGCAGGAAATAGGACTAGCCCACTCCCCTACAGAGGGGGGTTAGAATGGAATGGCAGGTGAAGCAGGCACATTACATGTGAACATAACAGTTGCATAACAAAATAGGAATTTACATTGTGGAGGACCTCGGAATAAATACACAAGATGACATGAGGTTTGACCCCTTACTTAAAACCAAGCCGTCCTCGGTAGAGATGGCCTTGTGGTTCGCCCGGCGGTCGTTTCGCGGCGAACTTTGCTCGTTTGCGATTCGCCGAACATGCGAACATATGGTGATGTTCGCATGCGCCATATTCATTTGCATTGCGACAAACTTTGACCCATGACACATCTATCAGGTAGGGCAGGACAGCCAATTGAGACGTTTCAGCACATGGACACACCCCCACCCTATAACAGAACACGATCTGGCAACCATTTTACATTCTGTGTTTTGACAGTGTAGGGAGAGGTTGCTTTGTGAAGCAGGAACAGACTGTTGGGAACGCCAAATGCTAGCTAATAGGGCCACAAAAGTCCTTTTAAGGACTGGTATAGGTGTGATATCGATAGGTGTTAACCCCTTAGTGACCACCCATACGTGTTTTTACGGCGGTCACTAAGGGGCCTTAGGCTGGGCCGCCGCGTTTTTACGGCGCCCCAGTTTAAGCGCCGCGCGGCTCCCCCGTGCAGCGGGGAGCGCGGACCTGGCTCTCACATGAGAGCCGGGTCCCTGCTCTAACAGCCCGGAACGGCAGGAGTGCCGATCCGGGCTGTTTAACCCTTTACATGCCGGGCGCAATGGCGCCCGCTGCATGTAAAGTGGTGACAGAGGGAGCGGACTCCCTCTGTCTCCCATCAGCACCCCGAAAATGCGATCGCGGGGTGCTGATGTGCTGGGAAGCTTACCTTGCTTCCGATGAGGGCCCGAGCCTGTCTTCAGTTACTTCCAGCAGGCTGTGCCTCTCTGGCGCAGCCTGCTGGTCAATGTTCGAATAGCATTGCTATTGAAATGCAATGCATTATAGAGATAATGCATTACATTTTAAAAGCAATCAAAATACTGTATATTATAGTCCACTTGTGGGTCTATTAAGTAGTAAAAAAAATACACATTTATTAAATAAAAAAAATTCCATAAAATAAAAAAATATGCCTTTTTTTCCATTGAAAATACGCTTTTCAATGAAAAAAATTGCAAAAAGAAAATATCCCCCATATGTTTGGTATTGCCGCGTCCGTAACGACCGGGACTACATAAATATTACATAAATTATCCCCTATGGTGAACGCCGTAAAAAATAAAAAATAAAAAAAGACAGAATTTCGAATTTATTCTTAGTTTCCACCGAAAAAAAACGTAATAACAAGCGATCAAAAAGCGGCATTTACTCCAAAATCATACCCATAAAAAATACAAGTCGTCTTTCAAAAATCAAGCCCTCACACAATTCCATAAAAAAATAAAAAAAAGTTATGGGTCTTGTGAAGTGGCAATGCAAAATAATTTTTTGGGTTAATAAAAAGTGTTTTATTGCAAAAAAAGTAGTAAAACGTAAACAAAATTATAAGTATTTAGTATCACTGTAATCGTACTGACCCAGAGAATAAAGATATTATGTTATTTGTACCGAAAAATGAACGCCAAAAAATGTATAACGTAAAAACGCAGTGGCAGTATTGCTATTTTTCCCCATCTCCCTCCCAGAAAGAGTTAATAAAAGTTAATCAGAAAGTTATGTGTACCCCAAAATGGCGCCATTAAAAACTACAACTTGTCCCGTAAAAAACAAGCCCTCATAAAGCTATATAGATGAAAAAATAAAAAAGTTATAGCTCTTGGAACGAGACCATAAAAAAAGGAAGAAAAACGCTTGGTCATAAAGGCCCAAACAGGCTTGGTCACTAAGGGGTTAAATACTGAGCGGTGTGATATACTTATAATATACTTTCCAACATAGAAAGTATATTATAGTGCATTTGTACTGTGCAGCAGTTGTGTGCGGTTCTGCTGCAATACCACAGCTATATAGAGGGACAAACGCTATTGGAATAACTAATTGCAACTGGTGTGATATACCTGTTGCCCCCCAAAAAACTGATTGAGGGGTGTGATATACCTACAATATACTTCCTAACATTGAAAGTATATTATATTGCATTTGTATTGTGCAGCAGTTGTGTGTGGTTCTGCTGAGATACCGCAGGTATATAGAGGGACAAGCGTTATTGGAACAACTATTTGCAACGGGTGTGATATACCTGTTGCCCCCAAAAAAAACTGATTGAGGGGTGCGATATACCTGCTTCCACAAAATACTGATTAAGGGGTTTGATATACCTGCTTCCACAAAATACTGATTAAGGGGTGCGATATACCTGCTTCTACAAAATACTGATTAAGGCGTTCTATATACCTGCTTCCACAAAATACTGATTGAGGGGTACGATATACCTGCTTCTAAAAAGTACTGATTAAGGGGTTCTATATACCTGCTTCCACAAAATACTTATTGAGGGGTGCGATATACTTGCTTCTAGAAAATACTGATTAAGGGGTTCTATATACCTGCTTCCACAAAATACTGATTGAGGGGTGCGATATACCTGCTTTCAAAAAATACTGATTAAGGGGTTTGATATACCTGCTTCTGGAAAATACAGATTGAGGGGTGTGATATACTTTCTTCCACGAAATACAGATTGAGGCGTGCAATATACCTGCTTCCACAAAATACTGATTGAGGGGTGCGATATACCTGCTTCCACCAAATATTGTTTCAGGTGTTTTATATACCTGTTTCCACAAAATACTGATTGAGGGGTGGGATATATCTCCTTCTACAAAATACTGATAAAAGGGTTCTATATACCTGCTTCCACAAAATACTGATAGAGGTGTGCGATAGTACGGCTTCCGCCAAATACTGATTGAGGCCTGCAAAAGAGGCAGGCCGTTCCACAGGGGTGGTAGGGGTCAGGCAGGTGCACCAGGCTGGAGCCTAAGTGGGAAGTTGGAAAAGGTGCGTGTGATTACGTCAAAGGACACACCAGAGTTGGTTGAGTGGCTCACTCAGCCTTCCGCTTCTGCACCCTCCTCATCCTGTGTATCTGCACCTTCCTCACTCTCTGCTGTGTGCACCCCCAAAGACACCACCACCACCATAGCCCCTCCACTCGAGTCAGAGGAATTATTTTCCTATCGATTCCTAGTCTTTACCGATGCACAGCCATTCTTGGCATTGGATGAGGAAGAGGAGGTAGCAACGGCTGCCACCCAGGGGTCTGACAAAAGTACCCAGATAAGCCCAAAGAGGGTGGTCCCCGCTGTTGCTGCCTACTCCGAGATCTCTAATGTCAGTGTTGGTGAAGGTGACGATGATGGCGTGTCGATGGACGTCACGTGGGTGCCCACAAGAGAGGAAGAGGAGGGGAGTTCAGAGGGAGAGACTGAGCAGCAGAAAGGGAGAAGAAGGAGGAGAAGCAGGCAGAACTCTGTGTACAGGAGGCAAAAAGCAGACTGCAAATATATCTGGAGCGAGTCATCCACCATGCACGGTCACATCTTGCCCTCCCAGGATGCCGTCACATGGCTCTGCAGTGTGGGCTTTTTTTAACGTGTCAGCTGCTGACAATAGTGTTGCCATCTGCAGCCTGTGCTGTCAATGCATAAGTCGCGGTAAGCCCAACACTCACCTAGGGACGACCGCCTTAAGAAGGCACCTGGCCTTCCATCACAGAGCCCAGTGGGAGCAACGCCGTCAGAACCCACAAAGCCACACTCCCAGTGCTCTACGTCCTGCCTCTTCTCCTCTCTCCTCCCATTTGTCCTCCACTCCACCTTCCACTGTGCCGTCGTCACGTTCATCTCGCAGAAGGCAGGCCTCCGTGGCCCAAATGTTCGAGCGTAAAAAGTTGATGACGCCGGATAACCCTCTTGCCCAACGGCTGACCGGTGGATTGTTGGAACTGCTAGCCCACCAACTACTGCCATATAAACTGGTGGACTCAGAGGCCTTTAGAAAATTTGTGGCCATTGGCACACCGCAATGGAAGGTCCCCGGAAGGAAATATTTCTCCCAGAAGGGCATCCCAGAACTATATGGCCACGTTCAGCGGCAGTTGAATATATCTCTGGCACACAGTGTCGGTGCCAAGATACATCTGACCACAGACACATGGTCTAGCAAACATAACTTACTGCCCACTGGGTGAACCTTCTGATGGCCGTCAAGCATGTAACCCGTGGCGCACCCGTGTGGATTTGGTGTTACTGTCACGGATTGCATGCAGGCCTGCCGCTTGTTCTCCTACTAATACTCCATCCTCCGTCTCCTCCTCGGCTGACTCCTCCTTTTCCACTGCTACCGCTACTTCCGCTGCACCCTCCAAGCTCCCCAGAACCAGGTGAGACGTTGCCATGCTGTGCTGCGGCTGTTGTGCCTGGAAGCCAAGAGTCACACCGGTCCTGCACTGCTTTCAGCTCTGCGGTCACAGGCCGATCAGTGGCTAACCCCGCTCAATTTGATAGTTGGTAAAGTGGTGTGCGACAACGGTGCCAATCTGCTGGGCGCACTGAAACAGGGCAGAATGACACACGTGCCGTGACTGGCACACGTCCTGAACTTAGTTGTGCAGCGATTCGTTGCCAAATACCCCGGGGTCCAGGACGTCTTGCGGCAGGCTAGGAAAATCTCTGGCCATTTTTGAAGATCTTACATGGCCATGGCTCGCTTTGCTGACGTTCAGCGGCGACACCACCTGCCCGTCAGACGTCTGATTTCTGACAGCCCGACGGACTGGAACTCCACCTTGTATATGCTTGATAGGCTGCTCCAGTAGCAACGTGCCGTTAACGACTACCTGTACAAACTCTACAGCAGGACAGGTTCTGGGGAGCTTGGTTTCTTTTCACTGCGCCAGTGGCTGCTCATGAGCGACTCATGCAGACTTCTGAGGCCATTTGATAGATCACTAAACTGGTCAGTCGCAGCCAGGGCACCATCAGTGAAATCGTACCTTACGCCTTTTCTGGAGCGTGCATTGCGTTGTGTCATTGATCAAGCTGTCGAGGAGCAGGAGCTGAAAGATGAGGAAGTCGCAATGCTGAATGAATTCCCAGGGGGGCTACTCCTTCTGAGACAAGTCTGCAGGAGTCTGAAGAGGAGTCAGGAGGATGGTGGCTGGGGGGAGGAGGAGGAAGAGGAGCAAGAAGAGCAGGCTTTGAGGGGGACTTTAAACTTTTCAGGGATCCCTGGTGTTGTCCGTGGCTGGGTGGAGGAGACCAAGGAGGACATTCTCCTGGGCGATGAGCAGGAGCCAGGGCACTCCACCATATCCAATTTAGTGCAAATGGAGGCTTTCCTGCTCCAGTGTTTGAAGAGGGACCCCCTCTATAAAACGCATAAAGGGCAAGGACCAGTACTGGGTGGCAACGTACAAAATGGCAGACATGTTACCAGCATCACAGAGGGCTGTCAGAATGCAGCATTTCCAGGCCTTGCTGCGAGAGATGCTGCATTCTGCTGTTGCGGGCGCTGGCAGAGGAATTTCCACCCACAGCAAAACAGGTGCGGGTACCAATCTTACCTCGCCTGCAAGAAGAGGGCGGTTTGAAGATGTGTTGGTCATTTCGGATATAAGATCATTCTTGCAGCCAACCCATCGAGAGTCGCCCTCCGGATCCAGCCTCAGGGAACACCTAGACCGACAGGTGTCCAACTACATCGTGTTAACGGCCGATGTGAACTTTCTGAGAAGCGAGGAACCCCTGGACTACTGGGAGTGCAGGCTTGACCTGTGGCCAGGCACAGAGCTGGCACAATTTGCCATGGAACTCTTGGCTTGCCTCTCGTCAAGTGTCCTGTCCGAAAGGACGTTCAGCGCAGCAGGGGGGATCGTGACCGATAAGCGCACTCGCCTAGCTCACGACAGTGTGGACTACCTCACATTTCTAAAAATGAATGACGACCACGTGTAATTGAATTTCCTCATGCCAGCCCACACATATCCGTCCCCACCCAGAACAAAGAATGGTCCTTGTCTTATCTATATACAGCGGCATAAAAGGCCTTTTCTGTCAGTTGAATGCCTCATTTTTGGGGCCTCTACTCCAGTGGCCTACAGTAAAATTTTTATCCAGTGACCGCCTAATGTACCTCCAGACACATAATCAGTAGTTCTTTTCTGTCAGGTGAATGCCTAATTTTTGGGGCCTGTACTGGCGGCCTACAGTAAAATTTTTAGCCGGTGACCACTTATTGTACCTCCAGCCACATCATCACAAGTTCTCTTCTGTCAGGTGAATGCCTAATTTTTGAGGCCTGTACTGGCCTACAGTAAAATTGTTATCCACTGACCGTCTAATATACCTCCAGCCACATAATTACTTGTTCTTTTCTGTCAGGTGAATGTCAAATTTTTGGGGCCTGTACTCCCGTGGCCTAAAAAAAAATATTTCTAGGCTCCAGCAGGGCACATTTTTAAGAGTTTGTCTTTAAGACCCCTGGCCCCTGATTAAATTACATATTTTTTGTGGGAATTTTTGCCATTGATCCCCCTCTACTATGTCACTGTGCATGTTGTGGGACTATTTGTGCACTTCTAGTAAGTATTTGGTGGCTTTAAATATGACCTGAAGGTTTTTCAGGTTCACCTGCCATTAAAGTGAATGGGGCCTGCCGCGAACGCGCGGTTTGCGAACATTTGACCGCAAGCGTGTGATTGCAAAACATCCCGGTCGATGTTCGTCCATCACTAGTCTTCGGCTTGTGCTTAGGATGTGCTCTAAGGATGTGCTCTACACGAGGAAGGTAAGAGTGCTGCTTTAGACTATAGACTATTTATTATTATTGTATACATAGACTGATATAGAGAAGGCTACCACTAGGTTCCTGCCCACATGAGTAGGGTGTCTCGGTATAACCAGTGAACTAAAAAAGATACAGCACTAAACGCTCAAATACTCCACACAGGACTGGGCCAGAGTTATAAATGGAGTGTGGGGGTGTCATGTACTGTAATCACTCCACGATTCTATGAGACGCCCGCAAATAGAAGGGTGGCTTTATCCTGTATTCCCTTCCAAGCACCAAGGCCTTATAATGCTTTACGCTTTGTCACCTTAATGACTGAACAGGTAGCTAAACATATATATCCATAAGGCTGCGCACTAAGCTTTAGGACACTCCAAAGTAGGAGGAGGAGCCGGTTCTCTCCCAGAACTCCCACAAGGGTTAATCCCTCTAAACACACATTAGCAGCGGGGTTACCCTTGACGTTGTTAGACCTGCTTGTGACTCTACATTGACGTCCTCAGAGGCAGTCCATATGAAATAGAAAGTAAGGTGCTAGCTATCTGGCTAACTACATTAAGTCAAAGTCCAATTGTAGTGCATAGGATCACATTGTTGTACCCGTAAAAGAGTCCATACAATGGGCTAAATGCTTGAACGCTGCTGAAACGGTAAAACATTAGTGCAAAAATGGTGCAAATATATAATGCAATAACATAGTGCAATCAAATTCACATTGGAGTCTTTTCCTTTAGTGCTGGCAGATCAAGTGCACCAAACTGGAACAAATAGTGCCAAAGTCATTTGTAATCCACATGAGGTAGAAATATCATAATTTGTAATCCACATGGGTATAATATAAAATAGCAGCAATAATAATGAGAACCATTTGAGCAAAATGGGGTTCTTGTTTTAACTGAGAAGGGGGAAAATAAGGAATTGGGCCGTGATGTGCGCAACTTGGGAGTGTTTCTGCAGATGGGGGGAGTCCTTACAAGCTTGTCCATCCAGATGAGGGCCAAACAAGGGCAACAAACAATAGAATAGCCAACAAGTCCTCACTCTTCAAAAAAACGTCCATAATGTGACTTCTATTAGTCCATGAATGATTTTTTTTCCTTCAGGATGCAATAGAGGGGTTCCTTAGAGGAGGTATCGAAAATCTTCCTAGCTGCTGGAGCTGCTGAATGACATTAGAGGGTGCTCCTGCCAAGGGGCGTAGCTAAAAGCTCATGGGCCCTAGGGCAAGAGTTCAGCTTGGGCCCCCCTTCCCTGAGTGCTTGTTGGAAAGGGGCAGGGGAGCACGTAGCCTTCCTGCTGCCTAAGGCAAACATTGAAAGGGCACCCCCAGCATGCACTTTCTATAATGCCAGTGTTTTGGGCCCCTCAGGCTCCTGGGCCCGGTAGTGACTGCTACCTCTGCTACGCCCCTGTTCCTGCCTCTGGTAGGCCAAACTCGGTGGTGGTGCTCCACTGACCTCTAGTTGAGGACCTTGGTAGTGACCGGGTGGTCACGCTGGCTATGGCGGCAGCAAAATTTTCCTTTGAAGTGCCGGAACCTACTGCCGGGGCAGGGGAGCTCAGGATCTCCAGCTGTACGGGCTGTGGCCAAGGAATCTCCAATGGTGGTGATGGATTCTGGGAACCTCCTGCTGAAGTGGACGCCATTATCCAGGGCAGCAGGTAGTTAACCACTGTCGGATTATAGGAAAAGGTGGCAGTTGACAAGCATCCCAGCTGAAAAGTTGGAGGCAGGGGTAAACCCGGGATTAGAAGCTCCGTCTGGGGCTGTAGCTTCTCTTGGAAGTGGAGGACTCCCTCCGCGGTCTCTTGGAGACAGCACACGCGGCCTGTGGTGGCTGGATCCTCCTGCCAGCACTCAGCTACTGGCAACGGGACAAGGGGTTTGGACAGGAAGGTCACACCGGTGGCAAATGGTCCCTTGAGGGAGCCCATAGGGGTGTACTCCACGTAGACTCCCATGCGTATAAGCTATAATGGACCTGGGGCAGGTAGGGGAGTTTTACCGACCTGCGTCCCACAAAGAGTTCTTCGCCGCCTTCGTCATCCACCAGGAAACCGGAGCGGTCCCTCGGCGGCGCTCCAGCTTTGGATCCCCTGACTGTGGGTGGTCCAGGACGTGGATCACCCAGTCCTCAATGCTTTTTTTGTAGTCCCACATCGTCAGGGCATGGGCTGTAACTTCTGGCGGGAACATCAGGTTTAACTGGGAGAATGAACTGATCTTCCTGGGCGGTGGAGTGGACACTCCAGCCGCCTCCACCGCACCAGCCGTGGCGGCGGACGCCCCGGACCTTCTCTCCGGGTTCCGCTGTACTTGAGAGAGTCTCACTTCTTGCAGGGCAGCCTGCACTTTGGGCTCGTCACCGCATATCATTTCACCCCAGTTGGGCCACAGACGACGCACCATTTTTTATTCCTCTGTCTCTCCGGCACACACTAGTAAATGGGGCGTACTCTTGGAGGTGGAGTCTTCACTTCCTGCACTTGCATTGGGCAGTTCCCGGTGGGCAGGGCTGCCGCTTCCCTCACTTGGACTGGGCGTTTCCCTGATTTCCCTCTCTTGAGGTACAAGAAGAACATACGCCATCACTGGCAAAGATGGCAGATTAACCCCTCGGTATCCTGCACGCATTTTCCTGCACCTCTCGCTCCGCAATAAATGTAGTAAAGTCATTTTTAGGGGGTTCTTTGACAATTCTGTAGGCCTTGTAGTATAAAGACACAAAGATAAATCCAGTTCGTGGCGCCAAATTTCCAACGGACGGCTTCCCCCTAGGGCCCTCTATATAAAAGGGGTGCTAGCTATCTGGCTAACTACATTAAATCAAAGTCCAATTGTAGTGCATAGGATCACATTGTTGTACCCGTAAAAGAGTCCATACAATGGGCTAAATGCTTGAACGTTGCTGAAATGGTAAAACATTAGTGCAAAAATAGTGCAAATATATAATGCAATAACATAGTGCAATCAAATTCACATTGGAGTCTTCTCTTTTAGTGCTGGCAGATCAAGGCGCAGGAAAGTCATTTTTAGGGGGTTCTTTGACAATTCTGTAGGCCTTGTAGTATAAAGACTTGCAAACTGAGATGAAGAAAAATTAGGCAGCACTCACCAATGGTTCATTTGCTTCTTTATTTCAAGCAGACAAGTGCTTCATGCGGCAAGGTAGCAGTTAGCCAGAATCACATACCAGTGGCGACAGCCGTTTCGCACATGAGTGATCGTGCTTCCTCAGGCCACTACAGGTGCACGCCCATACGTGCTGACCTCTTATACCCCGGCGTCAGGTTGCCATGGAAAACCACAACAACCAGGCGCTGTGCACACAAGAGATCATTAATATACATGTTACAACAAAGAGATACAATATTACAAAAATGCATTTAAATCATTGCGGTCATTCAGACCAAGCTGACCTGTTGCTCCTGTACAAATGATCCACTTTGCTTCTTTTTGCAAAAGCGTGCAGTGTCTGTCTCCTCCCTGAACTGGGTATGGGACAGTCTCTATCCCAGCAAACTGCAATGCTTTCACATTACCTCCATGTACCTTTCTCACATGGTCAATTAGTCTGGTGCAACCATTTCCCGTCTTTTTAGAGTTAAAGTGTTCCCTGATCCTCTCTTTCCCACATAGAAGTGGCCACAATCACACATCAAAACATATACTACATAAGTACTTCTACAGTTTTTGAAACTCGTGATCCTTTTTGTGATGGGACCTATTTTTACAATCTTTTTTTGGCAATTATGTTCACATAGCGAACATCTGCCACATTTAGGCTGGGTTCACACGAGCGGATGCCGTGCGTGGCATCCGCTCCGTGAAAGAGTGCCAAGACCCGATGCAGACTGCAGCGGCACGGAGCATTAACATGACTGATAATGCTTTGTGCCTCTCTGTGATCTCTTTACTACGAAATCACAGTGACAACTGTGATTTCGTAGTAAAGAGGTCACAGAGAGGCACGGAGCATTATCAGTCATGTTAATGCTCCGTGCCTCTGCAGTCTGCATCGGGTCTTGGCACTCTTTCACGGAGCGGATGCCACGCACGGCATCCGCTCGTGTGAACCCAGCCTTATAGTTACCAGCCGGCAACCTCTCCTGCGACCAATTAGTCTTTTTTTCTCCCAAAAATCTGCTTCTCACAATCCTATCTTTTATTGTGTGACTACGTCTATACGTGACTAACGGTTTATCATCCACTATGCCTCTCAGACTCCCATCTTTTTTCAGGATATCCCAGTGCTTACATATTGCTGTGCGTATAGAATTAGCCATTGGGCTAAATTTAAATGAAAATACACATCTCTTTTTGTTATTTTTATTTTCCTGTTGCCCATTCCTACCAATCCCTCTTTTTCCTGCTAATAACTCATCTTGGGACAATTTCTCAACCTCTTTTATGTTCTCATCCAATAAATGTTCAGGATAGCCTCTCTGCAATAGCCGTTCTTTCAAATGCAGTGCTTGTTTTATATATCCTTCATCTTTGCTATTTATGCGCCTCAACCTGACAAATTGCCCATAAGGCACCGATTTTTTGACGGGATATGGATGGAAACTGTAGTGGTGTAGCAGAGAGTTGGTCGCCGTGGGCTTGCGATAGCCCTCTGTGACCAACTCTCCGCCACAAACCGCGACAGACACATCCAAAAATTCCAAACGTGGACCCCCGAAATTCATCGTGAATTTCATCGCCATACAATTCTCTTCATTGAGGTGCTGTACAAATTCCCTACACATGTTCTCTGTCCCGGACCAAATTATAAAAACATCGTCCACAAACCGTAGGAACAATTTAATGTACTGTAGGTAAGGATTACTGGTATTGAAAATACACTTATCTTCCAATCTAGCGAAGTACATATTCGCAAAAGTACAGGAGACAGGAGTCCCCATTGCAGTACCAATTTTTTGTCTATACCAGTCCATTCCAAACCTAAAGACATTGTTCTCTAGAATAAACAACAAAGCTTCCTGCACAAAGTCACAGTAAAGAGGGCTCTTTCCTGCTTGTTGTAAAACCTCAATCACTGCTGTAACCCCTTCAGTGTGTGGTATGCGTGTGTATAAACTCTCCACATCCAGGGACACTAGTTGATAACCCTCCTGCCAATGAAATTGCTTCAAAGAGAGGAGGAAATCATTAGTGTCCCTGATGTAGGCTGCGGCACTACTTAATATTGGTATTAATAACCAGTCAACATACTGGGACAGTGGTTCTGTCACTGAGCCAATCCCGGCCACAATAGGGCGACCCAGGGGATGGCTCAGTGACTTATGCACCTTGGGTATGAAATACCATGAGGGTTTCATAGGATGAGGAGGTATTCATTTCTCCAAGAACTTACTTGGGAGAAAACCCATGGCAACGTACTTGGATACCAACTGTTTTAACTCACTCTGAATGCATGCAACTGGATCTGGTTTTAATCTTTCATAGGTGAGCTGATCACTTAGGCTACTTTCACACTAGCGTTCGGGGCTCCGCTTGTGAGTTCCGTTTGAAGGCTCTCACAAGCGGCTCCGAACGGATCCGTACAGCCCCAATGCATTCTGAGTGAATGCGGATCCGCTCAGAATGCATCAGTTTAGCACCATTTGGCCTCCGCTCAGCAGGCGGACACCCGAATGCAGCTTGCAGCGTTTTCGTGTCCGCCTGGCCGTGCGGAGCCAAACGGATCCGTCCAGACTTACAATGCAAGTCAATGGGGACGGATCCGTTTGACGTTGACACAATATGGTGCAATTTCAAACGGATCCGTCCCCAATTAACTTTCAATGTAAAGTCAGGAGTCCCTATTAATATACCATCAGATCTGAGTTTTCTCCAATCCGATGGTATATTTTAACTTGAAGCGTCCCCATCACCATGGGAACGCCTCTATGTTAGAATATACCATCGGATTTGAGTTACATCGTGAAACTCAGATCCGACAGTATATTCTAAACACAGAAGCGTTCCCATGGTGATGGGGACGCTTCAAGTTAGAATATACTGAGAACTGTGAATATGACTGCCCCCTGCAGAGGCAGCAGGGGGCAGACCCCCCCCCCCCCCCCCCTCCTGTATTTAACTTATTGGTGGCCAGTGCGGGCCCCCCTCCCTCCCCAGTATTAATTGTAACCAGTGCGTCCCCCCTCCCTCTATATTCATCGGTGGCCAGTGCGGATTCCCAGTATTAAATATGACCAGTGCGGCCTCCCCCTCCCCCTGACACATAATAATCCCTGGTCATAAGGACCACGTTGCCCCCCTTGTCGGCTGGCTTCACAATAATATCATCATGTGATTTTAACCAATCAAGGGCTCTTTTCTCCCCATTTGTGATATTTTCATGTACCTGGGGGTAAACAATAGCCCTTATTTCTTGCAAAACATGCTGGTGAAAATTGTCAATAACACTGCCAGCCAGCATAGGGGGACAAAACGTGGATCCAACACCTCCTTTAAAATGCCCTGGATCCGTCTCGACCGGGTTATCAAAATCAGTCCCAGTCAGAAACTCCAGGCATGATAGTTCATTCTCATCAAACTGTGTATTAATGCTAAAGGCTAGTGGATCAGATTGCAATGGGATTTCCCCTTCTTTTTTCGGGACCACTGATTTGTTTTTATCATGGAACATTTTTTGTAAATACAACTTCCTGACGGCTTTATACAGATCAGCCTCAAACATAACAGGGTCAAACTGTTCAACAAGACTGTATCCCAGCCCTCTGTTGAGGACTGAGATACAGTCTGGAGACAGTTCATACCCCGTCAAATTAATAACCACATTATCAACAATAGTCAGGGGGCTAGCTCTACATGGAGGTACTAATGCCTCCATGAGACCTGTCTCCTCTGGCGTGAGGATTTTCTGCTGACGTTTCTTCCTACGACTCGTTCTGGTGCTTCTTTTTGCAAAAGGGTGCGGTGTCTGTCTCCTCCCTGAACTGGGTATGGGACAGTCTCTATCCCAGCAAACTGCAATGCTTTCACATTACCTCCATGTACCTTTCTCATGAACCATTGGTGAGTGCTGCGTATTTTTTCTTCATCTCAGTTTGCAAGATTTAATGACTTTATCTTTTGGATTGTGCACCACCTTGTTGGTTTTTGTTTGGAGGTATCGAGAGGCTTGTGCAGGCACGCACCAGTGTCAACACGCATCAACAGTGCCACCTGTGATTCTTTTGCTGTTGATTGCTTGTAGTATAAAGACACAAAGGTAAATCCAACTTTGTGACGCCAAATTTGCAACGGACGGCCTCCCCCTAGGGCCCTCTATATAACGCACGTCCCAGGTGTAGGAATTGCCGAGTGGTATAGCAATGGACACGTGTTAGACACTGTTCACATGGTGCAGTACTGCGTGTGGCCTTTGTTTTTGTGGCGCTGTGCTGGTGGGTTGTTGGGACCCAGGGCCATGGTTTGCATTGTCGGACAGCAGGGTTGCTGTTTGACTCCTGGGTCCTGCCGCCTACTAGGGAAGTTCCGCTTTGTCACCGCAGTGTGCTGCGCCTTTTTTGTCAGAGTAGGTCCCAACCTTGGCGCAGTGAGTGGGCTTATGCCTTTTGATCAAAATGTACACTAATGCCTCTTGTACAGCATGCAGTATAGGGGGCTGTACACCTTAATATTGAGCTGAGAAGCGAGGTCAAAGCATAGCATTGTGGATATGCGATCCAGTTCTGTTTTTCTCCCCTTGATAATTGCCGAGTGGTATGTTGCGGCCTAAAATGTCTCTTTATGTGTGTCATTGTGCTCCTACCTGGATACCGCTGGACCCCAGGCTTTGGCTCCGAAGTTCAATGGCAGCTTTACTTTGCATAAACATTCTCTAAAATGGTTTACAGGCATTGTCTTGGCTCCAGCAGGCTTTAGCATGAAACTGGCAGACAAACTCCACTCTGCTGTATCTGTTTCTCTCTGACTTTGCTGTACTGACAGGCTGGCTGTATAACTCGGCTTCTTCTGTATGCTGCACTTCACTTTGTAGTTTGACTCTAGGTTATGCCAAGGAACTTTCCTCCTGGCTCCTGAGGCTTCAAGCTTTGGCCTCCAGGGCCAGCAGAGCTTAAGGTGCTCTGGCTGGAGTGGGCATGTCCAGCAGAGACATGCCCCTGCACACCCTTCCCCTAGATGGGGGTCAGCTAGACTGGAACTAACTGGTCCCCACCCTTTCTGCAGGGAATAGGACTAGCCCACTCCCCTACAGAGGGGGGTTAGAATGGAATGGCAGGTTCCATTCTATCTAAATATAGCTCTGCTGTGTTTGCTGCCACCTGCTGGTGAACCAGGCACATTACATGTGAACATAAAAGTTGCATAACAAGATAGGAATGTACATTGTGGAGGACCTCTGAATAAATACACAGGATGGCATGAGGTTAGACCAATAAAGACAGTAGCACAGACAAGTAGTCCACTTTTTCTCCAATGAAACAATGCCCCCATACTCGCCACATGTTCATGCTCAGTAAACTTGCCTGCATTGTGCAGGAGAGTAGTGCCACCCTCTACAGGACAGCGCCAATGCTGAAGGTCCTCTCCGTGGAACATTCTACACTAGACTGTGATTTTTCTGCCCCTTTAGCATTCAGCAAGACTCTGTCTGATGTGATATTCTGTAAAATACCATTTGTTTAGTATAATAATATCTGGAACCCAATGTTAGCTATGGGAATTTTGACAAGACAATAGTAGGCACTACTGTATGTTCTCCAATGCTGAACCAACACTTAGACATGAGGGTCATTTATTATGACCCCTTACACCAGAAACTTTTTAAGCACTACTGCAACTAAATTTAGGTGCAAGTGGTGTTTCTACGCCGCCCTTGCCACTTTCTGAAAATTGGGTTTGGTGTGTGGGCAAGGCTGTTGGCCCTGGAAATTGACTACCATTTATGCCAGTTTACTGGGGTAAGTAACAACTGAAATGTACTCCGAAGTAGATTTCATACTAAGCATACAGACGTCCTGAGGATGCGCCTAATATATGATGAGTCCTGCACCTTGCATCATTCGTGGTGAAGTGGATATCAAAGACCGACCAACGCTTCTCAGAGCACTCCGCACCTACAACTTTATACCTGTTTCTTTGTGGAATACGGATTCATAGAAAGTATTTGGTATCTGTACTCTGGACCCTGGAAAAGTCGAGCATAGCTGATGAAACACAAAGGTGCAAATCACTCTGAGTAACACTGCTGCACCTTTGAGCTTTTAGCAAAGATTTAGCTCTCCTTTAATTAAAAAAGTTAAATGCTTTCACAAAACAGGGTCTAATATGTGAACTGTCAGTGTAATGTTGACAGGTAAAACACATTCCCATACAGAAGTGTAGTAGTGTTTTTTTTTACCAGTAATCAAAGCATTGGAAGTTCAAGTCAGCTAGTGGCACAGCTCAGTCAACAAAAAATGGCTCTTGCCCACACCCTACATCATCATATGTAAAGACCTTGAGTTGGACCCCAGTTATTGCAGCAGAGATGATGAATTTTTTTGGGCTTTTGCTGCGTATAACAGTATTGGAGTGCAGTATTGGCCATGACCCGCATACAATTTGAAGCAATTTTGAAATCTTTACATTATAATGATAATGCACAGTGTGCGCTCCAAAATTTTTAGGGGTACCTCAGAGTCTTTTCACATGGCACCTGAAAACCATTTTAGAAAAATCTGCCTTCCAAAAACCATTTGGTGCTCTTTCCCTTCTGAACCCTGTAGTGAGACCATACAACAGTTTACAACCACATATCAGGTGTTGCCTTATTCAGGAGAAAATGGACAACAAAGTGTGATGTGCATTTTCTCCTATTATTCCTTGTGAAAAATAAAACTTTGGGCCTAACACCTGTTGGGTCCAAGTGCTCACAACACCCCTTGAAAAATTCATTTGGGAAGGGGGGGGGAGGATATAGTTTCCAAAATGGGATCACTTCTTGGGGGTTTCCACTGTAGGGGTACCTCAGGGTCTCTTAAAATGCTACATGGCACTGGGGAGGTGGAGCCTGACTGCTTATGGAGGAAGACGCTTGAGGGCATAGATCCTCCATGACAGTCCCTACAAGTGACCTAAACACCCATCTTACAGCTTCAACATGGTGAAAACTGGCAAGGACAAGGGGGCTGAACCATCCAGCATCCAGTCACTGCACAAAAGCTCACCTTACATGCATAGATTCCTGCAGCAGAAGACCAATCACTCAGACAAAGCCTCCCAAGATGGCACCTGGAGAGCCTGCTGCAGATGTGGAAGCAGATGACTCTGACCACGGTAGTGTCACTGCTAGTGACCAGGGTGAGACAGATATTGCTACAGCTTCTAAAACTTTCTTCAAAGAAACTATTACTCAAGCCCTGCCCTTGCTTTTAGCCAAGCTGTCAGAGATTAAGACCGAGTTAAAACACATTGGAGTGCAGGTGGAAAGTCTGGAAAACACATGGTGCGCCATATTGGCGCACTCCACGGCCTTAGAATCAAGATTAGAGAGATGAGCGAATTGAAGCTGACGAAGTGGAATTCGATCCGAATTTCAGGAAAAATTCGGTTTGCACCGAAGTCGAATTTCCTCGCGCTTCATGGGAACGAATCACATTTTTTCCTAAAATGGCTGCTGCACATGTGAGGACATGGAGAAAGGAACTCTGGGAAGGCGGGATCACCCATAATGCCATGCATGCAGCCAGTCAGCAGTCAGCCCTGTAATGTCACACCCCTATAAATAGCGTTAGCCATCTTAGATTCTGCCATTTACCAGTATACTTAGTGCAGGGAGAAACGTCAGCAGGCGCTAGGGACAGTGTTGGAAATAATTTCATTGTGGTAAAAAAAAAGATTTACAAGTGCAGGGAAAGATTATTCAAGGTGTATGGAAAGGATAGGGAGGAATTATTCCACAGCATTTATGTTGAACAGGGTTCAGTAGGGGAGGTTATAGCCTGGGTAATAGGAACAATCCTATTACACCTTGCTGCACTGACTGGGGATCCAAATTGCTATTATACAGCTCTGTAATTCCAGCAAACCGTTCTTGTTATTGGGATGCAAGTGCTGTTTGAAACAGGCATTAACAGGGTTTATTACAAGGAAATATTTCTACGTCTTATTTGGCGTTGTGCGGTGCAGTTATATGTTCTAAAGCATTTTTTGGCTTAGCCGTTGTGTGGTGAAGTGCTAAAATGACAGCCCTTTTTGTCGTGTATTAGTGACAAAAGTAAAATATACACTGCCTGTCCCAAAAAAAAGTCGCCACCTGGATTTAAAGGGAACTTGTCACCTCCCAAAACCATCCCAAGCCGCCAGCAGTACCTGCATGTAGCCAGCAGTGTGTTTCTGATGATGCCTTTCTTCTTGAGGGCAGATGCAGCAAAAGTACTGAAAAACGTTGTTTTATTCCCTGCCCGGCGTGCTTCTCCCCACATGCTAAAAGTCAAGGGGGCAGCAGCCTCCTTGCTTCAAGTCACAGTAACCACGCCCCCTTCCCTGCCACTTCGCTGTGACTGACAGCCGGCTGTTCGGCAAAGGCAGCCAAACTCTCTGCATAAGCGCTGTCAGTCACAGCGAAGGGGCAGCGAAGGGTGTGCGGTTACCTTGACTTGAAACTAGGAGGCCGCTGCCTCCTTGACTTCAAGCATGTGTGCTTGAAGCGGGCAGGGCGGGGGATAAAACAACGCTTTTAGTACTTTTGCTGTATCTGGCTTGGGATGGTTTTGGGAGGTGACAGGTTCCCTTTAACTAAGCAAATAGTTATGAGCCTCCTATTGGATAATTACTGCATGGGGGATTATCTTTCAGCTGGCAACAAGTTATTTAACCCCAACTGGTGCAATGAGTTGCTTCTCATTTCTTAAACAACCATGTCGAAAGACACATCTCGTGGTCGTGGAAAAGATGTTAGTCTGTTTGAGGAGGGTCAAGTCATTGGCATGTTAGGAAAACATCTAAGGAGATTGCAGAAATACTAAAATTGGGTTAAGAACTGTCCAACGCATTATTGAAAAGTGGAAGGATAGTGGGGACCCATCGTATTCGAGGAAGAAATGTGGCGGGAAAAAATCCTGAATGATCGTGATCGGCGATCACTTAAACGTTTGGTGAAATCAAATCAAAGAAAAACAACAGTAGAACTCAGGGCTCTGTTTAATAGTGAAAGTAAGACCATTGCCACACGCACAATGTGAAGGGAACTCAAGGGATTGGGACTGAACAGCTGTGTAGCCGTAAGACAACCACTAATCAGTGAGGCAAACCAGAAAAAATGCTTCAATTTGCTAGGGAGCATAAAGATTGGACTCTGGAGCAATGGAAGAAGGTCATGTGGTCTGATGAGTCAAGATTTACCCTGTTCCAGAGTGATGGGCGCATCAGGGTAAGAAGAGAGGCAGATTAAGTGATGCGCCCATCATGCCTAGTGCCTACTGTACAAGCCTGTGGGGGCAGTGCTATGATCTGAGGTTGCTGCCGTTGGTCGGCTCTAGGTTCAGCAACAGTATGTGCTCCAAGAATGAGGTCAGCTCACTACCTGAACATACTGAATGACCAGGTTATTGCATCAATGGATTTTTTCTTCCCTGATGGCACTGGCATATTCCAAGATGATAATGCCAGGATTCATCGGGCTCAAATTGTGAAAGAGTGGTTCAGGGAGCATGAGACATCATTTTCACACATGGATTGGCCACCACAGTGTTCAGACATTAACCCCATTGAGAATGTTTGGGATGTGCTGGAGAAGGCTTTGCACAGAAGTCAGACTCTACCATCATCAATGCAAGATCTTGGTGAAAAATGAATGCAACACTGGATGGAAATGAATCTTGTGACATTGCTGAAGCTTATCGAAACAATGCCACAGCGAATGCGTGCTGTAATCAAAGCTAAAGGCGGTCCAACGAAATATTTTTGGTGGCGACTTTTTTTTGGGACGAGCAGTGTATTTGCCGTTCAGTGGTGCAGTTATCTGTTCTAAAGCCTTTTGTGGCGTGTATTAGTGGAAAAAGAAAAAATATATTTGCCGGTCAGTGGTGCAGTTACCGTATTTTTCGCCCTATAAGACGCTCTTTTTACCCCCCCAAAAGTGGGGGGAAAATAGCAGTGCGTCTTTTGGGGTGAATGCTGCATTTTGACGAATTTTCAATGATACACCCGCCGCAATGCGGTGTATCAGCTGCGAGGGAGGAGGGGCTGGGGGCCGGCATCTGCTTTTATAATGACAGCGGGGCCCGTGCAGTGACTGTATTCTACTACACGGGCCCCGCTCATTGTATATTATCGTATCTGTAAAAGTTAATTGTTATGTATATAATCGGGTAATCAGCGCCTATATACTTACAACTACAAGCGCTCGGTAGCAGAGAGGAGGGAGGAGGCAGGCCAGGAGGACTGGCGCTGGCAGCATGAGTCACTACGTCAAGCGCCTGCGCCGCCCACTTTGTGAATGAAGCAGGCGGCGTGGGCGCATGACGTAGTGACTCACGCTGCCAGCGCCTGTCCTCCCGGCCTGCCTCCTCCCTCCTCTCTGCTACCGAGCGCTTGTAGTTGTAAGTATACAGGCGCTGATTACCCGATTATATACATAACAATTAACTATTACAGATACGATAATATACAGTGAGCAGGGCCCGTGTAGTAGAATACAGTCACTGCACGGGCCCCGCTGTCATTATAAAAGCAGATGCGGCCCCCACCCCCTGTATTGAGGGTCATTCACACTACAGGGACACTGTTATGGAGGGGATCTGTGGATGACACATAGCATAAGATGCTATATATGTGTCATCCACAGATCCCCCCCATAACTGTCATACACAGATCCCCATAACAGTGCCATCCAGAGACCCCAATAAGAGCCACCCACAGATCCCCCATAACAGTGTCACCCACAGATCCCCCATAACAGTGTCACCCACAGATCCCCCATAACAGTGTCACCCACAGATCCCCCATAACAGTGCGTCACCCACAGATCCCCCATAACAGTGCGTCACCCACAGATCCCCCATAACAGTGCGTCACCCACAGATCCCCCATAACAGTGCGTCACCCATAGATCCCCCATAACAGTGCGTCACCCACAGATCCCCCATAACAGTGCGCCATCCACAGACCACAATTAGTTCAAAACCCACCAAAAGCACACCTTTTGGTTCAAAATATTTTTTTTCTTATTTTCCTCCTCAAAAACCTAGATGCGTCTTATGGGCCGGTGCGTCTTATAGGGCAAAAGATACGGTATGTTTTAAAGCCTTTTGTGGCATGTATTAGTGTAAAAAGAAAAAATATATTTTTCGTTCAGCGGTGCAGTTATCTGTTCTAAATCCTTTTGTGGCCTGTATTAGTGGAAAAATAAAAAATATATTTGGCGATCAGCGGTGCAGTTATTTGTTCTAAAGTCTTTTGTGGCATGTATTAGTGGATAAATAAATAAATATTTGACGTTCAGTGGTGCAGTTATATGTTCTAAAGCCTTTGTGGCGTGTATTAGTGGAGAAAGTAAAAATAGATTTGTTGATCAGCGGTGCAGTTATCTGTTCTTAAGCCTTTTGTGGTGTGTATTAGTGGAAAAAGAAAAAATATATTTGCCAATTAGCAGTGCACTTATCTGTTCTAAAGCCTTTTGTGACGTGTATTAGTGGGAAAAGAAAAAATATATTTGCCGTTCAGCGGTGCAGTTATGTGTTCTAAAGCCTTTTGTTGCATGTATTAGTGGCAAAATAAAAATATATTTGCCGGTCAGCGGTGCAGTTATATGTTCTAAAGCTTTTTGTGGCATGTATTATTGGCAAAATAAAAATATATTTGTCATTCAGCGGTGCAGTTATATGTTATAAAACCTTTTGTGACGTGTATTAGTGGAAAAAGAAAAATATATATTTGCCGTTCAGCGGTGCAGTTATATGTTCTAAAGCCCTTTTTGGCATGTATTAGTGACACAAAAAAGTATTTGCCGTTGTGTGGTGAAGTGAGAAAATTACAGCCCTTTTTGGTGTGTATTAGTGGTAAAAAAAAAGGGCTTATTAGCCGTTGTGTGCTGAAGTGAGAAAATTACAGATTTTTTTGCAGTGTTTTAATTTCCTTTTTTTTTATTTGATCTAACAGTATGTCAGACAGAGAAGTGCCAGACCCTGCACAGGGGAGTGGTAGAGGCCTAAATGTTTCTGGCGCAGACAGATATCGCAGCAGAGTAAGGGGTCGTGGCAGCAGGGGTCGCAGCAAGAGGCCTGAGCTCCCGGTGTCTTCTAGTGGTCGTGTCTTGACCAGCAACCCAGCAGTTCTTGAACGGTCGACTTGGTCATCCACTTCGTCCTAAGTGACATCAGACACCCCCAGCCAAGAGTCGGTGGGTTCCTCTGACACGACACTTAGTTGGCATGGTATCACGATGCGGTGTTCTGGGAAGCGGGGACGGCCGGGGCGCACTCGTGTCATCAGCATTCCCGGCGTCGCCCATGACAACCGCAATAGGGCTCAGAGCTGAGCTGATCACTCGGCGCTCGGCTGCATCAGCACTCAGGAGTCATGTGATGCTGGCCACGTCACATGACTCCACCAGCACTCTATTTAAACAGGCAATCTGCTGGCCACAGATTGACTGTTATTGAGGTCCTTCCTGCATGATACTCACCTGGTTTGTTTGTTCCTGCTTGGCTTACGATTTCCCGTCCGTCTCATCCTCTGGTCTTGGCGTGCTCTCCTGGTTTAACTTCGGCTTGTCCTGACGATTCTCTGCTTGCTCCTCCGATACCTTTTCTGCTCTCTTGGTTTTGACGCGGCTTGTTTGACCTGTCTGTTTATGTGTTGTTTGTCTTCCCTGCACTATCCTAGCTAAGGGTTTGTCGACCAGTTGTCCCTTGTCGGTAGGACTTGCGAGGCAAGTAGGCAGGGACAGGTGTGAGGGTGGAGTTCAGTGGTCACTACCCCACCCCCTGTGTGTGTGTGACACATGGCCCGGGAGCAGGCCCTGTGCCACCAACTATCCTCAACTTGCCTCTGTCATTTTCTGTTCCCTCAGCTAGAGAAGTATTATATGCCGTAGGCTCGGTTCCACTTTTCAGCGAGGATGAGCTACTAGAGGACAGTCTGCAGCTACTGCCCAGCCAAGATCTGGAGGAGACATCCGCCCGCTTACTCCGGTAGGCGGGCAAGTAGTGATGAGGAGAGTGGCGTGGGAGCTGGTGTTGTGAGTGGCCAGGCTCATGACCCAGAGACGGTTGAGGAGGACATCAGTGACGTGATAGTAGTCGATGATGATGATGTAGCTGATCGCACTTGGGAGCCGGGTGACGAAGGGGCTTCATCATCATCGGGAGAAGAGGGTGGCAACTTGCCCGTGAGCCAGCAAGTCACTAGCATGGCCGGGAGTCAGCAGGGTGGCAGCAGTGGGAGGTCAGGAGCCAAACGTGCCCGGGGTAGACCACCCGCTTCGCAGGAGCCTACCAGCCTGGGAAGTAGTGGTGCACGGGTTCATGGAGGCAGCGACGGTAGCAGTCAGTCAGTGCGTAGTGTTGGGGGTAAAATGTGTGGCAGTTTTTTGTTAAGCCGCCGGAGGAGGTGAACATGACCATACATACAATCTGTGGGCAGAAGGTGAAGCGTGGCCAGGGTGCCAATGTTGGCACCACGGCCCTGCGTCAACATATGCAGCATCACCATAAAGTGGCCTGGGAGAACCGTTGCTCCGATGTGGTGGTCCAGCCTTCTGTAGCAACCAATGCATTTCCCAGTGACACGCACCCGATTTCAGGCAGTCAAGGCTCCATCACCTCAGCCGAAGGGAGCTGTCTGTCCTTCCCATCATCTAACGGTCCTGATGCTCCTGCTCCTCCTCCTACTCCTCGTCAGTCATTCCATCAGCAATCGATCACCGAAGCAATTGCCAAAAGAAAACAGTATGAATGCACTCATCCAACGGCGCAGAAGCTAAATGTGCTCCTGGCCAAGTTGCTGGTGCTGCAGTCCCTCCCTTTCCAGGTGGTGGACTCTGCACCTTTCAGAGAACTAATGGCTTGTGCTGAGCCGAGGTGGAGAGTTCCAAGCCGTCATTTCTTTGCCAAAAAGGCAGTACCAGCCCTGCACACACACGTAGAACAGAAGGTGGGCCAGTCCTTGAGCCTGTTAGTGACTGCCAAAGTGCACGGCAACGCCGACGTGTGAATCTGTAACTATGGTCAGGGACAATACATGTCCTTTACAGCCCACTGGGTTAATGTGGTTCCTGCACAGCCACACCAGCAACTTGGCCAGGTGATGCCGCTTCTGCCATCACGTTGTCACGCCGTTGGTCCTGCAACAATGTCCGCCTCTGCCTCCTCATCCTCCACCGTGTCCTCAGCCTCCACTGCAGGGACAATGCACAGTGCCCATCCAGCATACCACATGTGCAGGGCACGGCGGTGTCACACTGTTCTGCACCTTTTTTGGCTGGGCAAACTGAGTCACACAGGGGAGGAACTGCTCCGTGTCCTTCATCAAGCAATCGAATCCTGGCTTTCTCCGCAACAGCTGAAAATTGGAACTATGGTGACCGACAAGGGAAGAACATGGTGTCGGCGCTTCGTCAAGGAGGGCTGAGCCATGCGCCCTGCATGCCACAAATGTTCAATTTGGTTGTCAAGCGGTTCCTGAAGTCTTCCACCCATCTGTAAGACATCCTAAAAATGTCCAAGAAAGTTTTCATGCACTTGAGCCACTCGTACACCGCAAAGCACACCCTCCTTGAGCTGCAGCGTCAGAATGGCATCCCCCAAAATAGGCTGATATGCGACGTTTCCACCCTCCATATGTTAGACTGACTATACGAACAGAGAAAGGCCATAAACGATTTCTTGATGATCCAAGCGGACAGAAGTACTCCCCTGTGTAACTTCGATGTCAGCCAGTGGCAGCTCATGCGTGACACCTGCCGTTTGCTCAGGCCCTTTGAGGATGCCACGTTATTTGTCAGTCGCCACGACTATGAGATGAAAAACATCATTCCACTGCTTCATGTCCTGGAACAGATGCTGGTAAATTTGGCTGGTCAGGGGACTGGAGACGTAGCTCCTAGATCTCTCGGCCACATGAGCCCTGTGGGGGCTGAACTGGAAGAGGAGGAGGACATTGGAGCACAAGCAATGTGTAGCGAAATGGGTGGTTTTTCTGCACAGGTGACAGGAGAGGAGCAGCAGGAGCAGCCAGAGGAGCTATAGGGCGATAAGGAAGACGAGCCAGAGGACCCAGACACACCATGGAAGTATGCAGTGGATATGGAGGCAGGGAGTCCCTCCGAGTCACTTGAACAAATGGCCCGATGCATGCTCACTTGCTTGCATAGTGACAGCCGAATTGTCAGCATGCGGGAGAGGTATGACTTCTGGCTATCCACCTTGTTGGACCCTCGCTACCGGTCCAAAATGGGGACCTTTTTTTTACACCCGCTGAGAGGCAGGACAAACTGAACTACTTTAGAGACATCCTATCTAGTCAGTTAGCCGCTGCCTATCTACACCATCGTCCATTCTCTTGCAGGTCTGACCGGGGGGGCCCTCTGCGCTCACGTTCCTCTTGTCATGGTCTTACCTTCTTGCTGTTCTCCTTCGTTTGACATGTGCTGGCGGCCATCTTGGTTTCTGGGTTTCTTGTAGCTTCCCACCCTGCGGCTCCTCCTTCCCACTGGGAGGAGCTGGATGCCCAGC
Organism: Bufo bufo; assembly: GCF_905171765.1. Classification (NCBI taxonomy): domain Eukaryota; kingdom Metazoa; phylum Chordata; class Amphibia; order Anura; family Bufonidae; genus Bufo; species Bufo bufo. The sequence continues at coordinate 292,657,426 of NC_053390.1, forward strand.
TCATATATATAGGAGGTCTGTGGCTTCAGTTCCTTGCTTGGTCCTCCTGTGTTCACATGCTTCTAGACTGCTGCTGCTTCTGGTTCCTGATCCTGGTTTCGTCCGACTACCCTGCTGGTTCCTGATCCTGGTTTCGTCCGACTACCCTGCTGGTTCCTGATCCTGGCTTCGTCTGACTACCCTGCTGGTTCCTGATCCTGGCTTCGTCTGACTACCCTTCTGGTTCCTGACCTCTGGCTTCGCAAAGACTCTGCTTCGGTTTCGCCATCCGTTTGGACTTTTGCTTTACAGCTTTATTTTCAATAAAGCCTTCTTATTTTCACTTATCCCTTGTTGTACGTCTGGTTCATGGTTCCGTGACATTAGGACCAAGCCATGAATTCTGACGGTACAGGGCCATCCTCGCTACCCGCGCTGGTTGCCAGACTCTTCGGAAGGTATTCGATGTCCCGGCTCGTGCTGCCTCTGCTGCGAAGCTCCTTATGTCCATCAGACAGGGTTCACGATCCGTAGCTGAATACGCCATTGAGTTTCGTACCCTGGCAGCAGAGGTGGGCTGGAATAATGAGGCTCTGGTCGCTGCTTTCTCTCATGGTCTCTCGGATGCCTTGAAGGATGAGGTTGCAGCTAAGGACCTACCAGTGGAGCTCGAGTCTCTTATTTCTTTCCTGATTTTGATTGACACCAGACTCAGGGAGAGACCTTCCTTTAAGGAGAGCCTGCGGAGGTTTTCTAACAGATTGGCGCCTACGTTTGCTGTCCCACCCGTGCCTCCCTCTCCTCCCACGCCTCCTGGGGATGACTTGTCTGGGGGTGAACCCATGCAGCTGGGGTTTGCTCGCCTGTCCGAGGGGGAGAGGGTACTCCGGAGACGCGAGGGCCGATGCATGTACTGTGGTCTCGGTGGGCATTTTCGGTTGGCATGTCCGAACCGTCCGGGAAACGCTCGCACCTGAGATCCTGTCGGGGGCAGATCTTGGGTGGAGTCTCCTCGTCCCCGGTTTCCCGTGTTGACAAGCCACTGATCACTGTTGTCCTCTCCTGGGTCGGGGGCTCGGTGACGACCCAGGCGTTGGTGGACTCTGGTGCTGGTGGTTTGTTCATTGATAATGTGTTCGCTGCCGCCAATTCAATTCCTCTGCAGGCTCGAGGTTCCCCACTGGCTCTTGAGGCGATAGACGGCAGACCCCTTCTGCCGCCACACGTGACTCATGAGACCCTTCCAGTGGGGATAGCCATTTGTGCCGTTCACAGAGAGTCGGTCTGCCTCCAGGTTATTTCGTCTCCACACTACTCGGTGGTCTTGGGGTACCCCTGGCTCCGGAAGCATAATCCGACTTTCGATTGGAGATCGGCCGAGATCCTCTCGTGGTCACCGCAGTGTGGGGCTAGTTGCATCCATGGGTCTGTCAAGTTGCTGTGTACTTCCTCGGACTCTCTGTTGCCTCCTGAATACGAGGAGTACCGGGATGTATTCGATAAGGTGCGCGCGGTTGCCCTACCTCCGCACCGCCCATACGATTGTGCCATAGAGTTACAATCTGGTGCCGTTCCTCCTCGTGGCAAAGTCTATCCACTGTCGGTAGCGGAGAATGAGGCCATGGAGGAGTACGTGAGGGAGGCGCTTTCACGCGGACACATTCGCAAATCCTGGTCCCCGGCAGGGGCTGGATTTTTCTTTGTGAAAAAGAGGGGCGGTGAGTTGAGGCCTTGCATCGATTACAGGGGTCTCAATCGCATCACGATCAAGAACGCTTACCCGATACCCTTGATTTCCGAGCTGTTCGATCGCCTTAAAGGGGCCACGGTCTTTACCAAACTCGACCTGAGGGCGGCATATAACCTGGTAAGGATCAAGGCGGGCGATGAGTGGAAGACCGCGTTTAACACCAGGACCGGTCATTATGAATCCTTGGTTATGCCCTTTGGGTTGTGCAATGCGCCCGCAGTCTTTCAGGAATTCATCAACGATGTTTTCCGTGACCTGTTGCAGCAGTGTGTGGTGGTCTATTTGGATGACATCTTGGTATATTCTGAATCCATGGAGGCCCACATTCTGGATGTCAGACGAGTGTTGCAACGGTTACGAGAGAACAAGTTGTTCGGTAAGCTTGAGAAATGCGAATTTCACCGATCCCAGGTAACCTTCTTAGGTTACATCATTTCCGCTGAGGGGTTCTCCATGGATCCTGAGAAGGTTTCGGCTGTCTTACAGTGGCCCCAGCCCAGTGGTCTTCGTTCCCTGCAGCGCTTTTTGGGCTTCGCCAATTATTATCGGAAGTTCATCAGGGACTTTTCCATGCTAGCCAAGCCTCTCACGGATCTGACCAGGAAGGGCAGTAATTCCCAGGTCTGGCCGCTCGAGGCCATCCGAGCTTTTGAGGCTCTAAAGTCCGCCTTTGTGTCGGCTCCGATTCTGTCGCATCCCAACCCTGGGTTGCCCTTTGTCCTCGAGGTGGACGCGTCTGAGACGGGAGTAGGCGCCCTTCTGTCTCAGCGTAGAACACCAGAGGGTCCTCTGCTTCCTTGTGGGTTTTACTCCCGGAAACTGTCTTCCGCGGAGTGCAACTATCAGATTGGTGACAGGGAGTTATTGGCCATCGTGCAGGCCCTTAAAGAATGGAGGCACTTGCTTGAGGGTTCGGTGGTTCCAGTCCTCATCCTGACGGACCACAAGAATCTGACCTACCTTTCTGAGGCCAAGAGATTGACACCACGTCAGGCCAGATGGGCTCTGTTCTTGTCACGTTTTAATTACGTGGTCTCCTACCTACCCGGTTCCAAGAACATCAGGGCGGATGCCTTATCACGGCAGTACTCCGAGCTGTCCAGGGAGGAGTCTATTCCGACTTCGGTCATACCTCCGAATCAGATCTTGGCCGCCATTCGCACCAGCCTGACCTCTCCCCTGGGTGAGCAGATTTTGGCGGCTCAATCTGGTGCTCCCTCTGGGAGACCCAACGGCAGATGTTTTGTGCCTGAGGAGTTGCGCACTCGGTTGTTGCGAACCTACCATAACTCCAAGACCGCGGGGCATCCTGGAAAGAATCAGCTGTCCTGGGCTGTTTCACGTCTGTTCTGGTGGCCTTCCCTACGTTCCGACATCGCCGCATATGTAGCGGCATGCTCCGTTTGTGCCCAGAGTAAGTCCCCTCGGCACCTTCCGTTGGGCCTTCTGCAACCCATAGCCACCGGGGAGCGCCCATGGTCACACCTAGGGGTGGATTTCATTGTGGACCTCCCTGCATCCCGAGGCCATACGGTCATTCTCATGATTGTGGATCGGTTTTCCAAAATGTGCCACTGTGTTCCTCTCAAGAAGTTACCCTCTGCACAAGAGTTGGCCACGATTTTTGCCAGGGAGGTCTTCCGGTTGCACGGTTTGCCCAAGGAGATTGTGTCGGATCGGGGGAGTCAGTTTGTGTCCAGGTTCTGGCGCGCCTTTTGCTCCCAGTTGGGGATTCATCTCTCCTTCTCCTCGGCCTACCACCCTCAGTCCAATGGGGCCGCAGAACGATCCAATCAGGCCTTGGAGCAATTCCTTCGTTGCTATGTCTCCGATCACCAAGACAATTGGGGTGACCTCCTGCCTTGGGCTGAGTTTGCCAGGAACACGGCGGTGAACTCTTCCTCTGGGACGTCTCCCTTCATGGCCAATTATGGGTTCTAACCTGCCGTGTTACCGGAGGTATTCTCTCCCCAGGATATTCCGGCTGTGGAGGATCACCTTTCCGTCCTACGTGCTTCTTGGGTACTGATCCAGAAGTCCCTTGAGGTCTCTGCGCAGCGCCAGAGACTCCAGGCTGATCGCAGACGAGCGCCTGCTCCTTCCTACCAGGTCGGAGACCGTGTATGGTTGTCCACCCGCAACCTCAACCTTCGAGTGCCCACTCCCAAGCTGGCGCCTCGCTTTGTTGGTCCCTTCCGAGTGCTTCGCAGGGTAAACCCGGTAGCCTATGCCCTTGCGCTTCCTCCTGGCATGGGGATCTCCAACGTGTTTCATGTCTCCCTGTTGAAGCCACTGGTGTGTAATCGTTTCACTTCCTCGGTTCCTCGGCCTCGTCCGGTCCAAGTGGGTAATCGTGAGGAGTATGAGGTGAGCAATATCCTGGACTCACGCCTGGTCCGCGGTCGGGTGCAGTTTTTGGTCCATTGGCGTGGTTATGGTCCAGAGGAGCGTTCCTGGGTTCCCTCCGCAGATGTCCATGCTCCTGCCTTGCTCCGAGCCTTCCACGCACGCTTCCCTCAGAAACCGTTCTTTACTCCGCGGAGGAGGGGCCCTTGAGGGGGAGGTACTGTCATGGTCTTACCTTCTTGCTGTTCTCCTTCGTTTGACATGTGCTGGCGGCCATCTTGGTTTCTGGGTTTCTTGTAGCTTCCCACCCTGCGGCTCCTCCTTCCCACTGGGAGGAGCTTGATGCCCAGCTCATATATATAGGAGGTCTGTGGCTTCAGTTCCTTGCTTGGTCCTCCTGTGTTCACATGCTTCTAGACTGCTGCTGCTTCTGGTTCCTGATCCTGGTTTCGTCCGACTACCCTGCTGGTTCCTGATCCTGGTTTCGTCCGACTACCCTGCTGGTTCCTGATCCTGGCTTCGTCTGACTACCCTGCTGGTTCCTGATCCTGGCTTCGTCTGACTACCCTTCTGGTTCCTGACCTCTGGCTTCGCAAAGACTCTGCTTCGGTTTCTCCATCCGTTTGGACTTTTGCTTTACAGCTTTATTTTCAATAAAGCCTTCTTATTTTCACTTATCCCTTGTTGTACTTCTGGTTCATGGTTCCGTGACACCTCTGCCATGGCTGCTGTGGCAGGGTGGGGGGTAGGAGCAGTTCCAGCTCCATCAGCAGCAACTTGAGTCTAGAATTCACTGATGAGCAGCTTTCTTCACCCACCTAGTGAAGAAACTACTCACCAGCAGCAGCAGCAGCAGCAGCAGCTAGACCTGGAGCAGGACCTAAACCAACATCTGGTGGCATACTTGGACAGCACCCTGCCACCCCACATTGAAGATCCGCTGTACTACTGGGCAGCCAAACTGGATTTGTGGCCGCAACTGGCCAAGTTTGCCCTGGAAAAGCTGTCCTGCTCGGCCAGTAGTGTGGCATCAAAGCGGGTGTTTAGTGCGGCAGGGGCCATAGTTACCCCAAGAAGAACTCGCCTGTACACCCAAAATGTGGAGAGACTGACCTTTGTCAAGATGAATCAAGCATGGATCAGCCAGGATTTCCACCCACCAATGCCTGATGCATCAGACTAGATTATCACACCAACACCTTGACAAAAGAGACAGGTTTTTTTTTCTGGCTACCTGCCTCAGCGACTATTCTGATGCTGCCACCTGCCTGATGCCACACATCCGATGCCAAGAGCTCCTTTTTTCATGCACCATCTTCAGCTGGTACTGGTATTGCCAACCACCTCCCCACTCTGTCACCAGGTCACTCTGTGGTCTCCTGATGCCGCTGCCACCTCCACACTATGTCACATTGCCACTCTGTGGTCTCTTGATGCTGCTGCCACCTCCACAAGATGTCATTTTGCCACTCTGTGGTCTCCTGATGCTGCTGCTGCCATATCCACACTCTGTCATTGTGCCACTCTGTGGCCTCCTGATGCTGCTGCCACCTCCACACTGTCTATGTGCCACTCTGTGGCCTCCTGATGATGCTGCTGCCACCCCCACACTTTGTCATGTTTTTGCTATCTCTCTGATGGGTTTGTTTTGTTTTTTCAGCCTAATGATGGCTTGCTTCACTGATAAAAGTTTGGATCTCATCTTAAAAGTTGACAGCAACAGATTCCAAATGCAAATAGCACACTTGAAATGAACTCTGGACCTTTTATCTACTCATTGCAATTGGGATAATGAGGGAATAAAACATACCTGGCCATGGAACAGCTGATAAGCCAGTTGTCCCATTACTTTTGGTTCCTTAACAAGTGGGAGGCACATATGCAAACTGTTGTAATTCCTACACCGTTCACCTGATTTGGATGTAAATACCCTCAAATTAAAGCTGACGGTCTGCAGTTAAAGCAGTGGCCGGACTGAGGGGGGGCGGAGCCCCCTTTAGGGGAGGCCCCCATGACGGGGGTTTGGTTTCAGTGAGCTGGGGGGGGAGTGGTCGGGGTAGGGGAGAGGGAGGGGGCTTTGGCAGGGAGAATAGGTTAGGATAGGTTAGGGGTGTGAGGGGGTGGAGTCGAGGGGTTTAAATAGGCAGGGAAGAAGAAGGCTAGGGGCCATTTTAGGTAGAGAGAAAAGCTGGTACATCACCTGAGAGATGGAGCGTCTGGAGGCCATGATCGGCGAGTTGTGGGCAGCGGCTGAGGTGAGAGGCCCAGCGTGGGTCCAGGAGCAGATCCAGCTGCTGCTGGGGGGGCCGAGTGAGGTGCCTGTCTTGCCTCACTCACTGGTATTACGGCCGTGGCGGGCCAGGCCGCCGGCGCGCCTTTCCCCATCAACTTCCCCCCCTAGGGCTCAGCGCCGTATTAGGAGCCCCTCTCGGGACCCTCCGCGTCGGGTGCCGCCGACACCAGCTTCTACTAGGCCCCGGCGTGGGAGGAATCCTCACTGCAAGCGGCGACGGCGTGGAAGCGGGACCGGGTACTGCGGGCGCCCCTGTAACTCCTGGCACAGGGGCGGCCCCTCGGCGTGGGAGGTCAGGCATTCAGCGCGGGGCTGCTGCATGTGGATCCGGTGGTAGCAGCAGGCCCCAGGTTGCAGACAGCTCGAGAGGCTCCGCCCCCAGGAGCAGTTATGATGACATCGTTAACCCCGGCGTCCCTGGTTTGCATAGAGCCAGGGGACAGGAGCCGACCGAGCCCAGGAGATGTGAGGAGGTCCGGACCGTGGAGGGATCCTGTTGCAACGCGCGTTCCTGCCCTGCCAGGAGGCAGGGTGAGGATGAAGGTTCCAGCGGCATGGTCTATCCGGGAGAGGACGTCCCTGGTCCCAGCGGGTCCAGGGGACAGAGAGACGGCGACAGCGTGACGCAGAGGAGGGATCTTCAGGAGTCAGGACTTGCGACTGATGGGGACACAGCGCCCAGGCAGCCAGGTGAGATTGCATGGGGTCCACTTGCGCAGGTAGTGCAGGGTGTGGGGGCTGGGGTGGGGGGTGTTTCCCAGTTAGAGTTGAGTAAGGGCCTGGGGCAATTGTTGGGGGGTCTGGCGGGGTTGGTTGCTAGTTGGGGGTTGAGTGGGGGTACACCGTTGCAGGCCTGGGGCGTGCAAGTTTTGGCTGCGAGCGGAGGGTCGTCGGTGGAGCCGCAGCGGGGGTTGCCGGGTGTGGGGGTGTCGGTACAGACGCAGGCGGGAACGGAGGGGGACGAGGATTCTGTGCGGGTTGATGATAAAGCAAAAGGGGAGGTTTATGTTTGCTTTGAGGGTCCGTTGGTGGCGCATTTGAAGTCGGAGGTGAGGGAGAGGATTTGGAAGGGGGAATATGTGGAGATATTTTCCTTGCTTCCTTTGGAACGCTTCAATCTGGATAGGGTGCGAAGGGAAGATGGTAAGCGGGAGGAGGAGGAGAAGCGCCGGTATAGGTTAATACCGAGGACGTTTGCAAACTGGTTGCAGGCATTCGCGATATTGACGAGTGTGATTGGGGAGAAGACTCCGGAGGCTTGTTCGGGGTTGTCTTGTTATTTGGACGCAATCGGGGAGGCGTATCGGGTGTATGGGGGAGTGGCGTGGTTGCGGTATGACGAACAGTTCCGGCAGAGGAAGGCGGTTCGCCCTGAGATGCGGTGGGACCATAAGGATATTGCTTTATGGCTGAAGGTTACGGCCCCAGTGCGTTCGGGGCAGCCCTTTCGTGGGGAAGGTAGTAGTGGGGGGTCGGGCAATACAGCGGTTGCCTCAGCGAGGGGACTGTGTTTTGCCTTCAATGAAGGCACCTGTAGGTTCGGGCCTAAATGTAAATTTAAGCACGAATGCTCAGGCTGTGGAGGGTTCCACGAGGGCAGCACGGTATTTTAAGGGAGGCAAGCAGAGAGGGGGGGATGGTTTTGGAAAAGGGTGTGACGCCGGTTCGGCTGGAAAGGATGCAACCGTACTTAGATAGGTACCCCAATAGGGAGGCGGCGGGTTTGTTGGTTTTGGGTTTTGCGGAAGGTTTTTGAATTCCGTTTGTTCCGGGTGAGGCGGTGTTGCTCAGGAAGAATTTGCGGTCTGCTAGGTAGCATCCAGAGGTGGTGGGGGAGAAGTTGGGGAAGGAGGTGATGCTGGGGCGGATGGCAGGTCCGTTTTTAGAGCCACCGGTTTACAATTTGCGGGTGTCACCGCTGGGGGTTGTACCTAAGAAAGAGGCGAATAAGTTTCGCTTGATCCATCACCTGTCGTTCCCGAGGGGCTCCTCGGTCAATGATGGTATTGACCCGGCGGTTTGTTCTGTAGTATATACATCATTTGACGCGGCGGTCGGTTGGGTGAGGCGTTTTGGGGCGGGAGCGTTGATGGCAAAGACGGATATTGAGGCGGCATTTCGGTTGTTGCCGGTTCATCCGGATTGTCAGCATTTGTTGGGATGTTTTTGGGATGGGGGGTTCTTTGTGGATCGGTGTTTACCCATGGGGTGTTCATTGTCGTGCGCTTACTTTGAAACTTTCAGCTCGTTTTTGGAGTGGGCAGTGGTGGACTCGTCGGGTTGTGAATCGCTGATTCATTACCTGGATGATTTTTTGTGTATAGGCCCCCCGGGGTCGCCGGTTTGCGCATTATTGTTGGCAACGTTGAGTTCGGTTTTTGAGAGGTTTGGGGTCCCACTGGCGGAGGGTAAGACAGTGGGGCCGGTGTCAGAATTGAGTTTCCTTGGCATAGTGATTGACTCGGTGAGGATGGAGTGTCGGTTGCCAGGCGATAAGCTGGTAGATCTGAAAGGCTTGGTGGCAAAGGCGATTCGGGCAAAAAAGTAGCAGTTGAGGGAGCTTCAGTCGCTGTTGGGGAAGCTTAATTTCGCTTGCCGGATAATGCCCATGGGGCGAGTGTTCTGTAGGCGGTTGGCGCAGGCAACTGGGCGGGTGGTGGCTCCGCATCATTATATTCGGTTGGGTAGGGAGCTGCGGGCGGACTTACAGGTTTGGAGTTCTTTTCTGGACCAGTACAACGGTCGCTCGCTGTTCATGGGGGAAGTTGTTGAGGCGTTTGATTTTGAATTATTCACGGATGCGGCGGGGGGTTCAGGTTTTGGGGCTTTTTGTGGAGGTCAATGGTGCGCTGGAGTGTGGCCAGCTGTTTGGGTGGAACGGGGCTGGGTGAAGAATCTGGCTTTGTTAGAGTTGTTCCCTATTGCGCTGGCGGTTGTGTTGTGGGGAGAGCGGTTCCGGGATAAAAAGGTTTGTTTTCACTGCGACAACATGGGGGTGGTTCAAGCGATAAATGGGCTGTCGGCATCGTCGCCATTGGTGGTGCGGCTGCTGCAGCGGTTAGTGTTAGAGTGCTTGTCACTTAATGCTTGGGTTGTAGCGGTGCATGTGCCGGGGGTTGACAATTGTATTGCTGACATTTCTCGTTCGCAGTGGAATCGTTTTCGGCAGTTGGCTCCGGAGGCGGAGGTGATTGTATTGGAGTGTCCGGGTTGCCTGTGGGAGCTGCTGGAGGAGCATTGATGGGGCTTATTCGGGCGTCATTAGCTCCGGGTACGTGGGATGCGTATATGAGGGCTTGGAGGGTGTGGGAGGACTGGTGTGCCGCTTTGGGAGGAGGGATTGAGGAGCCGGAGTTGGTTTTGCTAATGTTTTTGGGTCACGGTAGGGAGCAGGGTTGGTCGGTTAGCAAGATAAACAGTTACATGGCCGGGTTGGCTTTTGGTTTTAAGGCTCGGCGGATGGTGGATGTGACAAAGTCATTTTTAGTGGTGCAGGCATTAAAAGGTTGGAGGAGGATGGGTGCTGGGGTGGACGCCAGTCTCGTTTGGGTTGTTGCTTAAGTTGGGGGGGCAGTTGCGGACGGTTTGTCGGTCAGAGGGGGAAACGAGGTTGTTTCGGTTGGCTTTCTCGCTGGCCTTTTTTGGGGCTATGCGGGTGGGGGAGTTGGTTTGTCCGTCGGTGAGTCGGGTTGGGGGACTTTTGAGGAGGGATGTTGAGCTGTTTGATGATAGGGTAGAGTTTATTATTCGGCGGTCAAAGACGGATACGTTGGGTAAAGGGAAGAAGGTGGTGCTTTTCCGGGTGGAGGATTGTGACATGTGCCCGGTTCAATGTTTGCGGGATTATGGGTTAAGGGGGGGAGACGGGTCCCCATTGTTGGTTCATATGGATGGCACCTTTTTGTCTCGCTTTCAGTTTTCTGCTATTTTTTCGAGGTGTTTGAGCCGGGTGGGGGTGGATAAGGTGGGGTATTCTAGCCACTCCTTTAGAATCGGGGCAGCGACAGAAGCGGCTAGATGGGGTGTGGGTGAAGACGTTATTAAAAGGATTGGCTGTTGGGAATCGGCAAGGTTTAAATCTTATGTGCGTTTGGATCGCTTGTAAAGTGTGGAGGGTTGGTTGGTGTTAGGTTTATTGTGTTTGTGCAAAGCTGCGGTATTGTTCTTTTTGTTCTCTCGTTACAGATACAGCGCCCGCTCTGGTGTGGATTGTGGGGCATTCCTATGTCTTCTGGGGGGCCGTCCGGGCAGCGGTTCGGCCGGACGGTCAACAGCTAGGATTTGACAGGGAGTCTGCGGTGGTAAGGTGGATTGGGAGGCGGGGTATGGTTTGGAAAGGGGTGCTGCCTGAAGTTCATAGGTTCGTGAGGATGGATAGGGCACCGGAGGTGTTGGTGGTACATGCGGGGGGCAATGATTTGGCGGCGAAGCCTATCCGGGAGTTGATTAAGGAGATCAAGTGGGATTTCTTACGGTTGTGGTCGTTATTTCCGGATATGGTGACCATATGGTCGGATATTGTCCCCCGGCAGGTGTGGAGGGAGGCTAGGTCTGTGGATGCGGTGAATAAGGCGAGGATAAAGGTGAACAGGGCAGTTGGGCGTTTTATGGCTAGGAACGGGGCGGTGGTAGTCAGGCATAGGGATTTGGAGGCGGGAACAGGGGCTTTTTGGAGATCGGACGGAGTGCATTTGAATGCGGTGGGGTTGGATATGTGGAGTTTGGCGTTGCAGGAAGGCATTGAGGTGGCCCTGAGGTTGTGGAGGAACGCCCGGAGTTGAGGTGGTCAAGTCCGGTCGTTGGTGGCGGTGGGGGGGGGTCCTTGGAGTTGGGCACGGTGGAATCTGAGGCCAATGGAGGGGGCCCCACGGTGGGGGCTGGACTCCCAGGTGGACCGAGCGGTTGTGGTGAATCGAGGGGGGGTCATTCGATGGTGCCTTTGAGCTGGGCGGTACGGCTGGAGGCAAGAATGGCTCACCCTGGTTTGACAGCTCGATGTTTTGGGGCTTCAAGGACCTCCCCCCATTGGGGTTTTATACTGTATTATGTTATGTTATGGTTGTAAATGTTATTTAATAAACGGCTGCTGTGGCCATTACATTTCCAATTGGTTTTCCGAGTTTTATTGGGATTAGAGTTCTGGGGTGGAAAAGTGTAATGGTGGTTTAGAGGTGAGTAAGGTGGGTATGAAAGTAATGGTCGAGGCGAACATGGATAACCAATACCCTCGTCAAGCAGTGGCCGGACTGAGGGGGGGCGGAGCCCCCTTTAGGGGAGGCCCCCATGACGGGGGTTTGGTTTCAGTGAGCGGGGGGGGGGGGGGGGAGTGGTCGGGCTAGGGGAGAGGGAGGGGGCTTTGGCAGGGAGAATAGGTTAGGATAGGTTAGGGGTGTGAGGGGGTGGAGTCGAGTGGTTTAAATAGGCAGGGAAGAAGAAGGCTAGGGGCCATTTTAGGTAGAGAGAAAAGCTCCCTCCCACCCACCCTCCCCCTTTTTGTTGGGCAGTTTTGGAATGGAGGGGAGCGGGGTTGTGGTGCTGGGATTTATTGTGGGGAGTGGGTTTTTTGTCACGGCGGCTTGTGGCGGTGGGGGGGGGGGTCCTTGGAGTTGGGCACGGTGGAATCTGAGGACAATTGGGGGGGCCCCACGGTGGGGGCTGGACTCCCAGGTGGACCGAGCGGTTGTGGTGAATCGAGGGGGGGTCATTCGATGGTGCCTTTGAGCTGGGCGGTACGGCTGGAGGCAAGAATGGCTCACCCTGGTTTGACAGCTCGATGTTTTGGGGCTTCAAGGACCTCCCCCCATTGGGGTTTTATACTGTATTATGTTATGTTATGGTTGTAAATGTTATTTAATAAACGGCTGCTGTGGCCATTACATTTCCAATTGGTGGTCCGAGTTTTATTGGGATTAGCGTTCTGGGGTGGAAAAGTGTAATGGTGGTTTAGAGGTGAGTAAGGTGGGTATGAAAGTAATAGTCGAGGCGAACATGGATAACCAATACCCTCGTCAAGCACATCTAGTTCGTTTCATTTCAAATCCATTGTGGTGGTGTATAGAGCCAAAAATTTTACAATTGTGTGGATGTCCCAATATTTATGGACCTGACTGTAGGACTGGACTCCTGCATAATGGAAACCAGGACGGATCTGTTATGCTGCCCATAGACTTGTATTATGAAGGACCAAAACGGAATGCCTCTTAAAGGCTTCCGTTTTGACTTCCATCTTATGGATTCTGTTATTTTCCGTTATAACCATGTTATAACAGAAAACAAAAACAGAATCCAGAACGCTGATGTGAACCCGCCCTTATTGGCGTATTTAGGTCACAGATTTTGACGCAAAGGAGGGCGTGGCGTGGCAGGGAAGAGGGCCGGACGGCCAGTCTCATTCATCATTTTTCACATCAGTTTTGAGAGCAAGGGAGTTGGCATAGATTAAAGCATGTCGCATGGTCGGCAGCAGCAAACACCAGAGTTATGTAGTATACATCAGCAGCGCAGAGGTATTAAGAGCGGCATCTAAATTGGCGGTCTCGAAAAAGGTCCCCCTATGTTCCTGTGGAGCCCTGCCTAACTAAGGTGCAGCAGCCTCGTATCGTTCAGGAATACAGAGGCTGAAGCACACACCATCCGACTCCCCAAATCCTCGCTAGGGGGAGCTGGTGTACAGACAGGTTTTTGAACTCCCAGATGCTGTAGTCACATTTGACCACAGCATCTGAGGGTTTAAATGTGTGTGATCAACGTTTTCCTGGGTGCCTGCTGTTTAAATGCCCAACGTAAATTTACATGAGGCGGTCGGGAAGGGGTTAAACTGGAAATTTCTGGTGAAGGAAGCCAGTACACTTTTCTGACCAGTATTTGGGAGGCTGGGGTTGCTGCTACACAAAATTTTTTGTCAACAGATTAAGAAACTGACTAAAATAATACCAAAGACACCGCGCTCAACTCACCTCACACCAACCCCCTTTTCTACTATCCACAGCTACAAGACGCTCTTCGTCAGGATTCCCTAACGAAGAGCGATGTAATTCACTCGAAACGCATTGGATGGTATTGTGGGACTAGCGGCAATCCGTAGCTCTAAAGTGGTGACGTCACCCGCTCAGCTGTGAGTACGAGCGAAGGAATTTTTGGAAGTTCTGCCACCGGCCGGGGCAGACTCCAGGACGAACAGCTCACCATAGACATAGATCCCCTGCACAGAAAGCACTTTATACATCAGCGCCTACAACCGCGTGTATAACACGCCGAACCACCAGGACTTCCAGTACAGCAATCTCAGTGCCTAGATCAAGGTAGGCTTGAATGGTACAGGATAAATCACGGTGTCTTGTAGTTGTGGATAGTAGTAAAGGGGGTTGGTGTGAGGTGAGTTGAGCGCGGTGTCTTTGGTATTATTTTAGTATGTTCACATAGAATTTCAGCACCTTACGGGAGTGCGGTGACACTGCAGCTGTGACTAGTATATAGCGCCAGTGGTTTTCTTTACGTTAAGATTAAGAAACTGACAGGCTCCATGGATGGAAGGCTTATGAAAAGAAAGGGGGGCTATTTTGGTCACTAATTTAATCCCTAATGAACCTTGCCACAAGTGACTTGACGACTTATGACTTACGAGTACGGCATGCTGATCAGGCCGGCTCCAGACCCCTGCTGTTTCTGCCTGCATCGCTGCAAAAGCCGATGACCGCAGATTAACCCATTATATGCCGCGATCAACGCTGACGGCGTCATATGAGGATCGCAGAGGGAGGGGGCTTCCTCCTCCTCTTCATTGGCCTCCTGCACTGCAATGACAGGGAGCCAATGGCTGTCATGGCAATCCCAGGCCTCGCAAAGGCCTCTGGGTCTGCCATGTATGGAAGCCTGTGAGACACCGTTTCAATGTAGTACAATACAGCATGAAACAGGGATCAGACCCTGTACTGGGACAAAAATAAAAAGGGAAAATAGAAAATAAGTATTTTATAAAAATTAAAACTTTACAGTAAAAAATAGTACCCCTTTCCCGTCATTAAGCGATTTTTAATAAACAATTTAACAAAAATAGACATATCAGGTATCGTTGCGTCAGTAACAAGCGACTTTATAAAAATATCACATGACCTACCCCCTCTGGTGAACTCTGTAAAAAAATAAAAATAAAAACTGTGCCAAAACAGTTTTGCCTATGCTTGCACTGGTGTTGTGAATAAGAAACCTGGACTACCACGAACTGGAACCGTATCATTTTTTAGCAGTGAATACAGGTTCTGTTTGGGATCCCACAATGATCCAGTTAGAGTATGGAGGACTCGTGGTGAGCATACGAATACGACAGTCAGTCACCCATAGTAGCAATACAATATATATATATGGAACATACTGCAGCCACATGTTGCTCCTCATGGCAGGGCTTCCAACTATTTTTTTCAGCAAGATAATGTTCACCCACACACAGCAAGTGTTTCCCAGGAATGTCTGTGCCAGATTGCAACACTTTCTTCACCTGCTCAGTTGCCCAACCATATATCATCTTGTATCACAGGGTACTAGAGTCTTCTTTCAATTGTAATTTTCCCCAGTAAACTTATCCTTTCACTCTAATATTGTAATCACTTACATATATTATCATTGCATTCACACATATAAAGTTTCATTTCATTCCAACAACTCCTTCTTGGTGCGTTATTTTTTTTGTCAATGAATGTATATTAGTTTTATTCGGTGTGTGTTCTTGTCATGTTCTTTTTAATTTATTTACAGCTTTCCACAGAGCATTTTTCATCTCTTTGTTTCTTAGGCTGTAGATCATAGGATTTAGAAGGGGAACTACAACAGAATAAAACACTGAGACCACTTTATCAATTGGGGAAGAATTCTTAGCTTTTGGGCGTATATACATGAAAATGACTGTGCCAAAAAATATGCCAACAACTGCAATATGGGATGCACAAGTAGAAAATGCTTTTTGGCGACCAATGGAAGATGGTATTCTTAAGATGGCAGTAACTACTGAGATATAAGACATAAAAGTAAAGAAAAAGCAACCAAGAATTACTGTCCAAGCCACAGCAGAAAATATAATCTCGTTTAACCAGGTTTCAGTGCAGGACAATTGTAACAGAGGACTGAAATCACAGAAGAAGTGGTCCATTATATTTGGTCCACAGAAGACTAACCGTGACATCATAGCAGCTGGCAATGAAATGGATAACCAACCTGCAATCCAAGATGCTGCTGCAAGCTTCCCACAGGTGGACCTGCACATGAGATTGGTATATCTCAAAGGAAAGCAAATAGCCAAGAAACGATCATAAGCCATTATAGCTAATAAAAAATGTTGTGTGGCTCCAAGAGAGAAGAGAAAATAAAATTGGGAAATACACCCAATGGAGGAGATTGTTTTATTTCCGGTTCCTAAATCTTTAAGCATCCTGGGAACAGTGACAGTAGTATACCACATTTCTAAGAAAGAAAAGTTTCCAATGAAGAAGTACATGGGTTTGTGAAGTGATCTCTGAAATGTCACTAAGGTGATGACAAGAAGGTTGGACATCAGAGTCATGGAGTAGATAATTAGGAACAATATAAATAAAAATAGCTGAGTTTGCTTGCTAAGGGAGAAACCCAGGAGAATAAAATGTGTTACAGAGCTGTGGTTAGTACTCATTTTGTCCACCAGGCATTTTAATGCTAAAGTCCTGAAAGGGCATAAAAATATTAAATAAATAACTTCTGAGCTTGAACAAATTGTAAAATTTGTGAATTGATGCATGCCATAATACAGTGTTTTTTTGCATGAAAGATTGAATAAGATGCTAGATACAGGGTGGCCAACGAAAAAGTAGTCCGCCTCCAGCGATAGTATGACAAGATAAACGAGCAAGTGGATTTTTTATTTTTATTTTTAATTACCCACAAGTCACAAAAGATGATGAAAGTGGTCCCTGTTCACGTATATGCATCTTTGGGCTGATGGGCTGATACTGCTTGCAGCTCTTTAACAGTGATGTTGCAGAAGATAAAATGTCCTGCTTTTTCCAACAAGATGGGGCATGAACTGTTTATGGTCACCACATTCCCCAGACTTGTCCATATGCGATTTGTTATCTGTGGGGAAATTTAAAACAGAAAGCGTCCGCTAACAATCCACATCCCCTGGATGAACTAAGGAAAATATCACAAACACTATCCGCGCCATCACTGTTGAAGAGCTGCAAGCAGTATCACCCAACATAATTAGATGTGCCCAAAGATGCATAGATGTGAACGGGGACCACTTTCAGCATCTTTTGTGACTTGTGGGTAATTAAAAA
Organism: Bufo bufo; assembly: GCF_905171765.1. Lineage (NCBI taxonomy): Eukaryota > Metazoa > Chordata > Amphibia > Anura > Bufonidae > Bufo > Bufo bufo. Next base: position 292,674,098 of record NC_053390.1, read on the forward strand.
CAATACAATCTACTTGCTCGTTCATCTTGTCATACTATCACTAGAGACGGGCTACTTTTTCGTGGGCCACCCTGTATTTGTTACAAGACAACATTTTCCTCAAATGCTACATTTAGAGTTAAAGAGTTTTTTTGGAAGTTAAATATTGATGACCTAACTGATCGATGATCAGTGGGGAGCTCACTCCTAGTACTCTCTAACCTCCTCTGCTCTGAATGGCAGCTGTAGAATCCCACTAGGAGACCACTACAGTTATCACTTAAAGCAGAGGGGAGAGGCGGTAAAGCAGCTCAATGCAAAAAGCACTTTAAAGTGAAGCATCGTCTCCAGGGCACTTCCAGGAGCAGAACCTGGTAAAATAAAACATCATAACAACAATATTCATAATAAAGCTTCATGAAAGGTATGTTTGGCCTCCTCTCCCCAGCCCCTACCTAGTGCTGTCAACAGTTTTCCATGGTCAACACTGCCAACAGACTCCCTTTAAAGGGAATCCCATAATATCACAATACACTGAACCCTAAAAAACCCACATGCCTTATTGGAACTGTTACTTAGGATTAATTCCGATAGGAATCTTTGATACTTTATAGTTGTGTCACACGATTTGATTAACATTTGTGAAGTTTAAAGCTGACTATAAGGCCTCATGCACACGGACGTTTTTTTTGTGGTCCGCAAAAACGGTTTCCGTTGTTCCGTGATCCGTTTTTTTCATCCGTGGGTCTTCCTTGATTTTTGGAGGATCCACGGACATGAAAAGTGAAAAAAAAAAACTAAGTCAAGTTTGCATTGAAAATGATAGGAAAAACGGACACGGATCACGGATGCGGATGACTATCTTGTGTGCATCCGTGATTTTTCACGGACCCATTGACTTGAATGGGTCCGTGAACCGTTGTCCGTGAAAAAAATAGGACAGGTCATATTTTTTTCACGGACTGGAAAAACGGACCATGGACGCGGAAGCCAAACGGTGCTTTTTCCAATTTTTTTAAAGTCAATGGGTCCGCGAAAAAAAATGGAAAACAGAACAACGGCCGTGTGCATGAGGCCTAAGACGGATATATTTTCTATGGCCATTAAGATGCAATAAATATTTTTCCATACATAGGTAATGTGTGAACAATATAACAGTGATCTCTGCCGAGCCATTTATATAGTTAAAAGTGTGCATATCTCCTCATACATTCATAATAAATGAACACCTTTATAATTAACATAGTACAAGTTAGGGCAAAGCAGACCTAGTCAAAATGCCAACCCCACCTTTGTTAGATAATATAATACTGATAACCAAGAGAAATGTACTCTTCTACTGGATACATCATTCAGTACCCCAAAAACATATCTAGCAATATCAGCTTGTGAAACATATGCATCTAGAACAACTATACGATGGAAAACATGGAGCAAGTTTTAAAAAAAGTGGAAGCACTTAATCCCTACTGCTCACAAGCAAAGAAGGCTCAGTTAATGACACCTCAAACTCTTAATAACTTAATATTTGTAAGAGTGACTTAGGGACACCTTGGCTAGTTTAAAAATTATGTAAGCCTTCAATGATAATGTCATAATTCTTTCTGGACATGAAGGGAGACTGCAAGGGGACAATAAACATTTACATGTATTACATTTGTGCAAAAATTGTTCTTTATTTTAGTTTTCGCTTTTTAATGGAGAAAAAAAATGTAACTGAAAAGGATATTATTAAAAACAGTTATAGTTCAGCACAACTGCTCAGTAAAAAATGTTTATCACCTACATCTATTTGGAAAGTTTTCAGACCCTTTCACTTTTTTTCACATTCTGTTCTGTTGTGACCTTGTGCTAAATTAAATAAAAACAAAACAAGTTTTTCACATAACTTAATATGCACTTAATAGCCCAATGAGAAAATGAAAACAGAATTTTACAGTTTTTCCCCCCCAAATTTATTAAAAAGCAAAGACTAAAATTTTGCATGGGCATAAGTATTCAGACACTTTGATATGATACTTCATCTTTAAGATGTTTCTACAACTTAAGTGGAGTCCACCTGTGGTAAATTCATTTGATTGGACATGATTTGTAAAGACACAGCCCTGTGAATATAAGGTCTTACAGCTGACAATGCATATCAGGGCAAAAAACAAGCCCCGAGGAGCTCAGAGACAGGATTGTATGGAGGTACATATCTGGGGAGGGGTATAAAACATTTCTGCTTCACTTAAACTGTCCAAGAACACAGTGCCTGCAACATGGAGACCTCACTTGGAGTATTGTGCGCAGTACTGGAGGCCATATCTCCAGAAGGATATAGATACTCTAGAGAGAGTTCAGAGAAGAGCTACTAAACTAGTACATGGATTGCAGGATAAAACTTACCAGGAAAGGTTAAAGGACCTTAATATGTATAGCTTGGAAGAAAGAAGAGACAGAGGGGATATGATAGAAACTTTTAAATACATAAAGGGAATCAACTCGGTAAAGGAGGAGAGCATATTTAAAAGAAGAAAAACTACCACAAGAGGACACAGTTTTAAATTAGAGGGGCAAAGGTTTAAAAGTAATATAAGGAAGTATTACTTTACTGAGAGAGTAGTGGATGCATGGAATAGCCTTCCTGCAGAAGTGGTAGCTGCAAATACAGTGAAGGAGTTTAAGCATGCATGGGATAGGCATAAGGCTATCCTTCATATAAGATAGGGCCAGGGACTATTCATAGGATTCAGATATATTGGGCAGACTAGATGGGCCAAATGGTTCTTATCTGCCGACACATTCTATGTTTCCATGTTTCTATAACAAAATGTCAAAAAAGTGAAAGGGTCTGAAAACTTTCAAGGTGCATTGATGGTATATCACCTACACTCACCTAAAGAATTATTAGGAACACCATACTAATACAGTGTTGGACCCCCTTTTGCCTTCAGAACTGCCTTAATTCTACGTGGCATTGATTCAACAAGGTGCTGATAGCATTCTTTAGAAATGTTGGCCCATATTGATAGGATAGCATCTTGCAGTTGATGGAGATTTGAGGGATGCACATCCAGGGCACAAAGCTCCCGTTCCACCACATCCCAAAGATGCTCTATTGGGTTGAGATCTGGTGACTGTGGGGGCCATTTTAGTACAGTGAACTCATTGTCATGTTCAAGAAACCAATTTGAAATGTTTCGAGCTTTGTGACATGGTGCATTATCCTGCTGGAAGTAGCCATCAGAGGATGGGTACATGGTGGTCATGAAGGGATGGACATGGTCAGAAACAATGCTTAGGTAGCCTGTGGCATTTAAACGATGCCCAATTGGCACTAAGGGGCCTAAAGTGTGCCCAGAAAACATCCCCCACACCATTACACCACCACCACCAGCCTGCACAGTGGTAACAAGGCATGATGGATACATGTTCTCATTCTGTTTACGCCAAATTCGGACTCTACCATTTGAATGTCTCAACAGAAATCAAGACTCATCAGACCAGGCAACATTTTTCCAGTCTTCAACAGTCCAATTTTGGTGAGCTTGTGCAAATTGTAGCCTCTTTTTCCTATTTGTAGTGGAGATGAGTGGTACCCGGTGGGGTCTTCTGCTGTTGTAGCCCATCCGCCTCAAGGTTGTGCGTGTTGTGGCTTCACAAATGCTTTGCTGCATACCTCGGTTGTAACGAGTGGTTATTTCAGTCAACGTTGCTCTTCTATCAGCTTGAATCAGTCGGCCCATTCTCCTCTGACCTCTAGCATCCACAAGGCATTTTTGCCCACAGGACTGCCGCATACTGGATGTTTTTCCCTTTTCACACCATTCTTTGTAAACCCTAGAAATGGTTGTGCGTGAAAATCCCAGTAACTGAGCAGATTGTGAAATACTCAGACCGGCCCGTCTGGCACCAACAACCATGCCACGCTCAAAATTGCTTAAATCACCTTTCTTTCCCATTCTGACATTCAGTTTGGAGTTCAGGAGATTGTCTTGACCAGGACCACCCCCCTAAATGCATTGAAGCAACTGCCATGTGATTGGTTGACTAGATAATTGCATTAATGAGAAATAGAACAGGTGTTCCTAATAATTCTTTAGGTGAGTGTATGTACTGTATGTTGATATAATCGTGTATGAAATCTGCAGAACTGAAAGATCTGGCAAACTTGTAGTGATAAACCAAAAAGTTATATTGAAGTTGTAATTACTTGACCAGCTTTGTTATTTTCTATTAAAGTAGTTTCTAAAGTATTTTGGGAACCACAGAACTAACTGGACCAAGAAATTGCTAGTGAAGGTGGTGCTGGAGGTAACATAGTAACATAGTACATAAGGCCGAAAAAAGACATTTGTCCATCCAGTTCGGCCTGTCATCCTGCAAGTTGATCCAGAGGAAGGCAATAAAAAAACCTGTGAGGTAGAAGCCAATTTTCCCCACTTTAGGGGAATAAAAAATTCCTTCCCGACTCCAAACAGGCAATCAGAATAACTCCCTGGATCAACGACCCCTCTCTAGTAGCTATAGCCTGTAATATTATTACGCTCCAGAAACACATCCAGGCCCCTCTTGAATTCCTTTATTGTACTCACCATCACCACCTCCTCAGGCAGAGAGTTCCATAGTCTCACTGCTCTTACCGTAAAAAATCCTTTTCTATGTTTGTGTACAACCCTTCTTTCCTCCAGACGCAGAGGATGTCCCCTCGTCACAGTCACAGTCCTGGGGATAAATAGATGATGGGATAGATCTCTGTACTGACCCCTGATATATTTATACATATTAATTAGATCTCCCCTCAGTCGTCTTTTTTCTAAAGTGAATAACCTAATTTTGATAATCTTTCAGGGTACTGTAGTTGCCCCATTCCAGTTATTACTTTAGTTGCCCTCCTCTGGACTGGTGTTTAAACATGTCTTCCAGATAAAATATACGGGGTACAAAAGCATTAAATATATATGTGAGTGAAAGCAGGAATATAGAAGGATCTTTGAAAAAGCTCTAAACAGCCAGTCTCATTCATGATAAAACATGGAGTGTACTTTGAACAAAATTTGCAAAATGAATAATACAAGTAACTATAAGAAACTTTGTAATATACCTTATTAGAGGAAAGGGTCTCTTTCTCCACTACTTTTCCTCCCACTTCCTGAACTGGGTATCAACCTGCAATTCACAACTAAAAACTGTCTTGAGATGACTAGAGAGACAGACTGTTAACTAAATGGGGTAATGGAGGCCATGTAGAGAAACCATTGGGTTCCCTGATAATTGCAAAATTAAAAGTTTTTATTAGTATCTCTATGTATCCTGAATTTAACAAAAAACAGAATTGCCCAGGTCCCTCTCACCAATGTTTTTTTTGCTATTATGCCTGAATGATTCTATAATCCGGATTTATTTTGGGACTTCTATCTTAAAACAGCAATGCATATCAGAGCCAGGAAACATAGAATAATATTGGGTAAGAATTGTTGAGGTAAGAATATTGGGTAAGAATTGTTGAGAAACATTTTCTATAATCTACTTTGGGTGATAAGATGCACTAAATATCCCTCCATAAGTGGCTATTTTGTGTCCATCATAATAGTAATCTCTGTCAAGCTCTTTAAACAGTTGATGAGCGGCATAGACAAAATTTGTACACGCGATATTTCGCAAGTTTTTGCATAATAATCCAATAAATTTGCGAATGCTAGAATTCGTGATCTCCAGTCATTATTCTCGCAATTGCGCAAATCGGCACTAATGATGCACATATTTTTTGCGCAATACATGCAACTTTACATTTTATCAGGTCTGAGTAGATATTACTGATCGGTGCACTAAGTATTGTTGTGACATCACAGCACTATGTCTGTAGCTGCTAGGGAGGTTCTTATATAGTAAAGGGGTAGGAAACTTTCCTATTGGTTACTAGGGATGTTGCTAAGCTCTGACAAAGATATTGCAGCCTTCTCATTGGCCCACAAGCAAGAAGGGAGGTAACTGATGAAAAAAAAAACTAGAATATTCACGATTCCGAATATATAGCACTATATTCTACATCTTCGCAAATTCTCGAAGTGTCGATATTCGCAACAAAATTCACAATTAGAATATTCGCGATCAACACTCTTAGTAACGCCTCATACATGAATAATATCTGACCACTGTGGTGATGTATACAGTATAAGGGCTCACGCACATGAATGTATTATATTTCTCTTCCGTTTTTGCGCACTATATGCGGAACCATTCACTTCAATGGATCCGCAAAATACAGAAGGTATTCAGTGTGCATTCCGTTTCCGTATTTCCATTCCGCAGAAAAATAGAACCTGTCCTATTTATTGTCCGCAAATCACGTTCCGTGGCTCCATTCAAGTCAATGGCTCTGCAAAAAAAACGGAATGCATATGGAATGCAATCGTATGTCATCTGTTTTTGTGGAACCATCTGTTCTACATTTTATGCCCAGCCCACTTTTGCCATGTGCTTAGTATTTACGAATATTGGCTGAGCACATTTGCAGGAAAGTCCCTGAGGCCTAGATATGCTGCGGACCAAATCTTTCATGATGGATGTAGAGAGGTTTCATTTGTGTGATACAAGAAAGAGCCCAAATCTGGGACACCTGCAGTGAGGGCTACCATGATTGGGTAGCCAAGGAGCGTGCATGGGAGGAGGTTGCAAAAAGCACCGTGACCTAGGCAAGACCACCCATGCTGGGGGACACCCAGGTAGATTTAAACTAATTGCAAAGATGTACCTCCTCCTCGGTACTTGTTTTGACAGTTAACTCATAAAAATGCGTAATAGGTATGAAGTCTATGTTTTGTCTTCTACACTTTACACATTTTTGCGCTATGTTGAAGCATAGATGTAATTTCGCCAGTAAAGGCCCCAGTAATGCATGAGTTAGCAAAAACTACTGTGCCATACTAGTATTAGATAACAATAAATAATACAATTTTTATGGAAAGATGTACATTATACTTTTTTTTTTTTTTATGTGGTGTGTTAACAGTACACAAAGTCAAGACAAGATGGCAGTCCTGCCGTGACCAATATACAGGGAGTGCAGAATTATTAGGCAAATGAGTATTTTGACCACATCATCCTTTTTATGCATGTTGTCTTACTCCAAGCTGTATAGGCTCGAAAGCCTACTACCAATTAAGCATATTAGGTGATGTGCATCTCTGTAATGAGAAGGAGTGTGGTCTAATGACATCAACACCCTATATTAGGTGTGCATAATTATTAGGCAACTTCCTTTCCTTTGGCAAAATGGGTCAAAAGAAGGACTTGACAGGCTCAGAAAAGTCAAAAATAGTGAGATATCTTGCAGAGGGATGCAGCACTCTTAAAATTGCAAAGCTTCTGAAGCGTGATCATCGAACAATCAAGCGTTTCATTCAAAATAGTCAACAGGATCGCAAGAAGCGTGTGGAAAAACCAAGGCGCAAAATAACTGCCCATGAACTGAGAAAAGTCAAGCGTGCAGCTGCCAAGATGCCACTTGCCACCAGTTTGGCCATATTTCAGAGCTGCAAACTCACTGGAGTGCCCAAAAGCACAAGGTGTGCAATACTCAGAGACATGGCCAAGGTAAGAAAGGCTGAAAGACGACCACCACTGAACAAGACACACAAGCTGAAACGTCAAGACTGGGCCAAGAAATATCTCAAGACTGATTTTTCTAAGGTTTTATGGACTGATGAAATGAGAGTGAGTCTTGATGGGCCAGATGGATGGGCCCGTGGCTGGATTGGTAAAGGGCAGAGAGCTCCAGTCCGACTCAGACGCCAGCAAGGTGGAGGTGGAGTACTGGTTTGGGCTGGTATCATCAAAGATGAGCTTGTGGGGCCTTTTCGGGTTGAGGATGGAGTCAAGCTCAACTCCCAGTCATACTGCCAGTTTCTGGAAGACACCTTCTTCAAGCAGTGGTACAGGAAGAAGTCTGCATCCTTCAAGAAAAACATGATTTTCATGCAGGACAATGCTCCATCACACGCGTCCAAGTACTCCACAGCGTGGCTGGCAAGAAAGGGTATAAAAGAAGAAAATCTAATGACATGGCCTCCTTGTTCACCTGATCTGAACCCCATTGAGAACCTGTGGTCCATCATCAAATGTGAGATTTACAAGGAGGGAAAACAGTACACCTCTCTGAACAGTGTCTGGGAGGCTGTGGTTGCTGCTGCACGCAATGTTGATGGTGAACAGATCAAAACACTGACAGAATCCATGGATGGCAGGCTTTTGAGTGTCCTTGCAAAGAAAGGTGGCTATATTGGTCACTGATTTGTTTTTGTTTTGTTTTTGAATGTCAGAAATGTATATTTGTGAATGTTGAGATGTTATATTGGTTTCACTGGTAAAAATAAATAATTGAAATGGGTATATATTTGTTTTTTGTTAAGTTGCCTAATAATTATGCACAGTAATAGTCACCTGCACACACAGATATCCCCCTAAAATAGCTAAAACTAAAAACAAACTAAAAACTACTTCCAAAAATATTCAGCTTTGATATTAATGAGTTTTTTGGGTTCATTGAGAACATGGTTGTTGTTCAATAATAAAATTAATCCTCAAAAATACAACTTGCCTAATAATTCTGCACTCCCTGTATTTGGGGAGTTGGTATTGGCCAAGGGACATAGTGGGGATGGCGGCCTGAAAAAAAAAGCCCTATATGTGTATGCGCCAGCTGCAGTTTTTGTGGCCCATATTGGATTTAAGGCCGTAATTATATGCTACCTGGATTTGTTCTTCCACTGTTTCTTTATTAAGAGATAATGTGTGATGCTTCTAAAATATAATTTATTTAGAAATCCTGTTTCTTTCCATCTCGTTCCGTTCTCAGACCCCATTCACCATGTCCTGTGCTGGTGAGGAGGACTTCAGCACCCAGGAGCTGGCCACTCATCAACCACGCCAGGAGGAATCGTCTGCTGTGGAAGTAGGAGGAGCACCGGCTTCCAGTCCTGACCCACAGCTCAGGCAGTGTCAGCGGAGAAGGGGGGCTAGGCCCAATCCTTTATCTCGCTCAGATACTCGAGCTCTGCTTGATAGTCAGGTGCTCGAGTATTTGAGCGAGAGAAGGAAGGAAGGGAACGAGGAGCGGATGATGAGTGGCCTAGCTCCTCTTATCCAAGACTGGCCCCAAGAAAAAACCCAGCTATTTGTAAATGTAATGACTTCAGTGGCCACAATAATGGATTCCAATCCGGATACCATGGAGCTCATTCGTATTGTGGACAGCATGAAGCAGCGGGTTTATGCAAGGTCTTTAGAGCCTCAACCAGGACCAAGTATGGCCCCAACTCAGACAGGCCAAAACTAGTTTATCACAGCCCCTGGACCGGCAAACTGCTTGGCGCCTGCAATACCCAGGACAAACCTCATTTCCCCCCACAGTACCATGCACCTGGTGATGTGGGTGTGGATCCAGCTCATGAACATGAGTAGTAAGGGGGTATATGTTTTGTCAAACTGCAAAGTGACCGGTACCACGCCCCCTTTTATACAGATACCCCCGCCCCTTTTATATTGCTTGATATTAAATTTATAGTGCTTGATATTAATTTAATATAATAATAGCATTAAAAATCAAACGATGACAAATTGAATTCGTTTTAAAAAGCTTTATTAATTTTCCTTATTTACAACAGTCCCGTAGGGACAGACACGTTTGATTGTAATTACAGCATCGTATACATAAGCGTTTCATGCGTTTTGTTACAAATGAACGCACAATACAGTCATTTTTTCTAAAATCGTTATTGAACATTTTTAACACATTTTCAAAAGACATTCCTTTAGCGAGACATTGTAAGATATAGATACAGTAATGGGCGCAGACCGTACTAACAGCGTTTTGTATTTGTCTGTTTTGATACCTTATAGTCTTAGAATTTTTATATAAAAACTGCATAAAGTCGCCAGGAAATATTTCATTTACAGGTGATAAACAATAACTATCAAAAAAAATAGATACATCATTCGGGTATAATATAATTAAAATCCAATGCTTCCCCCGCTGATACGAATTATCCGTATTTACAATGTATGCCGCGGGCCTGTCGATGATTTTACCCCCCGGTAATAAATCGCACGGAAATACACCTTTAAATATGCGCCTGGCGTTAATATCAGCTTTAATAACACAGGCAATTTCATAATTATTCATGTTTATTGAAAATCATATAATACCTCCCGCAGATTATTTATTTCAATAATATTTTCATGAACTGAATATACAATCATGTTAATTGTGTTCGCAATCAGTTCGGCAAATCAAATTTCAGATCTCAGATTGCCAGTTTTTACTAGAGAGAAATGACCGCCGGGCTCCTGATCCGGCGATAAATCAAACGCGAACAAAGTGAAACCGTTCAAAAACTCGTGCTGATTCACGGATAAAGCGTTGTCGGCCTTGTGTTTCCCCGAAATATGTACTAGGGCCATATATTCACGAACAGCTGATTCGTCTTGGAAGTTAGGTTGAAAAGGTTTTGCCGATATCTGTTGACCATCCAAATATAAGGCTGCATAATTCACATTATAGTGGTTGAAGCACAAAGGATTTCTTTGGTAACTCCCGGAAAATGATTCGTTATCCACAAACGCTAGTATTACTGTTTTTGGTAGGGTTTCCGAGAAAAAGATTCTCGTGGTTAGATATGCGAGTACCGGAGGGTACGCTATACACTTTAAGCGACGCCCGATCGATCGAGTACCTTGCATTAGCTGTTAACAGAGCGCGACTGTGACCGATTCTTACAGCGGGCGATACTTTTTTGACAAACAGGGAAGCGTGCTGTATTTGGACTTTAAAATGGGGCGCCTCGGCCGACATAAGGCAGAAAGTGTCTTTGTTTCTGGTCAATTTTATCTTTAGATCTAAACCGTTCAGTACTAACTTTGGTTGATTAAATATATGGGCGTAAATGGGTCCCATTAATTCCACACTTCTAGAGCGTGCGGAATACTGTGCTCTCTTGCTGAAACCGACATTACGCCCGTCGAGAACCTGGTCATCATGATGTCCCGCTGTGTCTTCATAGAATAAACCGGCTGTAAATTGGGACGCTAAAGTTTGTGAATTATAATTTATTAGGGCCTATAAAGGTTGTCGCTTCTTGAAATCAACGTGTCGCCGAGCGTTATATCCAGTTGATTAAAAAGACTTGCTATAGGGTAGTTAATAAGTGCAACTTCGGGTATGGGTGTGTTCTCAGGACTAGCGATTCTGCAAACGACGTGTAACAATGTGTTATTAAGGTCGTAATAATATTCACCGCTGCCCGTGATACAGAATTCCAAAGGTGCATTGTCAGTGATTGCAGCGATTGGTTGCACCTCTACATAAAGCGATTTTTCAATGCTTGTTTGTGTAGGCGGTATTTGAAAGATGTCCAACTCTGATTTGGCGTACTCGGCGGATGAGTCATGCACGAAAGCCATAGCGTCTGACTAGAAGATGTCACTCGGTGAACGACTTCTTGTTTTCTGGCAGCGACGTCCCTTAGGTTGTGATACTTTATTCATAAAAGTTGGTAAGACAATGGCAGCGCGTTCACGTTTTCTTTTACACGTTTTTTTTACATATTTGTACGACACCAGAGCCCTCCTGACCTTGCGTCGACCTATTTATACGATCCATAAAGGCTGTCGACGCCGTAGTGACAACGCCTTTAGCGATGTTACGGGTGTCTGTTTTCACGGGCGGCTTTACAAGCTCCACGCCTTTCTTAAATAGGGGAACGACACGCCGGAACAGACCCCAAAATAACCCGGTGAGGCCAGAACCATGCATGAATTCTGTACCGTGAAATCCGTCCAAACCATGACTGGCTTGTATTGCTTGTATTAATGCGTATATGCGTCCGGGTCACCGTACACTCTCTGGGACAACATTTTAGTGCGTCGTCACAGCGGGCAGTCTAAAGTTTAATCGCACAATAATTTTTGTTAGCGTCACTGGTGCTGTAAAGATGTCGAACAGGATCCGGCGTAATTGGGATCTTTTAAAAGCATTAGTCAAAACAAATCTGAAGGCCCGAAAATCAATATATTTGATATCGGCTATTGGCGAGATCGCTCTCAATATCCTTAAAGGAAAGATCCCTCTTAAAGAGCGCCAAAAACATATATTGAAAAAATGGCGTAGGGCTATAAAGAAATTAAGCGATAAAAAGTACTCCATTAAAGGAAAGAAGCGCATTGTGAACCAGAGCGGCGGTTTTATAGGTGCTTTGCTCGGCTTTGCAATACCTTTAATCACTAGCCTGATAGCTAATACAGCCGGTGGTTCATAATGCAGTATGCCGAGAAAATGTTCCTGGTTTCCAAAAATGAATTGGATAGGCTTAAAAAACATCCGTAGATGCAATAGATATACGCGAAACCGCCATACGACAATTAGATGATGAGATTAGCAAAATACTACACAGAAATGACCTTTCAGATGATGAAAAAATTAAGAGATACACAGCAGTTTTACAGAGGTACTTAATGCTCAACAAACAGTCCGGTAAAGAAATGTCGACTCTAACCCTAATTACACAGCCGCAAACCGATCAACAACAATTGTCAAATGCCGCCTCAATCAGCACAGATACTAAAGAGATACTTGACAATATTAATACACGTTATAGAAAAAATGCGGAACTATTCTTAAGTAAACTGTACCGCTCAGGTAATAAGCTGTACTGGAACGCTATGGGTGAATTCATTTACAAAGAACAAACTGTACCCGGATCCAACATTATTGACCTGATTCGAACTGCTACCCAGAGTCACGGCTTGCCTAAGATTAACGCCCCGTCAACGGTTATCGGTAATACAAGAACAAGAGAACTTTTCAATAATTTGAAAAAGCGGTCGCTGAGTGAGCCCTTTGACGAGGCTCGAAGCCCTTTTACACCGCCGGTGTTATTAACATCGCCTACTGTGTCGACGCGTGGCTCATTACTACCTAAAAGGAGGCTCCCGCCTTTGTTGCAAGCGGCTTGGTTAACGTTGTAAATTTTCCTACTTTGGCGATTGTATATAAACTTTCTTTGTATTAAAAATCTTATAATGTTTTTATTTGTTTTACATACATTTTTACTTTGCATGTGTATAAAATTTCTTTGTGTATAATGTCGTATAATGTTTTATTTACTATACATAAACTGTTTTAAATAAAATGTTGTCTGTTTTTCTTTTTACAATAAATATAATATCTTGATTATTTAAAATTGTATAAACAGTTAGGTCACGTTGTTGAGTAGACGCTGCTTAAAAACGCTGCTAAAATGACGGCAAATGCCGAAATATTGAGAAAACAGTACTACACGCCAAAAGCTGTCGGCTCTTATGGGGGCGTGGAATGCTTATTCAGAGCAGTCCGGAAATTTGGAATAAGAAAAGACTCTGTAAAAAACTGGTTGAGCAACGATGATACTTACACATTGTACAAACCTGTTAAAAAATAATTTACAACAAACAAGGTTATGGTGTCTGATATAGATGATCAATGGCAGGCAGATCTTGTGTTGATGATGGATTTTTCTAAAGAAAATAATGGTGTAAAATACCTGCTGACGGTCGTTGATATTCTATCTAAATATGCTTGGGTGTCGGGCCTTTCAAATAAGTTTGGCGCTACAGTGTCTTCTGCTTTTGATCAGATATTTAAGTTAAGCGGACGAACCCCCAGAAAGCTCCAGACTGATCGGGGCCGTGAGTTTATAAACAAACCTATGAGAATTCCTGGAGGGGTTTCCGCTCTCAAGAATGAAAAAATGGGAGGTTGACGTGGGGGTTATGTCTAAAGATAAGTGGGAAGATATATTGGAAGGGGTCCCCAAAGTGTCCTTGAGCGAACAGGGCAAACTGTCCCAACGATTTATTATACATAGAGTATACAAAACACTGGTGTCTCTAAAAAAGGTTGGAGTAAGAATCGATGACAAGTGTCCAAAGTGTACGGAAGAGGGTGCGGATTTGTTACATATGCTGTAGTCTTGTCCAGTAATTGGTAATTATTGGGAGGATGTAAGAAATATGATTAATAGCAGAATGACATTGAGAATTCAAAAAGACCCTAAGGTGTGTATATTGGGATATGTGTCTGAGATTGGAGGGACTGAATCGGTCAGGGTAGCTGTGGAGAGGTTGCTTTATGTGGCCAGGAAGCTGGTGGCTATGAGGTGAATCCAGGGAAGTCCGCCTACACTGGATGAGTTTGAACGGAAGGTGCATGACATGATGATACTTGAAAAAGGGGTGTATGTGAAGAGAGGGTGTCCTCAAAAGTTTGATAAAATGTGGAGTGATTGGTTATCTCATACCCATGTGGTTATATAGGCTCGTGAAGGTCAAGACTAGTTGATAGGGAGGGGGGTGTTAGGGTAAGGTGGGGGGGGAGGGGTTTTGGGGGGGTTATGATATTTATAATTCTTTGTTTCAATATTTGTTTTAACATGTGTACACGTTATGTACAGATACTGGATAAAACTGTGTGTTGATATTTTTACGGTTACTGTTGTACTCTGACTCCACATGGTGGATAAAGAAAGAAAAAACAACGTATTGATTTTTGTAATACTCTGTATTTATTGATTCAATAAAAACGATTTGATTTAAAAAATAAACAAACCTATGAAGCGTCTTTGTGAAACCTTTAAAATACATCATTTTTTAACTACAAATGCTGTTAAGGCATCGTTGGTCGAACGTTTTAAATACTACGTTGAAAACTAAAATGTGGCGCTATCTTAGAGAACAAAACACGTACAGGTACATCGACAAGTTACAAGACCTGGTGTATAGTTATAACCGCACATACCACAGAACTATAAGGCCGCGCTGTCGATGTGACAAAAGAGAACTCTTTAGCCGTTTGGAAAAATATCTACGGTTATTACGCTACTATAAAAAAAGTTAAACCGATAATAAATATAGGTGATCACGTCAGAATTGTGCGCTATAAGGGGGCTTTCACAAAGGGGTATGAACAAACCTATATGGACGAGATATTTAAAATTTACGCTGTAAACACTAGGGGCCTCAGACCCCTTTATAAG
This sequence comes from Bufo bufo, assembly GCF_905171765.1. Taxonomy (NCBI): domain Eukaryota; kingdom Metazoa; phylum Chordata; class Amphibia; order Anura; family Bufonidae; genus Bufo; species Bufo bufo. The sequence continues at coordinate 292,689,127 of NC_053390.1, forward strand.
TTGAAAGACCTGTCCGACGAGTTCATTGAAGGCTCGTTCTACCCGGAGGAAGTCCAAAAAGTAACCCTCGACAAGCTACGGGTTTACAGGATAGAAAAAATACTGAAAAAGTAGAAAGTTCGGGGAAAAACGTTGTGTTTTGTAAAGTGGATAGGATACCCTGACAAGTTTAACTCTTGGGTGCCTGAAAAACAGTTGAGGAGTCTGTAAACTATGGAGGACGGATTGTTTTTTTATCACGGTACCCTGCAACGCATCCGCCAAACTTTATCCTGAAAACAGCATCGCCGATTACACCACTAAGTTAGCAAAAGCGGTCCATCTTCGCGGTCCTTACGAAGTGGCTTTAGTAGAGATTCAGTATCCACCTACGTGGGAAACCTTGGGCCCCGGAGATGGTGTATTCTACATCGCGCAACACGACGAGCCGATCAGCGAGCTTTTTGTTAAATCGTGTTAATAATCCAATATGCACGAGCTCATCAAAGACATTAATAGCAAACTTGAATCTATAAAAATACCTCCCGATCAACTGCGTCTAAGATACGACGATATTGACAGAACCGTTTATGTAATGAATTCACCATTTTACAAGTTCATGCCTTGTGTGAAGTTGGGGAATATTTTGGGGCTGCCAGGGTATTCGCAAGCTCCGTCGCTCAAGAATGTAGACACCGAGCATATCGCTCTCCGCTACAAAGGACCCGGCTTACCTGTTTTAGAACATCATGCTGGTGGTATAAAAGGGATTGCTCTAGTTTCATCAAAATCGAAAAAAAATTAATCCGGATATTAAAGCATCAACTTGTTGGCGATAGTTACGTACAACTTTTAAGAACTGTAGAGTAAGGCGGTAAAAATGGTGAGATAGTCACGCAAAAGTATCTCCGGCCGGACTATATACCTGTTTGTAAACATCATTTTGATACGGTTACAATATCGATACTCACGGATCAGGCTAAACCTGTTAAATTCAAATACGGTAAGACTATTGTGCGATTACACTTTAGACCGCGCGCTGTGACGACGCACTAAAATGTTGTCCCAGAGAGTGTACGGTGACCCGGACGAATATACGCATTATTACATAACGCAAGCCGGTCATGGTTTGGACGGATTTCACGGTACAGAATTCATGCATGGTTCTGGCCTGGCCGGGTTATTTCGGGGTCTGTTCCGGCGTGTTGTTCCCCTATTTAAGAAAGGCATGGAGCTTGTAAAGCCGCACATGAAAACAGCTGCCCGTAACATCGCTAAAGACGTTGTCACTACGGCGTCGACAGCCTTTATGGATCGTATAAATAGGTTGACGCAAGGCCAGGAGGGCTCTGGTGTCGTACAAATATGTAACAAATCGCGTAAAAGAAAACGTGAACGCGCTGCCATTGTCTTACCAACTTTTATGAATAAAGTATCACAACCTAAGAGACGTCGCCGCCAGAAAACAAGAAGTCGTTCACCGAGCGACATCTTCTAGTCAGACGCTATGGCTTTAGTGCATGACGCATCCGCCGAGTACGCCAAATCAGAGTTGGACATCTTTCAAATACTGCCTACACAAACAAGCATTGAAAAATCGCTTTGTGTAGAGGTGCAACCAATCGCCGCAATCACTGACAATGCACCTTTGGAATTCTACATCACAGGCAGCTGTGAATATTATTACGACCTTGAAGGATAACATTTAGACCCTAATTTCAATTTTCTAATAACATGATATTCCAGAATCAGTTACTGTTACTGACTTTCCTCATATTTAATAAGATTCAGCCCTTAACAACCAGTCTGCATAAAACTGCAATTTCACTATTCAGTTAAGATGGCCGCCACTGCCCTCACCCTGAGGCTTATCCCGCCTGCCCTCACTAGCCAGTAACAATAGCCCCCCAAAAGTGTCAGTAACCAGAGCTCTCCCCCCTAAAGGGTTAATCTCCTGCAGCACAAAGGGGTCCTCTTACCACATGTTGCTTTCATTTATACACTGAGCAGATGGCAGATCTCCCTTCCCTGGTCTGCGCTGCATCAACTCTGCATTCTCCAGCTCTGCTGAGGGAGGGAGGGTCTGCCAAGTGCAGTGACAGGGAGAAGTGCACACAGCCCAGGCACTGTTATCAGCTGCTGGGGAGGACCTGGCTTTAATCATTTACTTACAGTCCCTGGCTGTCAGTAATCTGACCTTGCACGCAGCCTGCTTCTGCGTGCTCCGTCCTTCAACAGATAGACAGACCATGCCTAGCAACCCTATTTTAAGCACAGGTAAAAGTAGGAAGTACAGGGAACTAAAATGTGGAATTAAGGGGTAATGGAATACACAGTGAAAAGTTGAAATAGGGCCACCAAGGTGATATTAATCACCACAATCCAATACTCCCAAAAAAAGAATACGACAGTTATACTTTAATAACACATTGTTACACGTCGTTTGCAGAATCGTTAGTCCTGATAACACACCCATAACAGAAGGATCCCGCGTTGCACTTATTAACTACCCTATAGCAAGTCTTTTTAATCAACTGGATATAACGCTCAACGACACGTTGATTTCAAGAAGCGACAACCTTTATACGTATAGAGCGTATATAGAGGCCCTAATAAATTATAATTCACAAACTTTAGCGTCCCAATTTACAGCCGGTTTATTCTATAAAGACACAGCGGGACATCATGATGACCGGGTTCTCGACGGGCGTAATGTCTGTTTCAGCAAGAGAGCACAGTATACCGCGCGTTCTAGAAGTGTGGAATTAATGGGACCCATTTATGCCCATATATTTAATCAACTGAAGTTAATACTGAATGGTTTAGATCTAAAGATAAAATTGACCAGAAACAAAGACACTTTCTGCCTTATGTCGGCCGAGGCGCCCCATTTTAAAGTCCAAATACAGCACGCTTCCCTGTTTGTCAAAAGAGTACAAGTATCGCCCGCTGTAAGAATCGGTCACAGTCGCGCTCTGTTAATAGCTAACGCAAAGTACTCGATCGATCGGGCGTCGCTTAAAGTGTATAGCGTACCCGCCGGTACTCGCATATCTAACCACGAGAATCTTTTTCTCGGAAACCTACCAAAAACAGTAATACTAGCGTTTGTGGATAACGAATCATTTTCCGGGAGTTACCAAAGAAATCCTTTGTGCTTCAACCACTATAATGTGAATTATGCAGCCTTATATTTGGATGGTCAACAGATACCGGCAAAACCTTTTCAACCTAACTTCCAAGACGAATCAGCTGTTCGTGAATATATGGCCCTAGTACATATTTCGGGGAAACACAAGGCCGACAACGCTTTATCCGTGGAGCGGCACGAGTTTTTGAACGGTTTCACTTTGTTCACGTTTGATTTATCGCCGGATCAGGAGCCCGGCGGTCATTTCTCTCTAGTAAAAACTGGCAATCTGAGAGCTGAAATTAGATTTGCCGAACCGATTGCGAACACAATTAACATGATTGAATATTCAGTTCATGAAAATATTATTGAAATAAATAATCTGCGGGAGGTATTATATGATTTTCAATAAACATGAATAATTATGAAATTGCCTGTGTTATTAAAGCTGATATTAACGCCAGGCGCATATTTAAAGGTGTATTTCCGTGCGATTTATTACCGGGAGTGAAATCATCGATAGGCCCGCGGCATACATTGTAAATACGGATAATTCGTATCAGCGGGGGAAGCATTGGATTTTAATTATATTATACCCGAATGATGTATCTATTTTTTTTTTATAGTTATGGTTTATCACCTGCAAATGAAATATTTCCTGGTGACTTTATGCAGTTCTTATATAACAATTCTAAGACTATAAGGTATCAAAACAGACAAATACAAGACGCCGTTAGTACGGTCTGCGGCCATTACTGTATCTATATCTTACAATGTCTCGCTAAAGGAATGTCTTTTGAAAATGTGTTAAAAATGTTCACTAACGATTTTAGAAAAAATTACCGTATTGTGCGTTCATTTGTAACAAAACGCATGAAACACTTATGTATACGATGCTGTAATTACAATCAAACGTGTCTGTCCCTACGGGACTGTTGTAAATAAGGAAAATTAATAAAGCTTTTTAAAACGAATTCAATTTGTCATCGTTTGATTTTTAATGCTATTATTATATTAATATCACACAATATAAATTTAATATCAAGCAATATAAATTTTAATATTAAGCATTATAAATTTTATATCAAGCAATATAAATTTAATATCAAGCACTATAAATTTAATATCAAGCAATATAAAAGGGGAGGGGGTATCTGTATAAAAGGGGGCATGGTACCTGTCACTTTGCAGTTTGACGAAACATATACCCCCTTACTACTAACATGGACCATTTACCCGAGAGCTTTTTGATTTCTTATTTATTTTAATTTATGTAATGGCTGAACATTAAGCCCAAATAATATTTTATTTTTAGTAAATATACTTTAGAAAATCTAATCTTGTGTTGACCTCTTTATTAAATATTGTCAACATCTTGATATATTACAATATTTTTATTGAAAAGTCAATGCTAACATGTGTAAATGCAAACACATAGTGATATTTTATTGGAAAACACATTATTTTCAAAATGTATTGTATGTAGTGAAAAATCTTTATTCAAACATAAATAGATAGGTGACATCTTCATCATTGTGTGAACATCCCAACCAGTAAGCTTCTACACCATCTTAACGTCTCATCCTGTAAAACCTTAGAGAAGACAAGGGCAGATAATGGAAAAATTTATTAAAACATTTAAAATTACACACATATAAACATTTATTAACAGAAATCCAAAATAAATATACTTTTTTTTTTTTAAAGAGGTATTAGAAGGTTTATGTAGTCAAAAAATTAGATACTTTGGCTGGTAACATACTGATCTACATTTTCATTGTACAAAAAGTATTTGGAAAATTTGGTCTAAGTGTTTTGACTACAATACACCCCAGCCTGCAAGCCCACGTCAAGGCTCCTCTTTGTTTTGCGAGTCCCTTACACTATCTACAATAAAAAAAAAATGCTACAATGACCAGAGTCCAGATCACATCATTGTCTGCCAATAACTACGTCTACCACGGTAATGCACCCTCAGGGCTGTTAATGTAATTGGCATAGAGGTCTCGAAATGCGTCCTGCAGATCCAGGCCGTCCATGAGGAGTCTGGTCCAATCCTGTGTATAAAGAAGAGGTACCAGACTCCTGTAAACCAGCATTTAAGGGAGCATCATGAATCCTGACGAAGTTGTGCAGGATCACCATGCTTTAATAACCAGGGTGGCTTTGTCCGACACCATCTGTAAGGGTGACATGAATACTCTCCACTTGTTGGTAAGTATTCCAAACGCACACTCTACATACCGACGGGCTCTAGTCAGCCGATAGTTAAATATACGTCGCCTGTCATCCATATTGCATCTGGGGAAGGGTTGCATGACATGTGGGGCCAAAGCAAAACCTATTACAAATGGAGCCGGTGGACCCGCAGAACCTGGCAGCATTCTGGGCTCTGGGAGGGCTAGTTGGTTGGCTTGAAGTCTCTCACTCAATCTAGAAGTACTGAAAATGCGCACATCTTCAGTGCTCCCATAGGCCCCGATACCAACAATTATAAACTTATATGTAGTGTCAGCTAAAGCCAACAGCACAATTGAAAAGTATTGCTTATAATTGTAGTACTGGGATCCTGAGTGAGGCGGCTTCTTAACACGAATGTGTTTTCCATCCAGTGCCCCCCAAGATGAAAGCCGTCAGCAATTCTGATCCAATCCTCTGCTTTGGGCTCGGGCATCACCGCATCCCAGAGTCGCTGCCAAATCACTTAACATGTTTGACGAACAATCCAAGAACTAGTTGAGACGACTCCCAGCAGGAACTCAATATGCAGAGATGCAAATGAATTACCAGTTGCTTTACCAGTCAATTAATATACAAAATAATATGAACACATTATTTAGATAAACATAGTAATAAATATACATACCTCAGCGTAATGATGAGCAGTTCTTCTGGAGAAATGCAGCACCTCATATTTGTGTCCTGGTAGGTGAGGCCAGAGCAAAGAGACACTAACAAAATGTCAAAACTGCTCACAGCCATATGACAAAACCCATGAAATTTCTCAGGATGCTGTTGCAAATCCATGTACAGCATGTGGAAGTGGCCCTTTCTGCTCCGCTGAGAGACAATTGGGTGAACCCACTGCCTCTTCCTCCTCGGTTCGTTGGTCAGCATAGTTGGCTGCTGTACATCGTGCCGAGAAAGCAGCCAGCACAGGAAAAACTCTTACTTGAAGTTGTCAGCCACGATACAACAGATAGCCAGTCAGAAATCAATGCCAGCAAAACACTGACTTCTAACAAAGCTCTCAATGCTGCAAAAAGCTGAATAAAATGGAGTATGGACAATCACAAGACCAACTTATATTGGGGGTGTGAAAAAGGGGAAGAGTCCAAAGTTTTGACTAGTTCCTGCTTTCGTTTACAATCCACATAAACGGATGACATACGGAAACAATACGGACATGTTTTGCGGAAAAACGAAACGGGAACGGAGTATATAAGGAAACAAAAAAACGGAACAACTGTTAAGCACAATGTTCGTGTCTATGAGGTGTAAGTGCTAGGAGGCGTGTATATCCCACCCAGATACCTCAGCTGGGTGAGATAACTGAAATACAGACTAGCTGCAGTCGTTTCAGCAAAGTGTAGTTTGCAGAGACAGTTTTGTCTAGATGTTGTTCTGGGCTATATTTCATGTGGACTGGGGGATAGGTTTGGTAGTGGGATCTGCACACCCTTCCACTACATGTATTGTCTTTTGACGGAGGTGATCGCAGGTGAGGCCTGCTGCTGTAATCAAGGAGGGATAAAACAACCCTCTGTGTATGACTTGGAGGAGGAAAGGCTGAGGAAGCCTGGGAGGCTCTGTGTGGTCTCAGCCAGGAGGGCTGAGGGGCCACAAGGCTTTATAAAGCCTGAAGTTTGGAGGGCCCAGCGATGCCTATGGAAAGAGGGTCACAAGGTCCGAGTCGGGAGGAATTCTGGACCATCTCCCCCCAACTGTGCTGGTGTGGTCACAGCCTGGAGGCTGCTGGACTGTATATGGCTGAGGAAGCCGGATCTAATCCCGTGTGTGAACGGCACTCTATAGGTGTGGTAGAAACAACACGTGTATTAGGTAGAGCCCAGACAGGCAGGTGTTTATTTTCAATGTTTATGTGTGTGATGGTGCTGAAGTGCCAAAATAAGGCACCTTTTGGACTTGAACCCCGTTGTCAGAGGAGAAGTCTGTGATTGTGACCCCCTTAGAGAGAGTGATTCCTTACACCACTTTAATAATAACTAATATTGCAATAGGCATTGATATTGTTATATGTCAGTGGACTTCATGGTAAAGTACAAAAAAATCTCAAAATAAGGCCTCATGCACACGACCGTTGTGTGCATCCGCAGCCGTTGTTCCGTTTTCCGTTTTTTTTTCGCGGACCCATTGACTTTCAATGGGTCCGTGGAAAAATCGGAAAATGCACTGTTTGGCTTCCGCATCCGTGATCCGTTTTTCCAGTCCGTGAAAAAAATAAGACCTGCCCTATTTTTTTCACGGACAACGGTTCACGGACCCATTCAAGTCAATGGGTCCGTGAAAAATCACGGATGCACACAAGATAGTCATCCGCATCCGTGATCCGTGTCCGTTTTTCCTATCATTTTCAATGCAAACTTGACTTTTTTTCACTTTTCATGTCCGTGGATCCTCCAAAAATCAAGGAAGACCCACGGAAGAAAAAACGGTCACAGATCACGGAACAACGGAAATCCGTTTTGCGGACCGCAAAAAAAAACGGTCGTGTGCATGAGGCCTAACTAATAGAAAATGTTCTGCTGATGAATTTCATAAGTAAGAGGCAATATTGCTGGGCTTTTGTTAATTATCTACAGATAAGAATGGGTTTTAGCTTTGGATCAAGTGATGACTCTGGAATCAAAACAATCAATACTAAAGCTGCTATAGATATTTATAACTAATTTAGTTTGAAATACACTTTGATGTTTATAGAAATTTGTCTAGCATAAGCCTTGAAAAGCTTTGAATTTGGAGATATGATTTGTTTTAGAGAGACTATACAAGTTCTCTTTTTTTCTACAGGTTAATAACTGATATTGTAATAGGCACTGATGTAATATGTCAGTGGACTTCATGCTACAGTACAAAAAAAATCTCAAAAAGACTAATAGAAAATGTTGTGCTGATAAATTTCATAAGTAATAGGCAATATTGCTGGGTTACTTTTACTTATCTATGGATAGGAATGGGTCTTAGCTTTAGATCAAGTGATGAGTCTGGAATCAAAGTAATCAATAGTAAACCTGCTATAGATATAAATAATTTAGTTTGCAATATTTACATGTCTGGAGAAATAGGACTCTAAAAACTTTGAATTTGGAGACATGATTTGTTTTAGAGAGACATATACAATTTCTCTTTTTCTTTTTTTCTCCAGGTTAATAGGTAATGGATCTTCTGAATGCACATTATACTATCATACAGACATAAATTATTGGAAAACTAAAAAATAAACAAAAAAACCCCCCCTAAAACATAGCTATTAAAGCGGGAAAATAAAAATAATAGCTAGATAAAGCTTTAATACCTGGCTTTCTCAGTTGCTACTGGAACAAGATGGCGGTGTACACAGTTTATATTCTTTCTCAGGGTCTGGGGAACCAATTATGACTAATTGATTCTATCCAGGGATAGTAAATTGAACAAAAATAAACTATCCAACAAGTCTTGTATAACATAGAGGGGTTAGAATGAACACACCAGAAATAGATGTATTTGCATTAACCTTTTTCATCATTTCAAGTCTTAAAAGATTATTTTTTTAAAGTTGGAGTTTGGTAGCAGGCATCAAGGTTTCTACAGTGCAATCAAATCCTACACAATTGGTCGGTTGATCATTGGCATGTTAACATGCACCAATGATCAAGAGAATGGATGCTTGTTTTTGATCATGGGCCCTTGTAAAAGAACAGGCAAAAAAAGACAATAGTTAGTCACATTGTATAATTAAAGGGAATCTGTCACCAGTTTTATAGTGTCCTAACTAAGCACAACATAAAATAGTGACAAATTCCCATAGCAAAATGCTGGGTCACTTTCTTTAAAGGAGTTTTCCGAGATTTTCTTACTGATGACTAGAGATGGCCTTGCGGTTTGCCCCGCGTTTGTTTTGTGGTGAACTTTGCGCGTTTGCGATCCGCCGGCGCCATATTCTTTTGCATTGCGCCGAACTTTGACCCATGACACATCCATCAGGTGGGACTGGACAGCCAATTGAGACGTTTCAGCGCATGGACACACCCCCACCCTATCAAAGAACCCGATCTGGCAGCCATTTTACATTCTGTGTTTTGCCAGTGTAGGGAGTGGTTGCTTTGTGGAGCAGGGACAGGCTGTTAGGGACACCAAACACTAGATAATAGGGTCACAAAAGTCCTTTTAAGGACTGGTATAGGTGTGCTATCGATAGGTGTGATATACTGAGGGGTGTGATATACTTATAATATACTTTCTAACATAGAAAGTATATTATAGTGAATTTGTATTATTAGTCTGTTAGTCTGCCCTGGAGGCTGGTTTTAAAGTCAGTATAAAACTGAGTCTGCTTTTACAGCGCCTACCAGTTGCCATTTGGCTCCAGTATATAGTGGGCTCAGCATGCATGTTGGTACTTGCATCCCTGGATCCGATGAAAGCTGTCACGGCACCGGACGGGGTTAAAAGCAGAGTGTGTCTGGCGTGCATGCTGTACCTGCGCTCCCTGGAATTTGTGTGGCTATCATGGCCCATAACAGGTAGGTACTAGTGTTAGGGACCACTCATAGAGGCGACCTTGACGTGGTGAGTGGCTTATTACGCTTTGGCCAAAATGTACACCAATGCCTCATTCAACATCCAGCATAGAGGCAGGGCAGAGTGCTGGTTGCAGAGTGCTATTGCATTTGTGTTTTTGCATTTGTATGTGTATTTCGCCATAGTGATGTGCACCTGCATACAGGGTTGTGCTGACTGAACCCCCCACATTTTTTCTTTGTAGTATATATTGGAGGCGTGGCGATCTCCATGCAGTCATGCACACCTGACCAGTTAGTCTGCCCTGGAGGCTGGTTTTAAAGTCAGTATACGGCCGGGTTCACACGAACGTGTGTGACCCGTGCCTGTGCAGCGGCCCGCAAATAGCGGGCCGTAATGCACGATCGCCGGCCGTAGGTCAGCCGCATCGGATCGCGGACCTATTCACTTTAATGGGTCTGCGATCCAGCCGTTCCGCTAAAAGATAGGACTTGTTCTATCTTTTAGCGGAACGGAAGTACGGGACGTAACCCCACGGAGGCACTCCGTAGTGCTTCCGAGGGGTCCCGTCCCGTGCGGCCGTTCCGCGATTCCGGATTAGCGGACCCATTGAAGTGAATGGGTCCGCATCCGTGATGCGGAATTCACACGGAACTGTGGCCGTGTATTGCGGCCCGCGATTTGCGGGCCGCAATACGGCCACAGATCACACACGTTCGTGTGAACTTAGCCTAAAACTGAGTCTGCTTTTACAGCGCCTACCAGTAGCCATTTGGCTCCAGGAGAAGTATATAGTGGGCTCAGCATGCATGTTGGTACTTGCATCCCTGGATCCGATGAAAGCTGTCACGGCACCGGACGGGGTTAAAAGCAGAGTGTGCCTGGCGTGCATGCTGTACCTGCGCTCCCTGGAATTTGTGTGGCTATCATGGCCCATAACAGGTAGGTACTAGTGTTAGGGACCTCTCATAGAGGCGACCTTGACGTGGTGAGTGGCTTATTACGCTTTGGCCAAAATGTACACCAATGCCTCATTCAACATCCAGCATAGAGGCAGGGCAGAGTGCTGGTTGCAGAGTGCTATTGCATTTGTGTTTTTGCGTTTGTATTTGCAATGAGTGTGATATACCTTTTGCCCCACAAAATACTGATTGAGGGCTGTGATATACCTGTTGCCCCAAATAAACAGGGTGGTGTGATATAACTGTTGTGGCAAAAAAAATAATTGAGGGGTGTGATATGCCTGTTTCCACAAAATACTGATTAGGGGTTTGATATACCTGTTTCCACAAAATACTGATTGAGGGCTGCGATATACCTGCTTCCACAAAATTCCACAAAAGGCACAGGGTCATTTTGAAAATGAGACGCAGAGGAAGAGGCTCAGGGGTGGTAGGGCAGGTGCACCAGGCAGGAGCCTAAGTTGGTAAGTTAGAGAAGGCGCGTGGGATTACTTCAAAGGGCGCACCAGAGTTGGTTGAGTGGCTTACTCACCCTTCCGCTTCTGCACCCTCCTCATCCTCTGTATCTGCCCCCGTCTCACTCTCTGCTGTATGCACCCCCAAATACACCACCACCACCACCATAGCCCCTCCACTCGAGTCAGAGGAATTATTTTTCCATCCATTCCCAGACCTTGCCATTGCGCAGCCATTCTTGACATCGGATGAGGAAGAGGTAGCAACGGCCACCACCTAGCGGTCTGATGACAGTACCCAGATCATCCCAAGGAGGGAGGTCCCCGCTGTTGCTGCCTACTCCGAGACCTCAAATGTTAGTGGTGGTGAAGGTGACGATGATGACGTGTCGATGGATGTCACGTGGATGCCCACAAGAGAGGAAGAGGAGGGGAGTTCAGAGGGAGAGACTGAGTAGCAGAGAGGGAGGAGAAGGAGGAGAAGCAGGCAGAGCTCACAGGGCATAGGAGGCAAAAAGCAGACTGCAAATGTATCTGGAGCGAGCCATCCACAATTCACGGTCACTTCTGGTGCTCTCAAGATATCGGCACATGGCTCCACAGTGTGGGCTTTTTTTAATGTGTCAGCTGCTGACAATAGTATTGCCATCTGCAGCCTGTGCTGTCAACGCATAAGTAGCGGTAAGCCCAACACTAACCTAGGGACAACCGCCTTAAGAAGGCACCTGGCCTCCCATCACCAAGCCCAGTGGGAGCGACGCCGTCAGAAGCCACAAAGTCACACTCCCGGCGCTCCACGTCCTGCCTCTTCTACTTCTCCTCCCATTTCTCCTCCACTCCACCTTCCACCATGCCGTCGTTGCGTTCATCTGGCAGAAGGCAGGCTTCCTTGGCCCAAATGTTCGAGCGTAAAAAGTTGATGACACCGGATAACCCTCTTGCCCAACAGCTTACCGCTGGCTTGTCAGAACTGCTAGCCCACCAACTACTGCCATATAAACTGGTGGACTCGGAGGCCTTTAGAAAATTTGTGGCCATTGGCACACTGCAATGGAAGGTCGCCGGAAGGAAATATTTCTCCCAGAAGGGCATCCCAGAACTATATGGCCACGTTCAGCGGCAATTGAATATATCTCTGGCACACAGTGTCGGTGCCAAGATACATCTGACCACATGGTCTAGCAAACACAGGCAGGGAAGGTACATAACTTTTACTGCCCACTGGGTGAACCCTCTTACGGCCGTCAGGCACATACCCGTGGCTCCCGTGTGGATTTGATGTTACCGCCCTTGATTGCATGCAGGCCTGCCTCTTCTCCTCCTCCACCTCCTCCAAGGCTGACTCCTCCTTTTCCACTGCTACAGCCTCTTAGCCTCTTCCGCTGCGCCCCACAAACTCCCCAGAACCTATTCGACATCCCAGGTGAGACATTGACATGCTGTGCTGTGGCTGTTGTGCCTGGAAGCCAAGAGCCACAACGGTGGTGTGCGACAACGGTGCCAATCTGCTGAGCGCGCTGAAATAGCGCAATATGACACACATGCCGTGCATGGCACACATCCTGAACTTAGTCATGCAGGGATTCGTTGCCAAATACCCCAGGTCCACAACGTCGGATTTGTGACAGCCTGATGCGCTGGAACTCCACCTTGTATATGCTTGATAGGCTGCCCCAGCAGCAACGTGCCGTTAATGACTACCTGTACGAACTCTGCAGCAGGACAGAGTCTGGGAAGCTTGGTTTCTTTTCACTGCGCCAGTGGCTGCTCATGCGCAACGCATGCAGACTTCTGCGACCATTTAATGAGATCACCTAACTGGTCAGTCTCAGCCAGGGCGCCATCAGTGACATCATACCTTACGCCTTCTTTCTGGAGCATGCATTGCGTCGTGTCATTGATCAAGTGTAAAGGTCGCGTACACACACACGGGGGAGAAAAGTGACCACTGCCCTCCACCCTCACCCCTGGCCCTGCCTACTTGCCAAGTCCAAATGACAGGGGACAACTGGACGGCAATCCCTAGCTTGGAATAAGTGCTGGGAGGACAGACCAGACAAACATCAGAACATGAACGGACCGAGTCAATACCAGGAGAGCAACAAAGTACAAATAGAGCAAGCAGAGAATAGTCAGGAGAAGCCGGGGTCATAAATACCAGGAGAGTCGAGAAGTACCAAAGGAGTCAGCAGAGGATCGTCAGGAGGAAGCTGGGGTCAGAATTCCAGGAGAGCAGCAAAGTACACAAGGAGTAGGCAGAGGATCGTCAGGAAATACCAGAAGGTAAGTACGCTAGGTAATGCAAATTCACAGCAGGAACCTAAATAAAAGGCAACCTGTGGCCAGCAGACTGCCTGTTTAAATACTGCGCAACAGGGGTCATGTGACGTGGCCAGCATCATATGACTCAGGGCGACACCGAGTGCCCAGCTTGGTGCTCAGGTTTCATCTGGTTGCTGGGGGGACCGAGGACACCAGCCGGGTCCGTCCCGCCCCCCATTACCTAGGAGACGAGGATGCTGCATGCGTCCTCGCTCCTGTACAGAGGCGGGGCCCGTCTGCGCTGCAGAGCGCATCACCGGCGCCCCGTGACATCAAGCCGTCAAGGAGCAGGAGCTGAAAGATGAGGAAGTCGCAATACTGAAAGAATTCCCAGGGGGGGCTACTCCATCTGAGACAAGTTAGCAGGAGTGTGAAGAGAAGTCAGAGGAGGATGGTGGCTGGGGAGAGGAGGAGGAGGAGGAGCAAGAAGAGCAGGCTTTGAGGGGAGAGGAGACTGAGGACGACATTCTCCTGGGCGATGAGCAGGAGCCAGGGTGCTCTACCGCTTCCAATTTAGTGCAAATGGGGGCCTTCATGCTCCAGTGTTTCAAGAGGGACCCCCGTATAAAACGCATAAAGGGCAAGGACCAGTACTGGGTGGCAACGTACTTAGACCCCCGGTACAAACACAAAATGGAGGACATGTTACCAGCATTACAGACGGCTGTCAGAATGCAGCATTTCCAGGCCTTGCTGCGAGAGATGCTGCATTCTGCTGTTGCGGGTGCTGGCAGAGGGATTTACACCCACAGCGAAACAGGTGTGGGTACCAATCCTACCATGCCTGCAAGAAAAGGGCGGTTTGAAGATGTGTTGGTCACTTAGGATATGAGATTATTCTTGCAGCCAACCCATCGACAGCTGCCCTCCAGATCCAGCCTCAGGGAACGCCTAGACCGTCAAGTGTCCGACTACATCGGGTTAACGGCCGATGTGGACGCTCTGAGAAGTGAGGAACACCTGGACTACTGGGTGTGCAGGCTTGATCTGTGGCCAGAGCTGGCACAATTTGCCATGAAACTCTTGGCTTGCCCCTCGTCGAGTGTCCTGTTCGAAAGGACGTCCAGCGCAGCAGGGGGGGCATCGTGACCAATAAGCGCACTCGCCTAGCTCACGACACTGTGGACTACCTCACATTTCTAAAAATGAGTGAGGCATGGATCTCGGAGGAATTTAACACCTGTGACGACCACGTGTAATTGAATTTCCTCATGCCAGCCCACACATATCCGCCCCCACCCAGAACAAAGAATGGTCCTTGTCTTATGTATATACAGCGGCATAAAAGTGACCGCCTAATGTACCACCAGACACATAATCACTAGTTCTTTTCTGTCAGGTGAATGCCTAATTTTTGGGGCCTGTACTGGCCTACAGTAAAATTGTTATCCACTGACCATTTAATATACGTCCAGCCACATAATCACTTGTTCTTTTCTGTCCAGTAAATGCAAAATTTTAGGGCCTGTACTCCACTGGCCTACAGTAGAATTGTTATCCACTGACCGCCTAACATACCTCCAGCCACATAATCACTTGTTCTTTTCTGTCCAGTAAATGCATAATGTTTTGGGCCTGTACTCCACTGGCCTACAGTAAAATTGTTATCCACTGACCGCCTAACATACTTCCAGCCACATAATCACTTGTTCTTTTCTGTCCAGTGAATGCTTAATATTTAGGGCCTGTACTCAACTGGCCAGCAGTAAAATTGTGATCCACTGACCGTCTAATATACCTCCATCCACATATTCACTTGTTCTTTCTGCTACAGATGGATCTGGATATTGGAGGCTTGGGCAGAGAAGTGGCAGATGAGGTTTAAAACTGACAAATGTAAGGTTATGCACATGGGAAGGAATAATGCAAGTCACCAGTACATGCCAAATCTGGCCACCAGCACCATACATCCAGGATGTGACCAGGGATCTAATAATGTATGGTGCTGGTATCCAGATTTGGCACATAAAACAATAGCGCTTGCATATGAATGAGTGTTCCTGGGACAACATCCCATTGTATCTTATAGACACCACTTTAACCACTTAAGGACCACAGGTTTATACCCCCCTAAAGACCAGGCCCTTTTTTACAAATCGGCACTCCACAACTTTAGCGGTTTATTGCTCGGTCATGCAACTTACCACCCAAATGAATTTTACCTCCTTTTCTTCTCACTAATAGAGCTTTCATTTGGTGGTATTTCATTGCTGCTGACATTTTGACTTTTTTTGTTATTAATCGAAATTTAACGATTTTTTTGCAAAAAAATGACATTTTTCACTTTCAGTTGTAAAATTTTGCAAAAAAAAACGAGATCCATATATAAATTTTTCTCTAAATTTATTGTTCTACATGTCTTTGATAAAAAAAAAATGTTTGGGTAAAAAAAAAATGGTTTGGGTAAAAGTTATAGCGTTTAAAAACTATGGTACAAAAATGTGAATTTCCGCTTTTTGAAGCAGCTCTGACTTTCTGAGCACCTGTCATGTTTCCTGAGGTTCTACAATGGCCAGACAGTACAAACACCCCACAAATGACCCCATTTCGGAAAGTAGACACCCTAAGGTATTCGCTGATGGGCATAGTGAGTTCATAGAACTTTTTATTTTTTGTCACAAGTTAGCGGAAAATGATGATTTTTTTTTTTTTTTCTTACAAAGTCTCATATTCCACTAACTTGTGACAAAAAATATAAAGTTCTATGAACTCACTATGCCCATCACGAAATACCTTGGGGTCTCTTCTTTCCAAAATGGGGTCACTTGTGGGGTAGTTCTACTGCCCTGGCATTCTAGGGGCCCAAATGTGTGGTAAGGAGTTTGAAATCAAATTCTGTAAAAAATGACCAGTGAAATCCGAAAGGTGCTCTTTGGAATATGGGCCCCTTTGCCCACCTAGGCTGCAAAAAAGTGTCACACATCTGGTATCTCTGTATTCAGGAGAAGTTGAGGAATGTGTTTTGGGGTGTCTTTTTACATATACCCATGCTGGGTGAGATAAATATCTTGGTCAAAAGACAACTTTGTATAAAAAAATGGGAAAAGTTGTCATTTGCCAAGATATTTCTCTCACCCAGCATGGGTATATGTAAAATGACACCCCAAAACACATTCCCCAACTTCTCCTGAGTACGGAGATACCAGATGTGTGACACTTTTTTGCAGCCTAGGTGGGCAAAGGGGCCCACATTCCAAAGAGCACCTTTCGGATTTCACTGGTTATTTTTTACAGAATTTGATTTCAAACTCCTTACCACACATTTGGGCCCCTAGAATGCCAGGGCAGTATAACTACCCCACAAGTGACCCCATTTTGGAAAGAAGAGACCCCAAGGTATTCGCTGATGGGCATAGTGAGTTCATGGAAGTTTTTATTTTTTGTCACAAGTTAGTGGAATATGAGACTTTGTATGAAAAAAAATAAAATAAAAAAAAAATCATCATTTTCCACTAACTTGTGACAAAAAATAAAAAATTCTAGGAACTCGCCATGCCCCTCACGGAATACCTTGGGGTGTCTTCTTTCCAAAATGGGGTCACTTGTGGGGTAGTTATACTGCCCTGGCATTTTCAAGGGGCCCTAATGTGTGGTAAGTAGGTAAATGACCTGTGAAATCCGAAAGGTGCTCTTTGGAATATGGGCCCCTTTGCCCACCTAGGCTGCAAAAAAGTGTCACACATCTGGTATCTCCGTACTCAGGAGAAGGTGGGGAATGTGTTTTGGGCTGTCATTTTACATATACCCATGCTGGGTGAGAGAAATATCTTGGCAAAAGACAACTTTTCCCATTTTTTTATACAAAGTTGGCATTTGACCAAGATATTTATCTCACCCAGCATGGGTATATGTAAAAAGACACCCCAAAACACAT
The DNA here is from genome assembly GCF_905171765.1 of Bufo bufo. Taxonomy (NCBI): domain Eukaryota; kingdom Metazoa; phylum Chordata; class Amphibia; order Anura; family Bufonidae; genus Bufo; species Bufo bufo. The sequence continues at coordinate 292,706,590 of NC_053390.1, forward strand.
TCCTCAACTTCTCCTGAATACAGAGATACCAGATGTGTGACACTTTTTTGCAGCCTAGGTGGGCAAAGGGGCCCATATTCCAAAGAGCACCTTTCGGATTTCACTGGTCATTTTTTACAGAATTTGATTTCAAACTCCTTACCACACATTTGGGCCCCTAGAATGCCAGGGCAGTAGAACTACCCCACAAGTGACCCCATTTTGGAAAGAAGAGACCCCAAGGTATTCGCTGATGGGCATAGTGAGTTCATGGAAGTTTTTATTTTTTGTCACAAGTTAGTGGAATATGAGACTTTGTATGAAAAAAAAATAAAAAATAAAAATCATCATTTTCCACTAACTTGTGACAAAAAATAAAAAATTCTAGGAACTCGCCATGCCCCTCACGGAATACCTTGGGGTGTCTTCTTTCCAAAATGGGGTCACTTGTGGGGTAGTTATACTGCCCTGGCATTTTCCAGGGGCCCTAATGTGTGGTAAGTAGGTAAATGACCTGTGAAATCCGAAAGGTGCTCTTTGGAATATGGGCCCCTTTGCCCACCTAGGCTGCAAAAAAGTGTCACACATGTGGTATCTCCGTACTCGGGAGAAGTTGGGGAATGTGTTTTGCGGTGTCATTTTACATATACCCATGCTGGGTGAGAGAAATATCTTGGCAAAAGACAACTTTTCCCATTTTTTTATACAAAGTTGGCATTTGACCAAGATATTTCTCTCACCCAGCATGGGTATATGTAAAATGACACCCCAAAACACATTCCCCAACTTCTCCTGAGTACGGCGATACCAGATGTGTGACACTTTTTTGCAGCCTAGATGCGCAAAGGTGCCCAAATTCCTTTTAGGAGGGCATTTTTAGACATTTGGATACCAGACTTCTTCTCATGCTTTGGGGCCCCTAGAATGCCAGGGCAGTATAAATACCCCACATGTGACCCCATTTTGGAAAGAAGACACCCCAAGGTATTCAATGAGGGGGATGGCGAGTTCATAGAAATTTTGTTTTTTGGCACAAGTTAGCGGAAATTGATATTTTTTATTTTTTTCTCACAAAGTCTCCCTTTCCGCTAACTTGGGACAAAAATTGCAATCTTTCATGGACTCAATATGCCCCTCACGGAATACCTGGGGGTGTCTTCTTTCCGAAATGGGGTCACATGTGGGGTATTTATACTGCCCTGGCATTCTAGGGGCCCTAAAGCGTGAGAAGAAGTCTGGAATATAAATGTCTAAAAAATTTTACGCATTTGGATTCCGTGAGGGGTATGGTGAGTTCATGTGAGATTTTATTTTTTGACACAAGTTAGTGGAATATGAGACTTTGTAAGAAAAAAAAAAAAAAATTCCGCTAACTTGGGCCAAAAAAATGTCTGAATGGAGCCTTACAGAGGGGTGATCAATGACAGGGGGGTGATCAGGGAGTCTATATGGGGTGATCACCCCCCTGTCATTGATCACCCCCCTATAAGGCTCCATTCAGATGTCCGTATGTGTTTTGCGGATCCGATCCATGTATCCGTGGATCCGTAAAAATCATACAGACATCTGAATGCAGCCTGACAGGGGGGGTGATCAATGACAGGGGGGTGATCAGGGAGTCTATATGGGGTGATCACCCCCCCTGGAAGGCTCCAGGGAGACGCCTGTATGTGTTTTGCGGATCCGATCCATCTATCAGTGGATCCGTAAAAATCATGCGGACGTCTGAATAGAGCTTTACAGGGGGGTGATCAATGACAGGGGGGTAATCAATGACAGGGGGGTGATCAGGGAGTCTATATGGGGTGATCACCACAGTCATTGATCATGCCCCTGTAAGGCTCCATTCAGATGTCCGTATGTGTTTTGCGGATCTGATCCATGTATCCGTGGATCCGTAAAAATCATACGGACATCTGAATGCAGCCTGACAGGGGGGGTGATCAATGACAGGGGGGTGATCAGGGAGTCTATATGGGGTGATCACCCCCCCTGGAAGGCTCCAGGGAGACGCCTGTATGTGTTTTGCGGATCCGATCCATCTATCAGTGGATCCGTAAAAATCATGCGGACGTCTGAATGGAGCTTTACAGGGGTGTGATCAATGACAGGGGTGTAATCAATGACAGGGGGTGATCAGGGAGTCTATATGGGGTGATCACCACAGTCATTGATCACGCCCCTGTAAGGCTCCATTCAGACGTCCGTGTGCGTTTTGCGGATCCGATCCATCTATCAGTGGATCCGTAAAAATCATACGGACATCTGAATGCAGCCTGACAGGGGGGGTGATCAATGACAGGGGGGTGATCAGGGAGTCTATATGGGGTGATCACCCCCCCTGGAAGGCTCCAGGGAGACGCCTCTATGTGTTTTGCGGATCCGATCCATCTATCAGTGGATCCGTAAAAATCATGCGGACATCTGAATGGAGCTTTACAGGGGGTTGATCAATGACAGGGGGGTAATCAATGACAGGGGGGTGATCAGGGAGTCTATATGGGGTGATCACCACAGTCATTGATCACGCCCCTGTAAGGCTCCATTCAGACGTCCGTATGCGTTTTGCGGATCCGATCCATCTATCAGTGGATCCGTAAAAATCATGCGGACATCTGAATGGAGCTTTACAGGGGTGTGATCAATGACAGGGGAGTGATCAGGGAGTCTATATGGGGTGATCAGGGGCTAATAAGGGGTTAATAAGTGACGGGGGGGGGGGGGTGTAGTGTAGTGTAGTGGTGCTTGGTGCTACTTTACTGAGCTACCTGTGTCCTCTGGTGGTCGATCCAAACAAAGGGGACCACCAGAGGACCAGGTAGCAGGTATATTAGACGCTGTTATCAAAACAGCGTCTAATATACCTGTTAGGGGTTAAAAAAAACACATCTCCAGCCTGCCAGCGAACGATCGCCGCTGGCAGGCTGGAGATCAACTCTCTTACCTTCCGTTCCTGTGAGCGCGCGCGCCTGTGTGCGCGCGTTCACAGGAAATCTCGGCTCACGCGAGATGACGCCAATCGGCGTTAGTGTGACCTGGGAGCGCCGCAGAAATGACGCCTTTGGGCGTTAGCGTGACGGTAAGTGGTTAAAGGGAAAGACGGAAAAAACTGAACAACAAAATGCAATCGCAGACAAAACTGACTGAAATTGCGTGCGCGTGTGTTGTGGTGGAGGGCGTGATTGCATGTTATTATTACTATGTATTATTCTACACATCAGGGAGTTGCTATGTATTATCCTACACGTCAGGGAGTTGCTATGTATTATTCTACACGTCAGGGAGTTGCTATGTATTATTCTACACGTCAGGGAGTTGCTATGTATTATCCTACACGTCAGGAAGTTGCTATGTATGTATTATCCTACATGTCAGAGAGTTGCTATGTATGTATTATCCTACATGTCAGAGAGCTGCTATGTATGTATTATCCTACATGTCAGAGAGCTGCTATGTATGTATTATCCTACATGTCAGGGAGTTGCTATGTATGTATTATCATACACGTCAGAGAGCTGCTATGTATGTATTATCCTACACGTCAGGGAGTTGCTATGTATGTATTATCCTACATGTCAGAGAGTTGCTATGTACGTATTATTCTACATGTCAGGGAGTTGCTATGTATGTATTATCCTACACGTCAGGGAGTTGCTATGTATTATCCTACACGTCAGGGAGTTGCTATGTATGTATTATCCTACACGTCAGGGAGTTGCTATGTATTATCCTACACGTCAGGGAGTTGCTATGTATTATCCTACACGTCAGGGAGTTGCTATGTATTGTCCTACACGTCAGGGAGTTGCTATGTATTATCCTACACGTCAGGGAGTTGCTATGTATTGTCCTACACGTCAGGGAGTTGCTATGTATTGTCCTACACGTCAGGGAGTTGCTATGTATTATCCTACACGTCAGGGAGTTGCTATGTATTATTCTACACGTCAGGGAGTTGCTATGTATTATTCTACACGTCAGGGAGTTGCTATGTATTATTCTACACGTCAGGGAGTTGCTATGTATTATCCTACACGTCAGGGAGTTGCTATGTATTGTTCTACACGTCAGGGAGTTGCTATGTATTATCCTACACGTCAGGGAGTTGCTATGTATTATCATACACGTCAGGGAGTTGCTATGTATTATCCTACACGTCAGGGAGTTGCTATGTATTATCCTACACGTCAGGGAGTTGCTATGTATTGTCCTACACGTCAGGGAGTTGCTATGTATTATTCTACACGTCAGGGAGTTGCTATGTATTATTCTACACGTCAGGGAGTTGCTATGTATTATTCTACACGTCAGGGAGTTGCTATGTATTATTCTACACGTCAGGGAGTTGCTATGTATTGTCCTACATGTCAGGGAGTTGCTATGTATTATTCTACACGTCAGGGAGTTGCTATGTATTATCCTACACGTCAGGGAGTTGCTATGTATTGTTCTACACGTCAGGGAGTTGCTATGTATTATCCTACACGTCAGGGAGTTGCTATGTATTATCCTACACGTCAGGGAGTTGCTATGTATTGTCCTACACGTCAGGGAGTTGCTATGTATTATCCTACACGTCAGGGAGTTGCAATGTATGTATTATCCTACACGTCAGGGAGTTGCTATGTATGTATTTTTCTACACGTCAGGGAGTTGCTATGTATTGTCCTACACGTCAGGGAGTTGCTATGTATTATTCTACACGTCAGGGAGTTGCTATGTATTATTCTACACGTCAGGGAGTTGCTATGTATTATCCTACACGTCAGGGAGTTGCTATGTATTATCCTACACGTCAGGGAGTTGCTATGTATTGTTCTACACGTCAGGGAGTTGCTATGTATTATTGTACACGTCAGGGAGCTGCTATGTATTATCCTACACGTCAGGGAGTTGCTATGTATTATCCTACACTTCAGGGAGTTGCTATGTATTATCCTACAAGTCAGGGAGTTGCTATGTATTGTCCTACACGTCAGGGAGTTGCTATGTATTATTCTACACGTCAGGGAGTTGCTATGTATTGTCATACACGTCAGGGAGTTGCTATGTATTATCCTACACGTCAGGGAGTTGCTATGTATTATCCTACACGTCAGGGAGTTGCTATGTATTATCCTACACGTCAGGGAGTTGCTATGTATTGTTCTACACGTCAGGGAGTTGCTATGTATTATTGTACACGTCAGGGAGCTGCTATGTATTATCCTACACGTCAGAGAGTTGCTATGTATTATCCTACACGTCAGGGAGTTGCTATGTATTATCCTACACGTCAGGGAGTTGCTATGTATTGTCCTACACGTCAGGGAGTTGCTATGTATTATTCTACACGTCAGGGAGTTGCTATGTATTATTCTACACGTCAGGGAGTTGCTATGTATTATCCTACTAGACGTCAGGGAGTTGCTATGTATTATCCTACACGTCAGGGAGTTGCTATGTATTATCCTACACGTCAGGGAGTTGCTATGTATTATCCTACACGTCAGGGAGTTGCTGTGTATTATCCTACACGTCAGGGAGTTGCTATGTATTATCCTACTAGACGTCAGGGAGTTGCTATGTATTATCCTACACGTCAGGGAGTTGCTATGTGTTATCCTACATGTCAGGGAGTTGCTATGTATTATCCTACACGTCAGGGAGTTGCTATGTATTATCCTACACGTCAGGGAGTTGCTATGTATTATCCTACTAGACGTCAGGGAGTTGCTATGTATTATCCTACACGTCAGGGAGTTGCTATGTATTGTCCTACACGTCAGGGAGTTGCTATGTATTGTCCTACACGTCAGGGAGTTGCTATGTATTATCCTACACGTCAGGGAGTTGCTATGTATTATTCTACACGTCAGGGAGTTGCTATGTATTATTCTACACGTCAGGGAGTTGCTATGTATTGTCCTACACGTCAGGGAGTTGCTATGTATTGTCCTACACGTCAGGCAGTTGCTATGTATTATCCTACACGTCAGGGAGTTGCTATGTATTGTCCTACACGTCAGGGAGTTTCTATGTAATGTCCCACACGTCAGGGAGTTGCTATGTATTGTCCTACACGTCAGGGAGCTGCTATGTATTATCCTACACGTCAGGGAGTTGCTATGTATTATTCTACACGTTAGGGAGTTGCTATGTATTATCCTACACGTCAGGGAGTTGCTATGTATTATCCTACACGTCAGGGAGTTGCTATGTATTATTCTACACGTCAGGGAGTTGCTATGTATTATCCTACACGTCAGGGAGTTGCTATGTATTATCCTACACGTCAGGGAGTTGCTATGTATTATTCTACACGTCAGGGAGTTGCTATGTATTGTCCTACACGTCAGGGAGTTGCTATGTATTGTCCTACACGTCAGGGAGTTGCTATGTATTATCCTACACGTCAGGGAGTTGCTATGTATTATCCTACACGTCAGGGAGTTGCTATGTATTATTCTACACGTCAGGGAGTTGCTATGTTTTATTCTACACGTCAGGGAGTTGCTATGTATTGTCCTACACGTCAGGGAGTTGCTATGTATTGTCCTACACGTCAGGGAGTTGCTATGTATTGTCCTAAACGTCAGGGAGTTGCTATGTATTATCCTACACGTCAGGGAGTTGCTATGTATTATTCTACACGTCAGGGAGTTGCTATGTATTATCCTACACGTCAGGGAGTTGCTATGTATTATTCTACACGTCAGGGAGTTGCTATGTATTATCCTACACGTCAGGGAGTTGCTATGTATTATCCTACACGTCAGGGAGTTGCTATGTATTATTCGACACGTCAGGGAGTTGCTATGTATTGTCCTACACGTCAGGGAGTTTCTATGTATTATCCTACACGTCAGGGAGTTGCTATGTATTATCCTACACGTCAGGGAGTTGCTATGTATTATCCTACACGTCAGGGAGTTGCTATGTATTATTCTACACGTCAGGGAGTTGCTATGTATTGTCCTACACGTCAGGGAGTTGCTATGTATTGTCCTACACGTCAGGGAGTTGCTATGTATTATTCTACACGTCAGGGAGTTGCTATGTATTATTCTACACGTCAGGGAGCTGCTATGTATTATCCTACACGTCAGGGAGTTGCTATGTATTATTCTACACTCAGGGAGTTGCTATGTATTATTCTACACGTCAGGGAGTTGCTATGTATTATCCTACATGTCAGGGAGTTGCTATGTATTATCCTACACGTCAGGGAGTTGCTATGTATTATCCTACACGTCAGGGAGTTGCTATGTATTATCCTACACGTCAGGGAGTTGCTATGTATTATCCTACACATCAGGGAGTTGCTATGTATTATCCTACACGTCAGGGAGTTGCTATGTATTGTCCTAAACGTCAGGGAGTTGCTATGTATTATCCTACATGTCAGGGAGTTGCTATGTATTATCCTACATGTCAGTGAGTTGCTATGTATTATCCTACATGTCAGTGAGTTGCTATGTATTGTCCTACACGTCAGGGAGTTGCTATGTATTATCCTACACATCAGGGAGTTGCTATGTATTATCCTACACGTCAGGGAGTTGCTATGTATTATTCTACACGTCAGGGAGTTGCTATGTATTATCCTACATGTCAGGGAGTTGCTATGTATTATCCTACATGTCAGGGAGTTGCTATGTATTATCCTACATGTCAGGGAGTTGCTATGTATTATCCTACACGTCAGGGAGTTGCTATGTATTGTCCTACACGTCAGGGAGTTGCTATGTATTGTCCTACACGTCAGGGAGTTGCTATGTATTGTCCTACACGTCAGGGAGTTGCTATGTATTATTCTACACGTCAGGGAGTTGCTATGTATTGTCCTACATGTCAGGGAGTTGCTATGTATTATCCTACATGTCAGGGAGTTGCTATGTATTGTCCTACACGTCAGGGAGTTGCTATGTATTATTCTACACGTCAGGGAGTTGCTATGTATTGTCCTACATGTCAGGGAGTTGCTATGTATTATCCTACATGTCAGGGAGTTGCTATGTATTATCCTACACGTCAGGGAGTTGCTATGTATTGTCCTACACGTCAGGGAGTTGCTATGTATTGTCCTACACGTCAGGGAGTTGCTATGTATTGTCCTACACGTCAGGGAGTTGCTATGTATTATTCTACACGTCAGGGAGTTGCTATGTATTGTCCTACATGTCAGGGAGTTGCTATGTATGTATTATCCTACACGTCAGGGAGTTGCTATGTATTGTCCTACACGTCAGGGAGTTGCTATGTATTGTCCTACATGTCAGGGAGTTGCTATGTATTATCCTACATGTCAGTGAGTTGCTATGTATTGTCCTACATGTCAGGGAGTTGCTATGTATTATCCTACATGTCAGTGAGTTGCTATGTATTATCCTACATGTCAGTGAGTTGCTATGTATTATCCTACACGTCAGGGAGTTGCTATGTATTATCCTACACGTCAGTGAGTTGCTATGTATTATCCTACATGTCAGTGAGTTGCTATGTATTATCCTACATGTCAGGGAGTTGCTATGTATTGTCCTACACGTCAGGGAGTTGCTATGTATTATTCTACACGTCAGGGAGTTGCTATGTATTGTCCTACATGTCAGGGAGTTGCTATGTATTATCCTACATGTCAGGGAGTTGCTATGTATGTATTATCCTACACGTCAGGGAGTTGCTATGTATTGTCCTACACGTCAGGGAGTTGCTATGTATTGTCCTACATGTCAGGGAGTTGCTATGTATTATCCTACATGTCAGTGAGTTGCTATGTATTGTCCTACATGTCAGGGAGTTGCTATGTATTATCCTACATGTCAGTGAGTTGCTATGTATTATCCTACATGTCAGTGAGTTGCTATGTATTGTCCTACACGTCAGGGAGTTGCTATGTATTATCCTACACGTCAGGGAGTTGCTATGTATTATCCTACACGTCAGGGAGTTGCTATGTATTGTCCTAAACGTCAGGGAGTTGCTATGTATTGTCCTACATGTCAGGGAGTTGCTATGTATTATTCTACACGTCAGGGAGTTGCTATGTATTGTCCTACACGTCAGGGAGTTGCTATGTATTATTCTACACGTCAGGGAGTTGCTATGTATTATCCTACATGTCAGGGAGTTGCTATGTATTATCCTACATGTCAGGGAGTTGCTATGTATTGTCCTACATGTCAGGGAGTTGCTATGTATTATTCTACACGTCAGGGAGTTGCTATGTATTGTCATACATGTCAGTGAGTTGCTATGTATTATCCTACATGTCAGGGAGTTGCTATGTATTATCCTACATGTCAGTGAGTTGCTATGTATTGTCCTAAACGTCAGGGAGTTGCTACCTTAGTGCATACTTTACAGCAGAAGAAAGGTGCGGTTCACATAACACAGAATATGTGACCTCCGCTCCACAATGTGTGGGCGGCTCGGGATGGGATTGGTTGAGGGGTAGCAGGAAGCAGGAAATAACGAGTGACGAGAACGGCTCCCGGATCAGCGGCCGGTGTACGTTCTGGAGCGCGAGTATCGGAGGCGGCGGTTGTAGGTATTGTCCTGCATGACGGCAGCAGAAGGGACCACCCTGCACTGTGAATTGTGCAGAGACCTCAGGGAAGCTGCGGCCGGAATAGTCCCCCTGCCGCCCTCTAGTGGCTGTGCTGTTTATGGTCATAGGCTGCAGCTACATACAGGGCCCTGTCCTAATCGAGCGCTCGTGGAAAACCATATATATTCCAAAATAATATGCACCATTTTTGTTTTGTGGTAAGAGTTCTTATGTCCTCCGTCATGGCTGCAAGAGTGTAGGACTAACAACCAATGCAGGTCATTCAGTCCCAGTCATATGCTCCACTTGGCATGTTTGGAAAATGTGTTTGCCGATATTTCTGTGACTGTTCCATTCACTTGAATAAGGATTTAAAAAAAGAACTTAATTGAATTGGAAATGATTATTAGTTGCAGAAATACCCTCAGGCCACAAGCACATGGGGGCAGATCTACCAAGCTCGCCTTTAGGCGTAAAATTAGACCGGCGTACCTGTCTCTTGACCAGTATTTCCTAGAAGTCGCACAGCATCTCGTGAATTAGACTGTGTATTGCTATTAGGGCTCATGCACACGATCGTATCTATTTTGTGGTCCGCAAAAAATACGGATGACGTCCGTATGCATTCTGGCCCCTAATAGAACAGTACTATACTTGTCTGTTGTGCGGACAATAATAGGACATGTTCTATTTTTTGCGGAACGGACATATGGACATACAGAATGAATGGTTCCACATGCAGTCCACAAAAAAAAACTTAACGGACACGGAAAGAAAATAAGTTTGTGTGTATGAGCCCTTAGTCTGACCTCTGGTGGTTCCTTTTCAGTTAAAGGGGTTATCCAATCCCTATAATGACCCCAGAATGCCCGGTCACCCGCGTCCCTCCGGATCCCTGAACAGCTGCCACTGCATCTCCCCGTGACCCCGTCACATAGATCAAAACATCCGGTGACGTGGGGAGCAGCCAATACCAGGCCGCAACGGGGACCAGCCTCCCTAGTGTCACCCGCGAGGGACCAGGCATTCTGGTGGTCATTATAGCGATTGGATAACCCCTTTAAGGCTGTATTACACTTACACATTTTTTTTTTAGCCGATAATCGCTAACGAGCGTTCGTATGAACGCTTGTTATCGATCATCTTGTAGCGTAAGGCTAGGTCTACACAACGACATATGTCGCGCGACAATTTTTATAATGATAGTCTATGTTGTCACACTGCGACATGCTGCGACGCGACAGTTGCAAAAAATCCATTTGAGATGGATTTTTCTGCGACAGTCGCAGCATGTTGTACGTCGCAGTGCGACACCATAGACTATCATTATAAAAATTGTCGCGCGACTTTGGTGCGACAAATGTTGCAGTGTAGTTGTGCCCTATCTGTCGCACGACTTATTGTCGTCGTGTAGACCTAGCCTAATACTGCCGTCAATTGCCCGATGAATGAGCAAACACTTGTTCATCGGGCAATTCAACATTTTTAAGCATGCTTAAAATTCAGCGCTTGCAGGCGGCAGATTGTGCTGCCCAATAGTAATCTGTTGCCGGTGTTCCGGAATTTTCTGCTACCCGGAATTTTTTGCTACCCACGTCACTTCCGGTAGTAACGTGGGAGGTGTGTCTCTCACCTCGGCTCCTCATTGGCTCTGCCGGGGGTTTGTCGGCGCAGGCTCGGAGGATTCACCCGTAGCGTGAACGTGCCGAAGGTAGCAGAAAATTCCGGGCCACTGCGCATGCGCGAAGAAGACTGCCCAAGGTAGCAGAAAATTCTGGCTTCGCGCATGCGCAGTGGGCCGGAATTTTCTGCTACCTTCGGCTCCTACTGCGCCTGCGCCGAGCCGTCTTTTTTGAGCCGAAGGTAGCAGAAAATTCCGGTCTACTGCCGAGACCTGTGGCAGCACACTGTATTAGGGGGGCAGTATGTGGCAGCACACTGTATTAGGGGGGCAGTATGTGGCAGCACACTGTATTGGGGAACAGTATGTGGCAGCACACTGTATTGGGGGTGCAGTATGTGGCAGCACACTGTATTGGGGAGCAGTATGTGGCAGAAAAAAAAAAAAATCATCTTTTTCCGCTAACTTGTGACAAAAAATATAAAAATTCTAGGAACTCGCCATGCCCCTCACGGAATACCTTGGGGTGTCTTCTTTCCGAAATGGGGTCACATGTGGGGTATTTATACTGCCCTGGCATTTTAGGGGCCCTAAAGCGTGAGAAGAAGTCTGGAATATAAATATCTTAAAAATTTTACGCATTTGGATTCCGTGAGGGGTATGGTGAGTTCATGTGAGATTTAATTTTTTGACACAAGTTAGTGGAATATGAGACTTTGTAAGAAAAGAAAAAAAATATATAATAATTTCCGCTAACTTGGGCCAAAAAAAATGTCTGAATGGAGCCTTACAGGGGGGTGATCGGGGAGTCTATATGGGGTGATCACCCCCCTGTAAGGCTCCATTCAGACGTCCGTATGTGTTTTGCGGATCCGATCCATGTATCCGTAAAAAACATACGGATGTCTGAATGGAGCCTTACAGGGGGGTGATCAATGACAGGGGGTGATCAGGGAGTCTATATGGGGTGATCACCCCCCTGTCATTGATCACCCCCCTGTAAGGCTCCATTCAGACGTCCGTATGTGTTTTGCGGATCCGATCCATGTATTCGTGGATCCGTAAAAAACATACGGACGTCTGAATGGAGTCTTACCGGGGGGTGATCAGGGAGTCTATCTTGGGTGATCAGGGGTTAATAAGAGGTTAATAAGTGACAGGGGGGGTGTAGTGTAGTGGTGTTTGGTGCTACTTATTACTGAGCTGCCTGTGTCCTCTGGTGGTCGATCCAAGCAAAAGGGACCACCAGAGGACCAGGTAGCAGGTATATCAGACGCTGTTATCAAAAGTGACTGAGCGGTGACATCCCTGACTCCATAGAAAGGTGTAAGAGCGGTGGGTACAACTCCTTCAAAACCCTTCCGTGCGGCTACCTCACAACAGGAAGTGACAAGGATAGCAAAATTTTACAGTTAGCATAAAATAACGGAACAGGTAGCAACAAATTACGGAACACTGTGCACTGACCTGTAAAAATGTGCTACCCTACCCTAGGTGCGCATGCGCTGTAACCCTTTTCTTGTTAACTGGACTCGGCGCGATTTCATACTGCGCCAAGCCGTCTTTTTTCACGCATGCACAGTGGGCCGGAATGTTCTGGTACCTTCGGTTCGCTAAATAACGGCTCGGCGCAGGTGCAGTAGGAGCCGAAGGTAGCAGAAAATTCCGGCCCACTGCACATGTGCTGAAAAAGACGGCTCGGCGCAGGCGCAGTAGCAAAATGCGCTGAGCCGAAGGTAGCATTAAATTCCGGGCCACTGCACATGCGCTATTATCTTGGGGTTGGTCATATCTGTGTGGAGATATAATTTTTTGCGTGACTATGGTGATATAACTCTAATCTTTGCAGGACAGCGGGCACGATACAGTTATGGCACCAAGATGAGGCGAGAGCAAGAAGGAAAAAATCTATGTCTGCTCCCCTAATACTGCTCCCCCAATACAGTGTGCTGCCACATACTGCTCCCCCAATACAGTGTGCTGCCACATACTGCTCCCCCAATACAGTGTGCTGCCACATACTGCTCCCCCAATACAGTGTGCTGCCACATACTGCTCCCCCAATACAGTGTGCTGCCACATACTGCTCCCCCAATACAGTGTGCTGCCACAGGTCTCGGTGCAGGCGCAGTAGGAGCCGAAGGTAGCAGAAAATTCCAGCTTCGCGCATGCGCAGTAGACCGGAATTTTCTGCTACCTTCGGCTCAAAAAAGACGGCTCGGTGCAGACGCAGTAGGAGCCGAAGGTAGCAGAAAATTCCGGCCCACTGGGCATGCGCGAAGCCGGAATTTTCTGCTACCTTGGGCAGTCTTCTTCGCGCATGCGCAGTGGCCCGGAATTTTCTGCTACCTTCGGCACGTTCACGCTACAGGTGAATCCTCCGAGCCTGCGCCGACAAACCCCCGGCAGAGCCAATGAGGAGCCAAGGTGAGAGACACACCTCCCACGTCACTACCGGAAGTGACGTGGGTAGCAAAAAATTCCGGGTAGCAGAAAATTCCAGAACACCGGCAAACCACTACCAGGCATGCTCAACCAGCGGCCCTCCAGCTGTTGTAAAACTACAACTCCCATAATGCCCTGCTGTAGGCTGATAGCTGTAGGCTGTTCGGGCATGCTGGGAGTTGTAGTTTCGTAATAGCTGGAGGGCCGCAGGTTGAGCATGACTGCCCTACTAGACAGTATGGGGACCAGCGATGGTATAGTGATCACTCCTCCACATGCTGCAGAGAAATTCGCTGCATGTAATAGCACCGGTCTCCTCCTCTAGCTAGCAAGCGATTGCCGGGAGAGAACACTTCCCTCCCGACAAACGCTTGCTCATTCGGCCTGTCTAATACAGGCTTTAGACAGGTTCAAATACATGAAGACTGGTGTAATTAGTATGCGCATGAAAATGTGGCGCAAGTGAGCTGAAAACGGACACATGTCTTGATGAAAGTGCAACAAAACTTGGCGCAACTCACCACTCACAAGTGACAAAGAAAGTATGCCAGCCTTGGAGTGGAGTAGAAATGAGACTGGTTTTGCATCTAAGTCAGGCGCAAAAAAGGCGCAAACATAAATAGGTCAGAAAAAAGGCTCAAAAGTTAAGAACCTCGGAATTAGTCTTAAAAGTCAAAATAGGGGCAAAATGGCACAAATGCCTCCAAAACAGGCCCCTTTTCAGTAGTAAATGCAACTACAAAAAATAAGTTTAAAACAGAATTTTTAAACCTAAAAAGAGGCGCACACTATTATAAATGTAGCCCATGGTCCGTAGATTTTCCATGTATTACAGTACCAGCTAAGGTCTCGGGCACACGACCGTAGCCACTATTGCGGTCTGCAAATTGCAGATTTGCAAAACACGGATACTGGCCGTGTGCATTCCGCATTTTGCGGAATAGAAGTTCCAGTCCATAATAGAGCAATCCTATCCTTGTCTGTAACGCACAACAATAAAATGATGGGTTTTCTAATAAAAACCATACCCCATTATAGTTATTGGGGTCCGCTTCCATTATTTATTTATTTTTCTCTTAAAATGGAGCTGAATGGGTGCGGACCCATTAATTTCAATGGGGCCGCAAAAGATGCAGACAGCACACAGCTGTTCGCATCCATAGTTCGTTCCGTGGCCCTGCAAAAATACAGAGTATGCCCTATTCTTATCTGCAATTGCGGACAAGAATAGGCATTTTCTATATAGCGCTGGCCATGTGCACATGGCCGGTATCTGTCTTTTGCGGACTGAAAAACACATACAGTCATGTGAATGTAGCCTAAGGCCTCATGCACACGACCGTTATTTTGGTCCGCATCCGAGCCGTAGTTTTTGCTGCTCGGATGCGGACCCATTCACTTCAATGGGGCCGCAAAAGATGCGGACAGCACTCCGTGTGTTGTCCGCATCCGTTGCTCCGTTCCGTGGTCTTGTCACAATTGAAGGTGCTGCGCGGCCATTAATCATGCAGACTGACTAAATTGTTCACTCTCAGTGGTTTAACAAGAGCCAGCTGAGGCCTCTACAAGCGCATGGTACTCATCCGCAACATGGCTGCATCACAAGCGCAATATGACCGCACCGTGGGTATGGGTGCAACTACACGACGCGGTTGTGAAACGGTCATGATGCAGTTAACAGCAGCATCTCATTTCCCAATATAAGTCAATGGGGAAATCGGTTCCTGAGACAGACCTGGCACTTTCCTATTCTACGTGCGATTTACTGCACGTAAAACATGCCCATCTGCTCGCGGCTGCTGACCACATTGGCTATAGAGTTGATCAACTACTTGCGGCAAATGTTTAACATATTTTTCCACAGGTATCACTGTTAGCAGTTAATCAGAATGCTAAAGAACTACATAACTTCACAACAGGTCAGACAACAGTCCATAAACGATCACGGGCAAAAAACACAACTTAAAGAGGACCTTTCACTTGTATACAAACTAAAAACCATCTATATCAGTGGGCAGAGCGGCGCCCAGGGGTCCCCCTGCACTTACTAGTATGTCTGGGCGCAGCTCCGTTCGCCCGGTATAGGCTCCGGTGTCTGCGCTCACTCTGTTGTACTGGACGGATTTCTTTGTATGAGGTGTGTCCCTTGCTGCAGCGCTGGCCAATCACAGCGCACAGCTCATAGCCTGGCTATGAGCTGTGCGCTGCGATTGGCCAGCGCTGCAGCAAGGGACACGCCTCATACAAAGAAATCACTCCAGTACAACAGAGGGAGCTGCAGACACCGGAGCCTATACCGGGCGAACGGAGCTGCGCCCAGACATACTAGTAAGTGCAGGGGGACCCCTGGGCGCCGCTCTGCCCACTGATATATCATTAGAAAAAGACATTGTGCGACTTTTCTGCGACAAGAAGGCGCAGTGTAACCCTAGCCTTAATGCCTTATTCACACAGTCAGTGTTTGGTCAGTTATTCCCATCAGTGATTTTGAGCCAAAACCAGGTGTGGCTCTAACCACAGAACAGGCGCAGATAAGTGTTGAGCAAACTTGTGTTTTCAAGTTTGGCGTACAAGGTTCGGGTTATCTAAGAATCCCGTTATGGAGCATAACTTACAGTCCGTGGTAGCAGAATGCATAACTGAATTCTTGGATAACCCGAACCTTGTACGCCGAACTTGAAAACACAAGTTCGCTCAACACTAGTGCAGATCTTTCCCTTACACCTTATGTCTGTGGAGGCTCCAATCCTGGTTTTGGCTCACAATCACTGATGGAAATCGCTGACGTGTGAATGAGGCTTACGAAGCAGTTGTTGTGGTTCCTTGTCTAAGGCAGTAGGTAGTTCAGTACCCAACCAGAAAAGCCTTAAACATTAATGAAGAGGATTATAGCTACAATAATTATTTTGCTATAATTTACTATTTTCTGAAAAATGCACTGGGAGGAAGGAAAACATGATCTTTCCTATAATAATCCTAATAGTGTGAAAATTAAATTCCCATCAGAATACAGATCAAGACAACACCTACAACGAGAACGAAGCAGGGAGCTCTGTGGCTGGAGGACCCCAGATTTCCCAGGGTCCGTCCATAACCAAGCGCTGCTCCCCTAGAAGTGAATGGGAAAGCACCGCGCATGCGCGGCCCATGCTCCCATTCATTTCTATAGTGCAGCGCTCGGCTATTTTTGGCGGCCCCATTGAAATTAATAGAGGGCAGCTGTGCATGCGCAGTGCGCCCTCAGTGCATTTCCAGTAGGGATCGACCGATTATCGGTTTGGCCGATATTATCGGCCGATATTGAGGATTTTGAACGTTATCGGCATCTATTTTGCCGATATACCGATAACGTATGGGGAACACAGAACGCGCTGCTCTCAGCGCGTTCTGTGTTCCCTCCGCAGCACAGGGGAGAAGGAAGCAGTGTCTCCTCCCCCTGTGCTGCTGCTGCTGCTGCCGCCGCCAATGACAGAAGAGAACATAAGAGGAGGGGAGGGGCTGTGGCCACTGCGCCACCAATGAAGATAAGCCTTTCATTCATTCATATACAGGAGGCGGGACCTGGCTGCAGAATCACATAGCCGGCTCCCGGCCTCTATGAGCGATAGCTGCGATCCGCGGTAGTTAACTCCTCAGGTGCCGCGGATCGCAGCTACCGCTCATAGAGGTCGGGAGCCGGCTATGTGATTCTGCAGCCAGGTCCCGCCTCCTGTATATGAATGAATGAAAGGCTTATCTTCATTGGTGGCGCAGTGCGCCCCCCCCCAAGCCCCCCAGTATTAATCATTGGTGGCGCAGTGCGCCCCCACCCCAATCCCGGCCAATAGTAAAAACATTGGTGGCGCAGTGCGCCCCCCCCACCCAGTATTACTCATTGGTGGCAGTGGCCACAGGATCCCCTCTCCCCTGCTCCTCCGATCGGAGCCCCAGCTGTGTAAGCCTGGGGCTCCGATCGGTTACCATGGCAGCCAGGACACTATTGAAGCCCTGGCTGCCATGGTAAGCTCCATGCTGCTGTGTGCACAAAGCACAGAGCAGCAGGGACAGTGTGAGCTCCTATTCACCCTGATAGAGATCTATCATGGGAAATAGGACAAGGGTTCTAGTCCCTAATGGGGCTAAAAGTTAGTAAAAAAAAAAAACACAAAAATATTAAGTATAAATGAAAAAGACTTATAAAAAAAAAATACACATTAACAATAAACAAAAAATACACATTAACAATAAACATATTAATTTTCAGCAGATTTGTGTAGGAATTATTTTTTTTTTCTCAAAAATGAAAATTCCCAGAATATCGGTATAAATTATCGGCTATCGGCCTGAAAGTTCACAAATTATCGGTATCGGTATCGGCCCTAAAAAATCAATATCGGTCGATCCCTAATTTCCAGGCTCCGTTCTGATTGTAGGTGCGGGTCCCAGCAGTGGGATCCGCACCTATTAGACAATGGGGGCATATCCTAGCTATATGCCCCCATTGTCTGAGATGGGGAAAACCCCTTTAATATTCGGTGAATATCACTTATCTGAATGAAAGGGGGGTTGTCCGGCTTTATAAGCCCTTTCTAGATTTGTCCAGTACTGCACTGTACCAAAGCTGCAACAGTGAACATGACTCTGTCTGGATATTTCCGCCTTGGGGACCATTGTGGATCGGGCCCCAGTGCTGGAACGGAGTGACTGGAAGCAGATGAGTGTATTTTTTTGGTTTAGGTACAGTGCTGTATTGGCCAAATCTAAAAGGTGTTATAAAGCCGGACAACCCATTTAAAGTGATTTTCCAGGAATTTGAAAGGCCATCATCCGAAGTCTGACCTCAGGGACCACAGAAATGGTTACAGAAAGGGCTGAGCAATCGGTGCTTGGCTATTTCTTTAACTTCTATAGTCTGATAGATTGTTCTGTAGGTTCCAATGGAACGGCTGTGCTCTAGATGTTGGACATTTATGCTGTATCTTTTTGGATATGCCGTAAGTGCTTCAGACTGTAATATCCCTTTAAAGTGAACCTATCACATACGTGCCTGCAGACCTCTATACCCCTGTATGCCCCCCCATACAGAGTGGTGAATTGTGCAGATATATCATTGTGTATAAAATACATGACTACAGCCATATTACAGTAAATAGACATTTTTATGTGATTGTCCACTGATATAACTATAATATTTAAATTTTAGGATACTAGACTAAAGAAATTGCACCATGCCATCTAGTGACTTTCCTCTGGAGAATACTGGCCTGCGAGGGACAAGGCAGATATCGCAGCCTCGACGAAGACTTGCTTTAACCTTGCCTGGTTCTGATCAGTTGAGAACAGCTATTCCTTCTAAGATGGAGTTCAGTGCGCCTACAAATGAGTTGCTGTCCTGGGAAAAAGGGTCCCTTCGTCCTCTGAGGACCACTAATTCTGTTTTAGCCAGCGGTCTTGAGCTGTCCCCTCAATCCCTGTTATCCTCAAGCCTCTCTTCTACCTCTAACTCTATTCTGGATAGTGGCTCTTTTATAACATCTCAGTCATCTCTAGACAATAAATCTTTATCTTCATCATTTTCTGGCCTACTAAGTTCACCGCTGGCTTCTAAATCCTTGCTGACGACGAATAGCTGTCTAACATCTGAGGGTTCTTGTTCTGTCCTTACCTCCAATATTTTGTTGTCCCCTAAATATGCAGTAACCTCTGTTTCGTTCTTGTCTGCTGAGATGGCTGTAAATCTTAATTCTTCTTCTACTCCGCTTGATACCTCAAATATCCCATTGTCCACTAAGCAAACTGACATCACTGTCTCACCCTTACCATCGGATGTGAGCAGGAAACTCAATTCTACTTTGATTCCAAATGTTGAAACATCTAATCTTTCTCTGCATTACTCAAGCAATACTGTGCTACCTACTATGATTTTACAACAGGAGTCCAGTAAGAACATTGAGACCAAGTCCACCAGTCATGGTAGAATTGCTTCAGAACTGCCATCCACTTTGGTAGCTGACCAGACAAAAGAGCTTGAATTGCAAGATGTTACATTTTTACCTGTAACTCTTGAACAAGAGGAAGAATCCAGTGAGATATCCATGTCACCAGCTGAGGTACAGTAAAGCGAATCACCTGGTGATACGTGAGCTAGTTAAAATGTTGAAAAACTTATAGATTGTGTGCTTCCACATCCTAGGCTATGATGGAGAATTGGCCATCACAATCTTCTCAAGCTTCTGAAAGTGAATTCATTACCCAAGAACAAGTAAAACCTATGCAGAAAGAACCTGACGTTATTGATATTGAGAAACCAGACAACCTGCTAAAGCAGAAGAAGGTCAGTCAGATAATTTTGTTTATCATGATATATCTTCATGGAGGTTGGCGCTCTATATTTCTGTTACAGAGCTCCATACTCCGCTTCCCTTCACACACCGTCAGACCCCGCCGATATTGATGACCTGTGCTGAGGCAGACTATCCCTTTAGGGCTCATGCACACAAACATATATTTTTTTCCGTGTCTGTTCCGTCTTTCTTTTTTTCTTGCAAAAAAAAATGAAAATGACTCGGCGCGCAATTCCATTTCCATTTGTCTGCACGGCCATCCTGACTGCTCTTCCTGTCTTGGTTCGACAAGCTAGAACTGCCAGGAAAGGCCTACTCAAGCAACCGCCTGCCTTAGTAGTGACCTGCCTCAGTTAGTGATTGGTTGAACATGCTTTTCCTGGTTTTTCTGATGTGTCAAGCTGGGAGAAGAAATATAGAGCAGCAGAGTGTGAAGGACCGTCAGTTGGAAGCAGCAGCAATTGGTGGAGGCAAATAATGCTTAAAGTAGAAATCCCGCAAGAATTTCTTATTCTCTGACCTGCTAGAAAGTGATGTCATGTGACCAATTCTCTCATCTCCAACTGACACAGGAGGAGAGGAATTCAGTTACTTCTCTATTCATTCCTATGAGACCGACATTGCAGCTCCCATAGGAATACATGGAGAAACTGACTTCCTGTCCACACATAAGATGCTGTGTCAGTTGGAGAGTCTGATTGCCGGTCACACGACACAGCTGAGAAGCAGAAGGGAGGGGATAACTCACAAATACAGACACTGGTCAGAAGATTACATTCACTACAGATTACATCATGTACCTTTTTAACAGGTCAGAGAATAAAATTTGTGGCGGGAGTTCTTCTTTAAAGGGGTTCCCTGCTTTTGCTATATTGCTAAGCTATCCATAGAATAGGTTATCAGTATCCTTTTCAAATGAATTGGACAAAGCCATCCCATTGAAGTGAATGGGACGCAGGAGTTGTAATTATGCTGCATTAGTAATCTGTAGCCTTTCAGTGTTACAGACCTGTAATAATAACGCCAACCTACACTGGCTCCTATAGGTAACCACTGTGTATGCCCAATTAGAATCTCCACACCAAAATTATAAATACACAGCATATGAATGAGCAAATTATTCTTTATTAATTTCTAACCAAACAATAATAAACAAAAAATAAATAAATAAAAATCAGCAGCATATACAAAGAAAAGAGCCACAATACATATCATACAGTTCTGCCCATAATTATCCATACCCCTGGCAAATTTTGACTTAAAGTTACTTTTATTCAACCAGCAAGTAATTTTTTGACAAGTTGGTGAGTGCCTGTTTTTATTTTCTTCTTATTTGTTACATTGGATGAGCAGGTGAATCATCCAAAAACAGAGCACCTTAACCGTATTAGCAGATACGGGTGAGCCACGATATAAATATACTCAATTTAAGAAATGACATAGGTGTCTCCCAAAAGACAATAAAACAATGTACAAGAGGCATTATTGTGGAAAAAAACATTTCTCAGCTTTTATTTACATTTGGGCAAAAAGTGTCCAGTCCAAAATTATTCATACACTTCTCAATAATCCAATAGAAAAGCCTTTATTGACTATTACAGCAATCAAACGCTTCCTATAATTGTAGACCAGCTTTTTGCATGTCTCCACAGGTATTTTTGCCTATTCATCTTTAGCAATGAGCTCCAAATCTTTCAGGTTGGAGTGTCTTCTTGCCATCACCCTGATCTTTAGCTCCCTTCACAGATTCTAAATTGGATTCAAGTGTGGACTCTGGCTGGGCCACTCGAAAACATTAATGTTGTCTGCTAACCATTTCTTCACCACTTTTGCAGTGTGTTTGGGTCATTGTCATGCTGAAATGTCCACTGGTGCCCAAGGCCAAGTTTCTCTGCAGACTGCCTGATGTTGTCGTTGAGAATCCTCATGTATTGCTCTTTTTTCATGGTGCTGTTTACTGTGATTAGGTTCCCTGGTCCATTGGCTGAAAAACACCCCCAAAGTATTAGGTTCCCACCACCATGTTTGACAGTGGGGATGGTGTTCTTTGGGTTGAAAGCTTCTCCTTTTTTATGCCAAATGAAGGAAACATCATTGTGACCAAACAATTCAATTTTTGTTTCATCTGACCATAACACACTTCTTTGTCCAGATGAGCTTTTGCAAAGGCCAAGCAAACTTTTGTGTGCCTCAGGCCTCCATGCACACGACCATTTTTTTGGGGTCCGCAAAAACTGGTTCCGTAGATCCGTGTCCGTTTTTTCTTCCGTGGGTCTTCCTTGATTTTTGGAGAATCCACGGACATGAAGGAAAAAGTCGTTTTGGTGTCCGCCTGGCCGTGCGGAGCCAAACGGATCCGTCCTGACTTATAATGCAAGTCAATGGGGACGGATCTGTTTGACGTTGACACAATATGGTGCAATTGCAAACTGATCCGTCCCCCATTGAGTTTCAATGTAAAGTCAGGAGTCCCTATTATACCATCGGATCGGAGTTTTCTCCAATCCGATGGTATATTTTAACTTGAAGCGTCCCCATCTCCATGGGAACGCCTCTATGTTAAAATATACCATCGGATTTGAGTTATATCGTGAAAACTCAGATCCGACAGTATATTCTAACACAGAGGCGTTCCCATAGTGATGGGGACGCTTCAAGTTAGAATATAATAAGAACTGTGTACATAACTGCCCCCTGCTGCCTGGCAGCACCCGATCTCTTACAGCGGGCTGTGATCCGCACAATTAACCCCTCAGGTGCCGCTGGGGCTACGATCGGTTACCATGGCAACCAGGATGCTACTGCAGTCCTTGCTGCCATGATTACTTAGCAATTTTAGAAGCATTATACTTACCTTTGCTGTCTGTGGCCGGCCGGGCGCTCCTCCTACTGGTAAGTGAAAGGTCTGTGCGGCGCATTGCTTATAGCACAGACCTGTCACTTACCAGTAGGAGGAGCGCCCGGCCGGTCACAGACAGCGCAGGTAAGTATAATGCTTCTAAAATTGCTAAGTAACCATGGCAGCCAGGAGTGCAGTAGCATCCTGGTTGCCATGGTTACCGATCGGAGTCCCAGCGATTAAACTGGGACTCCGATCGGAACTCTCCGCTGCCACCAATGATGGGGGAAGGGGGGGGGGAAATTTTAATTAGGAGGGGGGGGGAGAGGGGAGGCCGCACTGGCCACCAATGAATTTAATACAGGGGAGGGAGGGGGGGTCTGCCCCCTCCTGCCTGGCAGCACCCGATCTCTCACAGGGGGCTATGATACGCACAATTAACCCCTCAGGTGCGGCACCTGAGAGGTTAATTGTGCGGATCACAGCCCCCTGTAAGAGATCGGGTGCTGCCAGGCAGCAGGGGGCAGTCATGTACACAGTTCTTAGTATATTCTAACTTGAAGTGTCCCCATCACTATGGGAACGCCTCTGTGTTAGAATATACTGTCGGATCTGAGTTTTCACAAAGTGAAAACTCTGATTTGAAAAAGCTGCGGATCCGTCTGTGTGAAAGTAGCCTACGGACACGGATGACGGACGCGGATGACAATCTTGTGTGCATCCGTGTTTTTTCACGGACCCATTGACTTGAATGGGTCCGTGAACCGTTGTCCGTCAAAAAAATAGGACAGGTCATATTTTTTTTGACGGACAGGAAACACGGATCACGGACGCGGATGAACAACGGTGCATTTTCCGAGTTTTAAACGGACCCATTGAAAGTCAATGGGTCCGCAGAAAATCACGGAAAACGGAACAACGGACACAGATGCACACAACGGTCGTGTGCATGAGGCCTTATCTGGAGAATTGGAACCCAGCAGTGTGCAGTGTCCGTTGGATTGTCTGCCTTGAGACATTGCCACCAGAAGAGCCCAGATTCAGCAGGATGGCCTTGGTGGGGATCTTTGGATTCTTTTTTACCTCTCTAACTATCCTCCTGGCCAGCACAGGTGTCACTTTTGGCTTCCGACCACGTCCTCTGAGATTTTCCACATTGCGGAACTTCTTGTATTTTTTGCTCAAATGTAAATAAAAGCTGAGAAATGTTTTTTTTCCCACTATAATGCCTCTTGTACATCGTCTTATTATCTTTTGGGAGACACCTATGTCATTTCCCGTCAAAAAATTACTTGCTGGTTGAATAAAAGTAACTAAGTCAAAATTTGCCAGGCGTATGAATAATTATGGGCAGCACTGTATATCGTTAAAAAGAAATCCCAATAATGAACCTGATATTATAGTATAGTTCGCACCCTTAAAAGGGATTAGGAAACAATAATTCATTCCTGCATAGTGCAAGCCCATCTATATACCCATAAATACAATGGGGCAAAAGTGCGAAGTGCAATAAATAACATCTAAAGTTCATCAGGGAAAGAAATTCATACAGACCAATGTGGCTCAGACCCCAAAGCACGTTTCGTAAGCCGCTTTCTCAGGGGATGACTGGACAGTGCGCTCAATGGCTATATATACCCAATCACTTATCACTAAGTTAAAAAAACCTGAGGGGGTATACTAACTAAAAAGCCCATGTGCTCCATTGAAGTTTATGGCGTGTGTTCCACGGTGGAACGCATGACATCACTTCCTTTTGTTGACTAAAGACCTCCCACCTCATGGCTGTTTATTTTATTAATAAAATATCAATCAATAAACTGAGTATAGAATACATGCTGCATATTATTGGAAAGGTAGATCAGAAGAGATGGTTTTATTTCTGTCTATACTCTCAGTATCGGTGGTAGGCGATGTGCTCTCCACATTGGAACGCATCACGTGACCACCGAACTTCCGGTATGCGTTCCACGCTGGAGCGCATCGCAGCTTCACAATATCCAGCCAGACCATACAATCGACTTTCATGTGAGTATTTTATTTTAACCTGTACCTATTTATTCAAGGATATTAAATCTTAACCCCTTAAGGACTTAGGACGTACCGGTACGGCATGGTTCCCGAATCCTTAAGGACCCATGACGTACCGGTACGTCATGGCTTTAATTTGCTATTCCGTCGCCGCGGGGGTTAATCGGAACGGGATTTCGGCTGAAATCATTCAGCCGGCATCCCGTAACAATGCAGGGGGGGGTCATTTGACCCCCCCGTATCGACGATCGCAGAAAACCGCAGGTCAATTCAGACCTGCGGTTTTCTGCGTTTCCGGTCCATTCGGGTGTCCTGTGACCCGATGAACCGGAAAAAGACTGCGATCGGTGGCGTAATTATACACCACCTATCGCAGTCCGAGGATTTGGAGAGGCGGCGCTGGCCCTGGTGCTGAACGCTGCTGTCCAGGGTGCTGATTGGTGCAGGGGAGAGAGGCGCGAGATTCAAACTTCCTGCGCTCCTCTCTCCCCTCCTCTTCCTGTCCAGCACCCTGACCGTGCAGCACCGTCCAGCGTCCAGCTCCTGAGTCCCCCTAATCGTAGTCCATCACCCTCCTGCACCCATCGCCACCCAGGTAGGTTAGGGTCAGTGAGGGAGAGGCACCGTTAGGAAGGGAATGAAGGGAAAAGTTAGGGAAAAAAAAAAAACTTTTACTAAACTTTCTTTTCTTTCTTTCTTTCTGATCCATCTAATCCCCAGACCCCCCCCTGCCACTTGCCCCCCCCCACCACCACCAGCGCCCCCACCCCCCACCCTTCCCCCCACCAGCCCCCACCTCACCACCCCCCCCCCCCCCCCCCCCCCCCCCCCTTACCACCACTTTTTTTTTTATTTTTTTTTTCTGCGTGCGCTGACTGTCCGGCACTTTTCTTTTTTTGCCCGCCTCACCGCCCCACCGCTGATCAGCATTGTACCGCTGATCAGCAACTTTGAACTTTTTGCCCCTTTTTTTTCCTTATTTAGTACGCGAACACCCGTTGCCCCCACACACACGCACATATAATAAAGTTTGCCACACACGCACACATACACGCACACACACCCATGGCCCGCCGGATGTTCTCGGCCGAGGAGGCATACGCCCAGATTGCCTCCGACTCCGAGAGCCCCAGTGAGGATGAGGATGACCCCACGTTCCTTTTGTCATCCGCATCCTCCTCATCATCATCGGATGACGATGAGCCACCAAGGCGGCGGAGACGCCGCCAGGCGGAGCCAGGGGCCCCACATGCTAGGGATCCTGTGGCCCACCCTAGTACGAGCCGCCCTGGGGTTCGTACTGGTTTCCCGGCCCACCAAATAAGTCCACCGGAGCCCCCTGCCGATGAACTTAGCTGGTGTCCCCCAGTGGACTTTGAGCCTGAGATTCCGGATTTTGCTGGCAATCCTGGAATCCAGATTCCCACAGTGGGGTTTACTGAAATTGACTATTTTAGTTTTTTTTTCAGTAACCCACTGGTGAATCTGATGGTGGAGCAGACGAATCTGTATGCCCAACAGTTCGTCGCTCAAAACCCAGGCTCATTTTTGGCTAGACCCGGTGGCTGGACGCCGGTCAGTGCAGCCGAGATGAGGACATTTTGGGGCCTCGTGCTGCATATGGGTCTAGTCCAAAAACCCAGTGTCAGACAATACTGGAGTGGGGACGTCCTATACCAGACCCCACTGTACAGTATGGTTATGACACGTCCCCGGTTTGAGGCCATCCGGAAATGTCTGCATTATTCCGATAATGCAGCATGTCCACCCCGAGGTGATCCTGCCTATGACCGGCTGTATAAGATACGGCCGGTCATCGATCACTTTGGGGCCACATTTCAGCAGGCCTACGTACCTGGAAGGGAGGTCGCGGTTGATGAGTCTCTCGTTGCGTTCAAGGGGAGACTCAGTTTCCGCCAATATATTCCCACAAAGCGGGCGAGGTATGGCGTGAAGCTATACAAAATTTGTGAGAGTACCTCAGGGTACACTTACAAATTTCGTGTGTACGAGGGGCGAGATTCCCGGATTCAACCCCCAGAATGTCCCCCCACTCTGGGTGTTACCGGGAAACTCGTGTGGGACCTTATGTACCCACTGCTGGATAACGGTTACCACTTGTACGTGGACAACTTTTATACCAGCATTCCCTTGTTCAGGTCCCTTGCCGCCAGATCCACGTTCGCTTGTGGGACCGTGCGGAAAAATCAACGCGGCCTCCCTGCCCACCCCCTCCAGGTACCTATCCCCAGGGGTGAGACCCGTGCACTTACCAGTGGAAACCTGTTGCTGGTCAGATATAAGGACAAGAGGGATGTCCTTATGCTGTCCACAATCCACGGTAACAGCACCACCCCAGTCCCTGTGCGAGGTACCGCGGCAACGGTCCTCAAGCCCGATTGTATCGTCGACTACAATCGGTATATGGGAGGAGTTGATCTCTCTGATCAAGTCCTCAAGCCATATAATGCCATGCGCAAAACCCGGGCATGGTACAAAAAAGTTGCGGTCTACTTGGTGCAGGTTGCCATGTACAACTCTTTTGTACTATCCCGAAGCGCTGGCAGCACAGGGACATTTCTCCAATTCTATGAGGCAGTCCTCAAAGACCTGATCTTTTCGGACCGGGAAAGAGCAGGCCGGAGTACCTCGGGAATTGGAGGCGCCCGGATCGTCCCTGGCCAACACTTTCCAGGTGTGGTCCCCCATACTGGAAAGAAGGGACGAACCCAAAAAAGATGCAGAGTGTGTCACAAGAGGGGGATACGGAAGGACACCACTACTCAATGTGACACGTGCCCCGATCATCCGGGCCTCTGCATTATCAATTGCTTCAGGGAGTATCACACTTCCATGGAGTACTAAATTTTTATAATCCCCAACAGTCCACTAGAGAACATAAAAAACTATGGCTCTCAGACTTTGGAGACACGGAAACAATTTTTTTCCCCCAAAAAAATATTAGTTTTAGAGCAGGCATCCTCAAACTGCGGCCCTCCAGATGTTGTAAAACTATAACTCCCAGCATGCCCAGACAACCTACAGCCATCAGCAGGGCATGGTGGGAATTGTAGTTTTACAACATCTGGAGGGCCGCAGTTTTTAGGATGCCTGCTTAGTGTCTCCAAAGTCTGAGAGCCATACATATTGGGCATCGTCGCGTGCGTAAAAGTCGTCGCTATAAAAATAACTTTTGACCAAACGCCTCGGATGAACGGTGTTAAAAATATAAAATAAAAACGGTGCCAAAACACCCATTTTTGGGCAAAATTTCCATTTGAATCCTTTTTGCCGGTAATAAAGCAAGGGTTAACAGCCAAACAAAACTCAATATTTATGGCCCTGATTCTGTAGTTTGCAGAAACACCCCATATGTGGTCGTAAATGGCTATATAGCCGCACGGCATGGCATAGAACGAAGGGAACTCCATACGGTTTCTGGAAGGCAGATTTTGATGGACAGTTTTTTTTTTGACACCATGTTCCATTAGAAGCCCCCCCTGATGTAGCCTAGACTAGAAACTCCAAAAAAGTGACCCCATCTAAGAAACTACACCCCTCAAGGTATTCAAAAGTTACTTTACAAACTATGTTAACCCTTTAGGTGTTCCACAAAACTAAATAGCGAATGTAGAAACAATTTTTAATTTTTTTTTTTGTTACATTGCCTCAAAAAAGCGTAATGAAGAGCAACTAAAAATCATATTTACCCCTAAAATAGTCCCAAAACAACAACCACCTGATCCCGTAGTTTCCTAGATGGGGTCACTTTTATGGAGTTTCTACTCTAGGGGTGCATCAGGGGGCTTGAAAGGGTACATGATGTAAATAAACCAGTCCAGCAAAATCTGCCTTCCAAAAACCATATGACGTTCCCCTTCTTCTATGTCCTGCCGTTTAGCCAAATAGTAGTTTACGACCACATATGGGGTGTTTCTGCAAACTACAGAATCAGGGCAACCCATTTTAAGTTTTGTTTGGCAGTTAACTCTTGTTTTACTCCTGGAATAAATTGATTATATTGGAAAATTTTCCAAAAAATAGAAATTTCTAAATTGTTTCTCCATCTGTCAATAACTCTTGTGGAACACCTAAAGGGTTAACAAAGTTTGTAAACCCAGTTTTGAATACCTTGAGGGGTGTACTTTCTTAGATGGAGTCACTTTTTTGAAATTTCTATTCTAGGGGTGCAACAGGGGGCTTCAAATGGGACATGGTATAAACAAAACCAGTCCTGCAAAATCTGCCTTCCAAAACCCATATGGTGTTCCCCTCCTTCTATGTGCTCCCGTTTGGCCAAACAGTAGTTTACGACCACATATGGGGTGTTTTTGCAAACTACAGAATCAGGGCAACCCATTTTGAGTTTTGTTTGGCAGTTAACCCCTGTTTTACTCCTGGAAAAAATTGATTATATTGGAAAATTTTCCAAAAAATTGAAATTTCTAAATTGTTTCTCCATCTGCCAATAACTCTTGTGGAGCACCTAAAGGGTTAACAAAGTTTGTAAACCCAGTTTTGAATACCTTGAGGGGTGTACTTTCTTAGATGGAGTCACTTTTTTGAAATTTCTATTCTAGGGGTGCAACAGGGGGCTTCAAATGGGACATGGTATAAACAAAACCAGTCCTGCCAAATCTGCCTTCCAAAACCCATATGGTGTTCCCCTCCTTCTATGTGCTCCCGTTTGGCCAAACAGTAGTTTACGACCACATATGGGGTGTTTTTGCAAACTACAGAATCAGGGCAACCCATTTTGAGTTTTGTTTGGCAGTTAACCCCTGTTTTACTCCTGGAAAAAATTGATTATATTGAAAAATTTTCCAAAAAATTGAAATTTCTAAATTGTTTCTCCATCTGCCATTAACTCTTGTGGAAGACCTAAAGGGTTAATAAAGTTTGAAAAAACAGTTTTGAATACCTTGAGGGGTGTAGTTTCTAGAATGGGGTCATTTTTGGGAGGTTTCTATTATCTAAGCCTCACAATATGACTTCAAACCTGAACTGGTCCATAAAAAGTGGGATTTTGAAGATTTCTGAAAATTTCAAAATTTGCTTCTAAACTTCTAAGCCTTGTAACATCCCCAAAAAATAAAATATCATTCCCAAAATGCTGCAAACATGAAGTAGACATATGGGGAATGTAAAGTCATCACAATTTTTGGGGGTATTACTATGTATTACAGAGGTAGAGAAACTGAAACTTTGAAATTTGCTAATTTTTCAAAATTTTCGGTAAAAATTGTATTTTTTTATGCAAAAAAATTAACTTTTTTGACCCAATTTTAGCAGTGTCATGAAGTACAATATGTGACGAAAAAACAATCTCAGAACGGCCTGGGTAAGTCAAAGCGTTTTAAAGTTATGAGCACTTAAAGTGACACTGGTCAGATTTGCAAAAAATGGCCAAGTCCTTAAGGTGAAATAGGGCCGAGTCCTTAAGGGGTTAAAGGGACCTAATTACCTCAGTGCATACAAAAATTATTCAGTATAATACAATTAATGAATCCTAATTAAGTAGTGTAATTCATCCAATCATGATTATAAAAGTAAAAAATAAATGTCAAACCAATCAGTAATTATAATATATATTAAGAAAAGCTCTACCAGCAAACTACTGGAGCCCAGCCTGTCAGTAACCAACTGAAGAAAGAGCAATTATAGTAATAATATAGGCTGTATCACAGTATTTTTGCATATAAATTTATTAATACACTTAATAACACACAAACCAACTTAGTGTCGACATATCAGCATAAATACATTAAATAGGTTTATAAAGTGCGGAGCTCGCGCACAAAACCTAAACAGCTGGAGTACTCCAATCAGTAATTATACCTCAATGCATGATTCATATAGTGTAAATAAATATCAATTGTATCAAACCAATCAATTCATATATAAAAAAAATTACAACCAATTAAATCCACTCTTAATTATGTTAAATACAATAGCCTAAATTTAATAAATAATTCATATAGTGATAAAGTGCTTAGTGCAATGATGGTAAAGAGAAAAGGGGGGGGGGAAGGGGAGGAAGAATGAAAGTGACAAAGTGAAAGTGTGAAGTGCGCTGTGAATTAGTGAAACAGTGAAAGTGTGAAACTGGGAACCCTACCACTTTAATATAATGATAAAATTGAAAAACAGAAATCAAGTCCTAATACAAAAAACCCAATGGGAACGTGCCATATAAATACTTAAAGGGAACCTGTCACCGGGATTTTGTGTATAGAGCTGAGGACATGGGTTGCTAGATGGCCGCTAGCACATCCGCAATACCCAGTCCCCATAGCTCTGTGTGCTTTTATTGTGTAAAAAAACCCGATTTGATACATATGCAAATGAACCTGAGATGAGTCCTTTCCCTGACTCGCCTCATCTCAGGTTAATTTGCATATGTATCAAATCTCGTGATGTCATACCTACATATAAAAGATTACATGGGCAGCTGGTCACGTATATAACACGCCAATCGTATTGCATGATATGGTGTGTATGATTTGGTAAGTCTTATGGCCCGTGCTGCCCATAAATGAAGTCGTTCTCAAGATGTTGGGACAGGCCACATGGACGACATCCCCATTTGGGACCTCTAGAGTCAAACTGTTTGTTAGGGTTCGTACCTATTAAATTAGAATTGATTTAATTGTATTATATTGAATAATTTTAGTTTGCACTGATGTATTTAGGTCTCTTTTAAGATTTAATATCCTTGAATAAATAGGTACAGGTTAAAATAAAATACTCACATGAAAGTCGATTTTATGGTCTGGCTGGATATCATGCTGTATTTAATTGTGAAGCTGCGATGCGCTCCAGCGTGGAACGCATACCGGAAGTTCGGTGGTCACGTGATGCGTTCCAATGTGGAGAGCACATCGCCTACCACCGATACTGAGAGTATAGACAGAAATAAAACCATCTCTTCTGATCTACCTTTCCAATAATATGCAGCATGTATTCTATACTCAGTTTATTGATATGTTATTAATAAAATAAACGGCCATGAGGTGGGAGGTCTTTAGTCAACAAAAGGAAGTGATGTCATGCGTTCCACCGTGGAACACGCGCCATGAACTTCAATGGAGCACATGTGCTTTTTAGTGAGTATATCCCCTCAGGTTTTTTAACTTAGTGATAAGTGATTGGGTATATATAGCCATTGAGCGCACTGTCCAGTCATCCCCTGAGAAAGCGGCTTGCGAAATGTGCTTTGGGGTCTGAGCCACATTGGTCTGTATGAATTTCTTTCCCTGATGAACTTTAGATGTTATTTATTGCACTTAGCACTTTTGCCCCCATTGTATTTATGGATATATAGATGGGCTTGCACTATGCAGGAATGAATTATTGTTTCCTAATCCCTTTTAATATCAGGTTCATTATTGGGATTTCTTTTTACCGATATATGACATGTATTGTGGCTCTTTTTTTTGTATATGCTGCTGCTTTTTTTTTTATTCTTTATTCTGGTTTGGTTAGAAATTAATAAAGAATAATTTAAACATTCATATGCTGTGTATTTATAGTTTTGGTGTGGAGACCTGTAATAATAAAAACCAAAAGTTAGTCAGCACATCCTGTAAAATGAAGTGAATGCCCAGGTATGGATCGCCATGGTTAAAATTATAGAAGCAAACGCAATCTGCAAACATAGATCATATGGACTAATACTACACTGCTCAAAAAAAATAAAGGGAACACTTAAACAACACAATGTAACTCCAAGTCAATCACACTTCTGTGAAATCAAACTGTCCACTTAGGAAGCAACACTGAGTGACAATCAATTTCACATGCTGTTGTGCAAATGGGATAGACAACAGGTGGAAATTATAGGGAATTAGCAAGACACCCCAAATAAAGGAGTGGTTCTGCAGGTGGTGACCACAGACCACTTCTTAGTTCCTATGCTTCCTGGCTGATGTTTTGGTCATTTTTGAATGCTGGCTTTCACTCTAGTGGTAGCATGAGACGGAGTCTACAACCCACACAAGTGGCTCAGGTAGTGCAGCTTATCCAGGATGGCACATCAATGCGAGCTGTGGCAAGAAGGTTTGCTGTGTCTGTCAGCGTAGTGTCCAGAGCATGGAGGCGCTACCAGGAGACAGGCCAGTACATCAGGAGACGTGGAGGAGGCCGTAGGAGGGCAACAACCCAGCAGCAGGACTGCTACCTCCGCCTTTGTGCAAGGAGGAACAGGAGGAGCACTGCCAGATCCCTGCAAAATGACCTCAAGCAAATGTGCATGTGTCTGCTCAAACGGTCAGAAACAGACTCCATGAGGGTGATATGAGGGCCCGACGTCCACAGGTGGGGGTTGTGCTTACAGCCCAACACCGTGCAGGACGTTTGGCATTTGCCAGAGAACACCAAGATATGCAAATTCACCACTGGCGCCCTGTGCTCTTCACAGATGAAAGCAGGTTCACACTGAGCACATGTGACAGACGTGACAGAGTCTTGAGACGCCGTGGAGAACGTTCTGCTGCCTGCATGCAACGTTCTGCTGCCAGCATGACCGGTTTGGCATTGGGTCAGTAATGGTGTGGGGTGGCATTTCTTTGGAGGGCCGCACAGCCCTCCATGTGCTCGCCAGAGGTAGCCTGACCTGACTGCCATTAGGTACCGAGATGAGATCCTCAGACCCCTTGTGAGACCATATGCTGATGCGGTTGGCCCTTGGTTCCTCCTAATGCAAGACAATGCTAGACCTCATGTGGCTGGAGTGTGTCAGCAGTTCCTGCAAGACGAAGGCATTGATGCTATGGACTGGCCCGCCCGTTCCCCAGACCTGAATCCAATTGAGCACATCTGAGACATCATGTCTCGCTCTATCCACCACCGTCACGTTGCACCACAGACTGTCCAGGAGTTGGCAGATGCTTTAGTCCAGGTCTGGGAGGAGATCCCTCAGGAGACCGTCCGCCACCTCATCAGGAGCATGCACAGGCGTTGTAGGGAGGTCATACAGGCACGTGGAGGCCACACACACTACTGAGCCTCATTTTGACTTGTTTTAAGGACATTACATCAAAGTTGGATCAGCCTGTAGTGTGTTTTTCCACTTTAATTTTGAGTGTGACTCCAAATCCAGACCTCCATGGGTTGAAAAATTAGATTTCCATTTTTTTTTTATTTTTGTGTGATTTTGTTGTCAGCACATTCAACTATGTAAAGAACAAAGTATTTCAGAAGAATATTTAATTAATTCAGATCTAGGATGTGTTATTTTTGTGTTCCCTTTATTTTTTTGAGCAGTGTATATTCACCATATAAAAAATGTTTAAGATACTTAGCAAATACATTTTGATCAAAATCATTTGTGCCTGTCCACCACAGCAAAGTCATCTCATTCTGGGACAGAAGGCGCCACATGTATACTATGTCCACCTCTCTTTCTGCAAACAGGCCTCCAATGAATTCAGGAGCTATATATTGCACTAATTAGTTAGGTTAGTTAGGAGTGCACGACCAAGATGGAGGCAGCCACACCTCAAAGTACACATTGCAAAAACAAAAGACAAAGTATTCATTGTAAAATAATAATAATTTTGATGAAAATATACTTGCTAAGTACCTCATTAGTGAGCATAGTATAAGTTCATATATTCCATGTTTGCAGAATGCTGTTGCATTTTGTTTGCTTCCACCTGTACTAATGGGTCAGATTTGAAGGGGTGGTTTAATACCTTTTTACACTTTGTGTGTGATGGGCTATACCATCAAAGCTTCAGAAGGCGTTTACAGTCATCATTTGTATTTTGTTGCATTTTTAGCTATACTTTTATATTTTACAGATGGCTTTAATTTCTGCCGTATGCTGCTCATTGGTGAATTCACCCAAGTTCACAGATTCATCAGACACTACCCGGGCTAATATTATGGATTTGTGTGAAGATATTGCACAGTTTGATCCAGAGTTTATATTGAAGGTGAGAACATTTTGATTAGTTTGTTGTATCGGCTAATATTTACCGATGAAGCATCATGTGGGAAATTAGAGGGAAGTAGTAACGTGTAAGAAATAGGTGATGAGTATGTTTTTTTTTTTTTAGCTCACATGACAATTGTTTGGTCCCTGCAGGTTGCTCTTTATACACGACAGGAGCTCAATATACGTACCACAGCAAATTTCCTACTTGCCCTGTCTGCCCTATTTCCTTCTTGTCGACCACACCTACGTCGGTATCTGTGCTCTTCTGTGCAGCTACCAAGTGACTGGATGGATGTACCGCGGATGTACCAGGTTTGACTTTATACATATGAGCTTGATACTCTGTCTGTCGCACTATCACTTGGTCGCTGGCTCTGGCTCTCTCTGTCTGGACTGTTTAACATCTTAGATATAGATATTTTTTTATTTCCTATACAGAGCTTAGCAGGGAAAGGAGATAAGCTGGCTCCACTGCCTTCTTGCCTTCGTAGAGCATTGACCCTCAAGTTCCAAAAGTTCAGTGAATATCAGCTGGCAAAGTACAATACCCGTAAGCAGCGTGGGAAACATGATTCCCAGAAAAAGAAGGAAAAGAAAACTAGTGTAAGAGTGTTTTATTTATTTTTTGCTTGTACAGTGTTTTGTACTTGTACATGTATATTGCAAAAGCGTATCTTTTTGACATATATTTGGCTAGTAAATGTTAGTCTTTTTTAGCCTGAATTGAAGTGTTGCCGATTGAGCCTGATGTATGTAGTAAAGAATTGAATGGGGGACACTCTATATTTGGCCGCACGTGGATATAGTATTAAAATAGTTTATTATATATCAGCAGGTAAAAATAGATAAGCAATAATATACCATAAATGCAATATAAACAACAATATCAATAAAATATCGAAAAAATGTCAATAGTGGCAGATTGTCTCCCTTTTTGGTATATCTTTAGTAGATACCTAGTATAAACTTTCACATTCGAATTGTGACCCTATAAGCATAAAATCCAAAGAATCGAAAAAAATATTGAAAAAAAATATTGAAAAAATTGAAGTATATCGAAAAATATCTCCTCAGGGTTTGCTGTAATGGTATCTTTACTGTGCAAAGTCCCAATAAACATATAAATCGCAGTGCTTTTGCTATACACAGTTCCAGTATAACATGTAAATCGTAGTAGATGACTGGTAGTATAAGTTATTTCTTACCCCCCCTGGCTGATTGTAATCTTACTCACGGTAGGTGGGTGGATGTCCTGTATATTCGATCCTCTTGTATGAAAATAGACTCGCACATTTAGTGCGGTTTTCACCGCGGTGTCTCGACTATCCGGGTATGTTGTTGCAGGACCTGTGGCGTCCCACGTGGTCTGCGATAACCCTGGTGATCGATCACCTGATTGTCATATGACTCCGATTATAGGCGTATCGTCAATGTCGAATCAAACGTCCGATGTTTCAGCTAAAAATAAGGAGTCTTTTGCTATTTTTCACTCAGATTCTCCTTATAGCTGTATATTCTTTTCTTCTCTCTCTGTATTTTTGACCCTCACTAATCAATACCATACGCGTTTCGGGGTTAGAGATACCCCTTCCTCAGTGGCTCATTGGTATCGAACAGTGAGGGTCAAAAAGACAGAGAGAGAAGAAAAGAATATACAGCTATAAGGAGAATCTGAGTGAAAAATAGCAAAAGACTCCTTATTTTTAGCTGAAACATCGGACGTTTGATTCGACATTGACGATACGCCTATAATCGGAGTCATATGACAATCAGGTGATCGATCACCAGGGTTATCGCAGACCACGTGGGACGCCACAGGTCCTGCAACAACATACCCGGATAGTCGAGACACCGCGGTGAAAACCGCACTAAATGTGCGAGTCTATTTTCGTACAAGAGGGTCGAATATACAGGACATCCACCCACCTACCGTGAGTAAGATTATAATCAGCCAGGAGGGGTAAGAAATAACTTATACTACCAGTCATCTACTACGATTTACATGTTATACTGGAACTGTGTATAGCAAAAGCACTGCGATTTATATGTTTATTGGGACTTTGCACAGTAAAGATACCATTACAGCAAACCCTGAGGAGATATTTTTCGATATACTTAAATTTTTTCAATATTTTTTTCGATTCTTTGGATTTTATGCTTATAGAGTCACGATTCGAATGTGAAAGTTTAATACTAGGTATCTACTAAAGATATACCAAAAAGGGAGACAATATGAAACTATTGACATTTTTTCGATATTTTATTGATATTGTTGTTTGTTTATATTGCTTTTATTGATATTGTTGTATATATTGCATTTATGGTATATTATTTCTTATCTATTTTTACCTGCTGATATATAATAAACTATTTTAATACTATATCCACGTGCGGCCAAATATAGAGTGCCCCCCATTCAATTCTTTACTACATACATCAAACATAGACACCAAATATGGCATGAACAGACCATAAAGTTTAAATGACTGAACACACACTTATTTGGCCGTCAGTCTGTCCTCCATATTCAACCATAGACTGCTCCACCTTATTTATTTAGTGTGAGAAGGAAATAAACTACTACTAGAGCCTCCTGGTGGAGGCCTAGATCCTGAAAGGACAAAAGATTGGTCATGGTGAAAACTAGATTTTTGTACTTGCCGTAAAATCTGTTTCTCTTCCGTTCATTGGGGGACACAGGCTTGACCATGGTAACAGCTATACCCATGGTCAAGCCTGTGTCCCCCAATGATACCAATGAGAAATCCAACTTGCCCAGTGCTTCCTTCCCCTGACACCCATCCTCCATTTTGAGGAACAGTGGGGACCCTGACAAGTCGGACTCTAATGATATATTAAATGGCTTCTAATTGCATAAAAATGCCTTTATTGAGCAAAACTGCTGTATATGAAAGAATAATAATTTTGCATACATACATTTATGAGCACTTTTCTCTGTATTTATTTTTTTATTTTAGAATTTTAGCGCATTGAAGTGTGGCAGAAATATGCGAAAACTGGAAGGTTTATGTAAACTTCTAGATAAGCAGGTGAGTTCCTCCACCACGGAGAGATTTTAGCAGGTTGACTACACATGAGGTTGTGATATTGTTATAAAATATCTTCTCACAGGTTGAACCTGCTTCTGCTAGTGCTGGAAAGAAAACGAAAGACAAGTTCTCTATGAAGAGTCTGATTCAGAGACTACATATTTCTAAGCCAGTGAATCATGTCATGAGTCTGCTTGGATGCAGGTCCATATGTCTCCCTATGTCCTTTTTTCAGATCTTTTCACTTTTCTACTTTCTCTGTCCTTATTTGTATATTTTGTGCAGCTTGGACCATGATCCTTAACTGATCCTATTTTTACGGTTTATCATACAGATATCCAAAAGACCTGAACGCCTTCTCCCGCAGTGGTCTTGAAGGTCCTTGGCAGTCCCATCTATCAGGCCAGAGAATGAAATTAAAGCAGCCTGAAACATGGGAAAGGGAGTTGAGTCAGAAAGGGAACACAGGCCCAGTATGGGAGGGCTTGCTTGGTGAGTGTCAACAAGTATGAGGTCCTCCTATGATCACAAATTGTCATTGCACCAAAAATATTGGCTTTTTTTTTTTTTTTGTGTTTCTCAGACAATCGTAAAGTACCCTTCATGGCATTATTAAGGAATCTGAGGAATATGATCAGAGCAGGTATCGGTGAAAAGCATCATAGGGAAGTAACTGCATATTTGTCCAACCAGGTATGACCTGTTTGTAACAGAAGCTTGCTTGATGTGTCAGTGATTGTCATTGTTTGACATGCACTTTTTATTTTTGTAGAATGCGGTCATCAAAAGCCGTCTTTTCCCATTTCGCTTTCTCTCTGCTTACAAAGTCATTCATGACCTAGAGTGTCAGCTAAGTAGGGCAGGTGAGTTGTCTTTGAAATATGCAGATTGTAATATAAATAATCTTAGGGTGCCTTCACATGTGGCGGATTGTTTTGCCAATCAATTCTATTTATTTGTATGAGGCTTGCAGGAATCCAATACCACCAAAAAATCCCATTCACATAAGGGCTCTTTCACACTTGCGTTATTGTCTTCCGGCATAGAGTTCCGTCGTCGGGACTCTATGCCGGAAGAATACTGATCAGGATTATCCTAATGCATTCTGAATGGAGAGTAATCCGTTCAGGATGCATCAGGATGTCTTCAGTTCCGGTACGGAACGTTTTTTGGCCGGAGAAAATACCGCAGCATGCTGCGCTTTTTGCTCCGGCCAAAAATCCTGAAGACTTGCCGCAAGGCCGGATCCGGGATCAATGCCCATTGAAAGGCATTGATCCGGATCCGGCCTTAAGCTAAACGTCGTTTCGGCGCATTGCCGGACCCGACGTTTAGCTTTTTCTGAATAGTTACCATGGCTGCCGGGACGCTAAAGTCCTGACAGCCATGGTAAGTGTAGCGGGGAGCAGGGGAGCAGCATACTTACCGTCCGTGCGGCTCCCCGGGCGCTCCAGAGTGACGTCAGGGCGCCCCAAGCGCATGGATCACGTGATCACATGGATCACGTCATCCATGCGCATGGGGCGCTCTGACGTCATTCTGGAGCGCCCGGGGAGCCGCACGGACTGTAAGTATACCGCTCCCCCGCTCCCCGCTCCTACTATGGCAACCAGGACTTTAATAGCGTCCTGGGTGCCATAGTAACACTGAAAGCATTTGGAAGACGGTTCCGTCTTCAAATGCTTTCAGTACACTTGCGTTGTTACGGATCCGGCAGGCACCTCCGGCAACGGAAGTGCATGCCGGATCCCAACAACGCAAGTGTGAAAGAGGCCTTAGTGAAACTGATTGTGACGCGTATGAAGGCAACCTAAGGCTACCGGCACAGGGGTGCGGGCTTCTAAACAGAATTTCATGTGCATTTCTCTGGACCAAATCCGCACCAAAACATGCATGGGTTACTTGCGAATTTTGATGCGGTTTTCTTTGCAAAGGGTGAAATCTGCAGAAACAATTGACATGCTGCAGATTTCAAAATCCACACACAAAAAAATTATAAAAAGTGCCCGTGCCCTGCAAAATGTACAGGTATCCTAAAGAGTACCTGCCCTGTCTCCCAACACAAAGATGGCACAGCACTCCACTCCATATTACTTCTATCAGACAATCCCACACTCTTTGGGTCTATTCACATGTCCGTAAGTGTTCTGTGAGTCCGCAAAACACGGACACTGGCAATGTGCGTTCCGCAATTTGCGGACCGCAGATCATCGGCACTATAATAGAAAATGCCTAATCTTGTCCACAATTGCGGACAAGAATAGGACATGTTCTATTTTTTTGGTGGAAACGGAAGCACGGATGTGGAAGTGCGGATCCGCAAATGCGGATGCGGACAGCACATTCCGGCCCCATTGAAAATGAATGGGTCTGCACCCGTTCCGCAAAATTGCGGAATGGATGCGGACCCATTTTGCAGACGTGTGAATGGACCCTTTAGCTGATTTTCAAGATATGTTTCTATTTATAAGGAATCCAATTATATTACAAGTGATGTTTCAGTCATATAGACCTTTATCAAATGTAGCTTGCCTGGGCAATACTGCAGGAATCGTGCAGGGAGATGCAGCTGCTAGTGAATTTCGCCCAACATGGTTATTTTAGTAAATACTTGTATTCTTGATGAAATAACTAAAGAACTCTGTAAGCCCCCTCCCCAGACATGTATAACTAAATTGATAACAGGGTGTTACAATTCCCTTTGTCAAAAGGGTGTCTCATGTTGTTAGACCAAAGCTGACCCATTGCATTGACAATAGGGGCATGGTAAAGCACAGAAAAGGTGCTCCACATTTTTATTTTATGGTGATAACTAAGTATTGACTAAAACAGACATGTCAGGTGAGCTGATAGATGGTCTTCAACAATCTGTTCACAGCAACGACAATATAAATAATAGTATGCATTACTCTAAAAAAGTTATATATAATGTATTAATTTATTGCCACTAAACACTCAAGTGGCTGTATGAAAGGCTCCAATCTTGCCTGTGGATTGTGTCTGGCTTTGCAGCTCAACCCCATTCAAGTAAATGAGCTGCAATACCAGACACAGCCACTAGACAAGAGTGGCGCTGTTTCTGAGGGAAGAAAGCGGATCCTTTTTTCTAATCTCGCACAACCACTTTACGTGCAATTGTTAAATATAAGCTAAACCTAAATGATATTCCACACAGATAGAACAAGGTGCACACTGTATTGTAACAAGGTAATATCTACGCTTTTTCATCTCCTTCTTGTACAGAGGAGCCATTCCCCACCAATAGTGACCTCCTCCAACGAATCTTTCGCAGAGAAAAGAAGAATATTCCACAGCTATCTCGCAAGCGTTTCTCTCGATCTGAACTGAGAGCATGTTTGGCTTTTCCAGTTATCCATCGCCTTCTTAAAAGAGAGAAAGAAGCCCTTAGGAAAGCCAGGTAAGGACTTTACGCCAGAAGACTAGAGCTGAGAAATGGAATGGCTTTCTATTGATCACTTTTCTTTTATCTATCTTAAGGACGATAAAATTTACTGAAGGTGTTGTGGTGAGGTATAAGAAATCACTGGAGCAGGCCATTCAGATATCGGCACGTCACAATATCCCACCGATACCTGGACGTACAGTGATACTCATGTGTGTGGAGTCCTCAATGTATGCATCGTGCCATGGAGCCAAAGAGCTAGCTGTTAGAAGTTATGACCCCTCTGAGAGAAGAGAACCACCCTCAGTGAGTAATATCACCACAAACTGATGTAATTACTATTGATGACCTCTCCTCTGGATAGGTATTCAATATCAAACCGGTGGGGATCCAAATCCCAGGGCCCCAGCTGATCAGCTGTTAAAAGAGGCTGGGCGCTCCATGTCACGTGGCCCAGTTGCAGCTTAGCCTCATTCAAGTCAATGGGGTTGAGCTGCAATACTAAGCACAGCCACTATACCATGTAGGGCGCTGTGCTTGGAAATCT
The DNA here is from genome assembly GCF_905171765.1 of Bufo bufo. NCBI lineage: Eukaryota > Metazoa > Chordata > Amphibia > Anura > Bufonidae > Bufo > Bufo bufo. The sequence goes on from NC_053390.1 coordinate 292,748,297, forward strand.
CCTGGGAGCCTGCAGCACTCGCCATAGCTCCTTGAGAACAAAAGGATTGAGCATGTAGAAATCCAACATGCCTAACCCTTTTCGCATCCAAGGTCTGCTCTCAGAGGACCTATCTGGTTTTTTTTTTTAGTAAATTCTTGTATATCCTGGATCATTATTATTTTTTAGAACACATTCCTGTGTTATTCCTCCTGGAAATCCATTAAAAAGACATAATTTTTCTTGTCAATAAAGTGTTGCAGCACAGTCAATCAGTGTTTGCATTGAAGAGTATCAATGTGTAGGGACGCAACCCCATAAAGGTTGTAGGTGTCTATTTAGGGTCCATTCACATGTCTGTATGTGTTTTGCGAATCCGTATAACATGGACACCGCCAATGTGTGTTCCGCATTTTGCGGACCGCACATCGCCGGCACTCTCATAGAAAATGCCTTTTATTGTCCACAATTGCGGACAAGAATAGGACATGTTCTATTTTTTTGCGGATCCGCAAATGCGGATGCGGACAGCACATTCCGGCCCAATTGAAGATGAATGGGTCCGAACCTGTTCCGCAAAATTGCGGAACAGATGCGGACCAATTTTGCAGACGTGTGAATGGACCCTTAGTCATATGTTGCCAAGAGCAATACTTGAGGAATGGCACAACACAGAGTTTTTTAAAGGGGTTTTTCTGTGGAAAGCATGTATTTCCTATCCATGGTATAAGTGATAAATGTTGGATAGTTATCAGTCTGACTGCTAGGATGCCCAATGATCCCGAGAGCAGAGGGTCCGCTGCTTTGTTCGATTCAGTTCTAAAATTGTTAATATATGAGATATACAAGTGCTTTTTAAAACCTTCATGCTTGGGAAGCTGACAGCTCTTCATTAAGCCCATATGTAGCACATATTAGGATGATTTCCATTGTTGTGTGCAGTATTACAGCATTGAACGTCACCGTCAGAATATGTCCCCTGCCCTCACGTAGGTATGACAGGCCACTCTTCTTTCTCAATTACCTCTGGCCACTGCATTGAGGCAGGAGGAGCTCAGGGCCATCCTAAGATGAATATTTCAGAAAGTAACTTTATTAGGGTACTTTCACACTAGCGTTAGAGAAATCCGGCCGGCAGTTCCGTTGCCGGAACTGCCTGCCGGATCCGGAAATCTGTGTGCAAACGGATATCATTTGTTTCCGGATCCGGATGCGGATCCGTCTGACAAATGCATTGAAATACCGGATCAGTCTCCCTGGTGTTATCTGGAAAAAACGGATCTGGTATTTTATTTTTATTTTTTTACTTTTTTAAAGGTCTGCCCATGCGCGGACTGGGAAACCGGATCAGTTTTTCCAGAACACTTGGTACCGGATCCGGCATTAATACCTTTCAATGGAAATTGTGTTCCGGAATTGTGGCCGGAGAAAATACAGCAGCATGCTGCAGTATTTTCTCCGGCCAAATACCGTAAAAGTGACTGAACTGAAGACATCCTGATGCATACTGAACGGATTGCTCTCCATTCAGAATGCATTAGGCATTTTGTTTCTAGTATTGAGCCCCTAGGACGGAACTCAATACCGGAAAACTTTAATGCAAGTGTGAAAGTACCTTTAGCTAAAAATGTTGACATAACTTTGTCAGTATTTAGTGTGTCCTGATGCTACACATCTAACTGGACAAATGGTAGGCCCTACTATCGTGCACACTGTATCAGTACCATCATGGGACAATGTTTGCACATTTACAGTGTGTGCTAGAATATGTAATGTGTGATACTTGACTCCGTATGTTTGATCTTACAGACATATAGGCTTCTTTAAGTGTATTCTCCTCTTCCTAGCTCATAGATGTGGGTTTACTGTTGAGCCTGATGGTGAAGAACACAGCAGAAAACGTTCAGCTTATCCTGTACAATCAAAACCACTATGCCAAGGTTGACCACTCTTCAAGTCCCCTCCTGGAACGTGTGAGCGAGGTTAAGCAGCAAGCTGAGGTAAAACAAGACTGAGATTTAAACGTGTAGGATGTAAAGCCATGTCTTTAGTACTTTAGCAATGTATAGATCATCTTGTGTGAAATAAGCTAGAAGGTGGTTTTGGTCACCACGTACTTATTTCAGTAACACAAATACTGAAAACATGTACGGTAATAAAAGTATTAGAATTCCAGAGACTATATAACCTACAGAACTGTATATTCCCTCTAATCAATCCTCTAACTGTTTATCAGACTGCGCAGCTTTGTTTGTAGTCTGTAACCATGGAAACACCGGTCTGCATGGGTTCTGTATGGATATTATTAATCGTCTCTATTTGCAGCATTTGTTTTTTTGTTTTGTTTTTTAGATGTATTGGAGCAATACAAAATTGTTTGAAAAAGTGAACATAACTTTTAGATTTAAAGAGGTTTTTACGGAAACTACATATCCCCTGTCCACAGGATGAGGGAAAAGTGTCTGGAGGGTGTCCAACTGCTGGGACTCCCACCGATTTCCCCACTTGAATAAAGCGGTGGTCATGCATGTCTGCTGCTGCTCCATTCATCTTTATGGGACTCCTGAAGATACTGGAGTATGGTGCTCAGCTATCTCTGACAGTCCCTGGAGATGCTGCAAAATCACAGCAACTCACAGTAAACTGCTGAGGTTTTGGCGGTTCCCTCACGATATGCATTTTTTTTTCAGAGGATGTTTCTAGTTAGTTCTGTAAATTTAAAATGTTTCTTTGCTCTGGACATTTAGGGCATTGTATAACACGGGTTGTTTGCAAGTTTGTGGCTTTCAGAAATTGACGTTTGGAAGCCAAAAGTTGCAAAAACTGAGACTTTTCCCTGGCCACAGCAGCCTGGCATATTTACTATAATTAATGGCAGAAAACTGTCATACATTTTAGGTCAAATCTATTCCAACTCCAAACTGGTATATTTCAAAGTCTGATCTGTGATGGGGAGAGAGCTGCAGCAGAAAAGACGCTCCTCCTGAGCTGCCAGCAGAAAAGACGCTCCCCCTGAGCTGCCAGCAGAAAAGACGCTCCCCCTGAGCTGCCAGCAGAAAAGACGCTCCCCCTGAGCTGCCAGCAGAAAAGACGCTCCCCCTGAGCTGCCAGCAGAAAAGACGCTCTCCCTGAGCTGCCAGCAGAAAAGACGCTCCCCCTGAGCTGCCAGCAGAAAAGACGCTCCCCCTGAGCTGCCAGCAGAAAAGACGCTCCCCCTGAGCTGCCAGCAGAAAAGACGCTCCCCCTGAGCTGCCAGCAGAAAAGACGCTCCCCCTGAGCTGCCAGCAGAAAAGACGCTCCCCCTGAGCTGCCAGCAGAAAAGACGCTCCCCCTGAGCTGCCAGCAGAAAAGACGCTCCCCCTGAGCTGCCAGCTTGAAATGAATCTTGGCAGAGTAATTGAAGCAATGAATGTGGAGATATCTGGATCCATGTGAAGTATAGCGCTGGTTCTAGCTTTCTTAGAAAGAGATTGTCATGTACTATATGATGTCTGGTTTTCATAGTCATGGGATAACCCTTTAAGTGGCTCTTTAAGTCGCCTTTTCCTGGCATTTCTGGTGAGTTTAGCCAGGACCAGGAAGTTGAGAACAGCAGGAATGGATCAGCATGAGAATGGCAGTGGTGGGGGATGGGTAAGGGATGAGTATGGTTTATGTTTTTATTTTAATTTTTATTTTTTAAAGGAATTATCCCATAATTATTGTTAAAAATGTAAATCGAACATCATATAGTACATGACAATCTCTTTCTAACAAAGCTAGAACCAGCCCTGTACCGAACAGGGGTCCAGAGATCTCCCCATCCATTGCTCTACTAGATTTATATCAAGCTGGCAGCTCAAGGGGAGTGTCTTTTCTGCTGCAGCTCAGGGGGCGTGTCCATGCTCTTCCTATCACTGGTCAGGAGGCAGTTGGAGGATGATACTGAGCATGTGCGACCACCTTAGTGAGCAGGACAAGGAAATAAGAAAAAGAACAAACTTCAGGTGGCACTATACAGATATATTTTATTGAATAACTTAGTGGCTATACAATTTTTTTTTTATTACATACAATTACAAAAGTATTTAGATCCAGGTGCTGGTTTGAAAACTGTATAATATTTTTTTGTGGGACAACCCATTTTAAATATATTTTTTCCCCTGGAAAACCCCTTTTAAACAACATGATGTTAAAAGCTGGACATTCAAGATTGCCATTAACACTACTTAAAACAAATGGTCCCTGAGCTGAGGGTTTTGGGACTGGCAATGTTTGCGCAGCATGTGTAATGAACACTAAATGTTCAGAGAATAGAGCCCCTTTTCATTTCTGCTACCACTCTTCTGATACTCTGTTATTTTAGAAAGGATAAAATAATTTTACTCTATCACTATATACTGGATATGATCACTGATGATGCATGCCCACATTGTTGAAGTCTGTTGGAAAATTTTCCATCTCTGGGCTAATCGTGGTATAATTTCCTTTAAGAAAATGCAAAATCATACAGTCCTGCCCTGTGAAGAAAGAAACCCCTTGGCAGAATACCTCTCAGAACTCCTTATGGAACGCACTAAGGTAAGTTGCTAGTCTTAAACTGGCTGTACACATTAGACGTGTATATACAGTAGGCTGTACCTACCGATTTTGGGGGGTTAGGCCGACCATCTAGAGTATATGGTGGCCAGCTGATGTCCGGAGAGATAAGAATCAGGCATGTTGGATTTATTTGCCCTATCCTTTTATTCGCGGGCGAGATAAGCTTTCTGGCAGCAGATTTGTCGTCTCTTCCCGGTTTATTACATATGCATGCTTAGCCGAGCATACATATACATGGGATCAGGAGAGAGTGTTGTCGGATGAACGAGTGTTTGGCCGACAGCTATCTCTTGTATGGCCAGCTTAACAAACTTCTGTATGATTAAAGCTGCCATATTAGATATAGCGCTGGGAAGTATTGTTTTATATTTCTAGAAGCACATTATATTACTATGACGTGTTCCTTTAAACAGGTAGATACTCTACTAGTTTTTGGAGAGAGTCCACTAAATGAAGAATTTAGGACTGTGCTGAAGCATTATCGACGAGTAGTGAATGCCGACTGTCTCTGTGTGACTGTGCTGCCTAATGGATTCCAAAGGTACATTTACTTATTCTCTTACCACTGTATTTTTCTTTTTATATGATTTTATTTTGAGTATCATAGGAATTTGTATAGAATTTATGCACTCAAATTCCAATATGGATAATATGTAACCTATCACATTCCAGTATATACAAGTTTGGATAAAGGCGGCAAATAACTAATAACATTGCCGACAATACCAGATATATGAATAAAGAACACGAATGAGACGTTATAATATAAAATATAATATTATATATTACAACATATAATATTCACGAGAGTATACTAAATTCAGTGTTTAAGGGGTTGTCCAAGATAATAGACTCTCTATTGAGCTTGTCTCCTGCAGTGTGGAGAAACAGCATGCTATGTGAGTGCTTCTCTCTACTCATTCTGGTGATTGGTGGTGGTCTCCGCACTCGGACCCCCACCAATCAAAACCGTTGAGATGTCATTGACAGTTGTTGTGTGTTTTTTTATTTTTTATAAAGAGGACCTGTCATCGCTCCTGACCTGCCTGTTTTAATGGCTTCATGCATCCCCCATGTAATAACAATTCTGGAGCATCTGTTCTTATGTCTGTATGTTGTACCATTCCTTTATTATTTCTACTAGAAGTTATGAATGAATTGCTAGCAGTCTGCAGTAAGGGTACAGAGGGGAGGTAACCAGTTGGGCATGTGTCCCTGCACAGTCTTAGGCTGAATTCACACGTCCGTGGAACACAGTCCGTGAGATACCGGACTGGCATCCTGTTTAGTGCAGGAGCGCACGGCGTCATTGTTTGCTATGACACCGTGCGCTTTGTGCAGCCGCTGCTGTACAGTAATACATTCGTATAGAATAGATCATATGAGTGTATTACTGTAAAGCAGCGGCTGCACAAAGCGCACAGTGTCATAGCAAACAATGATGCCCAGCGCTCCTGCACTAAACAGGATGCCAGTCCGGTATCTTACGAACCATGTTCCACGGACGTGTGAATCCAGCCTTAACATGACCGCACTGATTGGATAGAGTCAGTCTGTGCACCCCCTCCCCCCCAACTGGTAACACCCCTCTGTACCCTTACTGAGGGCTCATAGCAATTCATTCATAACTTCTAGTAGGAATAATAAAGGAATGGTACAACATATAGACATAAGACTAGATGCTCCAGAATTGCTATTACATGGGGAATGCATGGAGCTATTAAAACGGGCAGGTCAGGAGAGGTGACAGGTCCTCTTCTTCTTTTTTTTTTTTTTTTTTTTTTTAAGTACAAGTTCACTTTCAAGGTTTTGGCGACACATCTGTATGCACTTTAGGATTTTATGCAATCCAGTGTGGTGCAAACCGTTTTCGTATGTCCTTGTATTTGCAGTGCTACGTCTTTCAGAATCCCTTCCACTTAGATCTGTGTACTGTATACTGCAGGTCATCTTGCATTTTAATACAGAGTTCTTATTTATTTTCGCAGTGAGGACTCCCTTGATCAGTGTAATGATGTGACGCTATGCGGTTTTACAGAGCAAGTGTTGAAGTGAGTAAACTCAGCTAGAGTAGATGTGCATTTCTTAAAGTTTTAAATTTTTTTAAATAAAAAACAACTCCTTGGGGTGCTGTAGATGTATAGCAGCCAGAAATGTTTTTGTGTAAATGGGATATATATATATATTTTTTTTCATGTCCGTTGGTTTCTGAATGGGTGTTTACTCAGCTTTTTTTTTTAAATATAAAAAACGCATTTAAGTGACAGTTTTTGAAGTCGTAAAATATAAAGGATGGACTTTATACTCCTGGGTTTGACAAAACAAAAAACTGCTTCTAAGCCTACATGCACATGAACATGGTTTGGGTCCGCTTCTGAGTCACATTTTTAGCGGCTCGGGTGTGGACCCATTCACTTCAATGGGGCCGCAAAAGATGTGGACAGCACTCCGTGTGCTGTCCGCATCCGTTGCTCCGTTCCGTACCTCCGCCAAAAAAAAATAGAACATGTCCTATTCTTGTCCGTTTTGCAGAGAAGGATAGGCATTTTTACACAAACGGACCGCAAAACACAAACGTTCGTGTGCATGTAGGCTAAAAATGCCACAAAAGTGGTGTTTTTTCCTAATAAAGATGTGTGTGAAACCTCCCTAAGGGCCCTTTCACACAATGTTTTTTGGCATTGTTTTTCCACACGGAATCCTTGCAACAAAAAAAAAAAAGCCTATAAAAAGCCTCTCATTCATTTCAATGGGAAGCAGGACTTACTTTTTTTTCCATGCCGAAAAAAACACAATGAAAATTGAAGCAGCATGCTCTATCTTGGAGCAGAATCTGTGTGGATTCTCCCCTTGAAGTAAATGGAGAGCTGAAAAAAAAAAAAAAAAAGCATGAAGACCGCGCAGAAAATCGTCATGTTTTCAAAATCCATTGTGTAAACATTTTCTTAATGTACTACTACTTCTCTCTCCATTCTTGCTGAGTGGGCAGTCTCTTCCTGGTGTAGTCTTAGGCCTCTTTCACACTTGCGTTGTCCGGATCCGGAAAAACGCAAGTGTACTGAAAGCATTTGAAGACGGAACCGTCTTCCAAATGCGTTCAGTGTTACTATGGCACCCAGGACGCTATTAAAGTCCTGGTTGCCATAGTAGGAGCGGGGAGCGGGGGAGCAGTATACTTACAGTCCGTGCGGCTCCCGGGGCGCTCCAGAGTGACGTCAGAGCGCCCCATGCGCATGGATGACGTGATCCATGTGATCACATGATCCATGCGCTTGGGGCGCCCTGACGTCACTCTGGAGCGCCCGGGGAGCCGCACGAACGGTAAGTACACTGCTCCCCCGCTCCCCGCTACACTTTACCATGGCTGCCAGGACTTTAGCGTCTTGGCAGCCATGGTAACCACTCTGAAAAAGCTAAATGTCGGCTCCGGCAATGCGCCGAAACGACGTTTAGCTTAAGGCCGGATCCGGATCAATGCCTTTCAATGGGCATTAATTCCGGATCCGGCCTTGCGGCAAGTGTTCCGGATTTTTGGCCGGAGCAAAAAGCGCAGCATGCTGCGGTATTTTCTCCGGCCAAAAAACGTTCCGTTCCGGAACTGAAGACATCCTGATGCATCCTGAACGGATTTCTCTCCATTCAGAATGCATTAGGATAATCCTGATCAGGATTCTTCCGGCATAGAGCCCCGACGACGGAACTCTATGCCGGAAGACAAGAACGCAAGTGTGAAAGAGCCCTTACCATACATATGTCTCACATCTGATCCTGCGCTTCTCTTCTCAACCTCTTGCTGTACCATTGAGAAGCTGCAACTGCATCCCCCTCCTCCCCCTTCTTCTCTTCTATTTGCTGTTTTATACTAGACAGATTTGTTGGTTATTAGGGCAATTTCTGAATATCAACAGAGAGTCTGCTGGCGGGGAAGAAGAGGCAGATGCCTATTCCCCATAGTGAGCCATATGTTACAAAGTTTTATTAATATGTGCTACTGGCACCATGGCTGATCAGCAGTTTGGGCGCCGTAGTCTCTTCCTAGGCCAGTGACATTTATCGATCACTTGGCCCATTTGCAGCTCAGTTCCATTCAAGTGAATGGGCCAGGGCTGCAATACCAAGCACTTTCACTATACAATAAATGGCGCTGTGCTTGGTATGCTGTGAGGGAGGAGGGTGCAGATTTTTTTTTTTAGAACATTTAAAAAAAATTTTTAGAAAAGTTTAGCTATCCTTTAATATGATATATACATTTACTTTTTGTATATGTATTATACTTTTTTTTAATTATTTTTTTTATTGGCATCCTGTTTAGTGCAGGAGCGCTCGGCGTCATTGTTTGCTATGACACCGTGCGCTTTGTGCAGCCGCTGCTGTACAGTAATACATTCGTATAGAATAGATCATATGAGTGTATTACTGTAAAGCAGCGGCTGCACAAAGCGCACGGTGTCATAGCAAACAATGATGCCAAGCGCTCCTGCACTAAACATGATGCCAGTCCGGTATCTTACGAACCATGTTCCACGGACGTGTGAATTCAGCCTTAACATGACCGCACTGATTGGATACAGTGAGACTGTGCAGGGACACCCCCCCCCCCCCCCCAACTTCCACTATACAATGAATGGCGCTGTGCTTGGTATGCTGTGAGGGAGGAGGGTGCAGAAAAATGTTTTTTAGAACATTTAAAAAAAAAAATTGGAAAAGTTTAGCTATCCTTTAATATGATATATACATTTACTTTTTGTATATGTATTATACTTTATTATTATTATTTTTTTTTTTTTAGATATGTATCAGAGAGGGGAACTTCCCGACTATTGGATCATGTGGAGAAAGTCAATGAAAGATTCAATATTCCAGAAGACCCAGAGAATATCAAAAAGAGACGCATGGCAGTTAGCGGTCTACTTACTTCTATTCCCAAGCAGAAGTAAGTGATTTTGTCACAATCCAAATCATCCTTCCTTTTAAGTACCATTTATCCCTTAGGCCTCATGCACACGGACATTTTTTTTTTGCGGTCCACAAAAACGGTTTCCGTTGTTCCGTGATCCGTGTCCGTTTTTTCATCCGTGGGTCATCCTTGATTTTTGGAGGATCCACGGACATGAAAAGTGAAAAAAAAAAACGAAGTCGAGTTTGCATTGAAAATGATAGGAAAAAACCGACACGGATCACGGACGTGGATGACTATCTTGTGTGCATTCGTGATTCTTCACAGACCCATTGACTTGAATGGGTCCGTGAACCGTTTTCCGTGAAAAAAATAGGACAGGTCATATTTTTTTCACGGACTGGAAAAACGGATCACGGACGCGGAAGCCAAACGGTGCATTTTATGATTTTTCCACAGACCCATTGAAAGTCAATGGGTCCGCGAAAAAAAACGGAACAACGGCCGCGGATGCACACAACGGTCGTGTGCATGAGGCCTTAATTGCACATGTTTTTTACAGAAACTACAAGTCTACAAGAGCTTTTTCATCAGGGAAAATTCCCTTCAAAGAAGACCTATCACCAGGAACATGATCTGTGTTTTACTTGAAAACGTTAATTTTTGTAAATGCATGTCAGTAAAAAGATTTTGTATAAGATGTGCTTTGTGCCTGCAAATGACTTGTTTCCCCGCATTAGTTAGATCTGAACTTCTTTCGGGATTGTCAGCATGCTCAATAGCTTCCCATATTACCCTTAAAGGGTTTCTACCACCAGATTTGGTCCTATTTAGCTGACTGACACTAGCGATGTGCTAGTGTCAGCAGTCCATAACAGTGTTCTTACTTATCATCTGTCTGCTGCCGTTCACCTTAAAAACTTACTTTTATAGATATGCTAATGAGCCTCTAGGTGCTATGTGGGCGTCATTAGCCCCTAGAGGGCTCCGTCCACTAACCATTTCAGCCGCCCATCGCGTCCCTCCAGCCCACCCCGCTCCTGTTGATTGACGTGAAACTTCTCAGTATCTCGTACCAATTCCCGCGCCTGCGCCGTACACTTCTGTATTCTCCCGGCGCCGGCTTCCTCACTGCGCCTGCGCCAACTACGTTACAGTGAAGAAGCCGGCACCAGGAGCGCGGCATTCACTCACTGCGCTTGCGCCGAATACAGAAGCGCACAGGGCAGGCGTGGGAATTGAGATGCTGAGAAGTTTCACGTCAATCAACAGGAGCGGGGCGGGCTGGAGGGACGCGATGGGCGGCTGAAATGGTTAGTGGACGGAGCCCTCTAGGTGCTAATCACGCCCACATAGCACCTAGAGGCTCATTAGCATATCTATAAAAGTACGTTTTTAAGGTGAACGGTAGTTTTATTGCTGATAATGTAATGGTAGTATTGGTTTGCTGTAGTCACATTTCCTGTGTGTTTTCTAGGTGGCGCAGTGTCCGTATATTTATCTCCTCCACTTTCCGTGATATGCACTCAGAAAGAGATCTGTTGATTGGACAGGTGATGCCACAACTGCGCCAGCGTGCTGCGTGTCACTTCCTGTCCCTGGAGGAAGTTGATCTCCGGTGGGGAATTACAGAAGAAGAAACAAAGAAAGACAGGTTAGATAAAAGATATGAGTGAGGAAAATGGGTGGCTACAAGAATAGTGAAAACATTAGATTAGTTCTCCACCACAACCTGTTTGTTTTTTGACATTAGGCAGTTGTCTCTGTGTCTGTCTGAAGTTGTTCGGAGCCAAATCTTCATTGGTATACTGGGAGAGAGATACGGCCATGTCCCCATAACTTATTCTGTTCCACTCCTGCCTGAGTATCATTGGGTAAGATCCTCATTTTTTATTTTTTTTTAACAGATCCAGAATATGCAAATGGATTAAAAAATAGACGGTGAAAATGTTTTCCTCTCTTTAAAAATCTTGATCAGTTCCAGTTAAAGGGGTTCTCCAGGACTACAAAAAGATGTCTGCTTTCTCCCAAAAACAGCACTGCACCTGTCTGCAGGTTGTGTATGGTATGGCAGTGAATGGAGTGAAAGGAAAAAAGCAGCCATCTTTTTGTAGTCCTGGAGAACCCTTTTAAACACAATAGAGGACTTGTTGGTTTTTACTTTTTTCCTAGCCATTGTACAGTTCTTTGGTCCAGTGTTTATTGTCTTATATCTTTGGCAGATTCAGTCGTATCCTCCAGGACGATCCGTCACAGAGTTGGAGTCTATGCAGTTTTTGCAGAGTTGTAAGACCTATAAATCAGGCCACCCAAAGGCTTTCTTCTACTTTAGGACTCCTGAAGTTATTAGGTAAAAACACATATGAATCATTGTATATATGAATATTCTGCATTTGTCATAGCAGATTCCAATATAAGGATTCAGGGGAAATAATGTTATATGTATATGCACTCAAGCTTTTTTTTATCTTTTGTTTAGATGTCATTAAAAATTATTACTTTTGTAACTTTTTGCTTTCCTGAAGAGTATGAGCAAGGCTGTGTGCACCTACCTACTGACACTTGTGTAAGGAAAAGGCAAACGCATTGATAATGAGGATGAGTTGAACATGTTACTTGAGTGGAAAAATGTCTAATGGAAATAAGGGTATCTTCTTACTACAGTGTGGAAACATTGCACAATGTACAGTTGGAGTGGTTGAAATATGGCTTACATACCACATATTTTTATACCATTTGTAAGATAATCAAATCTAAAATGTGTTAAGCGGGTTTACACTGCCCGACTGTTGGACAGATTATTGGGGACGAACGTTCCTCTGAACACTTGTTCCGGATAATCTGCCCGTCTGAAGGAGCAGCCGATTACATTTCATTGAGTGAAAGAGTTGTTCACTCTGCTGCCCAGAAACAATGCAGCTGTATGAGGATGCGTAATTGCAGTAGCGATCGCTTTTTCTTATACTGTGGAGGTGATCACTGCATGTAAATACAGCTCTTCACCCCCACTGAATGAGCAGCCAGTTGTCAGGAAGGAATGCTTCCTTAGCCTTCGCCTCCATAAATCCACAAAGATTTTTTTCTCTTAAGGCTAATTCAGACAAACCTGTGCAGTCTGGAAATCACACTCCATGATCCTCCGCTCTGGACGATGCTCGTCTTGCATGAGCACACGGCATTACACAGATTTATAATGCTGTGTGCCTCTGCTTGACCTTATCGCTACAGAATCATAGAGACAGCTTTGTCACTATGATTCTGTAGAAGTAAGGTCAAGCAGAGGCACGTAGCATTATAAATCATGATAATGCCTTACATAAATGCAAGACGAGCAGTGTCCAGAGCGGAGGATCACGCTCACACACTGAGCATGATTTCCGGGCTGCACACGCTCGTGTGAAACAGCCCTTATCCTTCTTATTCTGTGTACTGTACTCTTGCCATTTAGGTCGGTGCCCAGCCACTGGCTTTCGGATTTTGTGTCTGAATCTCAAGAAGCGGAAAAACGTATGCTGGACCTAAAGAAAAGAGTAGTCAAACATCCTGCTGCTATAAGTTACACGTAAGTTTTCTTCTCATCATATGTACCTAGGCTCTTTATTAGTGTCTCTGGCTTACAGGCTAGTTGTCATTTTATTTTCTTGTGTAGGTACTCCTGTCAGTGGGGTGGTGAAAATGATGGAAAACCACACCTGACAGCACTAGAGGACTTTGGAGCTAGAGTTTTAAATGATGTATGGCAAGTGATTGAGAGGGACTATCTTAAGGTATGTATCAATCATAGAATATACAATGTAGCCAAGATGCTCACCAGTCTATGGACTGGAGCACAGCCCACCAACTACCAATTGATGTTAAAATATATAAAACAAGAAACAAAAAATGGCCGTCTCACAGTCAATTTGCGTACACTTTACTAAACCAATTCATACATATATATTCTAAAAACATAAAAACAATATCCCCATACTTAGATTCAAAAACACATTCCTGGTCCCTTTAAGTGTTTAAATGCGGAGCTCTCGCATAAAACCTTTGATTAATATAAATGTGGCCTTGTGAGTCTTCTAGTTCTTTGAATCAATATAGCTAATGCGCAACTGATTGCAACTTTGCTTGTATAAATATCCTGATATCCACAATGTTTAATAGTCTAGCGCTCCTGCGCTTATACTAGTGCTTATAGTACTATTGAATTATAAATAAAATATCCTGCTATAGATAAATGTTCAATAATCTTAGCGCTCCTGCGCTTAGGCTGGGACTTATAGTACTATTACATTATAGATGCGATGTCCCGCTGTGGATAAATATTCAGTAGTATAGTGCTCCTGCGCTTATACTGGGACTTGTAGTACTAAACAACTGTATATGAGCTATCTCGCTATGGTCCGCTTTATCCACTTAGTTGATTGTACAGTCGTGGCCAAAAGTTTTGAGAATTAGATAAATATTGGAAATTGGAAAAGTTGCTGCTTAAGTTTTTATAATAGCAATTTGCATATACTTCAGAATGTTATGAAGAGTGATCAGATGAATTGCATAGTCCTTCTTTGCCATGAAAATTAACTTAATCCCAAAAAAAACCTTTCCACTGCATTTCTTTGCTGTCATTAAAGGACCTGCTGAGACCATTTCAGTAATCGTCTTGTTAACTCAGGTGAGAACAAGGCTGGAGATCATTATGTCAGGCTGATTGGGTTAAAATGGCAGACTTGACATGTTAAAAGGAGGGTGATGCTTGAAATCATTGTTCTTCCATTGTTAACCATGGTGACCTGCAAAGAAACGCGTGCAGCCATCATTGCGTTGCATAAAAATGGCTTCACAGGCAAGGATATTGTGGCTACTAAGATTGCACCTCAATCAACAATTTATGGGATCATCAAGAACTTCAAGGAAAGAGGTTCAATTCTTGTTAAGAAGGCTTCAGGGCGTCCAAGAAAGTCCAGCAAGCGCCAGTATCGTCTCCTAAAGAGGATTCAGCTGCGGGATCAGAGTGCCACCAGTGCAGAGCTTGCTCAGGAATGGCAGCAGGCAGGTGTGAGCGCATCTGCACGCACAGTGAGGCAAAGACTTTTGGAAGATGGCCTGGTGTCAAGAAGGGCAGCAAAGAAGCCACTTCTCTCCAAAAAAAACATCAGGGACAGATTGATCTTCTGAATGGACTGCTGAGGACTGGGGTAAAGTCATATTCTCCGATGAAGCCTCTTTCCGATTGTTTGGGGCATCTGGAAAAAGGCTTGTCCGGAGAAGAAAAGGTGAGCGCTACCATCAGTCCTGTGTCATGCCAACAGTAAAGCATCCTGAGACCATTCATGTGTGGGGTTGCTTCTCATCCAAGGGAGTGGGCTCACTCACAATTTTGCGCAAAAACACAGCCATGAATAAAGAATGGTACCAAAACACCCTCCAACAGCAACTTCTTCCAACAATCCAACAACAGTTTGGTGAAGAACAATGCATTTTCCAGCACGATGGAGCACCGTGCCATAAGGCAAAAGTGATAACTAAGTGGCTCGGGGACCAAAACGTTGACATTTTGGGTCCATGGCCTGGAAATTCCCCAGATCTTAATCCCATTGAGAACTTGTGGTCAATCCTCAAGAGGCGGGTGGACAAACAAAAACCCACTAATTCTGACAAACTCTAAGAAGTGATTATGAAAGAATGGGTTGCTATCAGTCAGGAATTGGCCCAGAAGTTGATTGAGAGCATGCCCAGTCGAATTGCAGAGGTCCTGAAAAAGAAGGGCCAACACTGCAAATACTGAGTCTTTGCATAAATGTCATGTAATTGTTGATAAAAGCCTTTGAAACGTATGAAGTGCGTGTAATTATATTTCACTACATCACAGAAACAACTGAAACAAAGATCTAAAAGCAGGTTAGCAGCAAACTTTGTGAAAACTAATATTTGTGTCATTCTCAAAACTTTTGGCCACGACTGTACAGTATAATATATTAGTTTGTTTGTGTTTAGTAATGGTTGGTTTACTCACAGAGCCACAGCGTATTGCTGTCTCGTGTCGGCTGTATGCTCCTCTGTATGCCGGCTCCGGCAAACTTCTTGCGCATGCGCCCTTTTGTTACAGCGACGCTGAAGATTCTTTGGAGCTCCTCATGTGGATTAGTCTGTTACTGTGCGACTTGAATTTTTCACAGGCTGTATGTACCAGTGTACCAGACGCATTTTGGAACAAAACCGTTCCTTCCTTAGTGGTAACTTAAAATGTTACAAAGCAAAGTTACAATCAAGTGCGCATGAGCTATATTGATTCAAAGAACTAGAAGGCTCACAAGGCCACATTTATATTAATCAAAGGTTTTATGCGAGAGCTCTGCATTTAAACACTTAAAGGGACCAGGAATGTGTTTTTAAATCTATGTATGGGTATATTGTTTTTATGTTTTTATAATATATATGTTTGAATTAGTTTAGTAAAGTGTACGCAAATTAACTGTGAGCCGGCCATTTTTTGATTCTTGTTTTATGTATCAAACATATTTCCATCATATTTAGTCTTTTGCCACAAAAATCAACCAATGCCTACTTTTCTTAGGAAGAGTCAAATGTATCTGAAGATGAAGAAGATCAGCTAACACAGGAAGGCTTTCAAGAATGGCACGAACGTCATTCTTTTGCTAGAAGCAAGCAAGTTATGCAAGTGTGTGAACAGATCTTGGAGAAGAGACGAGCATCTCCGTCGTCTGGGAGAGTGTTTCTAGTGGTCGGAGAGCCGAGTCAAGGCAAAACTGTGTTTATGGTAATTTATTTTTTGTCACGTGTTGAAATACAGGAAGGATTAGTAGTGTGAGGTTGACACTGGACAATGTGATGATGCTTCTGCATGAGCATAATAAGTGCCTTGGTGTGTATCCATTGCAGGCCGACCTTGTGAAAGAACTAAGACTTGTTAGTTCAGCATCAGTCATCTATCATTTTACCGGGGCAAATCCTAGGTCAAAAGATGTAGAGACCATGTTAAAAAGTTTCTGCAAGCAACTGAATAGGCGTCTGCAAAGAGAAAGCAAGAGTCTCAATTCATACAGGTTTGTGTTTCCATATGTTGACTGGATTTTACCAAGGCTGAGAGATGCAGTGAATACACTGAAACTAATTCTCCATGAAATGCATATATATAAGTCATCACACCGAATCGGTCTCTTTTTTTTTTTTTGTTACTGCTTTAGTCAGCACCAAAGGCTGGATGCAGTCACATGAACTACACACAGCAAACTGTTATATAACTCCACATACTGAATAGGGTTTTCTGACTTTTTTGAGACATGTCTGTGCTGTGCTCGGGTTTGTTGGAAACCTGGATGGGAAGTTGGGGACACTGAAATTTTCCTTTAGATTTTTCCACATACATTTTGCTCTGTTTTAGCCTTAGAAGAAAACGTTACTACAGTGCAAGGCAGCTGACTATTTTGCTGGTCTTACAGAGCTGTCTGTCATTAAGGGCTCATACCCACAACCGTGTTTTTTGTCCGCATGCAATCTGCATTTTTTGTGGGTTGAATGCGGACCCATTCACTTCAATGGGGCCGCAAAAGATGCTGACCGCAGACCACGTGCTGTCCGCATCCGTATGTCCGTTCTGTGGCAACTGATTGACCATGTGACCTTGCAATCCACTGAGCTACACTCAATGTGATTGGTTAAATCTTTCAGTGTTGCTCCAGCTTTTAGACTTTATTCACTTTGTATTAAAAGGTACTGACAAATGGCACAAAGACACAAAAAGTTAAATTTAATTTGCCTGAATAAGGAATATATTAGACACTTATTCTGTCAAAACCCCAAAGATCAGTGACGGATTCACATTAAAAGCTATGTACACCTTCGGAGGCAATTTTTGTTTGATTGCATTTTACTAATTTTTGGCTAAAAATTTTATTTTCAGTTGGCCTTTGTTAAAAATATTGAGCCATTCTGTCACAAAGGGTTAACTGTGTGACTGGTACTTTCACTTTCACTTTGTGCCAATTAACCTGATCTCTAAACTACTAAGAGAGAAACCATTATTTAAGCCACATTCTTATCAGTAAGATAAGAACTGAGCTATAATGAGTGTTTATAATGTCACAGAGTAGAGATGAGGAGTCCATCAGCTCCCCAAATGACGGAAAAGTCAGAAAATCCACAGGCATCTACTACAGAATCTCAGCTAGGTACACAAAAAAGGAGTCGATAATTTTAATAAAGACCAATTGAAAAAAAGATTTTTAGCTTAAAATAAGTACAGTGTAATAATGATAAAAAAGAATGCCCCCAAAGGTGTTCAAACTAAAAAAAAAAATTCTCAAAGTTAAGCGTAAGTTCATTGCTCATGCCAAACTTTGCTATTGACAAATTGACTGCGAAAACGGCAATCATACTAAAGTCAGGTTGCGGACCATTGACTCCTTTTGGCTCACTATGACTGTCAGACGTACAGGTATACATCATTATAATATACAGTTGTTGCTTACATACTAGTTTTAAAAGAAAGATGGAAATGTTCACGGCACCAGACATTTCGGGAACATGTTGTACACATTGAAGATTTTCTGTAAAAGCAAATACCTCAACACTAAGTGAAAAACTCTCCTCTTTGCTGTCTTACTACAGGGATGCTTTAGCTGAATTTCAGGCTCTGCTTCTCTTAATTCCTCACTCTTTGAAACGGAATGACACGTTGACGCTACTCGTAGACGGGGCCGATGTCCTGTGTGGATGTGCCGGGGAGCTCACTTCTGACTGGATCCCAGATTTCCTCCCTCAGGTACTTAACTTCTTATATCCATTCTGTAACCAGGCAAACTTAAGTCTAGTCTAAAGGTGGCCATACACATTCAATAGCTGTCGGCTGATCAATTGTTCGGATGATAGCTATCTCTCCCAACTCCCTCCCGGCTCCCTGTGTATATGTATTCAATGAGGACAGAGGAGAAAAACACTGCCAGGCACCTCTGTCCAGCAGCTTCCATAGGACAAAAGGATCGGGTGAAAATATTGAGTTCCTCAGACACATTAAGGCCCCATTCACACAACCGTATTTCTGGTGTGCATCCGATTCGGATTGGATGCAGATCCATTCGTTTCAGTGGGGCTGCAAAAAATCCATATGTCTGTTCTGCGGCATTGTTACAATGGGTCCGCAAAAAAAAGGATGCAATACAGATGTCACGCGAAAATCATCAATTTATTTTTTTGCGGACCGCAAAATACGGTAGTGTGAATGCACCCTAAGTTGTCGGCGGGTTCGGCCAACAATACACTAATGTGTTTGGAGACCTTTTAAGCTGGCAATTCACATTAGATGCATGTCAGCTGAACCTACCAATTTCATTGGGACTGGCTGACCATCTAATGTGTAAGGAGGGTGTCCATTCTCCCCAGATGTCAGATTTTAGAGGAGAGAAGGATAGGGTTGTTGGATTTTAACATGCCCAAATCTGGGAGAGATAAACCACCTGCTTAGAGGTGACTGGCGGCGCCTACTGTGAGCATGCTACGCTAAGCCAAGTGCACATGTGTATGAGAAGATCAGGAGCAATAGCTTTTGGCTAAATGTGCGTTGCCAGACAAAATTATAGGTGGAAATATCATAACTTACATTGTAAAGTGCTTGCTTTCTGTTGATTGTACTCTTCCATACTAGTTGTCTTTTGCTTTTGCAGAGAGTTAACATGGTTCTGAGTGTAACTGATGGATCCTCTTTATGCGGCACCCTTAGAAAGTGCAAGGGCATCACTGTCATTCCCCTAGGAAGACTGGAACCAAGTGAGCGGGCTGAGCTGGTCAGAGGAAAGCTTGCCGTCTATGGAAAAAAGCTGGAAGAATCTGCCTTTAATAACCAGGTCAGGTGTTGGTGCTCAGTCTTCTGTCTTCTATCTTCTTATGTGGACTATGTACACTTCTTTAAAGGGGTTTATATTGATGACCCATCTTCAGGATAGGTCATCAGTATGAGATCGATGGGGGTCCAGTGCCAGGCACCCCCACCAATTAGCTGTTTCGGGCAGCCATGGCTTCGGGAACTATACAGTGTACAGAGCTGAAGGCAGACATCTCTGTACACTGTGTAGTGCCTGTGATTGGCTACTACAGCTCAGCTTCCATCCAAGTGAATGAGAGCTGAGCCTGCATTATGCCTGTGCTGAAAAGTACACAATGTATGGAGCCTTCTGCTTCCATCTGTACACTGCATATTTTCCAGCCCTGGCAGCTGCCTGAAACAACTGATCGGGGAGGGTGCTGGACCCCCTGTCAGTCTGATATTGATGACCAGTGGGATAAAATCCTGGAATACCCCTTTAACCTACCAAGTAACTCAATTTCTTAAAAGAATAATACAATAATAATGCACTGGCAAGTTCCTTTTTATTCTTTTTGTTGTATCTTTTTATAATAGCTTGCACTGGTAGTTTACTGAAACCCATTGACTTTGTTATGAACAAGATTCTTCTCTACACTGGAAAAGGAACCGTCATTCACTTACGACTTTAATGTCATTCATTTCATGCAGATGCGTCTCTTGATGATTAAGAAGGGGACACGTGACCCTCTGTATCTAACTCTTGCCTGCGAGGAGCTGCGAGCTAATGCTGTCTTCGAGAAGGTCAGTTTCTACTTCATACATACTCCCACCATTGCATGTACGCAGTGAGGTCATAGCATTATCTGTCCTTAACTGACCACATACTTACGCAGCTCTCTGAGGATATACAGAAGTTGCCAGCCAGCCTTCCACAATTACTTCAGAAGAGACTAAATACCTTAGAAGAAGAACATGGAACTGACAATGTCACGGTTGCTTTGACTGCCATTTGCATTTCACAGAAGGGTATGACTACAGCCACCTTTGGAATTTAAGGTAAACCAGCATGTGGTGCCAAAAGTAACGTATATGCTGTTTCAGGACTTTTGGAGAGAGACTTGCTCAGGATCCTAAGTTCACTGCAGTGGGTTAAATCTATATACACCGCCAGCTGGAGTGAAATGCTGGCTGCTGCCACTCATACAGACAGTCTTCCCATGGCTACTTTTTCACTGCTCCTCGGGGGACTGAGAAGGTGAGGCCCCTAAGGTTTTGTCATGTACGAACTCTTTTATTGTTGAAGTGGCCTTGACTGCTCTACCAAACAGGGTGCATGTTTTCTTAAAATTCTGCATTGTGCCATGCGTCTGCCTGGAAATTGATGGATGAATAACTGGCTGTTAGCATTCCTCTTGTCAATGGGATGTGCCCCTATACAGTCTGACACTAGTACTGATTGGACAGTGTTATTGAGGGCAGACCCCATTGACAAGGGAAACGGTAACACCCAAGTGTCAATTTATTTATACATTTCAAGGATGAATAATGCAGAGTTGATGTTCCAAAATGATTTTATAGGGTATGCAAATATTTACTGAACTAGAAATGTCAGGTCAACTTTAACTTCATATTTATCCTATATAAAATATTGTCCTCACCTATAGTAATCATTCACTAAACCATTCATGAATTCAATCAGGTCCGTCAGTCAGTTGGTGTTACTCATGGTATTCTTACCACTTGCTTGTTTTACAGTGTTCTTGATCTCTGGAGCCATAATTCGACATCTGAGCCCAGGCTGCATCTTTCTAGTTGTCTTCTACGAGAAGCTGTGGAGAAACGTTATTTTGGAAAACCAGAAGTTGTGCGTGCAGTGCATCTTCTTATGGCTGGTAAGAAAGTTTCTGACTTTTTCCTAATCACATTTGTTTCGGACGTCATTCTCATTCATGTATTTTCTTTCTTATAGCATACTTCTGGACAGTGTCCTCCCCTAAAGATCCAGACTCCTCTCCTGTTCTCCATGCTGAATGCCTGAGTGAGCTGTCCCATCATCTGGTAAGTAACCTTTGTGAAAACATCTTTGGACAGATATGTTTATATACATAAGTGAAGAATTAAGTCATTGTATTTCATTTCTTAGCTCTGTGGAATTCAGTTACACACTCTTGGTCAGCTTCTTGTACACCTTCCTTTCCTGCGGGCACATGCCAGCTTGGGTCTTTTACCACACTTATGCCAGGTCTATAGCAACTATGGTGAGTTTTTGCAGTTATCTCTCAGCCATCTATGCTGTACATAGAGTTAGGCTAGTACCAGCCTATGATAGGTAATGTGTCTTTGGATTTATACATGTTAACCCATTATATTTTTCTACAAGGGATTGCACTTTCAAAAAGACCTTCATCATGGGAACACATGGAGACTGATCCATCAGCACCTGAACCTGCTGTGAGGGTATTCAGGGAATTCATTGAGCGATCCTTACACATTCTCTCCCAGAACCCTTCTCTGTTTTATCAGTTGGCTCTGAATGAGCCCCACTGTTCCCCAGTTTGCATCCAGGCTCAAGAGATTTTGGCCGAGTGGAGTTCAGAAAGCCAGTTTATTACAGTTTGGGAAAATAAGCCCAAATCTGTAAATTTCTGCAGCAGGTAAGGGATTGTGCGATGACTTGGATTCTTGAGTTATTATTATTTTGTACCAGCAACTGAAGTGTTTTTCTCTCACACAGCAAATCTTTGGATGTTCCTTCTACACCGGGTTGTGTTGGACTGAGTTGCAAAGGAAACTTTGCAGTTGTGGGCACCAGTGATGGCTCGTTGCATATTCTACATACAGACAGTGGCGAGGTGACTACTACCATTCACCCCGGAGTCTGCTATAGGTTAAAAAGAGGGTAGATGTACCAGATCTGCAACTATGGGTACTCTTGATAAATTCCAAAATTTGCATTTAACCAATTCAATACCTCAACAAGAATTAAGACCTGATTGAGATATTTTTTTTCTTTGTGTCACCTTCAGTGGTAGAACTTACAAGAAATAAAATGGTGAACGAATATTGACACTGTACAATATTAACGAAGCATAAAATGCTTCAACGTTTGTCCATATCTGATATTGGAACCGTGAACTTGTACTTCAACAGGCATGCATTTACGAGACCTTGACCTAGAGTACACTAATCCATTTATGTTTAGGCTAGATGCTAGTTGTAGCATTTGTATCTGTGTAGTTTAAGTGAAATTTCTTTGTGTATGTTCCAGGAAATCAGAACATTGTATAGTGGCTGTGATGGCGTCTCCTGCTGTGCATTTATTTCTGATGCATTACTCTGTGTTGGATCCTATGATGGAACATTGGAGATATGGAACATAACAGACGGCTGTCGGTAAGATGCTCATAATCTGACTCTGTGACTCTGCAAGACAAAGAAAGGGGCCTTAGTATGTGACCTCTGTCCAAGCATGTAATACATGTTTTAGTATTAATATATAGAATTACAGTTTTAATAATCTGAGGTTATAATTGCTCAGCCAGAAAATGAAGTCTGATTCAAGTTGCATGCATGTTTTTGCCATGATTTTCCCAGATTGTGGTAAAAAGCAAAACATGACCACGATGTGTGAATAGGCACTTGGTTTTGGCCAGCTTCTTTAACACATACACAGTCTACATACTCCATAACCCAGTGGAGGACAAGCCTTAAAGGGGTTGTGCAGTCCATTTGTATTGATGACCTATCCTCAAGATAGGTCATCCATATCTGATCGACTGGGTCCAGCTCCCGGCAACCCCACCAATCTGCTGTTTGAAGATGAGGTGGCGCTCCCTGGAGCGCTACTACTTCTTCATTACACTACTTGTCGTCTCGGAAGTGCAGTGTAATTGCAAGAACTTGTAATTACACTAAGCCTCCGTTGCAAAGGAGATGATGCGCAGTGCAATGAAGAGGAAGCAGCTCTCACATGGAGCGTTGCCTCCTCTCCAAACAGCTGATCGGCGGGGGTGTCAGACCCCTGCCGAACAGATATTAATGACCTAACCTGAGGATAGGTCATTAAGATAAACAGGCTGCACAACCCCTTTAAAAGTGCCAGTTTGGCCACTCCAGAAGGCATAAGAACATGGACATAAATGAGCATTACTTGGAGAGGACTACACATACTGTCATTTTACTCATTGCTTTAATAAATCCTCTTTTCCGATGCTCAGAATACACAGAATTGAAGCCCACAGACGACAGGTCACAGGTTGTTGTGTTAGTGCAGATCGTAGACAGATGCTCACCTGCTCTCTGGACTCTGATGTCAAGGTGACTCCTCATTTTCAATATATTGTTTGTTTTCTTACTTTTACATCCATAGTCCCTTTTCATTTATTCTGAACCCCTTTGTTTCTAGGTATGGGACACCAGCCGTTGCACCCTCACAAGCTCCAACTCATTCCCCAGCCCTCTCAACTGTGCAGCATTTCACCCTAATCGTTATGTGGCTTCTGTGGGATCTTGGGATGGCAAAGTATTTGTTGTTCAACTGGACAATTGGAATCGAAGTGCTGTAAGTTATGTTTTCCCATTGTAATTCATTGTACATTCATACGGATGAAGCCAGGGCCGGTGTTTGGCGCCCTAGGCGGAGAAGGCAAATTGCAACCGCCTCCCTAATCAATTTAAAGTGACATTATAACCTAATAAAGAGATTAAAACACATTTAAAAGAAGCAGTCAGGGGCAGATTCAGTGACCTACAGATGATATGTCTATGGATGTTCACTTTCCCTTTTTTCTCCATTTAGTCCAGACCATCATGTGCAGATGTCTTTGGTCAGTTGTGTGCAGCCACATAAGACACCAGTATCACTATATGGCATATGAGGCACTGTTACAGATTCTGAAAATCAGTCCCCAAATTTATACAGGCCACTGTCATCCTGCTACTACTCCCAATATTGTGCCCGTTGTGTTCCCCCATGCCCATAAACACTATAATGTCAGAAATAACAGTGCCATACATGTAGTCCCCATACAAATATTGCTCCCAGACTCTCATTAGTAATAGAGCCATCCATAGTGATAATACTCCCCAAGTATGTAAGAATGCTTACATATTGTGTCCAATAATAATAATGCCCCTACAGTAACCCTAGTAGTATTAATGTAACCATAGTGCCCCAATATTTATAATGCCCCTCCTGCAGTCAGTCAGTCAGTGCCCCTTGTAGCTCTAATGCTCCCTTGCAGTTAAAGATGCCCTGTAGTGTGTGTGTGTGTGTGTGTGTGTGTGTATATATATATATATATATATATATATATATATATATATGAAATATATATTGCTCCCGCCATAATTACAGTATATAATGCTCCTCCGCCCCCCTCTCTGTAGTGCCAGTATATATGGCAAATCACAAAAATAAAGTGGCCTAAATGCGAGGAAATGCTCAAAAACCCCAAACACTGTAGCGTGTTTATAACCGAGAGAGCAATTCCTCCACATATGATCCGCTGCTAATGGCAATCCCCAGCAAGAATGCATACAATGGAGGATGTTGGCAGCGGACCACATGTACCACAAGGCATCCTACACAAGATGGGATAATGTGTGGATGAAAATATACAAATACATAAATCACTGCAAAATGATATGCAACTGACAACACTGGCTAATCCCTCAGACTGATGTTAAAAACTGGGACTTTAGCCAATGTATTCCAGTCAGGAACACAACGGAGCCCTTTTTCACCACCGTCAAGGTATCTCAGTGTGGCATGGGTCCTACCACTAGACTACCTATGGTGTGTGAACACGGTATCATTCTGGTGCACCTTTTGCAGTGATTCCAGTATATATGGCCCCTGTAGTACCATTATATAATGCTCCAACTTCCCTCATAGTGGCAGTATATATATGCCCCTGATAGTGCCAGTATATAGATAATGTCCCCCTGTAGTATCAGTACATAATGCTCCTCCATAACCCCTGTAGTGCCAGTATATAATGCTCCGTCCTTGGGGCAAATATATAATGCTGACCCCACTAGTGCCAGTATATAATGCTCCTTCCCCTTAGTGCCAGTATAAATTGCTGCTCCCCCTCACTGCCAGTATACAATGCTCCCTCCACTTAGTGCCAGTATACAGTGCTGCCCCCCAGTTCCAGTATATAGTGCCCACCCTTAGTACCAGTATATAATGCTCTTCCCCTTAGTGCCAGTATTTAATATTCACCATCTTAGTTTCAGTATTTAATGTCCGCCCTCTTTGTTTCAGTATATAATGCCCCCCCCTTAATTTCAGTATATAATGCTCCCCCACCCAGTGCCAGTATTTAATGCTCTCACCCCTTAGAGCCAGTAGATAATGCTCACCCACTACACTGTCAGTATATAATGCCCCCCCCCCCCCCCCCCCCAGTGCCAGTACATAGTGCCACTGCTTAGTTTAAAAAAACAATCACTTAACTCACTCCCATTCCTCACCACCCTCTGAGCTGCAGGCCACAGACCTTTTCCAATCTGTGGCCTGTGTTGCCGCGTCCCAGGGCAGGCGGCCTATATGACATCACCGCTCCTGCATCGGCTTGAAGCCTATAAGGCTGAATGGCCGCAAATGCAGCCATAATTGCGCTGGCGCTTACCCCTCGCCTACCTGTCGTCTCGCCCCTGGGTAAGGGTTCTAGTAAAGTTTCACAAAACATATTCTTTCTTGCAGGTCCTGTGTGGTTCTTCATCAGTGAAAACAGTGTCATTCTCCTTAGATGGCAGTGTTGTGGTCTCAGGGAGTCTTGATGGCTGGGTGTCCCTGTGGTCTTGGGAAGCACAAGTTCTCCTGTCTCGTTTCAGAGCTCATAGTGGTTATACGCTGACTTCTAACTTTCTGCAGCATGGGGAATATCTGTTGACTGGTGGAGAAGATGGCAAGGTAATAACCACATTGAGTGTAATAGTGTCTTTAAAGGGGTTGTCTCATAACATACAAACCATCTCAGATAGCAGCTTTTGGCACCCTCCACAAACTAGTAATCTTGCTTGGGGAATCTGCAAGCAGCCAGACATTTCCCCTGCAGGGAAATCTAGAATTAAATGTCGGCCATTCAGATAAATGATTGCCGGTGTACTACAAGGATAGGCTTAAAGAGGCCCTTTCATGGGTCCAGACATTGTGAAATAACTAGCAGGTATGTAAATACCTGCAGGGATGTATTATCGCTTACTAGTTTGTCTGGGCGCCGCTCCGTTCGCCCGCTGTGCCCCCTGTTCACTTTTCCCGCCTGGTATGCTAATGAATAGCATCGGTACAGGGAGGAAGAGACTACCCTGTTTCTCAATGGGTGTTTTTCTCCCTGGCTGTAGCGCGGTCCAATCACAGCGGAGAGCGTCAAAGGGAGAAGGTGAGCTTTTTTTTGTCCCTGGCTGTGACGTTCACCGATGTTATAGAAGAAGGGAAAGAGGGGTCCTAAGCAAGAAATGTCTGTGTGCCCTAACCAATTACATGTTTGATGAGACAACTTGTTTGTATCTGTGCCGGGATCAAATCTTCTTCTCCTTACAGGTGCAAGTATCATCTGGAGGACTGGGGAGGCTACATGCTCATGGCTGTGTGAAGACTGCCTTATCTCCTGCACTTTCTGTAGCCATCTCTCCTAACAGGCAGCTGTTTGCGGTTGGCTATCATTCGGATTCTGTTTATATCTACAAAGTTGATAACGGTAAGGACAGCCATACCATGTCCAGTATTTGTCAGCTGAACAATCATTCGGCTGACAACTTTCTCTCCTGAACCCCCCCCCCCCCCCCCCCAACTCCAACATACACATTTGGTTTGACCAAACTTGTATGTGTATTCGATGGAGAGAGAGGAGAAAGCCAATGACAGACACCTCTAGTGGTGGCTAATCTCCTGGTGGAACAAAAGGATTGGTCAAAAAAAAATCTGTTTGCCCAGGGGCGGATTGGCCATAGACCTTACTGGGAAATCCCCTGGTGGGCCGATGCCCAGAGAGCTGCCTGAGTCCTCCTCATGCCTGGCCGTTGGAGTTTTTGGGGATGTAGTTTGTGATGGACTGTGGTATTTGGCTCTGTTGGGGTGGTATAATATGGTATATTGCCCTCTTCCATCAGTTTGGACCCAACTACAGAACTGGGCCACTTTTAGTTTTTAGTTTTTTTCCAGGTTCCCAGTCCCCCCCCTGAGTTTGCCCAATCCTTCTATCCCCTGACATCATCTGTTCGTTAGACTCGGATCTCCTCATGCACATTAGATTGTGGGCTGCACCATCTGTTATATGTGTGGATGGAGGCCACATATTATATTGCTCCTTTCTTTGTGCAGCCTGAAAGGAGGGGGGGGTCTTAAGAGTCTGGTAAGGGTTTCATGGCTTGTATAAAATGTTCGGCCTGATCAATCACGTAAGGTATTTTGTTTTCTTTCCAGGGGAGCTTGTGTCGCAGTGTCCATTTGAGAATGTAGCAGTGGACAGTCTTGTATGGCTCTCTGATAACACGCTGGTTACTGGCAGCTCGGATAGTTTAATTCGTGTCTGGGATGTATCACCAGAACAGTCATCTTGTCGGCTCACTCTGTGTGGGCATCAACGATCTGTTCAGGCCTTGGCACTATCCTGCCAGTTTCTAGCTTCCGCTTCTGGTGAGAATGTCTCATATCTATTTAACACATTACTATGATCTATATTGTTTTTGCCATGTAGTTGAACCTTCCTGTGATTAATTATCCATACATATCCATCAAAAAGATCCATGTATTGGCATCCTGAAAAAACAAAATGTGAAGTAATTATACTGTATGATAGAGGCTATTACACTTGGCATATTTCACTTGCTCCACAGTCATGCCTTCTTCACACATGGATAGAATGGACGTGTTATCACTGATGTCAATCATAAAGTTGACTTTGAATACTGATTAGTGAAAGAAAAATATCAGTTTATATGCATTTTATTTATTTATTTATTTTATGCACTTATATAGCGCTACTATATTCCGCAGCGCTTTACAGACATTAGCACCGCATTGTCCCCAGTGGGGCTCACAATCTACGTTCCCTATCTTTGGAGTGTGGGAGGAAACCGGAGAACCCAGAGAAAACCCAGGACCCCAGTGCTAACCACTGAGCCACCGTGCTGACATATTTGTCATAGTTAATTCAGTATAGAATGAAGGAATTGCCTCCTTAGATATTAATGACTTTTTTTTCTTTATTCCAGAGGATGTTTCCATCGGCCTGTGGTCAGTGGATAATCTCCTAATGGCTAATCCATCAGTTTCTCCTGTCTCAGTTCTTCGGAGTCACACTGCAGCAGTTACATGCTGTGCTTTTAGCCCAGATGGGAACCTGCTGGCTACTGGTGGGAAAGACCGGGTAAGAATACAAATGCAAGTGGTAGATGTGGTTTGTGGAAGGTGTGAGAAGTGTGAAGAGGGTTGGAGCTTGTGTCAAAAACAATACAATCATGATCAGCTATATCTTTCTCTTTGTCCTGAGAGTCGCGTCCCAGTAATGGCCATCCCGGACGTGACTCTCAGGACAAATAGAAGGATAAAGCCGTTTGTGATTGTAATGTTTTATACACAAGCTCCAAACTTCTTGTTTATATCTATGTATGTATGGTCTGTATAGTAGTGTAACAGTGACGGGATATAAATATCTAAAGATATACTCTGCAACATACAACACTGGGAAATGTGCAGTAATTGACTTTTACTTTAACACAGTCTCTGCTCTGTTGGGACGTCTCGGTGAATCCCCCTGTTCTTGCGCACACCCTGCTGTCATGTCACAAGGACTGGATAACTTGCTGTTCATGGACGGACGACAGCATGTTGGTAAGAGTGGAATATTTTAGTACTATGCGATTTAAAGAGGAACGGTCAGCTCTTCTGACATGTCTGTTTTAGTAGATAATACTTTGTTATTTATCCTAGAAATTTGTGAATAAATTGAGAACTAGTTATCAGTTGGGGAGGTGCCTCTACACTGTTTGACATTGTGCAGCCAGCGCTGATAGTGTCAGACTGTGTAGGAACACTGAATATATATGGAAGTATGGTGGGCACTCAATATTGGGACCACCATATACATAAATATTTAATAAAACCCTTTAATGAAAAACCACTATACCTATAAAAAAAAATATATATATATATATATATATATATATATATATATATAGTACAGACCAAAAGTTTGGACACACCTTCTCATTCAAAGAGTTTTCTTTATTTTCATGACTATGAAGGCATCAAAACTATGAATTAACACATGTGGAATTATATACATAACAAACAAGTGTGAAAAAACTGAAAATATTCTAGGTTCTTCAAAGTAGCCACCTTTTGCTTTGATTACTGCTTTGCACACTCTTGGCATTCTCTTGATTGAGCTTCAAGAGGTAGTCCCCTGAAATGGTCTTCCAACAGTCTTGAAGGAGTTCCCAGAGATGCCTAGCACTTGTTGGCCCTTTTGCCTTCACTCTGCGGTCCAGCTCACCCCAAACCATCTCGATTGGGTTCAGGTCCGGTGACTGTGGAGGCCAGGTCATCTGGCGCAGCACCCCATCACTCTCCTTCATGGTCAAATAGCCCTTACTTTCAAAGTTTTCCCAATTTTTCGGCTGACTGACTGACCTTCATTTCTTAAAGTAATGATGGCCACTCGTTTTTCTTTACTTAGCTGCTTTTTTCTTGCCATAATACAAATTCTAACAGTCTATTCAGTAGGACTATCAGCTGTGTATCCATCTCACTTCTCCTCAACGCAACTAATGGTCCCAACCCCATTTATAAGACAAGAAATCCCACTTATTAAACCTGACAGGGCACACCTGTGAAGTGAAAACCATTTCAGGGGACTACCTCTTGAAGCTCATCAAGAGAATGCCAAGAGTGTGCAAAGCAGTAATCAAAGCAAAAGGTGGCTACTTTGAAGAACCTAGAATATGACATATTTTCAGTTGTTTCTCACTTGTTTGTTATGTATATAATTCCACATGTGTTAATTCATAGTTTTGATGCCTTCAGTGTGAATCTACAATTTTCATAGTCATGAAAATAAAGAAGACTCTTTGAATGAAAAGGTGTGTCCAAACTTTTGGTCTGTACTGTGTGTATGTGTGTGTATGTATGTATGTGTATATATATAATATATATATAAAATATATACATACGCACATAAATAACAAGCAAAAGAAACCTTCTTTCTGGGATATTAGGTTATCAACGGCAGTATATGCCCATAAATAGTGTTCATCTATAGATAGATCCAAATGTGATGTGGTAACACCCAGTTCCGCTCAATAACCTGTATGTGTCTCTATTTTAGTCCTCTTTGTTTGGATTCCTCCCCCTTAGGTTTACAACCTCTATTAGCAATCACCGATATTCAATTCATACTGTATCCACAGTCTCTAAAAGTCAATTCCTGTGTTAGACCCTGCGCTCACCGGCTTGCTGGCAATGTACAGTTTAGCTGTATGCATCACATAAAGCCTCAGGTTGAGTGTTCTTACTTTACCACTCTACGCCGTGTTCGCGCTTGGTCTTGTACCGTCTTCGGGGTACTTCCTCCTCTTCAGCCTGCCAGGACCTACGCGGCGTCCCACGTGATCCAGCCGTCTCCTCGTGGCGTCCCACATGACGGCGGCAGGAAGCAGAGCGTGTTTTCTGGGTCCTAAAGTTTCTCCTCTCCACTACAATAGAAGATACAGTCGGTATTGCCAATGTCCTTAAACTCCAGATTGCCACTTGATGCCCTTATATTCGAGCCGCATAAGTGGGGTATAGGTTCCTTTGCTGTCCTTTTACCAAACGCGTTTCGGGGCTACAACACGCCCCTTCCTCAGTGTAGGAACACTCAAAAACAAAAACGCAGCCAAATCACAGGCCGGTAGCAGTTGCCCAGGACCTGCATTGTGGTCTGCGATGTTAAAGCTGCATGTGACTTGCAAGCAAACATCCAGCAGTGTTGGAGTTCTTGTAACTGTCTTTTGTCACTTTGCAACCACATTGACAGTCATTAGATCTTCATGTCATACAACACTTGTTGCTGTGTAGCCCCATAAACTTCCAGGAGGAATATATGAGGAATGGCACAGGGCAGAGTTCCTCCAGCACTGCCATTTCATTACTAAAACCATGTTAAGAGAACTGATAGGTCTTGCTTAAATGTATTTATGTATTATTAAATGTATAGATCTTGAATTTTGTAACCTCTTCTAACAGGTCTCGTCTTCAGGAGATGGATCTGTGTGCCTGTGGGATATTCAGAATGAGAAGCAGCTCCTGACATTTGCTGGACATCTAAGTGCAGTCAGCAGTGCTCTGTGCATGGTGTGTATGGCTTTCTCTTTCCGTATTCACTAATCTGCTATAGCACGTTTTGACTTTTATCTGTTGTCTTCTCTAATAAGGGGGAACGTGTTATCACCAGTGGCCGAGATGGTTTCCTAAAAGTCTGGAGTCTTACTGGCACTGAGATCGCTAGTATTCCTACTCACCACAGTCAGATAAATCAGAGCACCGCATACTGGGAGCCAGAACATAGTCAAGGTACAGTTTTGCAAATTATATAAAGATGGCAGGAGAAATAATAAAGTTGGTGCCATGTTTTTTGCTTCTTTTATGTTAGAGCTATTGTACTTGGTGCCTCAGGGTTGTGGCCACAACTTCTAGTATTGCCTATCGTAAAAGAAAAAAAAAAGTAGCAAATGATTTGCAATTATCAAATAAGTCCTATTTTTAATTAATATTGCAAAAGGGCATTTCCAAAAATATGCAAAGGCACTGTGCACAACCAGTTTTATTTGTATTATTAAAATTTCAGGAGAAATCCAGAAAAGTTGAAGTCACAGTTAATAAATGGCTTCTGGGATTCTTTGACAAATGCTGAAAACGTGTTCAATTGCATATGATAGTATGCACATTTCTCATTTCAGACGATACTAATTTAGTGGTTTATACGGCTGGTTCCGATGCCATGGTATTAAAGTGGAGTCCCCTGCAGGTGAGACGGATGTATACAGTGCTTCCTAGACAGCCGTGTACCAATGTCTCAACAGACTTAGGATGCTTATCAACATATACTGCAGTAGGGATGACGCTCCCTGTCATATGTCTTCTAGATGGAGCAGATACAAACTCTTAATGGTCATGGAGCAGCTGTAGTATCGTCAGTGGCAGACCCTCAGCTTCAGGTGACTGTGACAGCAGGCCAAGATGGCTCTATACGGCTATGGGGAGCCCCATGCAGGGATGGTAAGAAATAGTGGTGTGGGCACCATAAAGATCTAAGGAAGCCATTGTGTGATCACTTTTCTGATTAATATTTTCACAGACTCTCTGTTGGCAACTAGTCACAAGGGAATAATTACTGCTGTTGCATGGTCCCCTGATGGTGAACTGGTTGTGTCAGGTGGAGAGTGCGGAGATCTGATTGTGTGGCACCAGCACAAAGCTCTGCTGACACTGCAAGTAAGTACAAGATCTTTAAGGGTTATTCCCATTTAATTTTAAATTCCAAATGGGCGGCACCTTTACATTGGCTGATTATCGGGAATGAGCATTCATTCATTATAATAGTCCCGTGTTAATGCCTAATGCAAGATCTGCGGGGGCGGTGCATGACACATGGATTCTCATGTTCCTCAGGCTCTGCAATAGGCATAACACAGTGTTTACATTTCCCTAGAGTGTTCCTTCAAAGGGGTTGTCCCATCTTGTACACTGGGGGCATATCACTAGGCTATGCCCCCAATGTCTGATAGGTGTGGGTCCCGCACCTATACTTAGAAAGGAGCCCACAAAGTCCTGGAGGGTGCACCGCGCATGCGCGGCTGTCCTCCTATTATTTCTATGGGACTACCGAAAATAGACGAGCTCTGACTTGGCTATTTACATCAGCCCCGTAGAAGTGAATGGAGAAGTGGCTGCGCTTGCGCAGTGCGCTTCCCATTAATGTCAGTGGGACTTCTGAAAATAGCCGAGCGTGCTGCTCAGCTATTTTTCAACACTTCCATATAAAGGAATCAATGGTTGGCACGCATGCGTGATGTGCCCTCCGGCACTTTGTGTGCTCTGTTCTAAGTATAGGTGTGGGTCCCACCTCTATCCGACATTGGGGGCATCTGCTAGCGA
The DNA here is from genome assembly GCF_905171765.1 of Bufo bufo. Taxonomy (NCBI): domain Eukaryota; kingdom Metazoa; phylum Chordata; class Amphibia; order Anura; family Bufonidae; genus Bufo; species Bufo bufo. The sequence continues at coordinate 292,781,711 of NC_053390.1, forward strand.
TATGCCCCCAATGTTCAAGATGGGAATAACCCTTTGAAGTAACCCTCTAGGAAAATGTAAACACTGTGTTATGCCTATTGCAGAGTCTAAGGAGCCTGAGAATACATGTGTCATGCACCGCCCCTGCAAATTTTGCATTAGGAATAATTTAAAGGGGTTGTCTGGGTTCAGAGCTGAACCCGGACATACCCTTATTTTCACCCAGGCAGCCCCCCTGAGGCTAGCATCGGAGCATCTCATGCTGGGCGGAAACTTACGCCCGGCAGTGTGTTCGGTGACGTCACCGGCTCTGAGGGGCGGGCTTTAGCTCTGCTAAATCCCGCCCATCAGTGCCGGTGACGTCACCGGGGTTCCTGGCAGCCCCATGGAGATCCCCGGTACGTCACCGGATCTCCAAAAAAATGCCTTTGCCCTGCGCAATTTAGCGCAGGGCAAAGGAGAGCATCGGAGCATGAACTGCTCCGATGCTCATGTCAGGGGGGCTGCCGGGGTGAAAATGGAGGGAAGTCCGGGTTCAGCTCTGAACCCGGAGAATCCCTTTAAGGTGCATTTACATCTAATATTATCGGGAATGAGTATTCATATAAAGGTGCCGCACATTAAATCATTGTTTCCGGGCAGCAGATCGTGCTGTGAATTTGAGGATAAATGATTGCAGTTTTCATCACTCATCCCCAGATAGTGGAGGTGATTGCTGCAAGTAAATGCAGCTCTTACCTCCACTGATGATTAGTTATCGTAAAGATACTGCAAATTTAAATGTGTCCTAATTTATTTTGCCTAGTTTCCTTTTTATGGAAATTACATGGGTTATTTTGACCTGGTCGATCCCTATGTGTCTATTGCAGTGTGGCGAGCTCTGCATTTCTTCAATTATTTTTACAACCAAGCGTTCTTTCTGCTGTGTGTCCAGTGATCTTACAGTTTCCCGCTGGCTTTTGTTTCCTTGTAAAGAAGGTGCCTTAAGGTGAGTTAAGGTTTGTAATAACATATGAGATTCTCCATATCATACCTTATGTTTTACCCAATAACGCTTGTTTTGTTGTTGCAGGGGGAAGAAGGCTTACAGTGTTGCGATCGAGTCCCTGGTATTGTCTGCTGTTCTCACCACCTCGCAGAAGGTGCAGCTGCACATGTTGTCTGGAAAAGATTTTCTCTTGGATCCCAAGACTGGATCTCTTCAGGTATCATAGTTGTATGGCCACTTGCACACGGGTGTATGCCAGTCAGCATTCTGCTTCAGTAATGGAAACATTTGCATGTCTTTTATGTATTTTGGATCTACTCTTAGTTTGGGCTTACAAACAGTGATGCAAAATACTGACCCGAACACTGTCATGTGAAAGGGACCTAAGAATGCCAGGGAAAAATTGCTTAATTTTATACTTAAAAGGGGACCAACTCCTTTGCATATGCCCTATTAGCCTCTTTGAGCAACTGTTGCTTTGGCGGACCCGGTCTATCTATATGGTGTTACATTATTGATTATTAATTTGAACGGCTGGCATACACTACGCCACTTACTTTGCAAACCAATTAGATACTATGTATCGACTGAACAAAGATCTTTCAGTCTGGAGCCATGTTTAGCTCTTCTATTCTATTACACAGAAGTAAGAAATAATATATGGGTACGTATGTTTAATATTTCTACAGAAGGGTCAGAAAGCCTACATCTTGTGTATGGTGGCAAATTGTAATCTAGAGTATTTTAAAAAGATACTTAGAATTTTTTTTATATACAGAAGACTGAATAGCCCTTCTGATAATATCCATGCAACATAGGACATGTGAACAACTTAACCACTTCCCTACCGCCATACAACTGTATATGTAGCAGGCAGCTGAGGCTAATGTCTGCAGTCTGTGGTAGAAAAAAACCCAGAAGCAAGTGTTTCCCAGGCAGGAATGCCTTCCCCTCACTGTGGTTGGGCAAGGCGTTCCTTAGTAGTGATAGGCCAGAGCCTGTACAAGGCTTCTAGGCCTATTACTGGTATATTCCAATGCAGGCCTGCAGTTCGCAACACTGCATTGGAATATGCTGAATTTTGTATTAAGAAATTGATAAAATTCCATTACTAAATTTGAAATAATTGCATAAAAAAATTAAAAAAAATATTTAAATCGCCTCCCTTTCCTCAAAATTTAAATAAAGAAAATAAACATAATAGGCATCACCATGTCCAAAAATGCATTACTATTTAAAATATAAATATATATTTATATATTATATAAATATTTATCCAATACGGCGAATGGAGTTTTTTTGTTGCTTCACCTCCCCCAAAAAATGTAATAAAAAGTGATCAAAAAGTCATAAACACCCCAGAATGGTATAGCCTCGCAAAAAATGAGCCCCCACACAACTCCGTAAATGTAACTGTAAAAAGTTATGGGAGCTAAAATATCGAGATGAAAAGAAAACGATATAAATGTGGTATTGTTGTAATTGTACTGACCCAGAGAATAAAGGTAACAGTCAGTTTTACTATGTAGTAAATGCTGTAAAAACAAAACGCAAAAAACTGTGGCGGAATTGTGTTTTATTCCACTTCCACTACATTTTGAATTTTTTTCCAGCTTCCCACTGCCTCATATGCAATATTAAATGGTGCCATTACAAAGTACAACTTAGACCACAAAAAACAAGCCCTCATGCAGCTCTGCAAACGGAAAAATAAAAAGTTATGGCACAGAAAGTCAGGGAGTGAAAAAACCCGAAAACTGAAAATCGCTTGGCAATGAAGTGGTTAAAGGGAAACTGTGAACATGAAAATAGAGTCCAATTCTGCAGGCAGCTTGTTATAAAGAAGGGGAAGCTGAGACTGATATTTAGCTTTGTGGGAAAACATTCAGTATAATTTGTTTATTCATGTAAATCTTTTTCTATGCTGAGGCGTCCAGTCAGTGTTCCTATTCAGCTACCTTTATAGGCACACAGGGAAGACTGTCAATCATTGATAGGACTGCCCACTATATATCAGTCTGCTCATCTCCTCCTGCTCTCTAACATACTGCTTGCATATTGCACTGCAATTTTAATGTTACAGTCTTTAAAGAATTACAGACATGTCTGTTTTAGTAAATTTTTGTATTTCACATTAAATGACTATTCTGGAGCATCTATTCTTATGACTTTATGTTGTACCATTCCTTTGTTATTACTACTAGAAGTTTATGATTGAGTTGCCAACTGGTGGTGTGTCCCTGCACATGACATAACGTAGTGTTATATGAAAAGCTGCTCAGAGATGTTTATTACATGGGGAATGCAAGTACTTACTAAAAGAGACATGTCAGGAGAGGTGACAGGTCCTCTTTACCAGCACAAACTTACTAAGAATTCTTCCTCCTGGGGCAGAACGTGGATGATGCTAACGCTTCCCTGCCAGATTCTCATGTCCACCCTCCTCAAGAGATGCTACATCCTGGCAGCATTATCACTGCATCCCATCCACATTTTGGTAAGTACAGATGTGTTTTCACATGAATCAATCTTGTTTTACTAATTAAAATAGATATGTAAATTTAATGTGCAGCTTGCTTGTACAGAAATACATGTATTTATAGTTATATCAGTGTTAGGCTCCATTCACACATCCGCAATTCCATTCTGCATTTTGCGGAACGGAATTGTGGACCCATACATTTCTATGGGGCCGCACGACGTGCGGCCTCGATCCGGAATTGCAGACCCGCACTTCCGGGTCCGCAATTCCGATCCTGAATAAAATAGAACATGTCCTATTCTTGTCCGCAATAGCGGACAAGAATAGGCATATTCTCTTAGTGCCGGCAATGTGCGGTCCGCAAAATGCGGAACGCACATTGCCGCTGTCCGTGTTTTGCAGATCCGCAAAACACAGACGGATGTGTGAATGGGCCCTTATTCAATACATTCCAGAACTCTAAGGGTTACATAGCATCATTAATCAGTATAATGCTATGCAATCCTATCGGTCCTACATAGATCAGGATGGGATCTTTCGCAGACACACGCTGTGAGTTCAATGCATTGAAGTCGCTAGTGTGAAACCATCCTTACAGTCCATTTGATATTCAGTATAAGGAGTCTGCATTCAGGAAATTCACTATCAAACCAGACACACGGACATTTATCAAAGCGTATCCTTACACCAGTCTTATAATCTCCCTGCACTGGTGTGAAATGCTCCTAATTGATTAAGAGGCAGATGCCAGGGGCTGGCGAACACTTCAGCTATAACTTATGCCACTTTCTGGCGAAAATGATAGTAAGTCCAGCAGGCCGTGCAAAGCCCTGCCCCTCCTCCTAAGCCCACCCTTTTTTGCAGCACTTCGGAAAAGTGCAGAGAAGCTTAAAAAATCGCAAATTATGTGTGCGATAAATTGCAACTTTTTTAATGCTGTGGCGTAAAGACATTGATAAATGTTCCCCAATGCCTTGTAGGGCTAGCTCAGCTGAATGAAATACTGTTCATTTGTGCATGCGTTACAGTACTTTTATCACATATACAAATGAGCAGTAAGGGGAACCGAGGGCAGTGCCTTTCCATGATTGACAGGGCTAGGTTCATGCATAGTCATCTTGCATGAAGAGAGGGAGGGACTTGCAAAGAGAACAAGAGGAGCAAAGGTGCACGGACTGGCTTGGACCTTTCATTTGTGCAACTGCATATTTACATGTGGATTTCAAAGGCTTTTTCTCCAGAATGAAGCAATGGATCACCAAGTTAAATGTATCATTACATTCAGCTGAACTACAAGGCATTGTGTCTGGTTTAACTGAATCTCCTGGTTCACCCCCTTTCCCTTTTCATTCTTCCCCCAATAACTGCCTGCTAATAAGTGGACGTATAGAGCCGCTTTTACAGGCAGCAATCACCTCCACTGTATGGGGACGAGTGATGGCTACTGCAATTGCTCATCCTCATACAGATTCATTGTTTCTGGTCAGTAGATTGCTGTTTACGCACCATGATATACTGCCCAGAAATAATTATTTAAAGAGGATCTTTCACTAGTTTAAAAACTAAAAACTAACTATATCAGTGGGCAGAGCGGCGCCCAGGGGTCCCCCTGCACTTACTAGTATGTCTGGGCGCCGCTCCGTTCGCCCGGGATAGGCTCCGGTGTCTGCAGCTCCCTCTGTTGTACGGGGCGGAGTTTTTGTATTAGGGTTGTCCCTTGCTGCAGCGCTGGCCAATCGTAGCGCACAGCTCATAGCCTGGGACTCCCAGGCTATGAGCATGAGCTGTGCGCGCCTGGGAGTCCCAGGCTATGTGCTGTGCGCTACGATTGGCCAGCGCTGCAGCAAGGGACAACCCTAATACAAAAACTCCGCCCCGTACAACAGAGGGAGCTGCACACACCGGAGCCTATACCGGGCGAACGGAGCGGCGCCCAGACATACTAGTAAGTGCAGGGGGACCCCTGGGCCCCGCTCTGCCCACTGATATAGTTAGTTTTTAAACTAGTGAAAGGTCCTCTTTAAGTGCCGCATAAACAATAATTTTAGATTATTATTATTAATTAAACAAAATAAAGACTATACAAGTTTGGTATTGCCGTAATAGTATTCAGCTGCAGAATAAGGATGCAGTGAATGCTGTGATGTCAAAACCCCTAAAAAAAAAATTCACGTTTTTCAATACAAGCCATGGTAAAATAAATGGTAGTAAAAAATGCATCTTGCCCAGCAAAAACCAAGCCCTTATATGACTATGTGAACAGAAAAAAAAAAAAAAAAAAAGTTATGGCTATTGAGATTTGGGTAGGAAAAATAAAAAATGCAAAAATGAAAATAGGCCTGGTCTTTAAGGGGTTAATGTTTGTTCCCGATAATTGGCCTGGCAGTTGCCCTGTGTAAATCCAGCTTTAGTCAGCTCTCCTGACAGGTCTGTTTTAGTAAATATTTGCATTCCCCATAGAATAAGTACCGCATGTTGGAGCATCTTTTCTGCTTTATACCATTACTCTTATCTCACCTGGAAATGTGATGATCCATGATGAAATTATTATTATTATTATTATTATTATTTATTTTTTCCTTATAGGTGTAGGGGATTCTGTTGGGGCCTTATGGCTTAAAACCTCACAAACTTCCAGTCATAGTACAGCTGACATGTGGGAGAAGAAACAGGTAAAGTTCATTATAAATATGTCTATTATTTCTTTGATATTGGATGAGCAAACGTCAAGACAGAAAAAAGGTCTGCTTATTGTCACATCATATAGCATCCTGTATGGAAACAAGCCCTGAAGTGTGTCTAATAGAAACGCAAGGCCGACTGACGGACATATAATTTAGATTTGCCTTTTCAAGCCAAGTACTCCCTAATGACAAAAGCTCCAACCAAGCACCCCCAAGGAAGTGTTCAGATCTTTGGTCGGCTGTTCTGTCAGATTTGATGGGAAGAAAAGTGCAGCGCTATTCTTCCTGTAAAATTGGTGAACACCACAATGGAACCCAGACATACTCCCTTTACAGGAAGTGTTGCTTGGGGAATGCAGCGATCTCCTCCACAGTATGTTTAGACAGTCCGATCTGCTGCCGGCAAACGATGATTTAGGTGATTGCATTAACAATCCTATTACCCATGGACAAGTGTTTTTTTCTTGTTTATTGGCTGATTAGAGACACCTTTACACAGCAGGATATTGCTACCGAGCGTTTATGAGGCGCTTATTAGCGGTAATCTGCCCGATGTTCAGGCAGTGTTATGGGGCCTTAAGTAATTGAGATCCATCCAGGGGTGGGGGCTGTTGGAGTTAGTCATCTTACTGAGCCAGCTTTGTCTCATTGTTTCTGCTCTGAAGCGGGAAACAAAAAGTGATGTGCATAAAGCCTATTTATATAGGGCATATCCCCAATCTATAGGATTCGATTGACAAATAATACATATGACCTCCTTCAAGCGCACCTCAAAATGAATACAGAGCACATAAATATATGGGGGAGAATTCTATGATATCCCGTGTGCTGCTGGAGGCTGCGCATAATTTATGACGTGCCTCATCATCCATTAGGCACAGGGCTGACAATCCATGTAAACTGATATCTATACCAGCCTCCGGCTGGTGTAGATTTCAGTCTTCTTTTATGCCAGAAAAATGACGTTAATGAAGATAACTATACCGGGGCCAGTCTTTTCAGGGAAGTGGCAAGGGTGTTGGAGAAACATCGTGCTGCCCCATAGAAATGAATGGGTCCGCAATTCCGTTCCGCAAGATGCGGAACGAAATTGCGGACGTGTGAATGGAGCCTTAGAAGCAGAATCCTGTGGAACAGCCTATTACCAGCTGGCTGTGCTTCTCTATTTCAGATTCACGCAGCTGCTGTCTCTTGCCTCAGTGTGACGGATAATCTTGTTATCACAGCATCCGTTGACCACAGTGTGAAGATTTGGAAACGCAGTCCTTTTACACAGGTGGGTGGGTGTTACTGTGAGTAAAATCTTTGCACATTATCGTACTGTGAATAATTTATATGTATACTTCCAGGTGGGCGTTTTCTACTGTGAAGGAGCAGTTACTTGTCTCTCACCCTGTCCTATCCCAGAACGCGATACCTCATCGGTGCTGTGTCAGATAGCTTGCGGTGATCAGTATGGAAAGCTGTATATGCTGACCTGTGTTAAGACGAGGAACTAAGTAATGATGTCACACACATAAATGTATCTGGATCTCTACATGAAGATGATTACTTACATGAAGTGCTGTCGATATACAATAAATATAGTTCAGGAATGCCCACAAATGGACGTTCAAAATTTGTGAAAGAAATCTTTTGAATTGAAGCAATGAAACCTCAAAAATGTGTTTTGGTTAAGTGTACCTAGCCCAGCAGAAGTCAAATTTGGATTGTGGGCAGGATGTGGGTAGAAGTAGGAATTTGTAGCTGCTAGCTCTATATGTTCCTGTGTTCTACATGACTGAGGTGGTAGACGCCAGAGGATCGCACAGAGATATAGTAACAGCAATAAAAAATAAAAAAAATAGAGAAAGAACATATGTACACACATCTGTAGTCAAATACATTTTACATTGATGTGGAGACAGAACTTGGCAGACATAGATCAGACATTCCACTGTGATACCTCTCGAGCCCATGGGGCATTCAGAACTTTAAAGCATACCTCCAGTTATATTAAAGGGTATCTGTCAGCGGTTTTGTACCTATGAAACTAGCTGACCTGTTGCATGTGTGCTTGACAGCTGAAGACATCTGTGTGGGTCTCATGTTCAAATGTGCCCGGATTGTCGAGAAAAATGATGTTTTAATATGTGCAAATGAGCCTCTAGGAGCAACCTAGCGATATGCCCCCATTGTCTGAGATGGAAATACTCCTTTTAAAGGCATTGTCCATTGCTGTAAATGATATAAAGAAAAAAGGGGTCTCCGCTGCAGAGGAGATACTATGAGCAACTGAATATAATTATGTAGAATGGCTTTGGATTATAAATGAGCGAAATCTTTGAGATTCAGGTTCGTCAAATTTTTCAAAAAGTTAGGTTCGGACCCGAATTGATTTTACGTGAACTAAAGTTTCCCAAATTGCCCTGAAAATTGGTATACAACACCCTCTAGTCTTCTAGAAGTCTTAAACACAATAGCAAATCACGTCAGATTGACAATACATCAGTATGGGTAAATGCATGTTTGACGGTGTTAACAAACAGTGTGTAAAAACACTGTGCCGTTGCATGTGTTATGCTTTTTCATATTCCAAAGCTTCCAAAAATTGTCCCTTATTGAGGGCAGATAATGTTTAAACACACACAATGTTAAGGGATAAAAAACTGTGCCTTTTTGACAGCCAAGGGTCCAAAAATGATGACTCAAAGGGGTCAGAATACCTACCCATCTAATACACATGCGTCAGGAAGGGGGGGGGGGGGGCAGGCCCGTGGGTATAGCTGCTACCACTAGTAGTCAACACTAAGCTAGAAAAGGGTTAGCTCCTCCTGCCAGCTATACCCCTTCCAGTCTGGAGAGAGCTAACTAGTTTGTGCACTAGCAGTAGAAGCAGTAACCTAAACAAAAAGAACTACACAAGGGTCGGAAGTAGGGATGAGCGAACCCGAACTGTATAGTTCGGGTTCGTACCGAATTTTGGGGTGTCCGTGACACGGACCCGAACCCGAACATTTTCGTAAAAGTCCGGGTTCGGTGTTCGGCGCTTTCTTGGCGCTTTTTGAAAGGCTGCAAAGCAGCCAATCAACAAGCGTCATACTACTTGCCCCAAGAGGCCATCACAGCCTTGCCTACTATTGGCATGGCTGTGATTGGCCAGTGCAGCATGTGACCCAGCCTCTATATAAGCTTGGGTCACGTAGCGCTGCACGTCACTCTGCTGATTCAAGCATAGGGAGAGGTTGCAGCTGCGACGTTAGGGCGAGATTAGGCAGATTAACTCCTCCAAAAGACTTCATTCTGTGATCGATCTGCAGCTGTGGATCATTGAAGTGCTATTATTGACATGCTCACTTTTTTGAGGCTGCCCAGAGCGTTTTTAGATCACTTTTTTTCTGGGGTGATCGGCGGCCATTTCGTGACTTGTGGTGCGCCAGCACGAGCTATCACCAAGTGTATTTAACCATCGATAGTGTGGTTATTTTGTGCTATATCCTACATCAGCTGCAGGCTGAGCCTGTGTCACCGAAGTGCATTTAACCATCAACAGTCTGGTTATTTTTTGGCCATATACTACATCAGCTGCAGGCTGAGCCTGTGTCACCCAAGTGCATTTAACCATCAACAGTCTGATTATTTTTTGGCCATATACTACATCAGCTGCAGGCTGAGCCTGTGTCACCCAAGTGCATTTAACCATCAACAGTGTGGTTATTTTTTGGCCATATATTACATCAGGGGCAAGTTGAGCCTGTCACCCAGCGCCTAAAAAATAGACCTGACATTTCTATTCAACCAAATCTGCACAGTTTTAGCTGGTCAAGTTATTTGTAGTGACCGTAAAAGCAGACTTTTTGTTCTGGGTTGAAAAAGCATTCCCAAATTTGCCATTCTGAAAATAACTAGTTTGTGGTATTTGAGGCCTACTTGAAATCTATCCCAAAAAGAAAATCTTACATTGAAGTTATTGATAGTGTCATTCAGAAAAACCTAAGACACACGCTAGCGTGCTGATAGAAGTGTCATTCTGTGATTAAACCTATAACTGTCACACAGCGCAAAAAAAAACAGGTCTCACATCTCTATTCAACCAAATCTGCACAGTTTTAGCTGGTCAAGTTATTTGTAGTGACCGTAAAAGCAGACTTTTTGTTCTGGGTTGAAAAAGCATTCCCAAATTTGCCATTCTCAAAATTGTGGTGAACGGGAACAATGAGGAAAACATCTAATAAGGGACGCTGACGTGGACATGGTCGTGGTGGTGTTAGTGGACCCTCTGGTGCTGGGAGAGGACGTGGCCGTTCTGCCACAGCCACACGTCCTAGTGAACCAACTACCTCAGGTCCCAGTAGCCAGCAGAATTTACAGCGATATTTGGTGGGGCCCAATGCCGTTCTAAGGATGGTAAGGCCTGAGCAGGTACAGGCATTAGTCAATTGGGTGGCCGACAGTGGATCCAGCACGTTCACATTATGTCCCACCCAGTCTTCTGCAGAAAGCGCACAGATGGCGCATGAAAACCAAGCCCATCGGTCTGTCACATCACCCCCATGCATATCAGGGAAACTGTCTGAGCCTCAAGTTATGCAGCAGTCTCTTATGCTGTTTGAAGACTCTGCTGCCAGGGTTTCCCAAGGGCATCCACCTAGCCCTTCCCCAGGGGTGGAAGAGATAGAATGCACTAACGCACAACCACTTATTTTTCCTGATGATGAGGACATGGGAATACCACCTCAGCACGTCTCTGATGATGACGAAACACAGGTGCCAACTGCTGCGTCTTTCTGCAGTGTGCAGACTGAACAGGAGGTCAGGGATCAAGACTGGGTGGAAGACGATGCAGGGGACGATGAGGTCCTAGACCCCACATGGAATGAACGTCGTGCCACTGACTTTCACAGTTCGGAGGAAGAGGCAGTGGTGAGACCGAGCCAACAGCGTAGCAAAAGAGGGAGCAGTGGGCAAAATCAGAACACCCGCCGCCAAGAGACTCCGCCTGCTACTGACCGCCGCCATCTGGGACCGAGCACCCCAAAGGCAGCTTCAAGGAGTTCCCTGGCATGGCACTTCTTCAAACAATGTGCTGACGACAAGACCCGAGTGGTTTGCACGCTGTGCCATCAGAGCCTGAAGCGAGGCATTAACGTTCTGAACCTTAGCACAACCTGCATGACCAGGCACCTGCATGCAAAGCATGAACTGCAGTGGAGTAAACACCTTAAAAACAAGGAAGTCACTCAGGCTCCCCCTGCTACCTCTTCTGCTGCTGCCGCCTCGGCCTCTTCTGCTGCTGCTGCTGCTGCCGCCGCCTCGGCCTCTTCCTCCGCCTCTGGAGGAACGTTGGCACCTGCCGCCCAGCAAACATGGGATGTACCACAAACACCACCACCTGCGTCACCAAGCATCTCAACCATGTCACACGGCAGCGTTCAGCTTTCCATCTCACAAACATTTGAGAGAAAGCGTAAATTCTCACCTAGCCACCCTCGATCCCTGGCCCTGAATGCCAGCATTTCTAAACTACTGGCCTATGAAATGCTGTCATTTAGGCTGGTGGACACACACAGCTTCAAACAGCTCATGTCACTTGCTGTCCCACAGTATGTTGTTCCCAGCCGCCACTACTTCTCCAAGAGAGCCGTGCCTTCCCTGCACAAACAAGTGTCCGATAAAATCAAGTGTGCACTGCGCAACGCCATCTGTGGCAAGGTCCACCTAACCACAGATACGTGGACCAGTAAGCACGGCCAGGGACGCTATATCTCTCTAACTGCACACTGGGTAAATGTAGTGGCGGCTGGGCCCCAGGCGGAGAGCTATTTGGCGCACGTCCTTCCGCCGCCAAGGATCGCAGGGCAACATTCTTTGCCTCCTGTCTCCTCCTCCTCCTACTTAGCTTCTTCCTCCTCTTCTTCCACCTGCTCATCCAGTCAGCCACACACCTTCACCACCAACTTCAGCACAGCACGGGGTAAACGTCAGCAGGCCATTCTGAAACTCATATGTTTGGGGGACAGGCCCCACACCGCACAGGAGTTGTGGCGGGGTATAGAACAACAGACCGACGAGTGGTTGCTGCCGGTGAGCCTCAAACCCGGCCTGGTGGTGTGCGATAATGGGCGAAATCTCGTTGCAGCTCTGGGACTAGCCGGTTTGACGCCCATCCCTTGCCTGGCGCATGTGCTGAATTTGGTGGTGCAGAAGTTCATTCGCAACTACCCCGACATGTCAGAGCTGCTGCATAAAGTGCGGGCCGTCTGTTCACGCTTCCGGCGTTCACACCCTGCCGCTGCTCGCCTGTCTGCGCTACAGCGTAACTTCGGCCTTCCCGCTCACCGCCTCATATGCGACGTGCCCACCAGGTGGAACTCCACCTTGCATATGCTGGACAGACTGTGCGAGCAGCAGCAGGCTATAGTGGAGTTTCAGCTGCAGCACGCACGGGTCAGTCGCACTGCGGATCAGACCCACTTCACCACCAATGACTGGGCCTCCATGCGAGACCTGTGTGCCCTGTTGCGCTGTTTCGAGTACTCCACCAACATGGCCAGTGGCGATGACGCCGTTATCAGCGTTACAATACCACTTCTATGTCTCCTTGAGAAAACACTTAGGGCGATGATGGAAGAGGAGGTGGCCCAGGAGGAAGAGGGGTCATTTTTAGCACTTTCAGGCCAGTCGCTTCGAAGTGACTCAGAGGGAGGTTTTTTGCAACACCAGAGGCCAGGTACAAATGTGGCCAGACAGGGCCCACTACTGGAGGACGAGGATGAGGAGGAGGTGGAGGAGGATGAGGATGAGGATGAAGCATGTTCACAGCGGGGTGGCACCCAAAGCAGCTCGGGCCCATCACTGGTGCGTGGCTGGGGGGAAACACAGGACGATGACGATACGCCTCCCACAGAGGACAGCTTGTCCTTACCTCTGGGCAGCCTGGCACACATGAGCGACTACATGCTGCAGTGCCTGTGCAACGACAGCAGAGTTGCCCACATTTTAACGTGTGCGGACTACTGGGTTGCCAGCCTGCTGGATCCCCGGTACAAAGACAATGTGCCCACCTTACTTCCTACACTGGAGCGTGATAGGAAGATGCGCGAGTACAAGCGCACGTTGGTAGACGCGCTACTGAGAGCATTCCCAAATGTCACAGGGGAACCAGTGGAAGCCCAAGGAGAAGGCAGAGGAGGAGCAAGAGGTCGCCAACGCAGCTGTGTCACGCCAAGCTCCTCTGAGGGCAGGGTTAGCATGGCAGAGATGTGGAAAAGTTTTGTCAACACGCCACAGCTAAGTGCACCACCACCTGATACGGAACGTGTTAGCAGGAGGCAACATTTCACTAACATGGTGGAACAGTACCTGTGCACACCCCTCCACGTACTGACTGATGGTTCGGCCCCATTCAACTTCTGGGTCTCCAAATTGTCCACGTGGCCAGAGCTAGCCTTTTATGCCTTGGAGGTGCTGGCCTGCCCGGCGGCCAGCATTTTGTCTGAACGTGTATTCAGCACGGCAGGGGGCGTCATTACAGACAAACGCAGCCGCCTGTCTACAGCCAATGTGGACAAGCTGACGTTCATAAAAATGAACCAGGCATGGATCCCACAGGACCTGTCCATCCCTTGTGCAGATTAGATATTAACTACCTCCCCATAACAATATATTATTCTACTCCAGGGCACTTCCTCATTCAATACTATTTTTAATTTCATTTTACCATTATATTGCGGGGCAACCCAAAGTTGAATGAACCTCTCCTCTGTCTGGGTGCCGGGGCCTAAATGTGTGACAGTGGCCTGTTCCAGTGGTGGGTGACGTGAAGCCTGATTCTCTGCTATGACATGAAGACAGATTCTGCGCTGACATAAGGCCAGATTCTCTGTTACGGGACCGCTCTCCTCTGCCTGGGTGCCTGGGCCTAAATGTGTGACAGTGGCCTGTTCCAGTGGTGGCTGACGTGAAGCCTGATTCTCTGCTATGACATGAAGACAGATTCTGCGCTGACATAAGGCCAGATTCTCTGTTACGGGACCTCTCTCCTCTGCCTGGGTGCCTGGGCCTAAATGTGTGACAGTGGCCTGTTCCAGTGGTGGGTGACGTGAAGCCTGATTCTCTGCTATGACATGAAGACAGATTCTGCGCTGACATAAGGCCAGATTCTCTGTTACGGGACCGCTCTCCTCTGCCTGGGTGCCTGGGCCTAAATGTGTGACAGTGGCCTGTTCCAGTGGTGGGTGACGTGAAGCCTGATTCTCTGCTATGACATGAATACAGATTCTGCGCTGACATAAGGCCAGATTCTCTGTTACGGGACCTCTCTCCTCTGCCTGGGCCTAAATGTGTGACAGTGGCCTGTTCCAGTGGTGGGTGACGTGAAGCCTGATTCTCTGCTATGACATGAAGACAGATTCTGCGCTGACATAAGGCCAGATTCTCTGTTACGGGACCGCTCTCCTCTGTCTGGGTGCCGGGGCCTAAATGTGTGACAGTGGCCTGTTCCAGTGGTGGGTGACGTGAAGCCTGATTCTCTGCTATGACATGAAGACTGATTCTCTGCTATGGCATGAAGAGACTGATTCTCTGCTGACATGAAGCCAGATTCTTTGCTATGGCATGAAGAGACTGATTCTCTGCTGACGTGAAGCCAGATTCTCTGCTATGGGACCTCTGTCTAATTGATATTGGTTCATTTTTATTTTTTTTATTTTAATTTTAATTCATTTCCCTATCCACATTTGTTTGCAGGGGATTTACCTACATGTTGCTGCCTTTTGCAGCCCTCTAGCTCTTTCCTGGGCTGTTTTACAGCCTTTTTAGTGCCCAAAAGTTCGGGTCCCCATTGACTTCAATGGGGTTCGGGACGAAGTTCGGTTCGGGTTCGGATCCCGAACCCGAACATTTACGGGAAGTTCGGCCGAACTTCTCGAACCCGAACATCCAGGTGTTCGCTCAACTCTAGTCGGAAGCTTATAACCCAACCGCCAATCTGCCAAAGCGAAATATAACTCCAACAGGGGAACTAAAAATTAACACATGGAACACAAAATAGACTTCCACATCCTATAATATATTTTAGCTGAAGCAGGTTTTCTGGCCTTTATCATGGTGCGGATTACCCCGTCAGAAAAACCAGGACAGTGGACTCAACATCCACGCCATTAAACGTAGCGACTCTAAACGCTGATGAAAGACAAGTCCCTGAGAGAAAAGGTCATCTCTAAGTTAGAGGGGCCACAGAACATCTAACAGAAATATTTGGTCTGTGTACCACGCTTGGCGAAGCCAATCTGGAGCTTTGAGAATTGTCGGTATGCCCTCTAGCTTGATCCTTCCACACATGGAATGTGGGCCACTGACAAAGCTGGTACATGCTTCTTTGCCCACCTCAGGATTTTAGACGACCACAGTCACCACAGAGATGCAGGTCCCTGCTTAATGGATTGAGATACGCTATGGCTGTAGCCTTGTCTAACTAAACTCGAATTGGTAGTCCACGCAGGAGTCCAGTGGAGTAGAGACAGATTGATGGTGTGGATGTTGATCGGTAATTTGGATTCAGACACTGACCTCTTCTTGTACTGTCTGCTGTGGAGACTTGTCTCAGTGGTGATGAATGTCTGCAAAATGGGGAGGAAGGATTTCTCTAAGCTCACTACTGTAGGCAAGATCCATCATGTGAGAGCTGTGAGGAACCCGGGAGGAAAAACAAAGGGATGGTTCAGGGAGGACTGATTCCGGTCCCATATCGCCAAGATTGCATGCTGGATGAGGTGGGTGTGAAACTGGGCTAATGGAATGACCTCAATGGAGGAGACCATCATTCCCAAGATCTGCATGCATAAACAGATTGATGGTTGTTTAAGTTGGAGAAGGAGCTTAATGTTCTGCTGGAGAGACATCAGTTTTTCCTGGAGAATGATGACTTTAGCCACTGTGGTGTGGAAGTCCATGCTGAGGAAGGTTATTCACCTGCTGTGACCTCTGGAAATTAACCATCCAGCCAAAGCACTTCAAGGTGTCAAAGGTGATGTGCAGGCTGTACCTGTTCTGAGAACAGGATGGGGGACTAGTGATATCCCTCTGGAGCAAAAGAGTTAAAAGAGGAGCTAGAACCTTCATAAATGCACATAGCTGTCACCAAACCAAAGGGTAAAATGACGAACTAGTAATGACAAGATGACATGCAAAATGGAGGAAACGCTGATGCGTGGGAGCAATTGTGATGTGCAGGTACGCATCCTTGCTGTCCATGGAAGATAGGAATTCAACCTGTTTACCCTGAAATGTCACATTCGTAAGAAACTGTTCAGCATTTTTAAATCCAGAATGGGATGGACAGACCCATCCTTCTTGGGGAGAACAAATAGGTTTGAATAAAAACCTGGCTGAACAGGGAAGACGACCCCCTAAGGGAGTACAATGCCTGAAAAAAATGTGGAGGCCAGAATCCGATTCTTTAGAGGGCTTGGATAGGAAGAAATGGTTCAAAGATACGTAAGAGAACTCGATCTTGTAACCGGAGGTTACAATTTCGATCACCCAGGTCTCGACTGTGTGGGACTGCCAGATTTCCTGGAAGAGAAGGGGCCTGTCCCCCACCTGAAAGGCGGAGGTGCCCCTTCATGCGGAAGGTTGCCTATTTGAGGTAGAAAGAGAGGGCTGGTCTGGGTGTGGCAGGCAGATCGACGTTTGAAAGGTTTCTTCTTCTGGTCCGCTACAGATGTTTTTCCAGACGTCCCTCCCGAAGCACAGGAACTTGGGAGGTGATGAAAGG
This sequence comes from Bufo bufo, assembly GCF_905171765.1. NCBI lineage: Eukaryota > Metazoa > Chordata > Amphibia > Anura > Bufonidae > Bufo > Bufo bufo. The sequence goes on from NC_053390.1 coordinate 292,798,600, forward strand.
ACTGGCGAGTGTATGGGAATGTATGGATGTCTGGGCTTGTTCTGGGGGAGGATATGTACTTTTGCAGCCCGTGGCCTTAGAGATTTTTTTATTCCAATCTGGTGCCAAACAGAAGAGAACCTGAAAAAAGGGACCCATTAAGGGAACGCCTTGAAGTAGGATCCATTGCCCAAACCCTGAGCCAGACTGCCCAGCGCATAGCAACTGTGAGAGCAGTTAAGTGGGCAATTAGGGTGCCCACACCCAGGGAGGCTTCACAGTGTTATTTGCCAGCTTGTGAAATCTGTAGTGCCAAACATTGTACATTGGCAGATGGGCAATCTGGCGGAAATGTCCTGATGAAGGTGGAGGGCCCATTCAGAAATAGCCTTAGCGACCCACGCTGCAGTGAAGACAGGCCAAAGAGTGGAGCTTCAAACGCGGATTTAGCAAAGAACTCCAAGTTTACAATCCTCTCGAAAGGAGGTCCCATCTGCAACCCGGGATAGTGGTATGTTTGGCAAGGTGCACGACTGGTGGGTTAACCTTTTGGAGCGACTAACTCTTTAGAGACTAGATCCGCCGGAACAGGATATAGGTGATCTAGGCACTTTAGTACCGTCCGGATCACAGCTTTACCTCAATCAATGATGACAGAAAAATAGTCAGGGAAGTCCTTAGGAACGTGCCAGGATCAAAGAAAGACACTCTTGGTGGCTAGTTGAGGGGGGGGGGGTTATCCTGGAACTGAAAAGTGCCACAAATTGTGGTTACTAAGCTGTCCTACATAGAAACAATCTTAGAGAATTGCTCTTGGTCTAGATTCTAATCAGAATCTAGCAATTATTCCTCGCTTTGAAAGGAGGGGCTATCTGAACGGGCCTCTGGCGGAGGCACTGAGGAACCTGAAGAGGAACATTGTCTTGTTTGGGTGAGTGCCTGCTCCTGGGTCAACTGACAAGGGGGTCGGCGTGAGCTATGCAGGTGGTGAAGAAGCTGTGGATAGTCAGGAAGCATAACACACTTAGCACAGGGGATCCAGATGACTGTAGGGGAACTTGACGTCACACTTGGTACAGGTGTAATGCATGGGACAGATGCTGGATAGGCTGAATCATTTGAAGGTTCAGACATGGCTGAGTAGTCAAAACTGCAAAACTTATTAACTAGCCCTGGGACAAGAGTGGGTGTCAGGAAGAGTAAAGAAAAAAAATACCATCCTATCAGGGAGCAGACTGGAGAAAAGCAGGCTGTGGATGTAGCTAGAGAAGAAAGGAACCTCCCCCTCATTGAAGCTTCACCCCCACAGCAGGAAATATCGTGGCAGGAAAAGGAAGAACCTGCCTGTGGGGAATGGCCTGAAGGCTGTGGCCTAGTAGGCTGCAAATGCCGGGGGCTTGAGTTGTGGGCAAGCTGACTGAGAGGAGCAGGCCCAAGTGGAGGGCCCCAAAAGGCGGGGGTTCAATTTGGTTGTGGAGTTGACCGGAAGGAACCTGTGGTTGGGCCAGGTAGCACTGGAGGAAGACGTGGGGCCCAATCAGTATATGCAGCAAAAGCTGGGGCCTGGAGTAACCGGTGGGGCCAACTGGAATGAACTTCCGGTCGGATCAGGAAGTGCTGGAGATAAGATGACCCCCGAATTGTGGTGACTGAGAAGGGAATCTGGGACTGCTCGAGGGCCAAGGCCAGTGGAAGAAGCGCTGGCTGTGAGGAGGGGAGCTACTTACCCAGTCCCGAGTGATTAAGCTAATCTTCATCCTCTTCTCTTTGGCCTCCCTCAATGCACAAGCAGGGTCACCACTTCAGCTACTGGCACCGAAGCGATAGCAAGCTGAAGTGGAAGAAGGGACTACAGAGATGTAGGTGACGCCATGGCTGGTGGGTGACAGGGGAGCTGGGCTGCCCTGTCCCACTTTGCCTTCTTGGGGGAGGTTAGAGTAATGAGGGAAACTAACACTGCTCTTCCTCCCCGGGTAAACAGGGAGGCAAGGCGACCATGTTACTCAGACCTAGAAGAAAGAAAAAAGTAGCAGAAAATGATGCCCTGCATAGCAGGGAGGTCTGCCTCCTCTGACATTGAGCTAATAGCTGGTTAGCTTTCTCCAGACTGGAGGTGGTATAGCTGGCAGGAGGAGCTAAAACTTTGCTAGCTTAGTGTCAACTCCTAGTGGCAGCAGCTATACCCCGATGATACAAATGCAAAAATTAAATGTAGGGGAAGGCACAGAACTGCACCACATTTACCACAACTGAACAGCCAAAAGCTTGGCCAGGCGGGAGTTTAGCATGCACATAAGCCAATTGTTAGTTGAAAATAGTTTTCTCACGGCCACACATTCCATTATGGATGTCTCACGATGGAGTGAAGGAGGAGCCCGAGTAATAGAAGCAGCTGATGATGAAAAGGACACTGTACTGCTTGGGGATGCGCGCTGGCTGCCACAAAGAAAACCAGGAGAAGGATGACAGACTTGTTCTGACTGAGAATGTTGGCCAGTTCTATTTTTCCACAGAATCCAGTTTTGCTGCCTCATGCGCTTTAATTAAGCCCTGGTACCTATGTTTGTATCAGGGCCGTCTTTAATATTGATTGGACCCTGGGCAAAAATTTACTTGGGCCCCCTGGATCCCGCCTTCCCACACCATAGCAGGCAATCACACCCTCCACCACAACACACACACAAAAAATCCACACATCTGGTAGACTACAGTGAATGACTGTAAATACTTCCAGTTCCGAAGACTCCAGCGGCTCAGGATCAGTGCTCTAGGCAGCTGGGCTCAGGCTGGAAGTGGGCACTGGGCTCAGGCTGGAAGGAGACCAGGGCTCGGCTCACCCTAGCATTGCAGTGCACCCCACAGTATGCAGTATAGCACCCTATAGTATACAGTACCCCACAGTATATAGTAGAGCAGTATAGCAGCCCACAGTATACAAACCTCACAGTATACAGTAGAGCAGTATAGCACCTCACCGTATACAGCACCCCACACTATACAGTACAGCAGTATAGCACTCCACAATATACAGCACCCACAGTATACAGTACAGCAGTATAGCACTCCACAATATACAGCCCCCACACTCTCGACTATCTCCCAAAGTGCGTGATGGGGTTTTGTTGTCTCTTAGGAAAAAAAGAAGGCGCCCCACTAGGAGGGGGCGTGTAAAAGCAGGTTGTTTACTGTATAGACAGAAAAACAGGGTGCACTATAGGGTCAAAACATTTGGGAATTTAAAATAAACTCCAATTTTGGAGGCTCACCTTATAGGATTGTGCAAATATAGGCACAACTCTACTGAAGACGTGTCGGTGATATATTCAATCCCCAATGTAAAAGGTAGGTATGCAGCCACAGATGCAGGTGTCCTCAGATGAGCGTGCCAATGCCCACACAAAGGATTAGTATAAAGTGGAAGAAAGGAACATCCCTCGGCGCAAGGAACCAACCAGATGCGGTTGATTAATCTTCAGAAATATTTATTGCAATCATACTACGCGTTTCGGGGAAAAAATCCCCTTCATCAGGTGAAAAATATTGCAATATTTTTCACCTGATGAAGGGGATTTTTTCCCCCCGAAACGCGTAGTGTGATTGCAATAAATATTTCTGAAGTTTCATCATCCGCATCTGGTTGGTTCCTTGAACCGAGGGATGTTCCTTTCTTCCACTAGGAGGGGGGGCAGTGAAGACAGATAGGATGTCACTGAAAGGCTTCTCTGGGGTTACAAGGAGGATGAGCAGGAGGAATGCAGTGACCCCTAGATCCAAGGCATGGGGTCAGATTTAGAAGTGACCTCTACATCATCCTGCTGTGACTGAGAGGATGAGTAAGCCATCTAGTCCACAATCTTCTCCTCTTTGTCCTCAGTAATAACGTTGCGCCTTTCCGAAGCCAGGAAGAACTACAGCTTCCTACTACTACTTTTGACTGGATAGCTGGCGCTGTTACTATCCACATTCTGGGTCTGGGAGGACAAGGCCTGGGTCTTTCATTCTGAACCTTTCTATAATCCAGACATATTATTATGGGGCCTAATGTCATCTTACATGGGTTTGGTGCAGTAGTCACAAATTATAGAACCATTGCAAGCAAAATTGCAAGTGTGTTTTCTGTAACTTAAAAACTGTGGTGCAATTAAATGTCCTTCCCCTTCTATAAACACCGCAAATATCTCTATAGACAATTAGTAATGTAGTATTGGCACCAGTAAGATTTCTGCCTTTTGTGTTATTTGCGTTTCAAAAAATACTTTAATGTTAAACACATGTTGCAACTTGTAATGTGGTTATCTCTCTCTCTCTCCCCCCCCCCCCCCCAACACCAATATAATGAGGCAGGAAAGGCTTGTGTAAGATTTGACTGTTAATTGTGTTTAAAAAACAAAAACTCTCTCTACTGTAAAAATACAATGCAAACTTGTAATGCGATTATTCTCTCCACTCACCAATATAATGCAGGAAAGGTGGTAATATTTCTGTCTACAGTCTAATTTGCACTTAATTTCACTGGTATAAAAGTGGTGTTAATGCTGTAAAATGCTTTTGCTATAATGCAACACATTTAATAACGCTGGACAGATAATGTACTAAAGAAAGTGCAATCACTTAACAGCAGAATGCTATTGGGGTGCTGTGCTGGCAATATGTAGAAACTTAAAAAAAAAAAAAAAGCTGTCTCTTCAAATTAGAATTTTTCCTTTTTCTTCTTGTAGGTGGCTGGTTTTGTAGAGCAGAACAGCAAGACTGAGGTTCTGCAGCAGTTGTATTAAGCACTGTGCCCCAGTCCCTCAAACTGCTTTCCCTGATCAAAGTCTCTAGTATTCTATACAGTTATCTTTCTAATCTTTCCATACAATGTCCCACTAGAAGAGATGCTTGCTTTTGGCTCTGTATACGAAGATCGTTTTCTGTTAGACACTGCATCCACCCTCAACAGCACAAATGACGTTCTGCACAGGCATCTCCCTGCTGCCCCACTGATTGCCTCACAGGCTGACAAACAGCATGGATCCAGCCAATCAGGGCAAGCACTCCCCTAATATCATGTGAGCATCCTTCTTCCGCCCTTGTGGCTTTTACCGCCAATATGTGCAGCCGTTTTACTGAATTCGTCGGAAGCAAACCTGAAAAAGCTTCAGTCTTGTTTGGCAGACACATTTTTGTAAAAATCGTAGTGAACTGATTAGCTCATCCTTACTTTGGACCACCCAAGTATTCTCCATCTATTTGAATGGCAGGCACATAGTATTTGGCAATGCGTGCATTTTCAGCTGATGGATAGAAATTCCAGGCGCAGGACCTACGTCCATTAACCTCTTCAGGACACATGACGTACCAGAACCCCCCATCTGTTTAATCAGGTACATAGGGAAAGGCTAGGGAAAGGTTGGGTTAGGCAGGGATAATAATGGGAAAGTTAGTGGAAGTAAAAAAAAAAAAAAAAAAAAAAAAAAAATTATCGGGTGTCTGGGGTCCACAGCACAGCTGTGTGACCCTAGACCCCCCCCCAGGGGTGCTTCAGCTTGCCCCCCTGACCCCCCAATTTTTTTTTGCGTGCGTACGCTGACTGTGGCCGGCACTCTTAGCGTCCGGCCACTGTTAGCGCATCGCACACACCACCGCTGATCAACTTCGGACGGTTGATCAGCGATTTAGATTTTTTTTTAATTCACATTTTTTCCCCTTTTTTTAGTTAGTCTTTTTTTTTCTCTTAGTTTTAGGGATAAGTGCGCGAACACCCGTGCCCCCACACACACTGAATAAAGATACACACACACGCAGACACACACTCCCCCTATGGCCCGCCGGATGTTCTTGGCCGAGGAGGCATACGCCCAGCTTGCCTCTAAGTCAGAGAGTCCCAGTGAGGACGAGGATAACCCCACTTTCCTGTTGTCATCCGCGTCCTCCTCATCTAGCGATGATGAGCCCCCATGCTAGGGACCCTGTGGTTCACCCTAGTACGAGCAGCTCTGGGGCTCGTACTAGTTTTCCGGCCTACCAGTTAAATCCACCGGAGCCCCCTGCCGGTGAACTTGTCTGGTATACCCCAGAGCGATTTGAGCCCGTGATTCCTGATTTTGTAGGCCAACCAGAAATCCAGATTTCCACAGTGGGCTTCACTGAATATGACTTTTTTAGTCATTTTTTCAGTGACCAACTGGTAAATCTAATGGTGGAGCAGACGAACCGGTACGCCCAACAGTTCGTTGCTCAACACCCGGGCTCCTTTTTGGCTAGGTCCGGTGGCTGGACGCCGGTCAGTGCAGCCGAGATGAGGACATTTTGGGGCCTCGTGCTGCATATGGGCCTAGTCAAGAAACCTGGTGTCAGAAATTACTGGAGTGGGGACGTCCTCTACCAGACCCCACTTTACAGTACGGCCATGACACGCTCCCGGTTTGAGGCCATCCGGAAATGCCTCCATTATTCAGATAATGCAGCATGTCCCCCCCGAGGTGATCCTGCCTATGACCGCCTGTACGAAATCAGGCCGGTCATCGATCACTTTGGGGCCAAATTTGCACAGGCCTATGTACCTAGAAGGGAGGTCGCGGTTGATGAGTCTCTCATTGCGTTCAAGGGGAAACTCATTTTCCGCCAGTATGTTCCCTCTAAGCGGGCGAGGTATGGCGTGAAGCTGTACAAACTTTGGGAGAGTACCTCAGGGTACACTTACAAGTTTCGTGTGTACAAGGGGCGAGATTCCCGTATTCAACCCCCAGAATGTCCCCCCACTCTGGGTGTTAGCGGGAAACTTGTGTGGGACCTTATGCACCCACTGCTAGATAAGGGTTACCACCTGTACGTGGATAACTTTTATACTAGTATCCCCTTGTTCCAGTCCCTCGTCACCAGATCCACGTCCGCTTGTGGGACCGTGCGGAAAAATCAACACGACCTCCCTGCCCACCCTCTCCAGGTACCTATCCCCAGGGGTGAGAACCCTACTTGGTGCAGGTTGCCTTGTACAACTCTTTTGTGCTGTCCCGGAGCGCTGGCAAAACAGGGACATTCCTTCAGTTCTATGAGGCAGTCCTCAAGGCCCTGATCTTTTCGGACTGGGAAAGAGCAGGCCGGAGTACCTCGGGAACTGGAGGCGCCCGTCTCGTCCCTGGCCAACACTTTCCAGGTGTGGTCCCCCATACTGAAAAGAAGGGACGGACCCAAAAAAGGTGCAGAGTGTGTCACAGGAGGGGATACGGAAGGACACCACTACTCAATGTAACATGTGCCCTGATCATCCGGGCCTCTGCATTATTGGTTGCTTCAGGGAGTACCACACTTCCATGGAGTACTAAATTTATATCCCAATTTAGCCACTGACAATCGGATAAAAAAAGGAGACTTTTGTATTACTTACCAGTAAAGTCTCTTTCTCGCTCTTCCTTGGGGGACACAGGAAACCATGGGTATAGCTCTGTTCCCTAGGAGGCGTGACACTAAGTGAAAGCTGTAAGCCCCTCCTCCATCAGCTATACCCTTCAGCCTGGAGAAGAGACTGCCAGTTGCGTGTCCAAGTAGTGAAAGATAACCACCAACCGGAAAAGAACTGTCGAGCCCCAACGGGGGCAACCAAGCCGGAACCACAACTGTAAACCCAAATGAAGGGCGGGTGCTGTGTCCCCCAAGGAAGAGCGAGAAAGAGACTTTACTGGTAAGTAATACAAAAGTCTCCTTTTCTCGCCCATATTCCTTGGGGGACACAGGAAACCATGGGACGTTCCAGAGCAGTCCCAGAAGGGAGGGACCAGAACAAACTCAACCAACACCAGAGGCATCAATCAACTGCCGCCTGCAACACCAGACGGCCTAAAGCAGCGTCAGCCGACGCATGAGTATGCACCCTGTAGAACTTGGTGAAGGTGTGCAAGGAGGACCAAGTGGCCGCCTTGCAAATCTGCTCCGTAGAAGCCCGATTCCTCTGAGCCCAGGAAGCCCCGACCGCTCTAGTGGAGTGAGCGGTAACACCAAGGGGCGGAACCTTGCCCTTGGCGAGATAAGCCTCAGTAACAGCCATCTTGACAAAACGGGCGATAGCAACTTTGGATGCCGCCATCCCTCTGCGCGACCCCTCCGGGACCACAAAGAGCGAGTCAGTATGCCTGAAAGAGCTGGTTACTTCCAGGTAAATCTTGAGCGCCCTGACAACGTCCAGGCGATGAAGCTTCCTCTCCCGCGGGTGGGAAGGGGAAGGACACAAAGAGGGGAGAACGATGTCCTCGTTCAGATGAAAGGCGGAGACCACCTTAGGAAGGAAGGAAGGGACCGGACGAAGAACCACCTTGTCCTGGTGGAACACTAAGAAAGGTTCCAGACAGTAGAGTGCAGCCAATTCGGACACCCTCCGAAGAGAGGTGACGACTACAAGGAAAATAACCTTGCAGGACAGAAGTCGCAAGGAAACCGTCCGCAGAGGCTCGAAAGGGGAAGCCTGGAGCGCTGAGAGAACCAGATTCAGGTCCCAGGGCGGTACCGGAGGGCGGTACGGGGGAACCGCGTGAGCCACGCCCTGAAGGAAGGTCTTGACAGGACCAAGGGGGGCCAGTGGGCGCTGAAACAAAATGGACAGCGCAGACACCTGACCCTTCAAAGAACTAAGGCCCAGACCTTGGGCCAGTCTGCTCTGCAGGAAGGACAAAACGGTGGGGAGAGAAAAGCGGAGCGGAGGAATCCCCAGATCGGCACAGAACCGCAAAAAGGTCCTCCAGGTCCTATAATAGATCCTAGAAGAGGACGGCTTACGGGCGCGGATCATGGTGCGGACGACGTCCTCAGAAAAACCCCTACGTGTCAGGACGGTGGTCTCAACAACCACGCCGTCAAACGTAGGGACCCTAAACGCGGGTGGAAGATCGGTCCCTGAGAGAGAAGATCTTCCCTGGCGGGCAGCAGCCAGGGCGCGTCTGCCAGGAGCAGCATGAGGTCGGCATACCAAGACCGGCGGGGCCAGTCCGGAGCGACCAGAATCACCGAGACGCCTTCCGCCGCGATCTTCCGAAGGACCTTGGGCAGGAGAGGGATGGGAGGGAATATGTATGGGCGCGCGAAGCCTCGCCAAGGAAGAACGAGGGCGTCGGCTCCGCAAGCTCCCGGATCCCTGGCCCTGGACAGATAGGCGGGGACCTTGTGATTGAATTTCGAGGCCATGAGGTCCACGTCCGGTATGCCCCAACGAAGGCAAATGGCCTCGAATACCTCCGGGTGAAGAGACCACTCGGCGGGGTCGACGGTGGTGCGACTGAGGAAGTCCGCCGCCCAATTGTCCACCCCTGGAATAAAAATTGCAGATAGGGCCGGGACGTGGGCTTCCGCCCAACGGAGAATGCTGGTGACCTCCCGCATTGCTGCAGCGCTGCGAGTGCCCCCCTGGTGGTTTATGTACGCCACAGCCGTGGCGTTGTCCGACTGTACACGAACTGGATGACCCTTCAGCAGATGAGTCCAGTGTCGTAGAGACAGAAGGGCCGCTCTCAGCTCCAGGACATTGATCAAGAGTTTGGACTCCGATGGAGACCAAATGCCCTGGACGGATCGGGGAGGAAACACGCCTCCCCAGCCCAAGAGACTGGCATCGGTTGTAACCACCAACCAGTTGAGTGGCAGAAAGGACCTGCCCAGAAGAGGGGACTGTAACCACCAGCGGAGAGATGACCGCACCGGAGGCGATAGATGGAAGGGATGATCCAGAGACTCCGGCGATTTGTCCCAGGAGGAGAGGATCGCCCGTTGGAGAGGGCGGGAGTGAGAGGGCGGGAGTGAAACTGCGCAAATGGGATCGCCTCGAAGCAGGCAACCATCTGCCCCAAGACCCGCATGCAGAAACGGAAGGACGGTCGACGGTGGAGAAGGAGACCCCGAACCGCCCCACGGAGGATCAGACGTTTTTCCGAGGGAAGACGTACCTCCGCCGCTCCTGTGTCTAAAAGCATTCCCAGGAAGACTAGTTGTCTGGAGGGGGGAAGGAAGGACTTGGGGAAGTTGATGACCCAACCGAACCTCGCCAGAGTCTCTAGAGTGAGATCCACGCTGGCAACCGCTTGAGAAAGGGACGGAGCCTTGATGAGGATATCGTCCAAGTACGGTAGCAGAAAAACACCCCTGGAACGGAGTAATGCCAAAACCGGGGCCAGGACCTTGGTGAACACCCGGGGGGCTGTTGCCAGCCCAAAGGGAAGGGCGACAAATTGGAAGTGGAGGTCCCCCACGGCGAATCGGAGGAAGCGATGGTGACACCGGGCTACCGGAACATGGAGGTAGGCATCCTGTATATCGATGGAAGACATGAAATCTCCCTGCTCCAGGGAAGCCACCGCAGAACGGAGGGACTCCATCCGAAACCGTCGAAGGAGGAGAAAACGGTTGAGCTTTTTGAGGTCCAAAATGGGCCGCACCGAACCTCCCTTCTTGGGAACTACAAAAAGGTTCGAGTAGAACCCTTGGAACCTTTCCTCTAGAGGAACGGGGGTAATCACCCCCCTGTCCAGTAAGGCTTGAACGGCCGCGGAGAACGCAGCCGCGCTTTTCGGGTCCCGCGGCGGGCGGGAGCGAAAGAACCGATCTGGAGGGAAGGATGCAAATTCGATTTTGTATCCGGAGGACACAATTTCGAGGGCCCAGGCGTCGGAGACGTGAGCCATCCAGACGTCCCTGAAAAGGAGGAGCCGGCCCCCCACCCGGGTGGGTGGGGGCGCGCCTTCAGGCAGAGGACTGCTTTGCTGCGGGTGTGCGGGCAGCCTGCGGCTTGCGCCAGGAGGGCTGCGCCCGAAAAAACGGCTTCCTACGCTTATCCTGGGGAGGAGCCGAAGCGGCAGCTGTGGTGGGAGCCCCAGAGGCCCTGCGGGAGGACCGAAAACGAGACGCACCAGGGCGTCCGCGGGGGGCGCCCCTGGCTTGGGGTTGAGGAAGATGGGTGCTTTTACCACCCGTGGCCTCCGAAATAAGTTTGTCTAGGCGGACCCCGAAAAGGCGGGAACCCGCAAACGGTAGCCCCGCCAAGGAACGTTTGGAGGCAGCGTCCGCTTTCCAAACCTTCAGCCAGAGCTCCCTCCTGACGGAAACTGCCAGGGCGGAGGAGCGTGCAATAAGGGCTCCCGCATCAAGGGAGGCCTCACAAACAAAATTCCCGGCCCGAATAATAAGCTGGGCCAAGGAACGTAGGTCCTGGATGGGGACGTCCGAGTCCAACTCCTGTTCCAGCTGCGCACCCCAAGCAGAGATTGCTTTCCCTGCCCAAGCAGAGGCAAAAACCGGTCTGAGAGCAGAACCGGAGGCAGCAAAAATGCCCTTGGAAAGGGTCTCCATGCGACGGTCCTCCGCTGACTGAAGAGAGGACCCGTCGGGAACAGGGATGGCCGTGTTCTTTGACAGCCGGGCCACAGGGGGGTCCACCTTGGGTGGGGAAGACCATGTGGCCACAACATCGGCTGGAAAAGGATAGCAAATGTCCAGCTTCTTGGGGTTGACAAAACGGGCGTCCGGGCGAGCCCAAGCCTTAGACACCACAGAGGAGAAATCAGAGTGGATTGGAAAGACTTTTGAGGCCTGCCTGGGTCTGATAAAGGAGACGCTAGCTGCGTCAGAGCTAGGGGGGTCATCCTGCACCTTAAAGGTGTCACGAATATCAGAGATGAGTTGACCCATCGCTGAGGCTAGCTTGGACGGCAGGGCCGAGTCCATTTCCAAATCTGAAACCGCCAATTCACCTTCAGAGAGCGAATCCTTTGGAGAGGAGAGGCCCGTCTGGGTGCGCACGCGTGGCGGGGAGAGTGAGGCCTCAGAGGAGGAGGCTCGCTCTACTCTAATACGCTTCTGAGAGTGCCTAGCTCGGGAGGGGTCACTAAGAGAGAGTGAACCCGCTGCAGCGGCAGAAGCAGTGGACCCGGAGGGCGCGACAGTCAGAGAGGCGTCCTGCGGGGTAGGTGGCCTGTCTATTAGGCGGCCCACGACATGAGTGAGGCTTTCCACGGCCTGGGACAGGGATCTAGCCCAGTCAGGCGGGTCAGAGGAAGCAGGGAGCGACACAGCGGGCGACTGAGGCTGCGGTGGAGCTCGGCATGCAGTACAGTGCGGATCAGACTGCCCCCGGGGAAAGGGTTCCCTACAAGCAGTACAGGCATGGTACCAAGGCTTGGCGGCTGCAGACGGGTCTGACATGGTGGAAAAAAGATGTTGCACTTAAAGTGGGAGACCCCAAAGAAAAGTGGTGGCACGGAGGGGGTTAACAGTCCTACCAGACCCGGATGATGCAAGCGGCAGCGGTAAGGGGAACAGACTGAGGAGGCTGTGGAGGAGAGGCAGCAGCACGGAGATGAATGGCTTCAGGATCGCACGGCAGAGAGGATTCCACGCAGCACTGAGAAGTGGAGCCCGATGAAACCGGAAGTAGCGGAGCGCATGTAGGAGGCTCCGCCCCCTCTCTGCCGCGCTGAAGAAGCAGAGCCGCGCGCGCGCGGCAAACTGATTTTAACCCCCAAGGTGATGAAGTGCCGGCCAAGATGAAATGGCGCCGTTCACGCCAAGTAAGCGGCCCCCGCCGCGCCTGGATGTGGCAGACGGCTTGCTTGCCTGCAGCCGTCCCCTGAAGGCAGCGTCCCTGCCAAGGACTTGCCCAGATAAACTCCCCTGCCCGGTAACGGTCCCGATATGCCCGGGGGGGGGGGGGGGGGGGGGGGGGGGGGCGGGGGGGCTGGGCGGGCGATGTAGCAGTGGCCATGTAGCAGTGGCCATGGGGGATGTAGCAGCGGCCATGGGAGGGAGGAAGGGGAGGCTGGAGCAGCCACTCTCACCATACGCTGTCTTCGCCCTCAGTCCATCCAGCGGGGGTCGCCCCTTCAGCTCCTGGCACCGCAGTGGCAGGAAGCCGGGGGAGGGACTTGGCGTGCGGGCGACCCTGAGCTGGCGGGACGCAGGGGAGCGAGGCTGCCCTGGTCCACCTTGTCTTCTGTGGGGGAGGCGGCAGTGCGGAATTACCGGCACTGGCGCAACTCAACCCCGGGAGAAACAGAGGGGTCTAATGCGCCTCTGTTGTCCCTGTAGGTAGAAAAAAATTGAATTAAAAACAACAAACAACGCAAAAATAAAAATCATAGGAAAACAACCCTGCATAAGCAGGGGGTGTCTTGCCTCCTTGGACACTAAGCAAAAAACTGGCAGTCTCTTCTCCAGGCTGAAGGGTATAGCTGATGGAGGAGGGGCTTACAGCTTTCACTTAGTGTCACGCCTCCTAGGGAACAGAGCTATACCCATGGTTTCCTGTGTCCCCCAAGGAATATGGGCGAGAAAACTGGTTCTCAGACTTGAGACACTAAAACATTTTATTTTCAAAAATATTATTTAATAACACTAAAATAAATAAAAAAGTAGACTTATTAGGTATCGCCACGTCTGGACATGGTAAACAAAAAAAAAAAAACGGTGCAAAAAAAGGTATTTTTTTGTCACCTTACATCACAAAAATTGTTATAGCAAGTGATCAAAAAGTCATATGCTCCCTAAAATAGCGCCAATAAAACCGTCCTCTCATCCCACAAAAAATGAGCCCCTACCTAAGATAATCGGCCAAAAAAAAAAAAAAATGACAGACTATGGAGATACTGAAATGTTTTTGTTTCTTTATAAAAAGATAATATAGTGTAAAACATAAATAAATAAAAAAGTAGACATATTAGGTATTGCCGCGTCCGTAAGAATCTGCTCTATAAAAATACCCCCCCTTAACCCCTCAGATGAACACGGTAAAAAATAAAAATGGTGCCAAAAAAGCAATTTTTGGGCAAATTTTCCATGTTAATGTTTTTTTCCAATAACAAAGCAAGGGTTAACAGTCAAACAAAACTTAATATTTATTACCCTCATACTGCAGTTTACAGAAACACCCCATATGTGGTCGTAAACTGCTTTATGATCAAACGGCAGGGCGCAGAAGGAAAGAAACGCCATATGGTTTCTGGAAGGCAGATTTTGATGGCCTTTTTTTTGGGCACCATGTCCCATTTGAAGCCCCCCTGATGCACCCCTAGAGTAAAAACTCCATAAAAGTGACCCCATCTAAGAAAGGTATTCAAAACTGATTTTACAAACGTTGTTAACCCTTTAGGTGTTCCACAAGAGTTATTGGCAAATGGAGATGAAGTTTCAGAATTTCTATTTCTGGTAACCTTGCCTCACAAAAATGTATTATAGATAAACCAAAAATCATATGTGCCCTAAAAATAGTCCCAACAAAACTGCCACCTTATCCCGTAGTTTCCAAAATGGGGTTACTTTTATGGAGTTTCTACTCTAGGGGTGCATCAGGGGGGCTTAAAATGGGACATGGTGTAAATAAACCAGTCCAGCAAAATCTGCCTTCCAAAAACCATACGGTGCACCTTTCCCTCTACGCCCTACTGTGTGCCCGTACAGTAGTTTACGGCCACATATGGGGTGTTTCTGCAAACTACAGAATCGGGGCAATAAATATGGCATTTTGTTTGGCTGTTAACCCTTGCTTTGTTACTGGAAAAAATGGATTAAAATGGAAAATTTGCCCAAAAATCTAAATTCTGAAATTTTATCTCCATTTGCCATTAACTCTTGTGGAACACCTAAAGGATTAACGACGTTTGTAAAAATCTGTTTTGAATAGCTTGAGGGGTGTAGTTTCTTAGATGGGGTCATTTTTGGGTGGTTTCTATTATGTAAGCCTCACAAAGTGACTTCAGACCTGAACTGGTCCCTAAAAATTGGGTTTTTGAACATTTCTGAAAAATTTCAAGATTTGCTTCTAAACTTCTAAGCCTTGTAACATCCCCAAAATATAAAATATAATTCCCAAAATGATCCAAACATGAAGTAGACATATGGGGAATGTAAAGTAATAACTATTTTTGGAGGTATTACTATGTATTATAGAAGTAGAGAAATTGAAACTTGGAAATTTGCTATTTTTTACTAATATTTGGTAAATTTGGTATTTTTTTTATAAATAAAAATTATTATTTTTTACTTCATTTTACCAGTGTCATGAAGTACAATATGTGACGAAAAAACAATCTCAGAATGGCCTGGATAAGTCAAAACGTTTTAAAGTTATCACCACTTAAAGTGACACTGGTCAGATTTGCAAAAAATGGCCTGGTCCTTAAGGTGAAATAAGGCTGTGTCGTAAAGGGGTTAAGTCAGTAGTCTCCTAGTTTTTTTTTTCTCACCCTAAATAAAAAAAACCTCCTGTTATGGTATGTTCTCACAGTTTTTTTGTGAGGATTTTGGCGCTATGTAGGTGGAGTCCTTCTTCAGTAGGCTGTTTCCTAGCCACAGCCAGATGCGATCTGAGGTCTGAAAGTAAAACTGGCCATACACATACGGTTTAGCTGCCAGATATGTCTTGGGTTAGGTTATCACCTAGGAAAATCAAAGGCTAGGGCAATCACCTCTCTCCCCCAAGATTCATCTGTCAGGGGACAGCCAATAGCTCCTCATACAGACTGTTGACTGAACCCGCTGTTCTCAGCAGGTTCAGCCCATATTACTGAAATGTGTATGGTGGCCTTAGGAAATATAATACACTGGATATCTTCTGGCACACACACATTTTAATACAGGACTGAACTGGATTAAAGAAAAGGACAAAGTACTGCTGGTATTTTTTATTTTTTTTAAGTAAGTAACATGTACACAAAGAAGACATTATAATTTTATTACTCAGTTACAAGAAGATCTATATAACAGTGATTTTCCATTTCAAGGTTAAAAAGATAAAGGTTCATTAATAGTCAATGAGATCTAATGAGAAGTACACTACTGGAATTTAGAAGGCGATTTCTATACTTTACTTTCTAGTAGAACAGGATTACTGATAATGATAGGCAACAAGGTAAACATAGGCTCTATTTTCTAGCAAGGCTTTTAACTATTTAAGTACATGTGCTCACTACCATCCTTCCCAGTTACTCATGCAGTAGTATTGAAGAATGTGCCTAAAATCACAACTTTACTGCTCCACTCTTCTAAAGCTACTCAGTTACCACAATGATTCATAGTTGAAACGGACTTGCAGCAAATACTTCATCCGGACCTGACGGTTGTCGTACACAATGTACTCATTGTAATTTAGTGTGTAGCCATCGTTATCATTCAGACCTATGTCTATGAGAGGGCCCATGGGGACCACGGAATCTTCACTGTAAAAAAGAAGCAAAAGCAGAAATGAGCTCTGGAGGAGAATAAGGAGATTACACCATTTTTGTGTAAATTTCCGCATGTAAACAGGAGTTGGTGGCTGGTTTTGCGGACTTGTAAATTCAAGCACCATCTGACACAACTGATAAATATTCCCCTTTATGTGTACTGTACTTACTGTTTAATGCTCTTTTGGGGGTCTGGAATGCTACGGCCTACGCCTTTGGTGCAGTGTTTGCCTTTTAGTTTCTTTTGAGCATCATAATCTGCATCAAGAAGTTCATTACATTCACCAAGTGCGACCTGATAGAGACAGAAATGTGGTCAGTACAAAAGAATACAATAATTACCACCCAGAGGAATAGAACAGAATAGAAATAATGACCATTTTACATGTACAGCTTTTCAGTATCTTAGCTACAAGTTTAATTAGTAAGGTCCCACCCAAAGTAAGCCTTTTCTGTCAAACAGATGTGTCAGAAAATGCCACCAGGGGAGATCCTTAATGCTGAAACTCAGTTGGAAATTTTCATTGACTTTTGTGATGCCCTGACTAGAATATAATGAGATTTCTTATGAACTCTATAAAGAGGGATGTGGACTATGTTTTAGGAGAATTGGACTATTTTATTTTATTTTTTTATATTGCCCTGTGCTGTAATATACTGTATGTCACACAGATCTGCTCTTAGTTGTGGACAGGCAAAGCAGAATCCCTGAATTCACATAATCTTCCATCTACTCAAGAGGATTAATACAGATAATGCACAGTAGCATCCTTTAATAAATATACAGCACAACGCTCACTAATGCTGGTGTAAATGTTGGAATAATATGTTGCAGCGAGCGGTCTGCATGAAGGTTTGAAACTGGCTTTCATATAACATAATAAAGCAGTATGAAAGGACGATGTCCAAGAACAGATTGTTAGAAAAAAATATTATTTTACGCAAATAGAAGTAGTGGTGCTGCCCAGGAAAACCAGACTCCCAACAGGCAAAGCACAGCATGCAACACTTACTGTCACAATGAAGGAAACTTCAATGTTAGAGGCTAACCCCTTTACTACTTAAGGAGGTCTTTTGGCTGTCATTTGGATCTGTCTAATCAAGCTAGCCTTATAAACTGAAATCAGTCACCTCTTGGCCAAGCACTAATCAAAACCCAGGCCTATCAGGACAATTCTCTCCTTTGTCCACACAGCACAAGTGGTGCAGCAACCGAATGTTGCCACTGTTCCACTTACTGCAGCACAGACCTGCTGTCTCCCCTCCTACCCACGTCCGAGTCCAGTCAGCAGTCAACATTCCAGGAGTGGTCAAATGAATCGTTCTCAACTAAAAACAGATCAATCCAAGAGAATTGACCCCTCATCTCAAAGACTTTAGAAGGAGTGTTTTAGGTGGGGTCAATCAGACATAGATATTATAGCCTCCAGACCAGAACAGGAATCAAACTCTAGATTCTCTAGTACCCACGGTAGAAACCCTGGTCAGTCCAAGTCATTAGTACCACTTCATCCTCCTTCCTATATTAGATACTAAAGAACATCAAGCCAGAAGGCGTCCAGTGTTTCTTCTTGTTCCTGGTGAGCTAACCAGATCTAAAGGTGAAATACTCCTGGCATCCTCTTCTTATTAAATACACTTTTCGTAGGGCTAAATTTTTCACCCAGGTTAAAAGGGGTTCTCCGAGACTCCTTATACTTGGGGTAGGTCATAAGTATTTGATCGTGGGGGTCCAACACCCGGGACTCCTGCCAATCAGCTGTTTGAGATGGCAGAAATGCTCGCAGTAGTGCTGCGGCCTTCTCTCAGCTTTTCCTAGGTTAGTGAAGACACGTTCATCGGTCACATGGCCTAGGCGCAGCTCAGCCCCATAGATGTGAATGGGGTTGAGCACGATACCAAGCACAGCCGCTCACAGGAGCACCAATACCTTCTCAAACAGCTGATTGGTGGGGTCCCGGGTGTCAAACCACTCATCAGTATTAAAGTCTTGGAAAACCCTTTTAAACAACTGTTCATTGTGGAAGCTGTTGTATTAAGAGGGCATACATTTTTTCTTCACAATTTATCTAAACTACCGTAAGGCCAAATTCCAAAAACATGAAAGTACTTTTTTCCACTAGTGCAAAGCGATCAGTTGCTCTTTTCTGGTCTGGATCTTGATTTTAGTTTCCTAAAGGGTCAGGTCAGCTTTTATTCTGTCCTTTTTCAGTGCCCTTTGGTCACCAATTTAGCTATCAATACTGTACAATAGGCATGGCTCATATTATGCCTGTCTTCTGTAAGCCTACTCCTCATGGGACCTTACTATGATCTTGCTACTTGCTGTCTAATCTGTTTGAACCACTGAACAATTGTCCCTCTACTTCCTTTCTTGGAAGTTAGCCTTTTGATGGCAATCCCCTCCATCACCTTGTACCCAAATTAGCATCCCTTTCCTGTGGCTGTTCATTCTGATGATCCTCATTTCAATACCTCTTGCTGGAGTGTCATTCAGGGAACTTCTAGAATCAGTGTGTCACTAATAAGTATCAACTAAAACTGCTGGATGCTGTGCACTAGTTTTAATTTTATGCCAATACTTGATTACCCATGGTGGTGTAAAGCCAGTCATACACATTACATAAATTGTCGGCTGTGAAACATCTAATGTGTATGGAGGTATCCTGACTGTCCCCTGATTGCAGATTTTGGGAGTGGGATGATAAGGATGAAGTAGTTGAATTTCATCTGCCTGATTTTTTTTCACTTAGGGTGATAAGCTGCTGCCAGAGGAGTCCAGCCGAGGCTTTGTCTGCTCTACCTGTTCAGGACAGATCCCATGGTGGACATTAGTATGAGGTGGGTGGGGTGGTAGAGACAGCTAACATGTATGGCTGGACTAAGATTTAGAGGGCTTGGATCAATACTAAATTCACGCCAAATCCAGCTAACGTTAGACAAGATCCATCATGTAAATTGAAATGCAGGGCCGTTTCTTGGACGCTGTCAGAAGGGGGGCGCTGGCAGGGCACAGCAGGAGATAAGCACTGCGCTTCCATTATGGAAGCGCTCACTCATCTCCATAGTCATCTGTATCGCCGTCCTCAGGACGGCGATACAAATGTCTGTGCTGCAGAAGGGGAGGGAGAGGTGTGTCCCCTCCCTGTTCCTCTGATAGGGTGCCAGCACTAGGCCGGCAGCCTATCAGAGGCCGGTGCAGGCGGCGCGATGAGCCAGCAAGGGACACAGGCCGGAAGAGGCCTGCATCGCATCGCTGGAGGAGGTAAGTATAAGTTTTTTATATATATATATATATATATATATATACACAAATAACAATACTGGCACATAAGGGGGACTACTGGCACATGATAGGGGGGGCTACTGGCACATGATAGGTAGGGCTACTGGCACATGATAGGGGGGGCTACTGGCACATGATAGGGGGGCTACTGGCACATGATAGGTGGGGCTACTGGCACATGACAGGGGGAGCTACTGGCACATGATAGGAGGCTACTGGCACATGATAGGAGGCTACTGGCATATAGGGGGGCTACTGGAACATGATAGGGGGGCTACTGGCACATGATGGGGGGGCGACTGGCACATAATGGGGGCTACTGGCACATGATAGGAGGCTACTGGCACATGATAGGAGGCTACTGGCACATGATAGGAGGCTACTGGCACATGATAGGAGGCTACTGGCACATGATAGGAGGCTACTGGCACTTGATAGGGGGCTACTGGCACATGATAGGGGGGCTACTGGCACATAATAGGGGGGCTACTGGCACATAATAGGGGGGGCGACTGGCACATAAGGGGACTACTGGCACATGATAGGGGGGGCACTCTGGCTACTGGCACATGGTGGGGGGGCTCTTTTTACTGGCACATGATTGGAGGGTATCTATGGGGGCTCTTATTACTGGCACATGATTGGGGGCATCTATGGGGGCACATCTTACTGGCACATGATTAGGGGGCATCTATGGGGCCACATCTTACTGGCACATTATTGGGTGGCACTATAGGGGCATCTACTGAGGCTAAAAAGAAGGGGTATTTTATATGGGGGGCTCTGTACAGGGGCATTTTATACTGGGACACATTATGGTGGGTACTATGGGGAAGGGGGGAGAGGAGCACTATGGGGTCATCTACGGGGGCACTGAGAAGGGGTATTTTATATTGGCACATTATGGGAACATTAGCTCAACTGGGGGCATTACAAGGGGGTATGTTTTGCACATTATAAGGAGAATTATTTCTACTGGGGGGGCATTATGTTGGGCTTTATTACTCCCCCATGGTATGACCCCCTAGTAGCAGCACCAGCCTCTCCCTGCTCTGCTATCCCTCTGCCCTTTCTCCAAATCCTTATTATGAAATCTTTCTCATTAGGATAAAGCACATCAGCTCCACCGAGCCCCCCAGCCAAGTGTTGAAGTGGTGTCCGAGATCCCCAAGGGCCAAGCCAAGTAATTGTAAGTTTTCATGGGAAATAGGTTTATGTTATACACATATGTGCCACACAATATACCTCTACACTGTGTAGGGGTTATACTGTTTATTGTACAGCATGGCACAGAGGTTATATTGTCCGGCATGGTGTAACCTCCATACATTTACTGTACAGTATACAGTAATCCGCCTTGCCATCTATGCTTTGAATCTGGTTTTATATGTTACTTGGTTTTTGTACATTTACTTGCGTGTGCTAGTTGAGACCTGCTGTGATAGGGTTTTAGTTAGTTATTAAATGCTAACATGACAGTTTTTTGGTTTTGCACATTATTGATGATTGTATTTCATGACTACTCTTCTAAGGGTATTGCCTTCCTTTATACTGCAGTTCTCCTGTACCACTCTGCCTGCGAGTTTTAGCAGTTTAAGCAGTAATTTATGATTTTCTTTTGCTCTCAAAAAATCTTGTGTTAAGCATAAAAAAATAATAATATACAAACCGGATTCCAAAAAAGTTGGGACACTAAAGAAATTGTGAATAAAAACTGAATGCAATGATGTGGAGATGGCAAATGTCAATATTTTATTTGTAATAAAACGTAGATGACAGATCAAACGTTTAATCCGAGTAAATGTATCATTTTAAAGGAAAAATACGTTGATTCCAATTTTCACTGTGTCAACAAATCCCCAAAAAGTTGGGACAAGTAGCAATAAGAGGCTGGAAAAAGTAAATTTGAGCATAACGAAGAGCTGGAAGACCAATTAACATTAATTAGGTCAATTGGCAACATGATTGGGTATAAAAAGAGCTTCTCAGAGTGGCAGTGTCTCTCAGAAGCCAAGATGGGTAGAGGATCACCAATTCCCACAATGTTGCGCAGAAAGATAGTGGAGCAATATCAGAAAGGTGTTACCCAGCGAAAAATTGCAAAGACTTTGCATCTATCATCATCAACTGTGCATAACATCATCCGAAGATTCCGAGAATCTGGAACAATCTCTGTGCGTAAGGGTCAAGGCCGTAAAACCATACTGGATGCCCGTGATCTCCGGGCCCTTAAACGACACTGCACCACAAACAGGAATGCTACTGTAAAGGAAATCACAGAATGGGCTCAGGAATACTTCCAGAAACCATTGTCAGTGAACATAATCCACCGTGCGATCCGCCGTTGCCAGCTGAAACTCTACAGTGCAAAGAAGAAGCCATTTCTAAGCAAGATCCACAAGCTCAGGCGTTTTCACTGGGCCAGGGATCATTTAAAATGGAGTGTGGCAAAATGGAAGACTGTTCTGTGGTCAGACGAGTCACAATTCGAAGTTCTCTTTTTGGAAATCTGGGACGCCATGTCATCCGGACCAAAGAGGACAAGGACAACCCAAGTTGTTATCAACGCTCAGTTCAGAAGCCTGCATCTCTGATGGTATGGGGTTGCATGAGTGCGTGTGGCATGGGCAGCTTGCATGTCTGGAAAGGCACCATCAATGCAGAAAAATATATTCAGGTTCTAGAACAACATATGCTCCCATCCAGACGTCATCTCTTTCAGGGAAGACCCTGCATTTTTCAACAAGATAATGCCAGACCACATTCTGCATCAATCACAACATCATGGCTACGTAGGAGAAGGATCCGGGTACTGAAATGGCCAGTCTGCAGTCCAGATCTTTCACCTATAGAGAACATTTGGCGCATCATAAAGAGGAAGGTGCAACAAAGAAGGCCCAAGACGATTGAACAGTTAGAGGCCTGTATTAGACAAGAATGGGAGAGCATTCCTATTTCTAAACTTGAGAAACTGGTCTCCTCGGTCCCCAGACGTCTGTTGAGTGTTGTAAGAAGAAGGGGAAATGCCACACAGTGGTGAAAATGGCCTTGTCCCAACTTTTTGGGATTTGTTGACACCATGAAATTCTGATTCAACATATTTTTCCCTTAAAATGGTACATTTTCTCAGTTTAAACTTTTGTTCCGTGATTTATGTTCTATTCTGAATAAAATATTCGAAGTTGGCACCTCCACATCATTGCATTCAGTTTTTATTCACAATTTGTATAGTGTCCCAACTTTTTTGGAACCCGGTTTGTATATATATGGTGAGACGGTTGCAAGTAACATAGAATGTGTCGGCAGATAAGTACTCTTCTGATATGATTTCATCGAGCAGTTTTGATGGGGGGGGGGGGGGGTTTGACACTCACCCTGAGAGGAATTTTACCTAGAAACTGCACTGTTGAAATGTATACATAAAATAACAGTTTTACCCCAAACAAGTATCCACATAACAGTTGGCATTACCTCGGATAGCAGAATAATTCCCACATTCTTATCTCGAGTTGTGAAGCAATAATTTGCACTCTTTGAGGAGACATCAGCAAAATATATTCCTTTTCCAAACTAGAGAGAAATTGCATATATTATAAAACAATACCCAGGCAATTCCAGAGGTTAGTCGCTTCATTTCACTGACTCATAACAGAAAGTAAGAAAGCGTCAGATGGAAAAAGTAGAGTGCAAGCACTGGCACTAACCATTGTAAGTCTACAACTCCGTTAAAGGGGTTTTCCCCATCACAGACAAAATTGCTAGGATATGCCCCCATTGTCTGATAGGTGCGGGTCCCACCTCTTGGACCCGCACCTACCCTGAGAACAGGGCCTGCAAAGTTGTGGAGGGCGCACTGTGCATGTGCAGCTGCCTTCCATTCATTTCTATGGGGCTATTTCTGTTAGCCGTATAGAAATAAATGCGAGCGGTGACCACGCAAGCACGGTGTGCTCCCATTCACTTGTATGGGGAGAGCGCTTGACAGTGGCCAGACCCCGGAAAACCCGGGGTCCTCCAGCCACCGCTCCCCCTGCTCCGTTCTCGGTGTAGGTGCTATATGCCCCCATTGTCTGTGATAGAAATACCCTATTAAACATTTATCTCAAACACAAACAGGCATTAAAACTGCCTTATACCATTACCTATGCCAGCTTTAAATCCCTGTTATTTTTTAATCATAACTGTATACTGTAGATATTTCATACTGACATATAATGTAGCTTTTGGTATTCTTATTCTAGTTATGTGTGCCAAATAATAGACTGCAGTTGTAGCATACTGTAGGGTCTTTTTTCCACCCTCTTCTAACAGAATTTGTTCATGATTAAACCATGTAAATAAGTAATACATAAAATACCACAAGCTACTCTAAAAGACTTATGGCACACATGTGATAAGACTACTATGGAGCTTAACGGGGTGCAACATTGGAGGGCGGTAATAATGCACCAAATCCTGCAGAATGTTACATACCATGTACCCAGTTATTGGAGCCTCTTTAGGAGCAACGCGGAGGCCCTGGCTAAGTATGCCAACCCAGTTAGACAAACGAGATCCATGCCACAAAAGCATCCTGTGGAAGTAATGCAGATGGTTATATTCATTAACAAAGTATATGAACAAAAATCTCACATTTTCTGCAACGTTAAAGGGCTCCAATGACTGGCTGTAAGCAAAAGCCAAATTCTCATTTACACCTCCTAATGGGAGTGAGAGGGGAATCTATCACCTAGAGTCAGAGCAAGCTAGATGCCTCTTCTTTAAACCATCTGATGAAGGTCTGATCTGAGGCTGGGGGGTCTGATGGGGGCTGATCTGAGGCTGGGGGGTCTGATAGGGCTGATCTGAGGCTGGGGGGTCTGATGGGGGCTGATCTGAGGCTGGGGGGTCTGATGGGGGTCTGATCTGAGGCTGGGAGGTCTGATGGGGGTCTGATCTGAGGCTGGGGGGTCAAGTCTGATGTGGGCTGATCGGAGACTAGGGGGTCTGATGTGGGCTGATCTGAGGCTGGGGGGTTCTGATGAGGGCTGATTTGAGGCTAAGGAGGGTGGGAAGGTTGATGAGGTTCTGAGCTGAGGCTGATGGAGGCTGGGGAGGGTCTGATCTGAGGCTGGAGGGGCTGATGGGGGTCTGATCTGAGGGTGATGGAGACTTTGATGTGAGACTGGGAGGTCTGATGGGAGGCAGTCTTTTCCCACAAAAATATATATCAATCTGCTCAGCAACTCCTGCTCTATAATATGTTATCTGCAGCTCAGACACCAGT
Source organism: Bufo bufo (assembly GCF_905171765.1). Lineage (NCBI taxonomy): Eukaryota > Metazoa > Chordata > Amphibia > Anura > Bufonidae > Bufo > Bufo bufo. The sequence continues at coordinate 292,823,306 of NC_053390.1, forward strand.
TCAACCTAACAGGTTCCCTTTAAAAGGTTAATTGGATATAATTCTCTTTAACCCATTAGTAGTACAGAACAGACCTGTTGGGTAGATCTTCTCGAAAGCGGTCTTCAGTCTCTTTCTGTACACAGAAAACATTCAACAGTGTCATGGTGTATCTATTGTGGGTTGGACCATGGGTGCTTTGCAAGTAACGCTCAATAAGCTATTGAATGAGAAATAATGGAAAAGGTCAGTCATCAGCACCGATCGCAAGAACCAAAGTGGGTATAACCAAGTTTAGAAGGGTTTTTTCATTTTTTTTAGTTGGTTGGTTTTAACAAATACACAGCTTATTTGTTATATAACAATAAGTTTGGACACCTCCAAATATACTTTGTGCAAGAATACTTCATGGTTTACAAGATATCTGCTTTTATTCAGTGAACAGTAACCTTCAGTGTATTTCCAGAGGCCGAAAATCCTGGCCACGTGATGGCTATTAGGGCCACAGCGCAATTATAAAAGCTGGGTTTTGTTGAATATTCACATCGAATTATTGCAAACAGAGTTCTTGAAAACATTAAAAAATTTAATCTAGAAAATCATAGAACTGGACATTATAACATAAATAACCTGCCTGTAGTACATTTAGGCTTTTTTCATTTCAATTTCATTTGGCCTCATCCTTTACATGAAACAGTTTATTTCTTATTTTTGTTTAACAGTTGACTTTTACCTGAAATTCACTTGACTTTTTGTCTAAAGGCTCCAAATTGCAGTTTAACTGTCTGTACTGTCTGTCCACTGGATGCTCGTGGGACCGGAGATCTAAACTGGCTAACTTTACAGCAATCTGTATATCGCCCAAAGCCTAGAAAGATAAAGGGGTTCAATTACGGTATTTTAATGATTAGACATGTGCTATAATGACCTTTACAGCTATTGTTAGGGTCAGATCTAATAGTAATTATTAAACAATTAAAGCGGTTTTCCAGGATGTGGATACTGATGGCCTACCCTGAGAATATAAGATGGTGGGGGTCTGACATCTGGCACCTTCACTGATTCTGTTTCAGGCGCAGGCACTGGAAACTACATAGTGTGTGGAGCTTTGTATGGCAGCTCAGCTTCTATTCAAGCAGAAAGCTACACAGTTGATGAAGCCTTCTGCCCCTGCTCCTTACACTGTATAGATTTTGCCGTGGCGGAATACAGAAACAACTGATGGGTGGGGTTGCTGAACTCCCACCGATCCTTAAGATAGGTCATAAATCTCTGCAGCACATCTCAGTAGAATAAGAAAGGCTTGATGCTGGGAAAAAGTAGAGCCAATCACGCTCCAGTATGCAGTTACATAAGGGCAACGTGCCCATATCTATGTAATAGTTAGCTTGTGTTACCAAATACTGTGCTAGGTAAAGTGCTATAGAAAATGATACTTATTTACCCATGATAATCCTTAATAAATGCCCTTTAATGTCACTGAAAAATGGATGACAATCTCTATGGGTATGGCAGTGGCAGACATTAACGCAGCCCTCCAGTTCAAGCAAAACTAACATTAACTGGAAAATAAGCAGAACACTTGCCTGACGACTAATGGAAACGCAGTCTGGTAATATGAAAATGGCCGAATATTTGAATATTTAAGGGGGTTGGCTCATCATGACAATCTCTGTCATTATGCTGTACTAGGACATCGAACAGGACAGACCCCACTTGGTTGCTCCACTAGAAGCCAGAGTGGAATAGTTACCATGTAATACAACAGCCACTACAGGAAATATCTGGTTTGCTAGCATTTTCCCCAACAAAGTCAACTATTATTACTTTTATAGAAAGGGAAAACTGATGTGATATAGGGATGTGCTCCAACTCTTACCTCAAGAAGACGCACTTTCAAGGCTAGTTCTTGTACTGTCCTTATCAGAGGTGGTGTCTTGAGCCTACACATAAGCAACACATGTCAATTTAGTTGCTATGACATAAAGACACGTACTGTATGAACATGAGGTAAAGTAAAATACTAACCCAAAGTCATGAGGAATCCGGGTGTAAAACTCATTGCAAGCCTCCACAAGTTCCTTACCAAATTTTTGTTTCTTGATACAGTTCTCTATACGCTGGAGGGAACTATACCCAGCGCGGATCTGCTCCACAGTTAGCTTTCCTAGACAAGAACCCAAAGTTCTGTCGGCTTGAACATTTTTTCTTAGGAAACTAAACGTTCATTTTATTGAAAATCTGAACATGCTGTCTCACCAAGAGGAGCTTTCTTAGTGTCATACTTCATCTCCAGCACAGTTTCCTCCATGTTCTGCAAATTACAGATGAGCTTTAACAATTCCTGAACTGAATTATCTAGCTTGGACTCCACTTTAGGAACTATAGCTGGCTTATCCACCTCCACAATATTTTCTTCTTCCTATGGGAAAGAGAGACATAGTGAGCTTTATCTAAATAACCTCAAAACAGAACAAACTATGTGACAGCAAAAATATGAAATGCACAGTAAGTAGCATAAAGTAAACTAGCTTTGTAAGGACAGTACACGCACATGCATGCTTGTATTGCACATCCTTAGCCTAAAATATTCTACACCCTTTTCACATTACACATAATAGCATTAGGGGAAAGAATCTTCAACTTGGCATAATATAGAAGTCATGTAATAGTGGGACTTCATTTATAGATACAAAGTTTTAGAACTAGGCATTAAAGAAAAAAATCTAGAAAAGTGATGTGACCACTCCCAACGATTTCCATAAAGGGTCCATGTTTCTCTAGATGTCCTGCACTAGGCACGACACAGTTTTTCCCTGACGTGTTTAACCAAAATTGATCTCCTTATTAAAGCTTTTTGTTAGCTGAAGGTTTCACTTACCTTTATGGTTGAGTTATAATCCAGACGCAGAAAATCATATTTACCAGGTACCTTTTCAAAATCAGCGCGTTCAGTCCAAAGATTTTTTGTCTTATCAAAAAACCTGGAAAATGACAACAATAAGCTGAAAAGTAAGGTTACTGCCACCAAGCAATAAAAATGATTTCGATGGAAACGGAGCTGACCAGACAGATCTGAGGCTTTGCATGAACCAGAAAACGTTCACCTTTGAAAATCAATTTCCAGCTGATATATAAATATGATCTTCAGAAAAAGTTGAGCAACATTGTAAATATATTGTATTACATATCTATAAACTATATTATAGTCCTGAGCAGTATTAACAATTCTGCTAGTTTCCAATGGAAATAGTTAAAAAGCTTGTTATCAGACACGACCTTGTTAACCTTTTCACTGCCAGTGACATTTTACACCTTTGGTAGACAGGGAAATTTTGCAGTTCTGACATGTACAAATAAAGGCGGGTTCGCATTAGCGTTAGCAATTCCGACCCGTTTTGTTCCTTTATAAATGACGGAAAAAAAAGTCCTGTCGATAGGATTTTTTTGCCCGTCATGTATAACGGAACAAAATGGAACCATTATTTGTGTCCATAGAAATGTATTAGGACGGAGCAAAACGGATTGCCTCCTAAAGGGTTCCGTTTTGCATTTCGTCCTAAAATCCCTTTATATAATGGAATTTCTAACTCTAATGCGAACCCACCCTAAAACCTAAATTACAAATCAAACTAACCCCCAATTACTAATATATTTTCTGAAAGTAAACACCTGGCATATTGTCACGATGCCACTCGGCAATTCATGCACGCAGACACCTTCATGCAATGTTGGGCCATAATTTCATTTTTCACAAAATTGCCTAAAAGATGAAAATATTGGCTAGAAGTGTGATCCTAAAATTACGGGCAATGGAAAGACCAAAAGGGGTTTAAAGGGGTTTTCATGTTTGAATGTACATCCTTTAACAATCATTTCTGAAGATAGCTGTAATTTTGTAATGTATTTCTTTTACCGTTATTGCTCCTACCGTATTGGGTTGTGGTCACATGACCATATCAATCAGCTCCTTATTTCCTGGGATGTTATCTCATTGGGAGTATCAAAGCAGCAACAGAAGCAGTAATAGAGGAAATGTAACTAGCTAGGTGAGAGGAGCTATAAACTAGCTGGGTGTTAGGGACTGTGCTAGAGCTGTGGCAGAGAAAGGAGAAGTGCATCATGGGTGTGGTTGAATATAGCAACACGAAGTGCTACATACAGGAGACCAAAATGATTGGTTTACATGGTGAAAACGAGTTCAAATTGAAAAGAAAGCATAAGTACATGTGATAAGTAAAGAAGAACGAATTTCTCAAAAATTCGATTCGGCTGGTTCGCCAAATTTTCAGAAAAGATTTAATTCATCTGAATTTATTTGCGGCGAATCGAGTTAAAAAACAGCTATTTCCTGGCTGCAGAGAGCCTGTATAGTGATGTAGAACACTGTGCCTTGCTGTAATATGCATAGGGAATCTGCTGTGGTAGTGAAATAATACTGTGAGTCAGTATGACATGCAGATGACAGGCATCACTCTTAGAATCACTGCACACTTTCCTTATTTGGGCAGTTACGGGGGAAAAACTGACCAAATAACTCAAGTGTGAACTCAGCCTTACAGGTCAATGTTAGTGTCAAGAAGAAGTGCACTCCTTTTACACCCTCGTCAGCTGATTCCACATAGATGTCTACAGAACCTGTTCTATTAAACGCTTATACAAGTAGAGCCCCGCGACAGAGTGGAGAGGGTGTGAGCAGTAAGTTTGTGTTGATGTCACTGATTATTTTGCCCTTCCTCTGATCCGTCAGAACAATAACCCCCAAAAAACGGATCCTGTCTGTTGAGCATCCGCCTTCACTCGGTCAGCATTTGGTCAGTAATCCATCAATATTTTGATACTTTGGAGAGAGTTCAGAGAAGAGCTACTAAACTAGTACATGGATTGCAGGATAAAACTTACCAGGAAAGGTTAAAGGACCTTAACATGTATTGCTTGGAAGACAGACAAGACAGAGGGGATATGATAGAAACTTTTAAATACATAAAGGGAATCAACAAGGTAAAAGAGGAGAGAATATTTAAAAGCAGAAAAAATTCTACAAGAGGACATAGTTTTGAATTAGAGGGGCAAAGGTTTAAAAGTAATATCAGGAAGTATTACTTTACTGAGAGAGTAGTGGATGCATAGAAAAGCCTTCCTGCAGAAGTGGTAGCTGCAAATACAGTGAAGGCGTTTAAGCATGCATGGGATAGGCATAAGGCCATCCTTCATATAAGATAGGGCCAGGGGCTAATCATAGTATTCAGTATATTGGGCAGACTAGATGGGCCAAATGGTTATCATATGCCGACACATTCTATGTTTCTAAAGCAAAAATCAGGAGTGGATCCAAAACAGAGATGACACGTGAATGGAATATTTGCATGTCTTCTGTGTTTTGTACCCACTCCTGCTTTTGGCTACCAAATCATAAGCCAATTCTGATGCAAAATAGGGACCATGTCATACAGGCCTTACAGCTGCTACATAGACAGGATCTGTTGTGCGTCTCATTTTTCCTTCCGACAGATCAGAAGAAGGGTCAAATAAATGATGATGTCAACCAGGCCAAAAGGCAAAATAGTTGCCCAGTCATGGAGTGGGGAGGGTGGGAACAGCATGAGAAGTCCACAGAGTGGCCCAGTGACATAGTGGTGAAGTGGCAGCAGCATGAGGAGACCACAGAGTGGTGATGTTGCAGCAGCATGAGGAGACCACAGAGTAGCCCAGTGACATATTGTTGAGGTAGCAGCAGCATGAGGAGACCACAAAGTGGTGATTTGGCAGCAGCATGAGGAGACCAGAGAGTGGCACAATGACAGAGTGTGGAGGTGGCAGCAGCAGCATGAGGAGGCCACAGACTGGCAATGTGACATAGTGTGGAGGTGGCAGCAGCAGCATGAGGAGACCACAGAGTGGCGCAGAGACAGAATTGTGAGTTGGCAGCAGCATGAGGAGGCCACAGAGTGGCACAATGACATAGTGTGGAGGTGGCAACAGCGGCATGAGGAGACCTGAGTGGTGAAGTGGCAGCAGCATCAGGAGACCACAGAGTGACCCAGTGACAGAGTGGGGAGGTGGGTGGCAATAACAGTACCTGCTGACGATGGTGGGTGTAAGAAGAAGCACTTGGCAAGCTGCTGCTGATGGAGCTGGTACTGCTCCTACCCCCCTCCACAGCAGCCATGGCAGTGGAACGAGATCGCAAAGGGCCCCCCCAATCAGACCTGCAAGAGGATGGACGATGGCGCAGATCGGCAGCAGCCAACTGACTACATAGGATGTCTCTATAGTAGTTCAGTTTGTCCTCTCTCTCAGTGGGTGTAAAAAAAGGCCCCCATTTTGGACCGGTAGCGAGGGTCCAACAAGGTGGAGAGCCAAAAGACATCCCTCTGCCGAATGGTGACAATTCGGCTGTCACTACCCAAGCACGTCTCCAGTCCCCCGACCAGCCAGATTTACCAGCATCTGTCCCAGAATATGAAGCAGTGGAATTACGTTGTTCATCCCATAGTCCTGGCGACTGACAAATAAAGTGGCATCCTCAAAGGGCCTGAGCAAACGGCAGGTGTCATGCATGAGGTGCCACTGGCTGGCATCGAAGTTACACAGGAGAGTACTCCTGTTCACTTGGATCATCAAGAAATTATTTATGGCCTTTCTCTGTTCGTATAGTCTGTCCAACATATGGAGGGTGGAATTCCAACGGGTGGAAACGTCGCATATCAGCCTATGTTGGGGGACGCCATTCTGACGCTGCAGCTCAAGGAGGGTGTGCTTGGCGGTGTACGAGTGGCTGAAGTGCATGCAAAGTTTCCTGGATATTTTTAGGATGTCTTGCAGATGGGTGGAAGACTTCAGGAACCGCTTGACAACTAGATTTAACACGTGCGCCATGCGGGGCGCATGGCTCAGCCCTCCTTGACGCAGCGCCGACACCATGGTTCCAATTTTGAGTTGTCACGTAGAAAGCCAGTATTCGATTTCTTGATGAAGGACACGGAGAAGTTCCTAACCTGTGTGACTCCGTTCGCCCAGGCAAACGAGGTGTAGAACAGCGTGACATCGCCGCGCCCTGCACATGTGGTATGCTGGAGGAGCACTGTGAATTGTCCCTGCAGTGGAGGCTGAGGACACGGTAGAGGATGAGGAGGCAGAGGCGGACATTGTCGCAGGACCAACGGCGTGAGAACGTGGAGGCGGTAGCGGCGTCTGCACGTCACTGATGTCCTCCTCAACGGGCTCTGAGCCAGGAGCCTGACCGCTAGCAACACCAGCTCCCACGCCACTCTCGTCACAACTTGCCAGCCTACCGGAGGAAACGGCAGATGTCTCTTCCAGATCTTGGCTGGCCAGTAGCTGCTGACTGTCCTCTAGTAGCTCGTCCTCGCTGTATAGTGGGGCTGAGCCCACAGCATATAATACTTGTCTGGCTGAGGGAACAGAAAAGGACAGAGGCAGGTTCAGGACAGGTGAGGGCACAGGGCCTGCTCCCGGGCCATGCCAACTAAGGGTTGTGTCTGACGAACCCACCGACTCTTGGCTGGGGGTGTCTGATGTCACAGGACGAAGTAGATGACCATTCTACCATTCAAGCACCGCTTGGTTGCTGGTCAAGACCACTAGCTGACACTGGGAGCTCAGGCCTCTCGAAGTGACCCCTGCTGCCACACCCCCTTACTCTGCTGCGACCTGTGCCTGCGCCAGAAACATTTAGGACTCTGCCACTCCCCTGTGCAGGGCCTGGCACTTCTCTGTCTGACACACTGTTAGATCAAATAAATAAATAAAAAGGAAATTAATACACCCCAAAAAAAGTCTGTAATTTTGTCACTCCACCGCACAACGGCTAACAAGTGACAATCCTTCCCCCCCCCACTAATACACCACAAAAAAGGCTTTAAAACATATCTGCACCGCTGAACGGTTAATAAGTCATATAAATATTTACTATTAATACACCCTGTTAATGGCTGTATCACACAGCACTTACACCCCAATAACAAGCAAGGTTTGCTGGAATTAGAGAGACATCATCTATTGCAAACCTTAAAGCAGCAGTATAATGGCAATTTGAATCCCCAGTCAATGCAGCAAGGTGTAATAGGATTGTTCCTATTACCCAGGCTGTACACTTCCCTATTGGACCCTGTTCTTTTGTAGTGTGGAATACATCCTTCCTATCCTTTCCCTACACTTCTAATAATCTTTCCCTGAACTTCTATGCAGCTAAAAAAAGTTTTAAAGTCTTTTCTACCACTGTCCCTAGCGCCTGCTAACATCTCTCCCTGCACTAAGTACACTGGAAAATGGCTGAATCCAAGATGGCTGAGGATATTTATAGGGCTGTCACATCACAGGGGCTGGCTGCTGATTGGCTGAATCCATGGCATTGTGGGTGATCCCTCGTTCCCAGAGTTCTTTGCTCCATGTCCTAACACGTACAGCAGCCATTTTAGGAAAAAATGCGATTCGTTACCATGAAGCGTGAGGAAATTTTTCCTGAAATTCGGATCGAATTCCACTTCAATTCGCTCATCTCTAGTGATAAGCAACTATATAAGGATATATGTTAAAAACTATAATAATTTGGAAAACCCCTTTAAGCTGGAAATTTTTTACAAATACTGGGATTATACTTATTGAAAAATAAGTACACTCCCAAAACCTATATACAGTATTTCCTGAAAGCAAACAACCTGATTGCTTTTGCCTTGACCAGCTGTTGACAGCCATGGCCACCTTCATGTAACTTTGTGACAAACAGGAATTATTTTACAAATATGCATCAAAACAAACAATTGCACCTAAACTCATATCCAAGCAGAAGTTAACGCGCAACAACATGCATAGCATATAAAAATATAACCTAATAATACACACAACCACCATCATGAGACTTTGCAGCAAGCAGTCATTATAAGCAAAAATAAGATGAGAATTGAAATTTGCAATTGAGGCTGAGTTCACACTTCAGTTAATTGGTCAGTTATTTCCATCAGTTATTGTGAGCCAACACCCTTAGTGAAGCCTCCACAGAAATGATGTATATTGGAAAGATCTGCAGCTGTTCTGTGTTTTTTACAGGCACCTGGTTATGGCTGACAATAACTGATGGAAATAACTGACCAAATAACTGAAGTGTCAACTCAGCGAAGTTCAGTAAAGTCCTTACTATAAAAAAATAAAAATTTAAAGTAAAAAAACAAACGTGAGCAGTTCATACATACCACATATTTACATTGAATGTATGTATTAAAGAAACGCAAAACCGCAGGAATGCACAACCACCTTTTGCATGCAAGTATTGGGAAATGATGCATCCCCCTACACAAACTGTTATCCTAATGAACAGTGATAAATTCCTAAACCTAATATAATGCTCTGTATAATTAACAAAATTTATTCCTGTAGGTAACAAGTATAAATGACTAAAATTAAACCCCCTCATGGCTTACAGCTACTGTAAAAAGGGCAATAGATGACAAAAAAGGGCATTTAAAAATATAAATCTGAGGGGTCAGCTGTGACCTTTGAGGTTTACAAAGGGCTCAATAAAATCTGTAAAAAGGAGATAAAATCTGCAAAAATGCAAAACAAACAGCAGGTGGCAAAAGAGAGCAAAACAAATCCCCGAAAAATCTTTAAAGAGGATCTGTCACCCAGATCAACCCTACTCTACCAGGCATATAGCCTGGTAGGGTCAATGACACTGACAAAAACGATACCTTTTGTAGTTGTTTCGGTGGTGGAGAAAAATCAACTTTTATAAATATGCAAATAGAGTATTCAAGCACTTGGAGGCGGGCTTATGCCGTCCGAGCACTGCTTCAGCGACGCCTCTGTTACTTCATAGTGACTCCCCTCTCCTGTTGATTACGCCCCTACGCCTTTAGATTGACAGCGCTAGACCCTCTGGTCTAGCGCTGAGATCCTGCGCACTCGAGGGCAGAACGGCGTGTGCGCACAACATCTTTGCCTTCATTCCCGGTTTGTGAGGATGTCTAGTGCGCACGCGCAGTCATGTCACTGAAGCCGTAAGTAGCAGAGAGTGTGCTCACTAGACGTCTTCACACAGCTAACTGCTATAATTTGAGATGTATCATGGCTAGCACTGATCTTAGACTGCAGCACAGCATGAGATCCAGCCATCAGTAGCAAGAACATATAAAACACATCCTTGGCTACTGAAGTGGATATATGAAATAAGTCCTTGGCAGGGAAAGGGTTAAACTTCAATAATGCAGCAGTAGATTTCAGTACCAAAGTCTAAAATGCGCAGCTCTGGACTATAATATATTTACAAAGTTACAACCTTATGCAGATTGATTCTATTTAGAAACTGTGATTTAATGGACGAGATGGGACTAAACACTGTCCCCAGGTGGCAGGGCTTATGGAAACAGAGGAGTAGGCCAGCATACCTCTGTCTCTGCAGCGCCCACCTGGGGCCTGTGCTTAGTCCTAAGGGCTCTTTCACACTTGCGTTGTTCTGTTCCGGCATAGAGTTCCGTCGTCGGGGCTCTATGCCGGAAGAATCCTGATCAGTTTTATCCTAATGCATTCTGAATGGAGAGAAATCCGTTCAGGATGCATCAGGATGTCTTCAGTTCAGGACCGGAACGTTTTTTTGGCCGGAGAAAATACCGCAGCATGCTGCGCTTTTTGCTCCGGCCAAAAATCCTGAACACTTGCCGCAAGGCCGGATCCGGAATTAATGCCCATTGAAAGGCATTAATCCGGATCCGGCCTTAAGCTAAACGTCGTTTCGGCGCATTACCGGATCCGACGTTTAGCTTTTTCTGAATGGTTACCATGGCTGCCAGGACGCTAAAGTCCTGTTTGCCATGGTAAAGTGTAGTGGGGAGCAGTATACTTACTGTCCGTGCGGCTCCCGGGGCGCTTCAGAGTGACGTCAGGGCGCCCCACGCGCATGGATGACGTGATCGCATGGATCACGTCATCCATGCGCATGGGGCGCTCTGACGTCATTCTGGAGCGTCCCGGGAGCCGCACGGACGGTAAGTATACTGCTCCCCCGCTCCCCACTACTACTATGGCAACCAGGACTTTAATAGCGTCCTGGCTGCCATAGTAACACTGAACGCATTTTGAAGACGGATCAGTCTTCAAATGCTTTCAGTTCACTTGCGGTGTTACGGATCCGGCGGGCACTTCCGGCAAATGGAGTACACAACGGATCCGGACAACGCAAGTGTGAAAGAGGCCTAACTCGCCATGCAAACGGCGAGATGGACAACCGCTTTAACTTTCAAAAGTGGAAGTCACTGAAATCTTAGCCTATTAAAGGGGTTAGCCCACAAACAGTATCTATTATCTATACACAGGCTACATGATAAATGTATGACCGTGGGGGTCCGACCACTTGGACCGCCACTAAATGGCAGTCCCTAAGTCCCCCGTTCCAATGGACCAGTAGTGCACATTGGTCCAGTGCTCCATTCACTGTCAGGGGAATGACAAACAGCGCGTTGTCAGGCCCATAGAAGTGAACAGAGAGGTGGACTGACATGCACAATACGCTCCATTCACAACTGTGAATTTGAGACCCCAGTTCTCTGGATTTATAGGAAATCATGCAACTTCCAAGTTATCAGTCTACACTGTAATACACACTGTATATACAGCTCCAAATCATCTCACATAAGGACCTGCTCCAAATCATCTCACATAAGAGATTAGCACTCATGGCAGCTCAGTACCTCTGGTAATAAATACATAAACCAATGATGAAGATATAGAAGTTCCTCCAACATCGGAAATGACAAAAGAAGGGTTAATCACAGAGCAGGATGAGTTGTGAGGATGATGCTACAGGTGACTTCACGTGATCTCCCCATTTATATATACAAAAGATGAGGTTATATATAACTATATGGAGAAAACCATTGGGACATACCTGCTCACCATTGAAATCAGGTATTTTATTCAGTCCTATTACCACAGGTGTATAAAATCCATCTCTTAGCTATGCAGTCTGCCTTTATAAACATTTGTGAAAGAATGGGTTGTTGGAAAGATCTCATTGAGCTCAGCGCGGTACTGTCATGGGACGCCACCATTGTAACAAGTCAATTCATGTGAAAGTTTATTCTGTGGTCCAACAGAATAATAAAAAAAAAACGAATGAAACTGGTCTGGACAAAAAAGGTGGTATCTCTAGAAAAGACTGAAAATAATTTGACCATAGGGACATGTTAAAGGGGTATTCCGTTTCCCTGAATTGGGTCTGCTTTGAAAGCATAGTCCAGGTTTTCTAAATGTCCTAGATTGTAATAAATGTTTTTGCACTGTTCTATAATATCTACTTACTTCTTAGTCTCCCTCGCCTTGATTACACGACCCGGCTGCTCTCTCCTGCTGCTGCTCGATCATGCTCAGTTTCTCTGCTCTGTGAAAGAGCATTCTCTTGCACCTGGTTTCTCTTTACAGCTTGCCTGTGTAGATCTTGCTCAGTGTCACTAGGTTTTTCTCTATCTGCGCCAAACTGCTGCTTCAAACTGCTTTCTGTGTCTTGATGCTGGTATGTTTCTGCCTTTTACATAGTTGTGTCTGTCTGAACCCGTTACACTACATTGTTTCTGTATGTTTTTCACTATTTTCCATCTCTCTCTCTGTATGTATTGTTCCGTCTTTCTTACGAACATCACATGAAAGAGAATGCACTCTACAGACTCTCCAGTGGGGTGCATAATTTAAAAACAGAGTCACTTCAGAGGCTGATATGTATCAGGTTAGTTTAAGTGCACCACATACACACCAACAGAACTAGAGTTGGAAAAAAAAAAAAGTTACATAACCGGAATACCCCTTTAAACTAAGGTGTATCCTGTAATTAGAATCACAGTCTGCCTATTTAAATGGTGAAAAGTAGTCACTGTGCTGTTTAGTATCATGGTGAGTACCACACTGAACACGGAGCAAAGAAAGCTAGGGAGATAGTGGTCTCAGGAGATTAGAAAGAAAATTATAGACGTTGAAAGGTAAAAGGCTATGAGACCATCTCCAAACAGCTGCTGCACATTTTATTCAGATTAGTTTAAGGTCTACGGGACTGTAGACAACCTCACGTAGGAAAATTGATGACAAATTGAAGAGACGGACAGTATGATGGCAAACAAAGAGCCCAGAGCAACTTCTAAAGAGATTAGAGGTGAACTCCAAGGTCATGGTACATCAGTTTCAGATCACACCATCCGTCTCTGTCCTAGCCAAAGTGGACTTAATGGAAGACTGGAATTTGCCAAAATGCATACTGACAAGCCACAAAGCTGCAGGGAGAATGTCATTTGGACAGATGACAAAACTGGACCTTTGGCAAGTCACATTAACTCTATAGATACAAAAATGAAGAATACAAAGAAAGGAACACTGTACCTACTGTGAAACATGGAGGCGGCTCGGTTATGTTTTGAGGCTGCTTAGCGCCTTCTGGTACAGGGCGTCGAATCTGTGCAGGGTACAATGAAATCTCAAGACTATCAAGGCATTCTGGGGCGAAATGTGCTGGCCAGTGTCTGAAAGCTTGGTCTCAGTCGCAGGTCATGGGTCCTCCAACAGGATAATGACCCAGAAAACACAGCTAAAAATCTGTGGCTAAAAGCAAAGCACTGGACTATTCTGAAGTGGCGTTCCATGAGCCCTGATCTAAATCCTAATAAACATCTGTGGAAGGAGCTGAAACATGCAGTCTGGAGACAAATACCTGTGGAAAGGTGCAGAAGTCTCATTGAGAGTTCCAGAAATTGCTTGATTGTCTCAAAAGGTTGTGCAACAAAATATTAAGTTAAGGGTACCATAATTTTTGTCCAGGCCACGTTCATTAGTTTGTTTTATAAATTATTCGGTGGAGGTCAAAAGCAATGGCTGATTTTCATTAGCTGATTTTCAGTAATTTTTTTTTATTTAATATTACTTTTGTCAGCTTCAAGTTATTTTAATGACCGTTGTGGGTTTTTCTCTCTCTTTCTTTCTTTAACGGAAGGGTACCAACAATTATGTTCACGTGTCTATATGTTTACTTTTATGTGGTTTTATTTGATGTTGTTTGACTGGACCTGAAGAAGGGAGCGTTACACTCCAGAAATGCTGTCCTAAAACTGGATTTATGAGAATTTACCTGCAGTGCTATAACTTTGTCAGAGCGATCCTTTCCACCAGCTCATCTTGCTCTTCATTCTGGATATTGAATACTCAACTGATTCACCAGTTTGAGGACCCAGGGATACAAATCAACTACTCTACTACTATATGCTGGTCTAGAGTGTTGTCCATATATCGCACAACCGCCACAGGTGAGTGCCAAATGATCCACCATGCACTCAGTCTATAAGACATACTACACTAGGGATGCCATCTTTGTTTTTTCTTTTATCCAGAAGAGTGGAAACTGTTTTAGCTGCTAATGCCAAATTAATACCCATGTAATAAATGCTCCATTTCTTGACAAAGAAGAGAAGATTGTACAAGAATACTGCAATAGCCACTGAGAGCAGACTTACTTTTTCTGAAAGACGTCTTTTGCTTTCTGTAGGTCTCCTCCACAGGATACCAGAGAATGCTGTCCAACCTTACCCACTGAAATGGAAACACACCTGCAGTTACTTGGCTTCTCATCAATGAAGTTTTATTTTAGAAGACTGCACTGCACACAACTTGAAGAAAAAGCCTCTCTCTAGCGTATAATTTTAAACATTTACAGCTCCTGCAGGAATCCCTGCCACCAGACTAAAAATGAGATGTGGTGAAGAGGTAGAAGACTAGCTGCGATATGTAGCTATGCCACAAGCGTAAAAAATCTCTCACCTCTCCCCCAGCGCATCCAAACTGAGAAATTTCTAGCATTGTCATCTTCAAGCAGCTGGATCAGGTAGTACTTATTGTTATTAAACTGCAGGTTTGTCTACGGAAAAATACAAGAGTATTTATAGCAAACAGGTTACCATGTACATTAATTGAATTTTTTATTGCTCCATTATATCTAAAATAAAAAACAAATAACTTAGCAAATAGTCTTAATTGGGTCTTACATTTTTTTTTTTTAATAACCCTGTGTAGTCAGACCCTACAGTCATACTCCTGTATCTTTCCCCTACTCCTTGTTAACCTACCAAAGTCTCTCAGAAAAAAAGAGGGGCAGGACAGATGGAATACAGTATGAATGCATGATCTGACTACATAAGGTTTGGTTTTTAAATTTTTAACCATTAAAGGGTTTGTGCAAGAATGGAGGGGGTTGGCAAACCCACCCATTTTACCAGACCTGTAAAGGGAGGATTACCTACCCGATTCCAGATGCTGGATTCCCACTTCTCCTCCTCCAGGCCTGTGATGCGCCGCTGGGCTACCTCGCTGTAAACATTCAGTTTGACATTGCCACAGAGAAGCGCTGCCTGGCATCATGTGATCACTTGTCATGACGTAAGCGGAACTGGTCACATTCTTGCACAACTCCTTTAAGTTGCAGACTACAAACTGGGGTTTGTCAAAATACCATTCGATAACATTGTACTGAACTTTGTTGCAGTACAGGGGATAACTAGGCGATTGATGGAGGGTCCACCCGCTGGGAGGCCCACCAATTCTGAGAACGGGGGCACCATGTTCCCAATCTGACAAAGCAGCAGGCCGAGCATGCGTCCAGCTGCTCCATTCATTCTCTATGGGACTACTGGGGATCCCTGTACAGTGGTCAGGCATTTTTGTTCTATTAGGATGGGAACATAGGACCCCCGTTCTATGGAGGTCCTAACAGTCAGACTCCCACAGATGAGATAGTTGTCACCCAGCCTGTGGCTACGGGAAACATTTCATACTTGGCACAACCACATTAGGTGTAGAACGGCTACTGTTTATAAGTAAAAAACCATTGGAGCCTTCAAACCGTAACCTTTCTGTATAGTACAGAACGTTCTATATGGGGTCTGATGACCCAAGTAGTTACTATAATTACTGAAAACAGCTAGGTACAGAAGGAAGAAATGATCATACAGAACATGTAAATTGCACAGACTGGTCTAGAAAAGGTATAGCCAACATTTCATCGAGATCTGGCTACAAACACAAAGATAAATTCCCAGGTGAAAAGGCTGTTATATTGTTTCAACCAAAGAATATTTGTTTAGGGAATAATTAGCCATAGCAAAGTATCTGTATGTTCTTCACTGTCCCACACAAGAACTTCTTAGCCTCTGGGCATTATAAGAAAATCCAGTTTCACATCACATGAGTGCCAATGGACACAGATGTTTTCTTAAATACATTTACATAGACAGACCCTTTTTACTGTATGTCACTGTTTCATCTGTTTATGGTTTTATATACACCTCCATATATCAGCTTTGCAAGAGCCATATTTTCTGTGGAAAAAACACAACGTAATACCAAAGGAATCCAGGTTAGCCTTCCCTTCAGGAAAAAGAAAATAAAAAAATCTGAGCTTTCATCCGAGATCAGAGCCATTTTTCCCCACACATAAATAATGTCATTCATAAAGTGTGAATACGTCTCTTATTTCTATCAAAGATTTATGGTATATACATATCTATATATCTCAGACATTATCTAAAAAGTAAATCTTTCCACAGATGATATACAGACAACGCTCTTTATATAGGCCTACACAATCTGTGTTTTCAGCGTTGTAGCCGGATAAATCCAAAAATTATACCAGGCACACAATGAGGGTCAGTACCCCAGATTAGAGCTTGCTCTATACTTCATAGTGGCAAGAATCAAAGAAGAAAAGGTATTACACAGGACCAGTAACATCTCCTGACATTTTAGTCAGTACATGCATACACCATGCAATAATTCTGGAACATCTTTTCATATTATTATGATGTGCCATTCTCTATTATTCTTGCTACAAATTATGAATTGCCAACAGTCCGCAATAACAGTCTGTTACCAGTCAAGGGTGTGTCCCTGCAGTCTGACACTATCCAACCAGTGCTGCCAGTGTCAGACTATGCAGGGACACAGTCCCAACTGGTAAGAACCATCTGGACGTTTATTGCAGACTGCTGCCAATTCGTTCCCACCAGAGAGGCCAGCACGGCCACGAGCAGTGTATAATGTGATGGAAAAATGAATCCAGCCAGCAAAGGAGGCAATATGGATAATAACAATACATTAGTAAGTCCCTTGTATTAACTTTCTCTACATAATAAATGCTACTTACTGAAGTGAAACAACCCCTTTTACCACTTCCCATCCGGGTCATTTACCCCCTTCCTGACCGAGCCATTTTTTGCAAATCTGACATGTGTCACTTTATGTGGTAATAGCTTTGGAACACTCACTTATCCAAGCCATTCAGAGATTGTTTTTCTCGTGACACATTGGATTTCGAGGGTTCACAGCCAAACAAAACTTAATATTTATTACCCTGGTTCTGCGGTTTACATAAACACCCCAAATGTGGTCAAACTGATGTAAGGGCACAAAAGAAAAGGATCGCCATATGGTTTATGGAAGGCAAATTTTGCTGAACTGGTTTTTAGATGCCATGTCCCATTTGAAGCCCCCCTGATGCAACCTTACAGTAGAAACTCCCCCAAAAAGTGACCCCATTTTGGAAACTAGGGGATAAGGTGCCAGTTTTATTGGTACTATTTTCGGGTACATATGATTTTTAATTGCTCTATATTATGTTTTTTGAGAGGCAATGTAATAAAAAAAAAAAATGGCTGTTTTGGCACAGTTTTTATTTTTTACAACATTTATCTGACAGGGTAGATCATGTGCTATTTTTATAGAGCAGGTTGTTACGGACGCAATATCAAATATGTCTACTTTGTTTCAGTTTTATATAATAAACCATTTATTTATTTTTATCTTTTTGTGTCTCCATTTTCTGAACGTCATATTTTTCTGCTGATTGTCTTGTGCAGGGGCTTGTTTTTTGAAGGAAGAGTTTACGTTTTTGTTGGTACCATTTTTGGGTACATATGATTTTTTCCTCCATGATGGCACCTTACTTGGAGATTATCCTCCTCCTCCAGCCAGGCAGGGACAGGAAGGTTCAAAAGGGCCCACCCTCCTCACTTATCTTCAGTGTCTTCCTGTCCCTGCCAGGCAGAGGATTGGAGCTATCTTTGCGCTCCGGTCGGGAGCTATCGCAGGATGGCGGGTGCATTGCGCCAGCCACGGGGTTACCTTGGGCAAGTAAGTCCGTTCCATGGAGTGCCTGCCGCGGTCCTTTTCGTTAAAACTCATGCGCGCCATCGCGTAGTGGCAGGCTGCAGCACCCGGACACTCAAAGGAGCACTTCCGGGTTCTAGGCCGTCCGCTGCCCGAGATTCTCGGCTCCGGCGGGTGACGTCATCCGGGGGCCTAATAGTGATTGCTTGAGAGTTGCCGGCCTGGATGACGTCAAAGGTCCTGGGGAGACTTCCGGCCATACGTTTTTTTTTAAAAAACTGGCGCCCTGGTCAAGTCGGATGTCGGCCTCTGACCAGAGAAGTTACAAGCATTTCTGCAGCCTCGGCCATCCACACACATGGATCCGGAGGAAGCTATGGACCAACCTGTAGCAGTGAGTGACATCCAGGTTGTGAGTATGGAATGCTGCTTGCACATGCTGTTAATAGGCCTTTCTCATCTTTTCCCTTTTTGTATGGAAGAGTGACAGACATTTCTGTGAAACCTAAAATAGCGCAAAAATCTAAAATTCTTAGATGTCGCGTATGTTCTGTTAAACTCCCCGAAAATCATGCTAAAAAACTTTGTGAAAAGTGCATTGATAACATTGTCAGGGAGGAAGTCCCGTCTTTAAGACAGGAACTGCAGGGTCTGATTAAGCAAAAAAGAAAGTCCGCTTTTTCAGATTTTTCTGCAACCATTAGCGTACCATCAACATCAAAACAGGGGTCCAGGAAAAAAATAAAAATAAATCACCCTTAAAAACCTCTACATCTTCTTCTTTCGATGTTTCTTTCGATGTTTCTCATCTAGCGATGAGAGTAGTAGTAACTCTGACTCCGATGGCGATTTTAAAAATTACTTATTTTCCTCTGACGATATAAACGATCTATTAAAAGCGGTCAGGACTACCATAGAAATTAAAGAAGAAAAAATACATAGATCCGCCTAGGATAGAATGTTTTCAGTATTAGAAACCAGGGAAAAAAAGGGTATTTCCGGTACACAAAAATCTGCAGTCTCTTATTTTGAGGGAGTGGAAAAATCCAGACAGGAAAGTTTTCCTACCCAGAACAATTAGGAAAAGGCTCCCCTTCGACGAAAAAGAATTATCCCCGTTCTTAAATTGTCCTAAAATTGATGTATCACTCTCCAAACTGGCTAAGGGTTCTTCCTTACCGTTTGAAGATATGGGGTCATTACGTGACCCTATGGATAAAAAGGTGGATGCTAACCTTAGAAGAACCTGGGATGTGGCCGCGGCTTTATTTAAACCTAATATCGCGGCCACATCCGTAGCTAGATCCCTAAAAAGTTGGCTGGTACAATTGGAAACATTACTAAAATCCAATACCCCATACGAAAACTTTGCAGACACAACAGCGGATTCCGTTAGGCTAACCGCAAGAGCTACGGCCCTAGCTAATAACTCTAGAAGGGCACTTTGGTTAAAAGCTTGGTCTGGAGACACAGGCTCTAAGGCAAAATTATGCAACATCCCGTTTTATGGTAATCTTCTCTTTGGTCAGGACTTAGATAAAATTCTAGAGAAAGCCTCTGATTCCAAAAAAGAGTTTCCCGGAGGATAAAAAGAAAAGGAAAACTCCTTTTTTTCGTCCCCAAAAGAAGGGTAGTTTTCAAAACAAAAAGGAGTAAAACAGAAAACTGGAGATCGGGAAAACAGAAAGGGAAGGGTTTTATGTTCTCTCCCCGTTCTGAGGAATCTTCCAAAAAATGATGCCAAAACCCCAGTGGGGGGGGAGTTAAGACTGGGAAAATTCGTGGAGTGCTGGGAAAAATACTCATGCAGCCGCTGGTTATTAAATACCCTCCACGAAGGGTACAGTATTCCCTTTGTCAAAAGTCCCACCACTCTATTTGTTCAGACTCCAGTTCAAAGCTCGGAACATCTTCAGCTTTGCATGGAGCAAGAAATCGAACTGCTAGTTCAGATGAACGTTCTTGTTCCAGTACCGACGAAACAAGTCAATTTGGGCTGTTATTCCAGGGTTTTCTTGGTAACAAAGCCGAACGGGAAAATGCGTCTTATCATAAATATGAAAATGCTGAACAAGTCCATAAAGTACGAAAAATTCAAGATGGAATCTATAAAAACCACGGTCAAAGTTTTACAAGAAGGGGCGTTTCTAGCATCCATAGATTTAAAAGATGCGTATTTTCACGTACCCATTCATCCAAAGTCACAACAATTTTTGAGAATAGCGGTGTGGGTCCAAGGACATCTAAAACATTTCCAGTTTCAAGCACTGCCGTTTGGGATAACAACTGCCCCTAGGCTTTTTACGAAAATTATGCTAGAGATGATAACCCCTCTGAGAAAAGGAGAAAGTAATGATAGTTCCATACCTGGACGACCTTTTGATAGTGGGGGACTCCCAGAAAGACCTAGAAACCAATCTATCCAAAACGATAGACAGACTGGAGGAACTGGGTTGGATTTTAAATCGGGAGAAGTCTCACTTAGTTCCCACACAAACAATAGTCTTTTGGGGAATTCTCAGACTCCGTGAGCCAAAAATGCTTTTTACCAGTAGAGGTGGTCACAAAAATCCAATCCCAAGTAAAACAATTCAGACAACAAAAATCCCACACCATAAGGCAAACGATGGCCCTGATAGGGTCTTTTACAG
Organism: Bufo bufo; assembly: GCF_905171765.1. NCBI lineage: Eukaryota > Metazoa > Chordata > Amphibia > Anura > Bufonidae > Bufo > Bufo bufo. The sequence continues at coordinate 292,844,083 of NC_053390.1, forward strand.
CTTGCATCCCGGCAGTGAAGTGGGCGCAAATACATTCCCGTCCTCTTCAGAGATTTATGTTAAAAAAATGGAACCGGAAACAGGATTCCCCAGACAGACTAATAGCGATTCCGGATCACATTCTGTCCTCACTAAAATGGTGGGAATTAAATTCAAACCTGCAGAAGGGAGTACCGTGGATAGTGAGAAATCAGTTGATCCTCACCACGAATGCCAGTCTCTGGGGCTGGGGAGCGCATCTCCAAGCATTGTCGGCCCAAGGGGAGTGGTCCGAATCCCCAAAGAAATACTCGTCAAGTCACCGGGAACTTCTGGCGGTGTGGGGGGCTCTAAGTTACTTCTCAGAGGAGCTAAAAGGTTCCAATGTACAAATAATATCCGACAACAAGACTGTTGTAGCGTATATAAACCACCAGGGAGGAACGAAAAGCGAGCGACTACAAGCCCTAACCAAAAAAAAATTCTTGTGGGCAGAGGAGAATATCCTCTCCCTCTCAGCGTTTTTTTTAAAGGGGACACAAAACATCCAAGCGGATTTCCTCAGCCGCGGGAAATTAGATCCGGGGGAGTGGAGTTTAAAAGAGGACATTTTTCAAGCCTTAACACAAAAATGGGGTCTTCCCCAGATAGACTTCTTTGCAAACAAGTTGAATGCGAAATTACCAACTTATTTTTCCCTAGATCCAAGGGATCCGAGGAGTGCAGGGACGATGCACTGGCTCTTCCTTGGAAATTCCAACTGGCATATTGCTTCCCATCTCTGCCACTGATTCCAAGGGTACTCAGAAAAATAAAAGAAGAGAGGACCAATGTAATTCTAATTGTACCCAACTGGCCGAGGAGATATTGGTTTCCTCTCCTGGCAAAAATGTCCACGGAGGAACCATGGATTCTACCCTGGTCAGAAGACCTCCTAAGTCAAGGGCCGGTTCTTCACCCAAAGACGCAAAGTCTTAAAATCTAAGGGTCTATCGGACAGAGTAATCAATACCATGCTAGCCAGCAAAAAAGAAGTCACAAATAGAATTTACTGTAAAATCTGGAACAGATATGTTTCCTGGTGCTCAGAAAATCCTTCTAACTCAGCGGGAAGTATTTTGTCTATTCTAGATTAAGAAGGCTTTAATAAGGGTTTAAAACCTAGCACTCTTAGAGTACAAATTTCAGCATTAAGCGCCTATTTAGATGAAAAAATAGCATCTAACCCGTGGACCATTCGCTTTATGAAGGGAACCGACAGGCTCAGACCCAGAAGTAGACCTCTGGTCGCTTCGTGGGATTTAAACACTTCTTTCCGGTCTCACTAAACCCCCTTTTGAACCCTTGAAATCAGCAAATATCAGATATCTGACCCTTAAAACAGTATTCCTAGTTGCCATTACTTCTGCACGTAGGGTTAATGAGATACAGGCCTTCTCGGTTAAAAAACCCTTCATGATCAGGGATGATAGAATAGTCCTGAGATTTGACGATTTCTTTCTGCCTAAGGTGGTCTCGGAGTTCCATAGGATGGAGGTGGTTCTTCCTTCATTTTGTGAAAATCCCAGATCTAAAAAAGATTTGGATGTCGGAAGGTGTGTTCTGAAGTATATATCGGAAACTAAAGATTGGAGAAAATCTAATAACCTCTTTATCCAATTCTTAGGGGGTAGGAAAGGATTAAAAGCATCCAAACCTTCTATTGCACGCTGGCTAAAATCAGCTATCTCCGAAGCCTACATAGCAATAAGAGAATGACCCCCGGTAAATATCAAAGCTCATTCTACAAGGGCAGTATTGACTTCATGGGCAGAAGAAGCATCCGCTTCCTTGGATCAAATCTGTAGGGCAGCAACATGGTCGAGTCCTCATACCTTTGTAAAACACTATAGGATAGATATTGATTCTAAAAGAGACCTATCCTACGGTAGGAAAGTTTTACAAGCAGTTGTCCCTCCCTAATTCATTAATCTGTTAGCACTCCAAGTAAGGTGCCGTCATGGAGGGGAGGGGAAAAGTTGAATTAGTCTTACCGGTAATTCCTTTTTCGAGAATCCTCCATGACGGCACCGCTTATATCCCCCCCCCCCACCCCCCAAAAAAATAAAAAATAAAAAAGGACTAGTTATGAAACTAAATAATTGGTCTAGAGTTCTATGTATGCGATTTAATATGTATAACAAAGAATAGTTAAGTCACTGGTGAAGGTCATGAATGAGTGTGTACATTGGAAACCACATGGATCATCCACATGTGAGTCTTTACTGGCACATATTACGGTTATACCTAAGGAAGGTAAGGATGAATTGGACTGTAGCAATTACAGACCAATTTCGTTATTAAACAACGATGTTAAGATTTACGCAAAAGTACTTGCGAATAGACTACAAAGTTTACTGACTACATTAATTGATAGTGACCAGGTGGGCTTTGTTCCTGGGCGGGAGGCAAAGGACAACACAGTTAAAGTACTACATATGATCCAGCTCGCCAAAATCAAAAAGATCCCATTGGTCCTGTTGGCGTCTGACGCCGAAAAGGCGTTAGACTAAACTGGCAATTTCTAAAAGCGGTATTGAGTAAATTGAACTTCCCCCAATCATTTATAGAAAAGATCATGGCACTATACTCTACACCATCAGCCTGTATCAGAGTAAATGGACTCTTATCGAACCCATTTAAAATCTACAATGGTACATGACAAGGGTGCCCTCTGTCACCTTTACTTTTTGTATTATACTTGGAACCTTCTCTCTCGAAAATTAGGAACAATCCAAATATTGAAGGCATCAAAACAAAACACAAGACACATAAAATAGCAGCTTTCGCTGACGACACACTGTTTGCCATTACTAATCCCAAAAAATCCCTGCCCAACTTAATTACTGAATTTGAAAAATTTCAAGAGGTGTCAATTTCAAAATAAATCTCAACAAATCCAAACTATATAATGTGACTCTAAACACACTACTCTGGGAAGAAATTAAACAGTCCACCCCAATCAAAATTGCAAATAAATCTTTCAAATATCTTGGGATCAATATCTGTAGTGAACCAAAAGATCTATATAATATCAATTTCACACCATTAATTAAGAAGCAGAAAATTCTGACAAAGTGCAACAGAATTGCGGAGGTCAGCTACCTCCCAAGTTAATTCCTGCATGCGATCAACCAATGAATCAATTGACTCCATCTCAAGGCTGCTGAGAAATGGCAGTCTAGGTTTTGGCGGGTTATAATGTCACGCTGGACAGGATACAAGATACACAGAAGACCACCAAACCAGTGTCTAGGCAAGAAGCTGGGGATAAAGGTCACCTCCTGACAAATCCCTACGAGCTCTCCCTAGACTTCTATGCCCACGTTCAGACCCTAAAAGGTGGAAATAAACGTGTCCCCGCGCCTAGGCTGAAAATTCCCTAAAATCCCTAAGATGGTAAAAGGGGGAAAGAGACAGCCTGCTTCCTCAGGACCTGGAGGGGGCAGGCGTCTCTCTAACAGCCTAGACAGAAAACCACAAGAAAAACAAAACCAACTTATCTTGTTACTGAGAAGGAACAGCAAATCCTTCCTTCCTTCCTCTGAGTAAGACAGAAGCTATAACCCGCACAGGACACTGGGAATGGGCGTAATTTAAACTTATACCAACGACCCCACCCAGTGCACCTGAAGGGAGGCGGATACAGCTCAACTCAAAAACAAAAGGCTACACACGTGCTGCTAACCTGGCAGACCTCAGCACATAACCTGAGCAGGGCACGACCGTAATCTTTCATGACCAAGATGGGTATAACCAAAGTAAGCAAAACAGCTGGGGGTAAGCAGAATGGCCAAGCTGCCTGCACTCTGCTATTTCCATAACTCCACTGGTAGTAAACGGGAACTATGCAATCTATGCCGTTTCTGGTAACTTGGGAGCAACTGAAACAGCGTAGTAGAGCAATCTATGCGGTTTGCATAGCTCCCAATTACTACTATGGGAGTTACGGAGCAAGGAGCTTTATTCATAGAGCCTAAACCAGGTGTGGCTTTAAACACAGAAGTGCAGATCTTTCCCTTATACCTGTGGAGGCTCCAGTCCTGGTTTTGGCTTACAAACACTAATGGAAATCACTGACCAAAATAAGGCTTTACAGAGAGCTGGCTGCTGAGGCATGTCTGTGTGCTCTTACTGTGGTTATTCCCTATTAGGCCATGGTAGAAGAGATGGGAATAACCCTTTAAGTTACAAATTCCTTTTCTTTGTGGTGTCGTTTGCAGTAGTAAAGATACTATTCTACCGTTTCCTTATTTGGTGCCTATTAGGATATAATTGATTTCATGCTTTCTCACTGCCAGGCTCTAGAGCAGGGGTGCACAACCTTTTCTGGTTGGGGGCCACATTGTCAGACTAAACTAATTCCAAGCAAAAATAAAACAGAGGTTATCCAATATCACAAAGAGCCCCCCACCCCCCCATGTGCCGGGCCCCTCAGAGGGAATATACTTACACCGTGCCGCTGCTGCTTCTTCATGTACAAGGATGAAAACATCCGGTGTCGGGTGGAGCAGCCAATGGCAGGCGGGGACGAACCTCCCTAGCGTCACCCGCAATGTTAGGGAGGCATACAGTATATCTCATAAATGCCTAGTTACACTTCCAGGACTCTCATCTAATGGGGGAATATATGAAAGATACATGTGAGCAGCCAAAAGACACAAACACACGTCTGTTGCCAGATGGTTGGGGACCGCACAGAATTGTATTGAGGGCCGCAGGTTGTGCATCCCCGCTCTAGGGCATTTCTTCGTTTCACATAGCCAGTCACCTTTTCCATGTTGCTTGAAGAAATACTACTAAAACTGATAGAATGCATCGAGTAAACCAGGCATGTCTCCATTGGGATTAGCGGGTGGACAGCTTTTGCCTCTATTATCCAGAATGATATGGCAACTGCTGTCACAGTAAAAGATATGATGTGCCCTCCACAATAAAATGGCACCTCTTCATCTCCCACATTGTAATACTGCAGGATATGGACGGCTTTGCCATGGCTTTATGATGCCTAAAGACGCAAGCAGTGCCCTGGCATATTGTGTGCAACAATTATAGCCTATGATGTGCCTCCAATGTAATTTAGCTATTGTTTTAAGCCTATTTTTATTTTTTTAAATAAAGTTCTTTTTTTTTTAACAAGATTTCTTAGAAACAGTCATACAAATCGCAATATATTAGTAACCAAATTACATTAGAATGAACCAATGGCAAACCCACTATAGAATTTCAAATTAAGAACAGGCAAAACGTACCAAAATGTACATTTGTACTTCTTAATCTGCTGCCTTCCCATATGCATCTTTGAATTCTACATGTGAGCAGCATATGTACCTATAAATATGCAGGTGCCCAATACTATTTCTATTAAAGTCTTTACAAAAAAAATGAACAGTCTTAGATGGTTCCTAAACTGTCCATATCTGACTTACTGTGAATTTTTAACATTTAGAGATTAGCCTAGATCAGCAAACGTATAGGGAATCCGTTATTAACCAGAAATATTACTAAATTAGGCGTATTTCTGGCGCAGATTGCAGCGCTGAGATCCTTTTCACCGCAATCTGCAACTACTCCCTGCTCATGCCAGGTCTAAAAAAGTAGGCATGGCAGGGGACGGGCTGGCATTTACTATTTTCTACACCTGTTTTAGGTGTAGAAAATAATCTACATGTAAGACAGCTTGGAAGCTATCTTACATTTAGAAGCGGCGGGGGATCCACCGAAGTTATGAGGAGGCCGGCGCCTCTACATAACTAAAGAAACCAAACCATCTGCTTTTCCACTTGTACTAATGCGTATACATACAGTGGATCTCATGGAGGGATGCTACACATAATGGAGAGTACATGACTACAGCAAACAGATTATTCTCATATTAAAATCTGATTAAAATGTGATTTACAGCTATGGGTAAAACACTTCTCTTTTGTACTATTCATAAATCTGGTTCATTGGCGAACCTTCATTATGTAAAGCAATAGGATAGAAAATAAGACACAGACACTTGTTTTACTTAAAATTATTCATTAAACCATAAAATAAATATTTTTCACATAACATGTAAAAAAAAATAAACACCCACCCCTCCCCTGTAAACTTTTCAATTTACTGTAAAAATATACCCCGATAAAGCTACCCACCCTCCCCATAATAAACCCCGAAATAATAATCAGTTTCATTTCAGGGACAACTAAACCCGAAGTGACCATTGACGCACACATTTTGCACTTCCTGCAGGTAAACCAATTGAGCATTACCATCAGCATCCCCCTCCTCCTGAAAAGGATGCTTATAAATAGAGATGAGCGAATTTCATATTTTGAAATTTATTCACACTTCGTTTATTGGTAAAAGGTGAATTGCGTTATGGATTCCGTTACCACGGACCATAACGCAGTTCTATGACGGAATGCCTTTAGAGTTCATTCCGTCATAATACAAGTCAATGGTCTGCAAAACAGATCCGTCCCGTTTCGCAGGAGAGGACTCCCCTACATAACAGGGCAGATCAGTTTTGCATCCCACAGACTTCTATTATAACGGAACGAATAACGGAATGCCTCTAAAGGCATTCCATTATGCATTCTGTCATAGAATTGCGTTATGGTCCGTGGTAACGGAATCCATAACGCAATTCACCTTTTACCAATAAACGAAGTGTGAATAAATTTCAAGAAAATCACTCATCTCTGCTTATAAACAGTATGCCTTCAACCATGCAGCAAAGGTAGATACGGTACGGCTTCAGGTTAGGTGCCCCTTTATACAAAAAAAGAACACCCCCAACAATCCTGCCCACCCACAGTGATTACATAACTCCCCAACTTGTTTCAATATAAAAAAAAATAAAAAAAATACCCACCCACTTTGGATGCATACATCCATCATTTAATGGAACAAAAATTATACATATATGCAGTAAAAAAAAAAAAAAAAAAAAAAAAAAGCTGCAGGAGAGGAATGAAATGAACCAAAACAGGAGGTAGTGGTGGAAGGAAAGTTGGTGGTGGGGCTGTGGGTGGGTACACTACAGTATTAAACAGGCGGGAGAACATTGGGTGTGGTAGGCAGAGGGGAAAAAAAAAAAGGATGAAGTGAAGAAAAAGGAGAGAAAATAGGCTGTTAAAGACATGGTCGGGTAACAGTTACACAAAGTGTTATTGAGACTGGGGTGATTGGAACTGCGAACTTCCTGTCTGTGGGGTGCATGCCATTCGGAGATTAGCCACCAATGTGTCCACCTCTGGTGGGTAAAAGGGGGGCAGAAAATACTCCACAGAGCTAAGCACATAAGCCATAAATCTTGATCGACTAGGTTCAGGCAACCAGCGTATTCGGTCAGCCAGCGTACGGCTAAAGGCATCAGCATCATCCTCAGCCCATGTCCTCCGCAACAGGGCCAGAATTTCATCATCCAACTCCTGTGTAATCTTGGCCCTGCTACGGATAATACATTTCCCCCCAATCTTTGCAGGTGGCACACGTGGTGGTGGTGGCACTGGCTCAGTACTTTGTCCTGCTACAGCAAAGTCCATGCTTGGCCCCTCAGTTTCCACAGCAACTGGCACAGAAGAGCCTTCAAGCGGTTCACTCTCCTTTGCCGGGGGCAATCCCATTTCTTTGTCTAGATTTGAAGAAGTCCTGTTGCAGAAAACAGAAGAAAAATGTTAAACTGGTAGTCACAGTACAAATGCAGAAAATACTATTTGTTAAAGGGAACCTGTCACGTTGTACATGCAGTCCTATCAGGCTATTACACAGCAGAAAGAGCTGAGCAGATTGAGATACACAATATTATTCCACAAAACTAGTTAACTTTCTACTTATTTAAAAGGGAGTCTTTCACCTAAACTGACCATTATAGAACACTAACACCATGATCTGCATTATAGTCCCCATATTGGAATGCTACTTACCGTATAGCTTTCCGTCGCTTATTTTTCGCTAAAAAAACATTTATTCAATGTTAATTAGGTTCTGAAGGTTGCCCAGGGGCGGCGTTCAAGCGGCCGGTGGCCAGGCCCCTCGTCACTTTTCATATGAAACCCCTCCCCTTTCACCCCTCTGGTCCACCCAAGGTTCTTCAGAAATTCAGCGCCAGCGCTGTTCACAAGATTCGCCGCGCCTGCGCACTTCATTCCCTATTATGGGCAGAGGCACAAGGCCGGCTAGATGTACGGGGCGGCACATGCGCAATAAACACTCTTGTGCCTCTGCCTATAATGGGGAATAAAGTGCGCAGGCGCGGCGAATCTTGTGAACGGCGCTGGCACTGAATCTCTGAAGAACCTAGAACAGGCCAGAGGGGTGAAAGGGGAGGGGTTTGATATGAAAAGCGACGAGCGGCCTGGGCACCGGCCACTTGAACGCTGCCCCTGGGTACTTTCAGAACCTAAATTAACATATTGAATAAAAGTGTTTATCTAAAATAAGCTACGGACAGCTATACGGTAAGTAGCATTCCAATATGGGGACTATAATGCAGATGTGTTAGTGTTCTATAATGGTCAGTTTAGGTGAAAGACTCCCTTTAAACCTCTTCTCTTTCTACTCTTCGGAGTCTAGTGGGTGGTTCTACCTGACAACCAACTATGTGTTTGTATAGCCATATATTGTAGCCTGTCAATCACTTGGTAGGCCCGCCCACTGGACTCCTAAGCATAAAGGAGTTATACAAATAAAGTTATGCCAAATCACTTTCTACAATACTATAAATCTGCTCAGATCTCTCTGCACTACAACATGAGGCCTACAGATGAGACACCATGGTCAATGTGACAGGTTCACTTTTACTAGGCAGCAGTCAAAAAATAATAATAAATCAACCCAAAACTTACTAGGGTATACTGTGTTCTAGATCCGCGCCATTTTCTGATTCTGAAAGTGCTTCAGTAGTTAACAATGTTGTTTGGACTCCAATGGCGACATCCATGGACACATTTAGCATCCCTGGATGGTCACAGCAGGCTGTAGACTGCTTTAGACTGCCACATCATAAATCAGTTGCCTGAAATTGGGAGATCACTGCACATATATACATATGTGTATCTACGAAGATGCTCTGTGTACAGCTATCTACAGACTGCCATCAAGAGCTCACAGCAGCAGAAGCAGAGGGAAAAAGTAAAGGCGACGAGAAACCTGACAATCCAGCCCAGGGCGAACTGCTTGGCAGGGCAAACAAAGGATAACAGAGCAGATTCTGGACTGGCCGAAGTTTATTTTTATTATACATGCACCATTATATTACAGAATGTCACAGAACAATTTATACTTCATCAAGTTCAGGAGAACCCCTTTAATGTGATAAGTGCAATGCTTACGGGCAAGGTTGCCTTGTTTGCCTGAGGAACATCAACAGCGTCATATATTGGTAAGGTTTGCGTTTGGAAGGAGACGACCCACTCTTTTCCTCCATGGACATCTCCTTGCGGAACCTGTCCCGCACTGACCGCCATCTATTTTTGACGTCCTTCTCTGAAAACAAAAAGTAAATGGAACCTTTAAATAACATGCAATAAAGAACCAAACTAATACCAGAGCCTGTAAAGAGTTGATGAAACTATTCGAAGACCTATGGATATACATGTCTGTGCAAGTTATAAGAATTGGCTCTATATGCACTTAAAGAGGACCTTTCATCTGACAAAAAATTGTGATCTAAGTGTCATGATCTGTACAGCGGCACCCAGGGATCTCTCTGCACTTACTATTATCCCAGGGCGCCGCTTCGTTCTCCCGTTATGCCCTCCAGTATGTTTGGTCACTTGGATATAGTAGGAGGAGACTGCCCTTGTTCTCCTGGGCGTCTCCTTCTTCTAGGCTGTAGCGCTGGCCAATCGCAGCGCAGAGCTCACAGCCTGGGAGAAGAAAACCTCCCAGGCTGTGAGCTCTGCGCTGCGATTGGCCAGCGCTACTGCCTGGGAGAAGGAGACGCCCAGGAGAACAAGGGCAGTCTCCTCCTACTATAACCAAGTGACCGAACATACCGGAGGGCATAGCAGGAGAACGGAGCGGCGCCCTGGGATAATAGTAAGTGCAGAGAGATCCCTGGGTGCCGCTGTACAGATCATGACACTTAGTTCACAATTTTTGGCCAAATGAAAGGTCCTCTTTAAAGAGGTTGTCCCATCGAGCCATTTCCATAGTGAGATGAGACTAAGTGCTGGCCCCAGATAGCCGAGTGGGCCAGCACTCCACTGTTTCTGTAACCTCCCTAGGGTCGCTGCTTAGTCCCATCTCACTGTAGAAACAGTAAGATGAGACAACCCTTAGTAGTGATCATGATGAGGTAGAAATAGCTTGTCTCAAGAAATAGACTGCATTCAACGGCATAGCAAATATAGTAAAGAAGGACTTTTAGATTACCGTTCCTGCAAATTACAATAAAAAAAATAATATTTGATATTTATCCAATGGGGTGGACACTTACCAATGGTCCCCTGCTCTTTGACGGTGAGCCCATCCCAGGTAGGGTACAAGTTGCGGAAGATGGTCGTCCACGCATCTTCTCTTGCCTGCCGATCACTGTACCCCTCCGCTGCAGCATCCCAAAGCTCAGGATGTTTTTCCACCTGCATTAGAGAGAAAAAAAAAAGGAAAAAAAAAAAAAAAAAAAAAGGAAAAGAAAAGAAAGACGGTCCTTTACTAAATGCTGCCCACACAAAATCACAACATGAAAAACAAGCCAAAATCAATCTGCATTGAAATAAGGAACTGTAAAAATAAATGTAACAAATATGTGACAATTACAATGGAATTACTTACTTCTTGAATGAGGTGCTTCACATTTATGGACATCCTTTGGTGGGATGGTAGTTTCACATTTGATTTCTGAAGCTCCCAGTCCTGTTCCCTGAAGCATTCAGTCATAAAATGCTGGCGAATTGCTTCCTGTTGTTAATTTGCATGTTTGACAGCGTGAGAAATGTATATAAAACTGCATGTAAAACCGCATGTCAGCACACACATGGGTTCGCGTCCCCCCCCCCCCCAATGGAGCCAATGATTTAACATAATAATTTTACTTTACATTTTAAAATAGTAATTCCAGTTTAATGGGGTGTTAGGAATGTCCCACACATTTTCCAACAGATTTTCAGCATTTGGAAATTATTTTTTAACGACGCAGACAGATTATACAATTTGTTTTAAAAATAGATATTAGAATTGTTTATTTAAATATTTTAGTTCTATATTTTATTTTTAAAAGTTCCTTGGGACAGCCATTTTGGAGACATCCTTCTTTTCTGTATAGTCTGCTTTAAGGCAGCCGCAATTAAAAGGAGTTAATAGACCAAGTAGTGTCACTAGACCAGTCTATAGGTAGTGACGGAGTATAGCCAGTGTTCTAGAGACCAGAGAGTGGCAAAGGAAGTATATGCAAAACTGTAAATACGTGTATAATAAAACACTGACATTAAAATGCCATTTTCTGATGATACGATCCCCTCAGAAAGTTTTTTTACGTAATCTGAGGAAGCTTCAATTGCACAAAATCAGAAGAATAGGGTTTTCCAGGCTAATATCCAATTGGTGAGGGTCCAACCTGAGAATAGGTCATCAAAATCATGAGCCTGGAAAAACCTTTAAAGGGAACCTGTCATCAACTTTATGCTGACCTCACTGATAGTGACAGAAAATGAGATTTTTGTGAACTCACCTGTAAAATCTCTTTCTCGCTTAGTTCATTGGGGCACACAGGACTGTGGGTATAAGCTGCTGCTGCCACTAGGAGGCGACACTAGGCTGAAAAGTGATAACTCCTCCCCTGCCGGCTATACCCCCTCCAGCCTGGAGAGAGCATATCAGTTTGTGCCCAAGCAGTAGGAGAGAAAAAACCCATACAGGAAACAACCCATAACATAACCAATGGTAGTCAAACCGAACCAGAACTGAGGACCGAACCAGCATACCAATCGCCATCACTTGCAGTAATAATAGAAACAATGGGTGGGAGCTGTGTCCCCCAATGAACTAAGCGAGAGATATTTTACAGGTGAGTTCACAAAAATCTTGTTTTCTCGCTCGTATCATTGGGGGACACAGGACTGTGGGATGTTCCAAAGCAGTCCACAGGGCGGGAAGAACACATCCTCATGAAAACTGCCTCGCGGAAGCTCAAGACACCGCTGCCTGCAAGACCTTGTGGCCCAGTGCAGCGTCCGCTGATGCAAAAGTATGCACCTGGTAAAACTTGGTGAACGTGTGCAAGGAAGACCAAGTCGCTGCCTTACACAACTGTGAAGCGGAAGCATGGTGGAACCGAGCCCAAGAAGTGCCCACCGCCCTGGTCGAGTGGGCCATAACCCCGAGGGACGGTACCTTGCCCCGGGAGCGGTATGCCTCCGCAATCGCCAAACGAATCCACTTGGCAATCATCACCTTAAAGGCTGGCAAGGCTTTGCGGGGACCTTCAGAAACAACAAATAGGGAGTCCGTACGGCAGAACGAACTAGAAATGGACAGGTAAATCCTCAGAGCCCGAACCACGTCCAGCTGATGGAGAGCTCGCTCCCTAGGATGTGAGGGAGAGGGGCAGAACAAAGGGAGAACAATGTCTTCGTTGACGTGAAAGGCAGAGACTACCTTCGGCTGAAAAGAAGGTACCGGGCGGAGCACCGCCTTATCTTGGTGGAGAACAAGAAAGGGCTCCTTACAAGAGAGCGCTGCCAATTCTGACACGTGCCTAATGGAGGTGATTGCCATCAGGAAGGCAACCTTCCAGGAAAGAGGGGAAACAGCGTCTAGAGGCTCAAAAGGGGCAGATTGGAGGGAACCTAGAACCAGGTTCAAGTCCCAAGAGGGTAAAGGGGGCGATATGGTGGGACAGTGTGAGCCACCCCTTGTAGAAAGGTCTTAACCAGGGCCTGTCTGGCTAAAGGACGCTGGAAAAAAAACTGACAGCGCCAATACTTGGCCCTTTAAAGAACTAAGTGCAAGATCCAATTCCAGACCCGACTGCAGAAAGGAAAGGATGGTGGGAAGTGAGAAGCGCAGTGGAGGGAGGCCACGTTCTGCACAGAAAGGACCTCCAAGTTCTATAATAAATCTTGGAAGACGCTGGTTTCCTGGCCTTAATCATTGTGTGGATGACCCTGTCAGGGAAACCACGCTGCCTCAGAATGGCAGTTTCAATAGCCACGCTGTCAAACGTAGCGACTCTAAACGCTGGTGGAAGACAGGGCCCTGAGGGAGAAGATCGACTCTGAGCGGAAGAGGCCATGGCGTGTCTCCTAGAAGGAGCACGATATCGGTGTACCACACGCAACAGGGCCAATCCGGAGCAATGAAAATCATCTGGATGCCCTCCAACCTGATTCTGCGCAGGACTCCGGGCAGGAGGGGACTACGTACAGTAGAGAGATCCCGTCCCATGGTGCCACCAGTGCGTCTACAGCGCACGCTCGAGGATCTCTTGTTCGAGAGAAGGCGAGAAGTTTGTTGTTGAGTCTGGATGCCATCAAGTCCACCTCTGGTCGGCCCCAACGGAGACAAATGGAGTTGAACACTTCCGGGTGCAGCGACCACTCTCCAGGGTCCACGGTTGTCCGACTCAGGAAATCCGCAGTCCAATTATCCACCCCCGGAATGTAGACCGCCAATCCTGAGAATGGGGAGACCCGGCGAGAGAAGGAGAGGGGGGGGAAGGGGGGAAGGGAGGTAAAATACTCACCCATTACCAATTACCCACCCCATCTTCATCCTCTTCCCTTCACCCTCCCTTAACAGACCAGCAGGGTCACCTCTTAAGCAGTTGGCACCCGAAGTGGCAGGAGACTGGTATGGTGGGAGGGTCTTCACAGAACCAGGTGACCCTTTGGCTGGCGGGAAGCAGGGGAGCGAGGCTGCCCTGGTCCACCTTTTCTTCTGTGGGGAGGTTGGGCAGTGAGGGAAGCAGACACCGGTCTTGCTCCCAGGGAAGAAAGAGGATAGGCAACTCTGCTTCCCATACCTAAAAAAAAGGGAAAAAAAAAAAGGGAAAAATAACAAAAGGAAGCCGCCCTGCAAGCAGGGAGGTCTGCCTCCTACGACACTAAGCCAAAAACTGATATGCTCTCTCCAGGCTGGAGGGGGTATAGCCGGCAGGGGAAAAGTTATCACTTTTCAGCCTAGTGTCGCCTCCTAGTGGCAGCAGCAGCTATACCCACGGTCCTGTGTCCCCCAATGATACGAGCGAGAAATGCAGATTTCAGCGGTGTGTCACTCATGAGCTAAAGTAAGTGATTGCTGAGAACCAGCATCATAATCATTTAGGGCTGCAACGATTAATCGACGTTATCGATAATATTCGATAACAGGATTCGTTGTCAACGAATCCAGTTATCGAATAATCGGCCGATTCGTTGCTATGCGGGCGGTCAGGTGCTATGCCTGCGGGTCCTTGAACTTTAAATTACCGCATCTTTATTACCTTACAATGAATCTCCAGTAACAGGCAGAGCGGGCGGCGGCGTAACGTCACTTACTCACATGACGCGCATGCTCCGCCTGTGTCATTCATAAAGTGGGCGGAGCAGGCGCGTCACGTTCAGGGGCGTAGCTAGAAATGCATGGGCCCCATAGCAAAAAAAAATTATGGGCCCCCCCCCCCCATAACAGTGTCCCTGACAGTGACTGACCCCCAACAGGGGGTGGAGGCCGACAACTATTGTAAGACGGACCCTGCGTTCCTTATGTAAGTGAGCTTAAAGGGAACCTGTCACCAAAAAATCACTTAATAAGCTGTTAATAGTACCTTTTAGTGCTGCATAGTAGTTTCCTAATGCACTTTTTCTTCATTTAGCCTCCTTGAGAAATCGATGTTTTATTCAGCCGCTGCCCCGTGCTTCAAGTCAGGTTGGAAGTCAAGGGGGCAGCGGCCTAGGCGTCTCCAATCCTGCTCTCCCCGCCTCCCGCCGCCTTTATTGACACGCCGGATCTCAGTGCCGGGACCACGCTCCCAGCCCGCATGCGCAGTAAAGGGCTGCTGTAGCCTGTAGCGCAATCCCGGCTCCGGCTCGTACACTCAGCCGGCTTCAGTTTCGCTACTGCGCATGCGCCCGCCAGCCTTACATACTAGCGCAGTTACAGAAGATGCTGGGCACATGCGCAGTAGCGAAACTGAAGCCGGCTGAGTGTACGAGCCGGAGCCGGGATTGCGCTACAGGCTACAGCAGCCCTTTACTGCGCATGCAGGCTGGGAGCGCGGTCCCGGCACTGAGATCCGGCGTGTCAATAAAGGCAGGATTGGAGACGCCTAGGCCGCTGCCCCCTTGATTTCAAACCTGACTTGAAGCAGGGGGCAGCGGCTGAATAAAACATTGATTTCTCAAGGAGGCTAAATGAAGAAAAAGTGCATTAGGAAACTACTATGCAGCACTATAAAGGTACTACATACTAGTACATACTTTGCACAAGTTTATTAGTTACAACTTAAAGGGAACCTGTCACCAAAAAAATCGCTTATTAAGCTGTTAATAGTATTTTTTGGTGACAGGTTCCCTTTAAGTTGTAACTAATAAACTTGTGCAAAGTATGTACTAGTATGTATACTACTATCTAATAATCCTTATCTATCACTTGACACTTCACTAACTTACTGGGGACAGTCAGGACTCCTCTCCACGCCAGACTTTTTCTTTTTACTGTGGCAGACTGCTGGCAGTGCACAAAAGATCAGAATCCATTCACTTCTGTATTGATGACTGATCCTGAAGATCAATTAGGCACACTGGGCGCGGGGGGGCGGGCAGGCAGGCTCCCGCTCTTCACATTCAAAATAGGCAGCCGGCGGCAGCGTAACGTGACGTCACTTCACTCCATCACGCCGCACGTGCATGGCTGGCAGTGCAGGAGGCGGAGCACAGGGGTGTGATTAGGCTGTGCCCAGGCACACCTCGTGCGCACGCCTATGGGTACGCCCCTGTTCCGGCCCCCTCCACCACCTACCTCATCTTCTGCCCCGGGCCCGCCTGCTCCAGTCCTGAGTCCTGACTTGACGCGGCTTCCCCCCAGCCAGGCCTGAGCCGCGGACCGCCCACGCCCCACCCACTACACTGGGCGGGCGGTCGGGCCTGGCTGTCAGTGCCTGTGTGTGTGTTAATAAAAAAAAAAAAAAAAAAAAAAAAGAATGCGATCCGGACGGGCCCCCAGTGGCGTAGGGCCCCATAGCCACTGCTATGGTTGCTATGGCGATCCCTACGCCACTGGTCACGTTACGTCGCCCGCTCTGCCTGTTACTGGAGCTTCATTGTAAGGTAAAAGAAGATGCAATTAAGGAATACTGCTGTGAGCAGCGGGGCCGGCGCTGTTGTGGGGAGGGGGAATCCGTGGATGGCACTGTTGTGGGGAGGGGGAATCCGTGGATGGCACTGTTGTGGGGAGGGGGAATCCGTGGATGGCACTGTTGTGGGGAGGGGGAATCCGGGGATGGCACTGTTGTGGGGAGGGGGAATCCGGGGATGGCACTGTTGTGGGGAGGGGGAATCCGGGGATGGCACTGTTGTGGGGAGGGGGAATCCGGGGATGGCACTGTTGTGGGGAGGGGGAATCCGGGGATGGCACTGTTGTGGGGAGGGGGAATCCGGGGATGGCACTGTTGTGGGGAGGGGGAATCCGGGGATGGCACTGTTGTGGGGAGGGGGAATCCGGGGATGGCACTGTTGTGGGGAGGGGGAATCCGGGGATGGCACTGTTGTGGGGAGGGGGAATCCGGGGATGGCACTGTTGTGGGGAGGGGGAATCCGGGGATGGCACTGTTGTGGGGAGGGGGAATCCGGGGATGGCACTGTTGTGGGGAGGGGGAATCCGGGGATGGCACTGTTGTGGGGAGGGGGAATCCGGGGATGGCACTGTTGTGGGGAGGGGGAATCCGGGGATGGCACTGTTGTGGGGAGGGGGAATCCGGGGATGGCACTGTTGTGGGGAGGGGGAATCCGGGGATGGCACTGTTGTGGGGAGGGGGAATCCGGGGATGGCACTGTTGTGGGGAGGGGGAATCCGGGGATGGCACTGTTGTGGGGAAGGGGAATCCGGGGATGGCACTGTTGTGGGGAGGGGGAATCCGGGGATGGCACTGTTGTGGGGAGGGGGAATCCGGGGATGGCACTGTTGTGGGGAGGGGGAATCCGGGGATGGCACTGTTGTGGGGAGGGGGAATCCGGGGATGGCACTGTTGTGGGGAGGGGGAATCCGGGGATGGCACTGTTGTGGGGAGGGGGAATCCGGGGATGGCACTGTTGTGGGGAGGGGGAATCCGGGGATGGCACTGTTGTGGGGAGGGGGAATCCGGGGATGGCACTGTTGTGGGGAGGGGGAATCCGGGGATGGCACTGTTGTGGGGAGGGGGAATCCGGGGATGGCACTGTTGTGGGGAGGGGGAATCCGGGGATGGCACTGTTGTGGGGAGGGGGAATCCGGGGATGGCACTGTTGTGGGGAGGGGGAATCCGGGGATGGCACTGTTGTGGGGAGGGGGAATCCGGGGATGGCACTGTTGTGGGGAGGGGGAATCCGGGGATGGCACTGTTGTGGGGAGGGGGAATCCGGGGATGGCACTGTTGTGGGGAGGGGGAATCCGGGGATGGCACTGTTGTGGGGAGGGGGAATCCGGGGATGGCACTGTTGTGGGGAGGGGGAATCCGGGGATGGCACTGTTGTGGGGAGGGGGAATCCGGGGATGGCACTGTTGTGGGGAGGGGGAATCCGGGGATGGCACTGTTGTGGGGAGGGGGAATCCGGGGATGGCACTGTTGTGGGGAGGGGGAATCCGGGGATGGCACTGTTGTGGGGAGGGGGAATCCGGGGATGGCACTGTTGTGGGGAGGGGGAATCCGGGGATGGCACTGTTGTGGGGAGGGGGAATCCGGGGATGGCACTGTTGTGGGGAGGGGGAATCCGGGGATGGCACTGTTGTGGGGAGGGGGAATCCGGGGATGGCACTGTTGTGGGAGGGGGAATCCGGGGATGGCACTGTTGTGGGGAGGGGGAATCCGGGGATGGCACTGTTGTGGGGAGGGGGAATCCGGGGATGGCACTGTTGTGGGGAGGGGGAATCCGGGGATGGCACTGTTGTGGGGAGGGGGAATCCGGGGATGGCACTGTTGTGGGGAGGGGGAATCCGGGGATGGCACTGTTGTGGGGAGGGGGAATCCGGGGATGGCACTGTTGTGGGGAGGGGGAATCCGGGGATGGCACTGTTGTGGGGAGGGGGAATCCGGGGATGGCACTGTTGTGGGGAGGGGGAATCCGGGGATGGCACTGTTGTGGGGAGGGGGAATCCGGGGATGGCACTGTTGTGGGGAGGGGGAATCCGGGGATGGCACTGTTGTGGGGAGGGGGAATCCGGGGATGGCACTGTTGTGGGGAGGGGGAATCCGGGGATGGCACTGTTGTGGGGAGGGGGAATCCGGGGATGGCACTGTTGTGGGGAGGGGGAATCCGGGGATGGCACTGTTGTGGGGAGGGGGAATCCGGGGATGGCACTGTTGTGGGGAGGGGGAATCCGGGGATAGCACTGTTGTGGGGAGGGGGAATACGGGGATGGCACTGTTGTGGGGAGGGGGAATCCGGGGATGGCACTGTTGTGGGAGGGGGAATCCGGGGATGGCACTGTTGTGGGGAGGGGGAATCCGGGGATGGCACTGTTGTGGGGAGGGGGAATCCGGGGATGGCACTGTTGTGGGGGGGGGGAATCCGGGGATGGCACTGTTGTGGGGAGGGGGAATCCGGGGATGGCACTGTTGTGGGGAGGGGGAATCCGGGGATGGCACTGTTGTGGGGAGGGGGAATCCGGGGATGGCACTGTTGTGGGGAGGGGGAATCCGGGGATGGCACTGTTGTGGGGAGGGGGATCCGTGGATGGCACCGTTATGGGGAGGGGATCGGTGGATGGCACCGTTATGGGGAGGGGATCCGTGGATATAGTGTCATCCATAGATCCCCCCATAGCATTGTCATCCACAGATCCCCCTCCCCATAACAGTGCACAGATCCCCTTCCCATAACAGTGCCATCCACAGATCCCCTCCATAACAGTGCCATCCACAGAACCCCTCCATAACAGTGCCATCCACAGAACCCCTCCATAACAGTGCCATTCACAATTTGTTTTAATATGACATTTAAACATAATTTTTCAAGTAAAATCATATAAACCCCTTTTTTTGTCATTTTGGTGTTTTTTTCCCGATTAATCAATGAAATTATTGACAACTAATCGATTATTCAAATAATCGTTAGCTGCAGGCAATCATTGCAGCCAAGACTTTGAAAAGAGTCAGATCTACCTGAGAAGAGTCCTGGTTATTCATAATCTCCTGCACTCTCACCCATCTGCTGATGATTGGCAGTTTTCTCCTAGAGAGAAAGGGAGATAACTAGGTAGAAGACTGTCAGTCATCAGCAGGTGGGCAGGGAGAGCAGGAATTCATGAACAACCATGACTTCTCAGAGGTTGGTTCTCGGCAACCACTTACTTTTAACTTATAAATGACAGACTTCTGAAATCAACTCACCTGTCTCTATTTTATGCTTCCATTAGTATAGGCAGCATAAAGTTGATGACAGGTTCCCTTTAAAGGGGGTTGTACGATAAAAAAATGAAAATCAGACATCATATAGTACATGATAATCTCTAACAAACCAGCTAGAACCAGCCCTGTACCTCACATGGATCCAGAGATCTTCCCATTTATTGCTTCAATTGTTCCGCTAGATTTACTTCAGAATGGCAGCTCAGGGGCCATGTCCTATCTGCTACAGCTCTCTCCCTATCACAGTTCCGGGGACATGCCCTTTCTACTGCCACTCTCTTCCTGTAACTGCCACAGTTTCTAACAAAATAAGGCTGGTGACAGTTGATTTATTGAGAGCGACCACCTCAGGGCGGACAAGAAATACAGAAGAGCACAAACAGCAGGTGGCGCTATACAGACTGATTTCATTTAATAGCTTAGTGGCTATGCTAAAAAAATGTGTACAATGCAATTACAAAAGTATTCATACCTAGGAGATGGTTTGAAAAATGTAGAATATTTTTTGTGGTGCAACCCCTTAAGTGCCAAGTAGTGCATATAGTTAACAAGTAACTCTTACATAAAGAGAAGCAATGAACCAGTATTTACAAAAAATATATATATAAAAAATGCATGTAACAATGTACCGCATACATTTAAAGGGCAGGCATAACTTTTCTTACCTGGTTCAACATGACATCATATACCTCTTCACCTTCACTGTACACATGTGCCTAGAATACAGAGTTAATGGTCAGTGACTAAATACGTTCACATAATATACTGCTGCTCCAACAAAACAAACTATGCTTAAAGAATAATGACCGCATTCATGATACAGCCTTACAAGTGGTGTCCATGGATCTAATGCTCTATCCATGAGCCATTATTCCAAAATTATTTCAAAACAAATTAAAAGGGAATCTGTCATCAACTTTATGCTGACCTCACAGAGGGCAGCATAAACTAGCGACATAAATGCCGATTTCAGCGGTGTGTCACTCACGAGCCAAAAGCAAGTGGCTGCCGAGAACTAGCATCACAACCATTGCAGCACAGGCCCCGAAAAGAGCCACATCCACCCGAGAAGAGCCATGGCCATCCACAATCTCCCGCACTGACACCCACCGGCCGATGATTGGCAGTTCTCTCCCAGAGAGAAAGGGAGAAAACTAGGTAGAAGACTGTCAGTCATCAGCAGGTGGGCAGGGAGAGCAGGAGACCACGAACAACCATGACTCCTCTCAGGCGGCCGCGATTCCCCTCCAGGCCCAGTCCGCAATGACTACGACGCTGGCCCTCGGCAACCACCCACTTCCAACCCATAAATGACAGACCGCTGAAATCAACTCACCTGTCCCTACCCCATTCTGCCGTCAGTATGGGCAGCACAAAAGGTGAAGACAGGCCCCCTTTTTTTTAATATATAATTCTTTGTTTTCTTTTCCATAATACAAATTATAGCAATCTTTTAATTTCATAACATTATAATTTCAATAACATTTTATAAACCCCACCACCCATACTCTTTTCCACATGGTGAAATATAAAAAAAAAAGCCTTTTCTCTCTCCCCAACTCCAGCACACCCCATGCCATCATCTCAAAGGAAAATCACTTTATTAACCATTTCTGCCATGTTCTGATAAATCTATGTTTTTTCTTAAAGAGGACCTTTAAGTATGCTGCCATGTAGAGCGGCGCCCAGGGATCTCACTGCACTTACTATTATCCCCGGGCGCCGCTCCGTTCTCCCGTTATGCCCTCCGGTACCTTTGCTCCTTAAGTTATAGTAGGCGGGTCTTCCCTTGTCCTGTGGGCGTCTCCTTCTACTAGGCTGTAGCGCTGGCCAATCGCAGCGCACAGCTCACAGCCTGGGAGAAAAAAACCTCCCAGGCTGTGAGCTGTGCGCTGCGATTGGCCAGCGCTACAGCCTAGTAGAAGGAGATGCCCACAGGACAAGGGAAGACCCGCCTACTATAACTTAAGGAGCAAAGGTACCGGAGGGCATAACGGGAGAACGGAGCGGCGCCCGGGGATAATAGTAAGTGCAGTGAGATCCCTGGGCGCCGCTCTACATGGCAGCATACTTAGTTCACATAGTTTTTACAAGTTAAAGGGCCTCTTTAATGTTTGCCAGGTGAAATTCCTCTATGGCAAGTGAAGTTCTGGTGAGCCTCTCCCATTCCCTAACCGTGGGTACAGCACTACCTCCCCAATGTCGAACAATACATTCCTTGCTTGAAACAGCAGTTTGGATACTATTTCTCGATGTTGGGGGTTGTCGATTTTTTCCATCACCCCCAGTATGCATATCTCAAATTGCCTGGGGATTTTAATCCTGTGATATTGCTCTATTCTATCATTTACCTTTGCCCAGAACTCTTGAGTTTTTATGCATAACCAGAGTATATGGACATAGTCCACCCCGACTTCCCCACATTTTAGGCAGCTAAAGATTTTAGGTTTGTAACACTTCATTAGTATCCTAGGGGAATAATACAGGCGATACAGTATATTAAATTGGGTAATCCTATATGAAAAACTCTTTGAAATCCTATTTTTTTTCTTGTATAGCCAGATCCCAAAACTCTTCTCGCTGAGGGTTTATAACATCTCGCCATTTATGCATTAAACTAATAGCTGCTCTCTTAGTTTTTTGCTGTAATAAGCATTCATATATTTTAGATACTAAATTTTCCCCCTGGTGTCAATTTAGAAATATTAACCGACGACTGTGGGAGAGTATCAATTTGTATATCTTTTCCTAGCGATGCTCGTAGTGCATATTTTAATTGTAAATAATAAAACCTCAGGTCTATATTACCAAGTCCATAGTCCTTTTTAAGATCTTCATACAGTATTACATCTCCCTGTCTCCATACCTGGCCTAATTTATAGACTCCATGTTTCCGCCAAATTTTCTGTTCAATTAACTTAAGTTCTGAGAGGTGGGTGCTTTCCCACAATAAGGTGTCAACATGGGAGTCCAGTCTGATTCCACAGTGCTCTTACCTGCCTCCAGACCCTGTCCTGTTTAAATAACGGTATCTTACGACCCTATTGTGTCAGAATACCAGCATTTATCCCGTCGATCATGGCCTTGTATCTTTGCGTGTTACTCCACGTTATCATGTTTTTTATATGCCCCGACATGAAATAAAGTTCCAGGTCTGGCACTGATAATCCACCCTCCTTCTCATGAATGCACAATATTTCTGCTTTTATCCTTGGTTTTTTTCCCTCGCCATATCAAATCCATTAAGAGGCTGGCTATTATTTAGAATATTTTTTGGGGGAATATTACCGGTGAATTCCATAGACTATAGTTCAGGGAAGGTAATAGGCACATTTTTACCAAAGATATACGACCTGCCATCGAGACAGTCTTTTCCATACCTCTTTTTTTTCCTAATCTCTTGTATTTTAGGGATCACATTCAGTTGAACATATCCATTGGGATTTGGAGTTATTTGAATGCCCAGATATTTAACGGGTTAATTCTCTTAATTTCCAATGGTCCTGGTATAAAATTGTTCAAAGGATTAATCGGGACACAGGCCGATTTAGACCAATTTATATTTAACCCCATATTGGTCAAATACCTGAAAAATTTTCATAAGTGATCTATGTGAACCTACAAACATAATGTCATCTGCATATAAAGCAATTTTTTCCTCGTGCTCACCGAACCTGAACCCTACTATTTCTTTATCTTGCCTAATCATATCAGCTAACGGCTCCATAGCTATAGAAAAGCGTAACGGGGAAAGTGGGCATCCCTGTCTAACCCCCCTACCTATATGTATATTATCGGAATATTCCCTATTTAATATCACTTTTGCTGTGATTTCCGTATATAGCAGTCTTACCCATGAAATAAAGTTGTCACCAAAACCCATCTTCTTCAATGTTATAATCAGAAAGGGCCATTCTATCGTATCAAACGCCTTTGAGGCATCTATATTAGGCATTATTCCAAATTATTTAAAGAGAATGTGTCGCCTATATTTTTTTTCTGCCAATTAAAACCAGACAGTGATACCTTGTTTTTTTTTATTCCTTTTTCTATACACTATTATGGGGACAGCCATTTTGCCAGAGTTGCTGTTAGAGGCCTTTTCTGGGATTTTTAAATGCTTTTTTGATGCCTCGTCCTTAGGATAGGCCATCAATATCGGATCGGTCCTAGACACAGACGCTTGAAAGGGAGCAGTACTGCAGTAACCAACTCAGTCCACTACAAAAAGGCCGGCGCCGTGTTGTTTCAGCAGCAGAGCTTTATCCAAGTAACTGATCGGAGTGGGTGTGCCATGTTGGACTCTCACTGATCAGATATCAATGGCAATCCAGAGGATAGAAAAATCGCAGAAAACCCCTTTCGGCCTAGTTCACACTTCAGTGTTTTGATGACCGATTTCCGCCGGTGACTGAGCCAAAACCTGAAGTGGAGCCCACAGAGATAAGAAGAAAAGAGCTGTACCTGTTTTGCGTTTTTTACCCACACCTGGTTTTGGCTCACAATAAACTTATGGAAATAACTGACCAAATAACTGAAGTGTGAACTACAGCTTAAAAGGAAAAACAGGTTTTACATTATCGTGTATTGCTAGCTCGGCTGAACGTAAGGATACCTTTCCATTGCTTCATTTAGAATAAAAAGCAAATTTAGGGCCAGATTTATCAAACTGTGCAGCGAGAGCGGAGCAGATAGCCCCGCCACATTTATCATCTACGCCAGTTTTCCGGCATAGAACATGGGTATCTATGCCTGCCAGGGGCTGGCATAGATTTCAGTTGAGGCGCATGGACTTCCCGGATGCAATGCCGACCTTAAACGCAGCATATAACAGCGCACCTGGGTATCACAGCCAGGCTATGATAAATCTCCCCATAGTCCACCTACAAGTGCACCAAGGGCAGGCCCAAGCCTCTCGTGTACCCTTGCCCCTCCACCAGCCTCTTCCTCTACTTCTTCACTGACGGAGCCAGGGCCAGCATAGTTATTTCACCTGCCTTTTCAATCAGAGAGGGAGGGACTGGCAGAGGAATAATGTTATGGCTCATGGAATGTTATTTTTCATGAAACATGCTATTGTGCAAAAGTAGTAACAGAAAAAACAAAAAACTATACAAAATTTGATATATAGTCATAACCCTACAGAGATTATTTTTTTTTAATGCTGCACTGTTAGGCCCCTTTCACACGGACGAGTATTCCGCACGGATGCGATGCGCGAGTTGATCGCATTGCACCCGCACTGAATACCGACCCATTCATTTCTATGGGGCTGTTCACATGAGCGGTGATTTTCACGCATCACTTGTGCGTTGCGTGAAAAATCGCAGCATGCTCTATATTCTGCGTTTTTCACGCAACGCAGGCCCCATAGAAGTGAATGGGTCTGCGTGAAAATCGCAAGCATCCGCGAGCAAGTGCGGACACTGTGCGATTTTCACGCACGGTTGCTAGGAGACAATCGGGATGGAGACCAGATTATTATTTTCCCTTATAACATGGTTATAAGGGAAAATAATAGCATTCTGAATACAGAATGCATAGTAAAATAGGGCTGGAGGGTTTAAAAAAAATAATAATAATAATTTAACTCCCCTTAGTCCACTTGATCGTGCTGCCGGCTTCTCGTCTGTCTCCTTCTTTGCTTAACAGGACCTGTGGTGAGCATTCATAGCAGGAACAGGACCTGTGGTGACGTCACTCCGGTCATCACATGATCTTTTACCATGGTGAGGGATCATGTGATGACCGGAGTGACGTCACCACAGGTCCTGTTCCTGCTATGAATGCTCACCACAGGTCCTGTTCCTGCTATGAATGCTCACCACAGGTCCTGTTCCTGCTATGAATGCTCACCACAGGTCCTGTTCAGCAAAGAAGGAGACAGACGAGAAGCCAACAGAGCGATCAAGTGGACTAAGGTGAGTTCAATTATTTAAAAAAAAAAATTTTTTTTAACCTCTCCAGCCCTATTTTACTATGCATTCTGTATTCAGAATGCTATTATATTCCCTTATAACCATGTTATAAAGGAAAAATAATACAATCTACAGAACACCGATCCCAAGCCCGAACTTCTGTGAAGAAGTTCGAGTTTGGGTACCAAACATGCGCGATTTTTCTCACGCGAGTGCAAAACGCATTACAATGTTTTGCACTCGCGCAGAAAAATCACGCGTGTTCCCGCAACGCACCCGCACATTTTCCCGCAACGCCCGTGTGAAAGAGGCCTTAAAGGTGTAAATTAAATGCAAAAGAAAATAGTGGATTGCTGTTTCTTTCCCATTCCTGCCCTCACAAAGCAAAATAGGCTTTGTAATGACAGTTGTAGGCTTAAATTCACCAATACTGAAGTGGCTAAAATTCCATCCAATTATTCACATTTCGTTTCAAGAATGCAATTTCTTGAGATTGTGGACACATTTGTTTTTAACTCCTTAAGGACACAGCCTTATTTCACCTTAAGGACCAGGCCATTTTTTGCAAATCTGACCAGTGTCACTTTAAGTGGTGATAACTTAAAAACGCTTTGACTTATCCTGGCCATTCTGAGATAGTTTTTTCGTCACATATTGTACTTCATGACACTGGTAAAATGGAGTAAAAAAAAAATAAATCATTTTTATTTATAAAAAAAAATACAAAATTTGCCAAAAAATTTGCAAATTTCCAAGTTTCAATTTCTCTACTTCTATAATACATAGTAATACCTACAAAAATAGTTATTACTTTACATTCCCCATCTGTCGACTTCATGTTAGGATCATTTTGGGAATGACCTTTTATTTTTGGGGGACGTTACAAGGCTTAGAAGTTTAGAAGTAAATCTTGAAATTTCTCTGAAACTTTCAAAAATCTACTTTTTAAGGACCAGTTCAGGTCTGAAGTCACTTTGTGAGGCTTACATAATAGAAACCACCCAAAAATTACCCCATTCTAGAAACTACACCCCTCAAGGTATTCAAAATTGATTTTACAAACGCCATTAACCCTTTAGGTGTTCCACAAGAATTAATGGAAAATAGAGATATAATTTAAAATTTTCACTTTTTTGGAAGATTTTTCATGTTAATATTTTTTTTCCAGTTACAAAGCAAGGGTTAACAGCCAAACAAAACTCATTTATGGCCGTGATTCTGTAGTTTACAGAAACACCCCATATGTGGTCGTAAACCGCAGTACGGGCACACGGCAGGGCGCAGAAGGAAAAGGAATGCCATACGGTTTTTGGAAGGCAGATTTTGCTAGACTGTTTTTTTTTTTACACCATGTCCCATTTGAAGCCCCCCTGATGCACCCCTAGAGTAGAAACTCCAAAAAAAGTGACCCCATTTTAGAAACTACGGGATAGGGTGAAAGTTTTGTTGGTACTAGTTTAGGGTACATATGATATTTGGTTGCTCTATATTACACTTTTTGTGAGGCAAGGTAACAAGAAAAAGCTGTTTTGGCACTTTTTTTTTTGTTATTTACAACATTCATCTGAAAGGTTAGATCATGTGGTATTTTTATAGGGCAGGTTGTCACGGACGCAGCGATACATAAATAAAAAAAAATTGTATACTTATTAGGTAAGTTTTACACAAGGATTTCATTTTTGAAACAAAAAAATAATAATCATGTTTTAGTGTTTCCATATTCTGAGAGCCATAGTTTTTTCAGTTTTTGGGCCATTATCTTGGGTAGGGTATGATTTTTGCAGGATGAGATGATTGATTGGCACTATTTTGGGGTGCATATGACTTTTTGATCGCTTGCTATTACACTTTTTGTGATGTAAGGTGACAAAAAATGGTTTATTTAGCACAGTTTTTATTTTTTATGGTGTTCATCTGAGGAGTTAGGTCATGTGATATTTTATAGAGCCGGTCGATACGCACGCGGAGATACCTAATATGTCTACTTTTTACCAATTTTTTTTTAACTTTATTTGGGGAAAATGAAGTTTTTGTTTATTTTTACTTGAAACTTAATTTTTGGGGGGGAAAACTTTATTTTTTCAATTTTTTTTCACTTTATTTTTTGTCCCACTTTGGGACTTCAACTTTTGGGGGTCTGATCCTTTACAATGCATTCCAATACTTCTGTATTGGAATGCATTGGCTGTATAAGTAATACTGTGTGTATTACTCATACAGCTTCCGGCCTGTGAGATCCAGGGGGCTGGATCTCACAGGCTAGTCACCGGAAGGCAGCGCGATGCCTTCCTTAGCATCGCGCTGCCTTCCATGCCATCGGGTCCCCCCTACACCCGGATGGGGACCCGATGGCACCGCAATAGGTAAAAGCCACGATTGCCGACGTAGGGGGGGTCATGGGATTGTCTCACTTGGGTAAATAACATTTATTATGTAGAGAAAGTTAATACAATGCACTTACTAATGTATTGTGATTGTCCATATTGATTCCTTTGCTGGCTTCATTCATTTTTCCATCACATTATACATTGCTCTTACCAGAGGTTACGACCACCCTGCAATCCAGCATTGGTGGTCAGGACTTTTGGAGCACATATATGCACACATGCTAAGCAGCTCCTGTCCCGACCACCTCATACCTGCGCTGCAGCAGTGGTCATAATCCCCGGATACGAGCAGTGTATAATGTGATGGAAAAATGAATCCAGCCAGCAAAGGAGGCAATATGGATAATAATACATTAGTAAGTGCCTTGTATTCACTTTATCTACATTAAAGATACCATTTTCTGGTCAGACAACCCCTTTAGGGTACTTTCACATTTGCGGCAGGACGGATCCGACAGGCTGTTAACCGCTATTTCGCCGTGCCGCCGCTCCGTTCCCATTGATTATAATGGGGCCGGGGCGGAGCTCTGGCGCAGTACGGCAGTTCGCGGTGAGAGTCCACCGGACTAAAAAGTCGGACATGCAGGACTTTTAGTCCAGCGGCCTTTCGCCGTGCTGCGCCGGAGCTCCGCCCTGTCCCCATTATAGTCAATGGGGACGGGGCGGCGGTCCGGCGAAATAGCGGAAGGACGGATCCGGCAGTGTGAACAGCCTGTCGGATCCGTCCTGCCGCAAGTGTGAAAGTACCCTTAAATGGAAACCAAAGCACTGTGAAAGAACAGTTTCACAATGTGTGTGCAGGTATACTATAGAGTGACCGGACACTGGCACTACAGAAAGTGCCACCCAGCTTTTCCAGGTGCCTGAATGCCACATTAGTCTGCATAGGCAGGAATGATTTCTTACAGCAAATCTAACATTCATCAGCGTGGGAAAGTAGGATTACAAGCCTTGAAGATCTGTACACATTGTCCACAGTGTTACACTTACTTGCACAATGTAAGTGTAAGTTCACACTTCAGTTATTTCGTCAGTCATTTCCATCGGTTATTGTCAGCAAAAAACAGCAGAACGAAGCCTCCACAGATATAAGATATAACGGAAAGATTTCCTCCTGTTCTGTGTTTTTGCTCCACACCTGGTTTTGGCTCACAATCACCGATTGAAATCACTGACCAAATAGCTGAAGTGTGAACTATCTGACTAGCTATGGCAGTATTTAGAAATGGAGAGTTGAATTTGACTGTGTATTTAGTATTCTGTAGTCTCTATTACAGTTCCACATGTCGGTAACCCAGCTTTCTCAGGAACTTGAAAGGTAAGGGTCCATTCACACATCTGTGTGTGTTTTGCGGATCCACGCATCCACCAAAACACGGACAGCGGCAATGTGCGTTCCGCATTTTGCGGACCGCACATTGCCGGCACTAAGAGAATATGCTTACTCTTGTCTATTGCGGACAAGAATAGGACATGTTCTATTTTTTTCAGGATCGGAATTGCGGACCCGGAAGTGCAGGAAATGTATGGGTCCGCAATTCCGTTCCGCAAAATGTGGAATGGAATTGCGGATGTGTGAATGGAGCCTAACTCTGCCTAGCCATTACATTATGAAGAGGGGTATTCCGGTTATAACAAGTTATCACCTAGCCACAGGATAGGGGATAACTATCAGATCTGTGGGGGTCCTACTGCTGGGAGCCCCATCGATCACAAGAACAGGGGCCCCGTGAAGCCATCCCTGAAGTGGACATAGCGGCTGGTCGGAAAAGCACGCAGCCACTCGATTAATTTCTATGGGAAGGCCGGAGACAGCCGAGCACTGTACTGTGGATAAGGGATAACTTGTTCTAACCAGAATACCCCTTTAAAGAGCGAGGAGAAGGATTTATTTAGGTAGAGTCAGGATTTAGCGGGCCCCAATACAGGTTCTAGCTATAGGAAGGAATTTATCACTACATAACTAAGCACCAGCGATGGTCAGTTCGCAGTGTTCGCAAGCTAACACTTGCGGGCTGCCATCTTGACTCACAAGTCCGGCAATGCACAGGTAAGCCCTTACCTGTGCCGCGAGCCGGTCTGAAATCAAATGCGGTCACCGGGAGCAGGCAGTTCCGAGAACAGCCACCGGGGGCCTTCATAGGACTATTCTCAGAACTGCCTGCTCCCGGTGACCGCATTTGATTTCAGACTGGCTCAAGCACAGGCACAGGCAAGGGCTTACCTGTGCATTGCCGGACTTGTGAGTGAAGGTGGCAGCCCGCATGTGTTCGCTGGCGAACACTGCGAGCTGACCATCACGGCTAGGCACATTTGGAATTAAGCAGTCTAGGAAAGCAGAGTAGCAACCTTTGCAGAGACATAAATGGAAGCCATACATTCTGTATACACTATGGGGGAGATTTATCAAACTGGAGTAAAAGAAAACTGCATTAGTTGCCCATAACAACCAAATCAGATTTCACCTTTAATTTTTTTAAAGCTCCTTTGGAAAATGAAAGGTGGAATCTGATTGGTTGCTATAAGAAGCTAAGCCAGTTTTCCTTTACACCAGTTTGATAAATCTCCCCCTATATCCATAAATACACTGCTCAAAAAAATAAAGGGAACACA
Organism: Bufo bufo; assembly: GCF_905171765.1. Taxonomy (NCBI): domain Eukaryota; kingdom Metazoa; phylum Chordata; class Amphibia; order Anura; family Bufonidae; genus Bufo; species Bufo bufo. The sequence continues at coordinate 292,874,532 of NC_053390.1, forward strand.
AAAATAACACATCCTAGATCTGAATTAAATATTCTTCTGAAATACTTTGTTCTTTACATAGTTGAATGTGCTGACAACAAAAATCACACAAAAAAAAATAAAAATGGAAATCAAATTTTTCAACCCATGGAGGTCTGGATTTGGAGTCACACTCAAAATTAAAGTGGAAAAGCACACTACAGGCTGATCCAACTTTGATGTAATGTCCTTAAAACAAGTCAAAATGAGCCTCAGTAGTGTGTGTGGCCTCCACGTGCCTGTATGACCTCCCTACAACGCCTGTGCATGCTCCTGATGAGGTGGCGGACGGTCTCCTGAGGGATCTCCTCCCAGACCTGGACTAAAGCATCTGCCAACTCCTGGACAGTCTGTGGTGCAACGTGACGTTGGTGGATAGAGCAAGACATGATGTCCCAGATGTGCTCAATTGGATTCAGGTCTGGGGAACGGGCGGGCCAGTCCATAGCATCTATGCCTTCGTCTTGCAGGAACTGCTGACACACTCCAGCCACATGAGGTCTAGCATTGTCTTGCATTAGGAGGAACCAAGGGCCAACCGCACCAGCATATGGTCTCACAAGGGGTCTGAGGATCTCATCTCGGTACCTAATGGCAGTCAGGCTACCTCTGGCGAGCACATGGAGGGTTGTGCGGCCCTCCAAAGAAATGCCACCCCACACCATTACTGACCCAATGCCAAACCGGTCATGCTGGAGGATGTTGCAGGCAGCAGAACGTTCTCCACGGCATCTTCAGACTCTGTCACGTCTGTCACATGTGCTCAGTGTGAACCTGCTTTCATCTGTGAAGAGCACAGGGCGCCAGTGGCGAATTTGCCAATCTTGGTGTTCTCTGGCAAATGCCAAACGTCCTGCACGGTGTTGGGCTGTAAGCACAACCCCCACCTGTGGACGTCGGGCCCTCATATCACCCTCATGGAGTCTGTTTCTGACCGTTTGAGCAGACACATGCACATTTGTGGCCTGCTGGAGGTCATTTTGCAGGGCTCTGGCAGTGCTCCTCCTGTTCCTCCTTTTACAAAGGCGGAGGTAGCGGTCCTGCTGCTGGGTTGTTGCCCTCCTACGGCCTCCTTCACGTCTCCTGATGTACTGGCCTGTCTCCTGGTAGCGCCTCCATGCTCTGGACACTACGCTGACAGACACAGCAAACCTTCTTGCCACAGCTCGCATTGATGTGCCATCCTGGATAAGCTGCACTACCTGAGCCACTTGTGTGGGTTGTAGACTCCGTCTCATGCTACCACTAGAGTGAAAGCACCGCCAGCATTCAAAAGTGACCAAAACATCAGCCAGGAAGCATAGGAACTGAGAAGTGGTCTGTGGTCACCACCTGCAGAACCACTCCTTTATTGGGGGTGTCTTGCTAATTGCCTATAATTTCCACCTGTTGTCTGTCCCATTTGCACAACAGCATGTGAAATTGATTGTCACTCAGTGTTGCTTCCTAAGTGGACAGTTTGATTTCACAGAAGTGTGATTGACTTGGAGTTACATTGTGTTGTTTAAGTGTTCCCTTTATTTTTTTGAGCAGTGTATAATACCAGGACAACCCATGAGTATAGGAAGTTTAATCTCCAGCATACAACCCATGAGTATAGGAAGTTTAATCTCCAGCATATATCCAAATGCTACCTAGCTTTCCAAAGCTGTTGAAAGGCAAATCTGCACAATTATGCAGTTAAAAGAAGGAATTATCACTGACTAAGTAGGCAGACTGGTGATACAGATGTTCTATGGGTGGTACTGTGCGTATGCTACAGCTGATACTATTGCCACTATGGCTGGCACTGTCACTAAATGTATTTAATACTATTAGTAAGTAGGAGGTTCCTTCCAACAAAATGGCCACACTCACTGGTAGATTTATCAAAACTGGTGTTAAGGAAAACTGATATAGAGACAACTGGCACTCACTATGTGGGTTACATCAACAGCATTTAATAGCCACTAGCCCAACAATGAAGTACAAGCGGCAAAAATACAACATATAATAAAACGATCTAGTAAAATACAGTATCCGGAAATATCAATCACATAAAAAACCTAAAAATATAAAATATGAACGGCAGTCCACTGGTAATAAGACCCTATATAAAAAGAGTCCTTTGTATATTGCACGGCTTGATAGATATCCCACAGCCTAAATATAATTCCAATATTGCACCTGTGTGATCTTTATGAACAGACTCTGTGGTAGCGATGACCGTAATGTCCCTTAAGATGCAAGGTGTGGACAACCACTTGATATTGGGAGCAATGTCCCTTTAAGTGCAGGTAATATTAACGCAGAGTTTGTCTGTTAATTACCCTTGCACCGCAATCTAGACCTTGTGGAGTGTTGAGGACCTTAATATCTTCAGGTGCTCAATGCTGTGGAAAAATTCGCTTACCGGTATATAACCAGAGTGTCTGACAATTCCGTTATTCAGCTTACCGCACCGCTCGGCTGCAATCGCTTCCGGCGTCCTCACTCCTCGATGTCTGTCACGTGACCTCTCACGAAGTATCGCGGGACTTGGTATCTTTGTTGCGGTCTTCCAGTGAGATAATACTCACACTTAGATTAAAAAATGGAGCGCCCCTAATTCGATGCAATGATTCAAATGATCTATATCAGATCCGATTTGAACTTAACGCAGGGATATAACGCCAGACGCGTTTCGGGGACTTCACTCCCCTTCCTCAGTGGCTATATCCCTGCTGACATCACTTCCTTTTATATTGCCACAGGTGTTTTTCAAAGCCTGGACTGGAATATCTTTTTCATGTGTTGCGATTTTAATGCTTTTTTCATGCGTTTTTTTCCTAACAGATGCGTTTTTTCTGTGCATCTTTTTGAGCAGTGTATAATACCAGGACAACCCATGAGTATAGGATGTTTAATCTCCAGCATATATCCAAATGCTACCTAGCTTTCCAAAGCTGTTGAAAGGCAAATCTGCACAATTATGCAGTTAAAAGGAGGAATTATCACTGACTAAGTAGGCAGACTGGTGATACAGATGTTCTATGGGTGGTACTGTGCGTATGCTACAGCTGATACTATTGCCACTATGGCTGGCACTGTCACTAAATGTATTTAATACTATTAGTAAGTAGGAGGTTCCTTCCAACAAAATGCCCACACTCACTGGTAGATTTATCAAAACTGGTGTAAAGGAAAACTGGCTGAGTTGCCCATAGCAACCAATCAGATTCCACCTTTCAGAGACCCTTTAGAAAAATGAAAAATTAAAAGGCAGTTTTAAGTGTAGATAAATTAATGGTATCCAGACTAAACCCGGCCCCCTTCTCCTAAACTTCCTGGCTCGTGCACTACCAACAGAGGGGGGAGAAAGAGGAGAAGACATGGCTGCAACCTAGGACAAGAATACCCTGCTTTACCATTTTTTATTCTATGGTCTGCAACTATGACATCGTATGAAACAAGAAGAAAAATAAGGAGATTAGGTTACGTTTTGCTGGTTATTTTTTATTTTATTTTTTTAATTCTGTGTTTAGTGTCCCTTTTAAGGGTTGATAACTTTCAAAAAAAATAAAATATAAAAATAGTAGGGCCTGCATCCCCGCCCCAACTCCATTCACTGCTATGGAACTGCTGGAAACAGGCAGGAACTTCCATAGTGGTGGAGGGTGGCCGAGCTTGCAAAGTGTGCTTTCCTTCACTTCGGGGGTCGTTATGGACATAGACATGTAGCCACCATTGCCAACATACCTGTATATCATCAGGGTGTGTAGCCATTGCCCAGAAATATAACATTACACTCACCGGTCATCACTTTTCCATGAGCCCATGACAGCACCCTTGAGAGACCGTCTCTATCCAGGACAGGAAACAGGAACTTTCGTTGAGAGCTTCTTAAGGAGGGACCCGGCCTCTATCCACCAGTTATTTGCGAGAACCTGTCCCCAAAACATATAAACCTTCCAACAATTTATTTTTTTTGGGAGGGAATGTAGCGGGTGCGGTCATGGGCTAATAGAAAAGTGATTACCGGTCAGTGTAATCTTATATTTCCCTTATGCCCATGACAGCACCCTTGAGAGAAGACTAGAATAGAAGTAGTCTAGAGAGGGATTACAGCCTGCAAAACTTTCCTACCAAAGGAAAGCTGATCTCTGGAGTCTAGATCTAGCTTGTAATGGCAGAAGAAGGTACAAGGGGATTTCCACGTAGCGGCCCTACAAATCTGCTCTAGGGAGGCTTCAGCTCTTTCTGCCCTGGAAGTGGAAATGGACCTGGTTGAATATGCCCCGAATTCCAAAGGACAAGGCTTCCCTGCCGAGGAATAGGCCAAGGAAATGGCTGCGACAATCCATCTGGATAGTGTTCTGGAAGTGACTATCAACCTTGTTCCTCTCCCAGCATACTGCACAAAAAGCCTAGAGGATCTCCTCCAGGGCTCAGTCCTCAAGATATTTCAGGAGGCATCTTCTGACATGCAGAGAGTGCAATTTCCTTTCTTTTTCATTATTCGGAGCCGGGCATAATGAAGGAAGGACAATGTCCTGAGATCTATGAAAAAAGGAAACTACTTTGGGGAGAAAAGAAGGGTCCGACTTGATTATTACTCTGTCCTCCAGGATTTTAGTATAGGGAGCAGAGGTGGAAAAAGCAGAAATTTCACTTAAGCGTCTGGCCGAGGTGATAGCCACCACAGGAAGGCAGTCTTAAAGGAAAGTAATTTAATTGGCAAATCTTGTATAGGTTCGAATTGAGGTTCCATCATCCTGGACAATACTAAGTTGAGGTCCCATGGAGGGGCAGATATTCTGGTAACTGGTCTGGTACGACTGACAGCTTTAAAAAAATCTTCTCACCCAAGGATGGTTGGCTAGGGTAAAGTCAAAATACGCACTAAGAGCTGAAATCTGCACCTTAAGTGTACTAATCCTCAGTGTTTTGTCTAGGCCGTTCTGAAGAAAATCTAGGATTATTGGCATAGGAGGGAGACCTAAAGGGTCTATTGGAACCGCAGAAAAAGCTAAGAAGTTCTTCCAAATTCTTTAGGTATATAGAAGTGACGTCTTTCCTACATGACAAGAGGGTATTAATCACATCACTGGAAAGGCCTTTCTTCTCTAGTATAGCCCTCTCAGATACCATGCTGCTAGGTGTAGATTGGTTACCTCTGGATGGTGAACCGGTCCTTGATACAGCAGGTCTTGTCTGCCAGTAGCCATGGTTCTGATATTGATAGTTTGTCTGGCCAGGTGAACCATGACCTTCTGGGCCAAAACAGGGCGATCAGAATTAGTCTCGTCTTGTGTAGCCTCAGCTTCTGCAGAACCCTTGGAATTAGTCTTATGGGTGGAAAGGCGTAAAGAAGGTCGCCCGGCCAAGGTAGAGAAAAGGCATCTATGCCAGTTGGAGAATCTTCTGGATTTAGGGAGAAAAACAGATGACATTTACGGTTCTGCCTGTTTGTAAACAAATCTACTAGAGGACTGCCCCAGAGGTGGACTATCTGCTTGAACACTGTTTGATTTAAACACCATTCTCCCTGATCTAGACGATTTCTGCTTAAAAAAAAATCAATCAGCTTTTTTGTTTTCTGAACTTTTCAAATGTACCGCTTTTATGAAGAAGACTGAGGGAATGATTATGGAAAAGATTCTGCCAGAGACATAAGATCCTTTGACCTTGTTCCGCCTTGTCTGTTTAAATAGGACACTATCTTTCCCATTCATTTTGGAAGGAAGGCTATTAGAGCGAGGAGTACTGCCCTTAATTCTCTTACATTCTGTGAACTCCTTTTTTCTAAAGGGGACCATCTTCCCTGAACAACGTCTTCTTGACAGAATGCCCCCCAACCTGTCGGACTTGCATCGGTGGTGATTGAAATCTGCTCTTGCATATTCCAGGGGAGTCCTTGAGACAGGTTTACTGGGTCTAACCACCACTGCATGGACTGAATGACCTGGGATGGAAGATGAAGTGGGGCATCCAAAGGGGATAGAGACCCCTGCCATTCTCTCAGAATCTGCCATTGAAGCTTCCGAGAATGCAGCAAGGCTCATTTGACTGCAGGTATTGTAGATGTCATCCTGTCCAATACCGCCATCCCGTCTGATGGTTCTGTGTTTTGATGAAATCAAAAATTGTACTTCTTTCAGAATTTTGAAGATCTTGTTCTGAGGAAGAAAGCAGCATTGTTTCACAGAGTCTAGAATTAGGCCCAAAAATGAACAGCTCTTTGATGAGATTAGATTTGATTTCTGCCAATTTATCCACCACCCCAACTCCCCCAATATCCTGATTATTTCTGAGAGGTGGGAGGACAGAGTGGTCTCTGATTCTGCCACTACCAGTATATCGCCCAGATAGGGTATCGTCAGGATATCCTTTTCTCTCACGTGAGCCATCACCTCTGCCATTAGCTTGGTGAAAAGTCTGGGAGCTTGGGATACTCCGAATGGGAGCGCTCTGTATTGAAAGTGGTGGGTTTGCCCGTCCATGGATACTGCTACCCTTAGGAACCTCTGGGAGTCTGCATGGATTGAGATGTGATAATATGCATCTTTTATGTCTAGGGTTGACATTATGCATTCCTGAAACAGCTAATTTATTACTGACTGTATCGATTCCATTTTGAACTTCTTGTACTTCAGGAATTGGTTTAGGCATTTCAGGTTTATTATCATCCTGAAAGTCCCATCCGGTTTGGGAACTAGAAAAAGGGAAGAATAAAATCCTCTCCCTCTTTCTGACTACGGAACCTCTATTAATACTTTTTTCTTTAGGAAGATAAGTAACTCCTGTTTTAAGGCGTGGTTTCTTATAGACTTTTGATCCAGGTTTGTAACCATCATCCTCTCCGGTGGGAGCGAGGTGAACTCTAGACGAAAGCAGTCTCTTATGACGCCCAGGATCCAAGGACTTGCAGAGATCTTCTACCAAGTCTGAAGATAGAGACGACCTTCCTCCCACCGGAATGGAACCGACATTGCTGACTGTTTTTAGAACGGCTACTGGACTGGGAGCTGAAAAGGAAACCTTTTTCTTTCCTAGCTTTGTTATTCCTCCAAAATTTCAGCCTTTTATCTTGGTTATATTCCCTCTTGTTTTTACGAAAAAACTGACGCTTTTTGGAGGATGGAGAGCCTTTTTTGTCATCTGCGGCTTTTTCTAATAAATCGTCCAAAACCTATCCGAATAAGAAATCCCCCTGGCAGGGAATAGAGCATAGTTTATTTTTGGATCCTGTATCTCCTTACCACCCCTTCAACCATATAGCCCTTCTAGCAGAATTAGCTAAGGCCACGGACCTAGCACTCAGCTTTAAGGCATCTGCAGAGGCGTCTGATAAAAAGTCAACCGCCTTCATGATGGTAGGGAAAGCCTCTAGTAATTGTTCTCTTTGGGTTTTGTTTTCTATGTGGGATTCCAGGTCCTGCAACCATAACTTAGAGATCTTGCTGTGGAAGTAGCTGCAATGTTAGGTTTAAATGCCTGAGTAGAGGCTTCCCAGGCGTTCTTAAGGTATATTTCAGCTCTTCTGTCCATTGGATCTTTTAGAGCTCCTAGATCTTCAAACGGTAAGGCTGATTAGCAATAGGGGCGTCTATCTTAGGAGGCCTATCCAAGGAAGAACATTCCCCCCTCGTCAAAAGTATATTTCCTTTTAACATTTTTTAGAACAAAGAATTTTTTGTCTGGTCTTTTCCATTCCTTTTGAATTAGGGATCTTATGTTTTCATTTATAAAAAAAAACCTAGATTTTCTATGACCCAGGTCACCAAACATAATCTGCTGGACTGTCTTTGGCTCCTTGGGTTCGTCCACCTTCATTGTAGCCCTAATGGCTTTAAGCAGGGAGTCCATGTCCTCAAGAGAAAATAGTGGATTACCAACCTACTCCCCTTCTGAAGAGGAATCCGAACTACCGCAGATCTCGCCCTGTTACGCTTCAGCCCCAGAAGAATACGAATTTGAGAAGCGACTAGAATGAGCCTGCTTGCCCGGGGGGGGGGGGGGGTTGATGGAAGAAATTTCTTAAATTCCTTCATAGAATCCGCGATTCCGGATTTCACCATGTTCTTAATATTTTGTATAAATGATGGGGACTCCTTCTAGCATCTTATTAATGCAGTGCTGGCAAAGCAATTTTGGCCAGGAGGGGGTTAACTTTTTCCTACAGGTTGCACATTCTTTCTGTTTTAGCCGTTGCCTTCCTAGGGCTCTTTTTAGGATTCTAAAAAATAAACAGAATGGACCCCTTAAAATAAGAAAATTGTAAGGATAATAGTGGGGATTGACCCCCTTACTCCACCAGGAATACCGATCGCGTATCGAGGTTGTCCTGTTCACCAGTGCGCTGACCACTCTCCTCTTCCATAGTACAGTGCAGAGATGGAGGGTCTTCCATAAAAGAGGTCTGTAAATGTCCTCTCAGGCTGGCTGGCACCCTTCCATCTGCGCACTGACAGGGTAAAAATACCCCAGGTAAGGTCCCTGGAGAAATCCACCTGCGGCCTCTCATTCTCACTTCCGGAACGCCATGCGTTCCAAATACCGAAAGTGGCCGTACGTCACTTCCGGTCAGCGCCAACAATCGCGAGAACAAGAACCCCGCTCAACCCCCTGCTTCTGTAATGGCACAAGGGAAGCGGCCTGCGGAGGAAGAGGCCCCGGACCTCCTGAACACTGCCAGGAGGTACCACCGGACTGCCTGTGGATGTCCCTTCGGCTACAGCCAGGACCCGGAAGGGTGGAATCCAGACTTTAGGCGGCTCCCAGTGGAGACTTACGCCATACAAGGAAACCCCTATGGATCAAACAAACACCGGCGGGGCCCTGCAGCCTTGTAGCTCTCCACAGAAGGCGTCCTATCCATAGGACAGGAAACAGGAACTGGTGGATAAAGGCCGGGTCCCTCCTTAAGTAGCTCTCCATGGAAGTTCCTGTTTCCTGTCCTAGATAGAGACGGTCTCTCAAGGGTGCCGTCATGGGCATAAGGGAAAAACAACATTTATTGCTATACGACTCATATACAATATATACGACTGTTCTCCTTGATGTCACCGTGCAGCACTTTCAAACATCTTGTAGGCACCCCCTCTCTTCTGGACGCTAAACACTACATTCCCTTCTATTGGCTAGTGCCTCAGCGTACGTTCAGCACATGCATTGTGGCCTTTGCTCTTCTGGCTCACACTATCCTACAGGAGGGAACGTAGTGCACATGTGCTGGAAGACAGGGAGAGGGCACCTGCATGAGATTTGGAAGTGCTGCACAGCGATGTCAAGGGAGAGGGGAGGGAAGGCTTTGGAAGTAGCTGAAATCGGGTTGAGAAGGTGAGATTGGGCACTTTCGAAAGAAAATTCAGCTCAGCTGGGCACTTTAGACCAGATTTGATTTCAGCCTGCCGCTTGGCACCACATGCTAGTTTATTCTGTTAAACCATGTGCCAGCTGATGCCAATGGAGATTACTGCTGGAGGAGCATGGGAAGGACAGCACATCACTGCAGGGGTTAAAGGTAAAGAACTCACCATCATTGGTGTATTAGCCCAATGAACATATACTCTGTTACAAAAAAAGTGCACCAATATAATCTCCAACGGTCTCAAAATAGTGGAAATATTTCACACTTGGAAGAGTTCTGCAGGGCACCAAATTCATTGGAAACTGCACTACTAAGCACAAAGTCGCTTCTGGCATAAAATGATAGGACTGGTAAAGGTTCCCTACTGATCAAAAAGAATGAAGAAGCAGTGGCACTATGCCCCTTCATCTCTAGATGGATACTAAAGAGAGATGTTGGGGGGCCTTCAGTTAATGGTCCAATAGTGTGTCTCCCGAGGAAATCTAGAAAGGACTAATGGAAGTAAACGGCAAAAGAAGGCTAAAGTACACTTCCTCCAGCTCATTGGCTGAAACGCCAGATTATAATCAGTCTTGCCCATTCTGGCTAAGGCCACCTTGTTAGCTAATCATGCCATATTCCATGCAAAACGCCAAACATTTAGATCTCCTGGTGAATAAGTAAAAGACAATCTACTTCCTACATCATCAGACAAGGCAAACATGCTTATTTTGTAGACATAGGAAACGGAAAGCAGTCACCATAAAGCATTTAGCACTTAGCACTTATGAGGACAAGGAAGCATCCTGGTTCGAAGGGTCAACGACCTGTTCTGATTGTTTCACATCCAACACTAAAAGTAGGCAACTGAAACGGCGCATAGTTAAAAGGCATCCATGGGGAATACTATAGTACACATTACAGTAATAACTGGTCAAATGTAATGTACTTATTAGAAAACAAGTGAATCAAGAGGCAACCGGTTATTCAATTAAATCTAAATGCAAGAACATTAAAGGGGTTGTCTTAGGTATTTTAGGTCAGTAAACTGCTAGGGACCTGTCAAACCATAAGTATACTAACACTGAGGACAGTGATTGGCAGCAGTGGTGTACAGGATAACACTGTTGCTGCCAAAACAATGTGTCACTGACTGCAGCCCGGGGAAAAGGAAAGACTGGTGGCACTGGATCAGAGGAGGCTGGGAAGGTAAGTGTAAATCTGATTATTATTCCGACAGGCCCCTGGCACTATACAGCAATAATAAAATACCTTGGACAAAACCAGGGCTGTAGAGTCTGTAAGCCAAAGTTCTGCCTTCGACTTCTTCATAAATGGCCAATAACATATCACATTTACTGTAGTAATCAGGCTACTTTTATTGGAGTATATACACATTGATATATACATACAAACATCTATATATGTTCTGGAAATGCAGAGAATCATGTGGAAGTCTAAATAAGAATAAAAGAAACATGTAAAACATGTAGCTGCTATATTCAGTGCTTATCCACAAGGGACATCGCCGATGAAACCAGTTATTGGCTGCAGAGGAACAGAGGATCATGCCCGTGAAATGAAACAAGCCGTGGACCGGAAGATGGCCACACGGAAGCCAGCTCGGAGAACGAGTGGTGGGGGAACAGGTATGATTCTTTCCATAGCAAAGACTAGCTGTGAGAACCTGTGAAGAGTTACTTCTTTCAGGACAACCCCTTTAGGCTACTTTCACACTAGCGTTTTGGCTTTCCGTTTGTGAGATCCGTTCAGGGCTCTCACAAGCGGTCCAAAACTGATCAGTTTTGCCCTAATGCATTCTGAATGGAAAAAAATCCGCTCAGAATGCATCAGTTTGCCTCCGTTCAGTCACCATTCCGCTCTGGAGGCGGACACCAAAACGCTGACTGCAGCGTTTTGCCGTCCGCCTGACAAAGCTGAGCCAAACGGATCCGTCCTGGCACACAATGTAAGTCAATGGGGACGGATCAGTTTTCTCTGACTCAATCGAAAACGGATCAGTCATGGCTATAGAAGACATAATACAACCGGATCCATTCATCACTGATGCATGTGGTTGTATTATTGCAACGGAAGCGTTTTTGCAGATCCATGACGGATCCGCAAAAAAACGCTAGTGTGAAAGAAGCCTTTAGAACCATTTCACACGGGCGAGAATTCCATGCGGGTGCAACGCGTGAGGTGAACGCATTGCACCCGCACTGAATCCGGACCCATTCACTTCAATGGGGCTGTTCAGATGAGTCGTAATTTTCACGCATCACTTGTGTGTTGCGTGAAAATCGCAGCATGTTCTATATTCTGCGTATTTCACGCAACGCAGGCCCCATAGAAATGAATGGGTCTGCGTGAAAATCGCGAGCATCCGCAAGCAAGTGTTGATGCGGTGCGATTTTCACGCATGATTGCTAGGAGATGATGTAAGTAAAATTTATAAAAGTCAATTTACTATATTATTTTCCCTTATAACATGGTTATAAAGGAAAATAATAGCATTCTTAATACAGAATGCTTTCTAAAATGTCGATTGAGGGTTAAAAAAAAAACCAAAAAACCATTAAACTCACCTCATTCGGTTGTTCGCGCAGCCAGCGTCATCTTCTTTAGTTTTCTTTCAGGACCTGCAAAAGGACCTTTGATGAGGATTTCTATCTTCATTCAGCAGGACCTGCGCTGACGTCACCACACTCACCACGTGGTGAGCGCGATTAAGTCATCAAAGGTCCTTTGGCAGGTCCTGAAAGAAGATGACGCTGGCTGCGCGAACAACAGGATGAGGCGAGAAAAAAATAAATAATTTTTTTTAACCCCATAAGCCACATTTTAGTAAGCATTCTGTATTAAGAATGCTTTTATTTTCCCTTATAACCATGTTATAAGGGAAAATATTAAAATATACAGAACACCTAACCCAAACTTCAGTGAAGAAGTCCGGGTTTGGGTCTGGGTACCACATTCAGTTTTTTATCACACGCGTGCAAAACGCATTGCACCCGCACAATAAAAACTGAACATCGGAACGCAATCGCAGTCAAGACTGACTGCAATTGCGTACCCACTCGCACGATTTTCCCTGATCGTAGACGCAACGCATCCGGACCTAATCTGGACATGCTCGTCTGCAAAGGGCCTTAGTCCTGTCTCCTGTTCCGTCAGGTTCTGAGATGACTGTAGGAATGCCCAGCAGTGAACCTCCTCCTCTGGTCTTCACCACTGAGCATGTGCAGCACAATTTCAGCATGAAGATACCAAGTATAAAGGGACAAGGGAGAACACAGGTGAGGCGAGAACTGATTATCTATCATCCCTAAACACCCGGCTGATCACCGTTCTTAGATTGATAGAACATAAAATATATTTATCATTACATTTGTAAAGTTTTCCACATTTATATGAACGTTATTAAGTTACAGAATATTAATAACTGGTACCGGTAATATTTATCGTAAGCTGGGGTCAGAGTTGGTACATTTCTACTGACTACGACTCCACAGTCCTGGACAAAACATCTCCTGAGCACAGAAGAACTTTGTGAACAGTCACCAATGATAATACCCAAAAAGCTCAAGATCAAGCCAGGCAATTTACCCCACTTCCTGACCAGACACATTTTCATTTAGTTTTTAGTACAATAGTCTTCGAAAGACAAAAAACTTTCATTTGGTTATTTTCCAAAATTTGCGTTTATTTTTGTTTACCTCAGAAAATGTATATAAAAAACCCCCCAAAAAAAAACCAAAACAAACAATGGCAAAGTCTGTTTCCACATTTTTCTTTTAACAGCACAAAGTGCAATGCAGCTAAAAATTTTAAATTCCAAGAACCGTAACTTTGTTTCTTTTCACATAGCAGGATGAGGTCTTGCAGAACATGTACTTTGTAATGGCACCACTTACTTTACCATATCACTTGTTTTTATGTCATTCACTGTGCACTAAAAAAATGGCATGACAGCCTTATTCTGCGGGTCAGTACCACTGTATATCAACTTTATAAACCTATCATGTTTAACTACTTTAACCTGTTCCGGACTGTGACCACGGGGGATCAGAAACTTCAAATAACCTTTATTTTAATGTTTAACCCCCCCCCCCCCCCCCCCCAATCCGCCTGAGAGAGGGGGCGGGCGGATGATCGCATGCCTGCCCGCCACCCACCAAGCAGCGCATGCAATCATCCGCCCGCCCCCTCTCTCAGGATAGCCGAGCGGTTGGCATAGTGTCAGCACATTGCTGACACTCTGCTTGAAACGCCTGACATCTGTGCTGGCACAGATGTCAGGCGTTTAACCCCTTCCATACCGCGTTCCGTAGGGACCGCTGTATGGAAGAGGTTAAGAGGGAGGGAGCTGCCTCCCTCTCTCATCTAGGGTGCTTTCCCCTTTACCCCCCGATGGGAGAGGGAGGGGGCCCCCCTCCCTATCACCCACTGCTCTGCTGTGGCAGCGAGTGATGGTTACCATGGCAACCGGACGCCTTCACAGGCGTCCGGCTGTCCATGGTACTGATCAGAGGCTGTCCATGGTGCTGATTAGACTTCTGCTAAAGGCAGAAGTCTAATCAGACTTTGTAAAGTGAAAATACAGTACAGTACACTATATAGTGTACAGTAATGTATTATACAGATATCAGACCCACTAGATCTTCAAGAACCAAGTGGGTCTGCGTCAAAGAAATTGAAAAAAAAAGTGAAAAAGAAAAAAAGTAAAAAAACACATTTATCACTGATTAAAAATGAAAAAAAAAAAATAATAAATTCCCTACACACGTTTGATATCACCGCGTCCGTAACGACCTGATCTATAAAACGGCCATGTTACTTTACCCGCACGGTGAACGCCATAAAAAAAAAAAAAAAAACCTTGGATGAAATTGAAATTTTGCCCAACTTACTTCCCAAAAAAGGTAATAAAAGTGATCAAAAAAAGTCATATGTACGCCAAAATAGTACCAGTCACCTCATCACGCAAAAAAAGGAGACCCTACCTAAGATAATCGGCCAAAAACTGAAAAAACTATGGCTCTCAGACTATGGAAACACTAAAACATGATTGATTTCATTTTTGAAACAAAAACATTGTGTAAAACCTACATAAATAAAAAAATAGTATACATATTAGTTATCGCCGCGTCCGTGACAACCTGCTCTATAAAAATACCACAGGATCTAACCTGTCAGATAAATGTTGTAAATAACTCAAAATAAAAACGGTGCCTCACAAAAAGTGAAATATAGAGAAACCAAAAATCATACAGTGGCGGAAATAATTATTTGACCCCTCACTGATTTTGTAAGTTTGTCCAATGACAAAGAAATGAAAAGTCTCAGAACAGTATCATTTCAATGGTAGGTTTATTGTAACAGTGGCAGATAGCACATCAAAAGGAAAATCGAAAAAATAACTTTAAATAAAAGATAGCAACTGATTTGCATTTCATTGAGTGAAATAAGTATTTGAACCCTCTAACAAAAAAAGACTTAATACTTGGTGGAAAAACCCTTGTTTGCAAGCACAGAGGTCAAACGTTTCTTGTAATTGATGACCAAGTTTGCGCACATTTTAGGAGGAATGTTGGTCCACTCCTCTTTGCAGATCATCTCTAAATCCCTAAGGTTTCGAGGCTGTCTCTGTGCAACTCTGAGCTTGAGCTCCCTCCATAGGTTTTCGATTGGATTAAGGTCCGGAGACTGACTAGGCCACTCCATGACCTTAATGTGCTTCTTCTTGAGCCACTCCTTTGTTGCCTTTGCTGTATGTTTTGGGTCATTGTCGTGCTGGAACACCCATCCACGACCCATTTTCAGTTTCCTGGCAGAGGGAAGGAGGTTGTCGCTCAGGATTTCACGATACATGGCTCCGTCCATTTTCCCGTTTATGCGAATAAGTTGTCCTGTGCCCTTAGCAGAAAAACACCCCCAAAGCAAAATGTTTCCACCCCCATGCTTGACGGTGGGGACGGTGTTTTGGGGGTCATAGGCAGCATTTTTCTTCCTCCAAACACAGCGAGTTGAGTTAATGCCAAAGAGCTCTATTTTGGTCTCATCAGACCACAGCACCTTCTCCCAGTCACTCTCTGAATCATTCAGGTGTTCATTGGCAAACTTCAGACGGGCCTGCATATGTGCCTTCCTGAGCAGGGGGACCTTGCGAGCCCTGCAGGATTTTAATCCATTGCGGTGTAATGTGTTTCCAATGGTTTTCTTGGTGACTGTGGTCCCTGCTAATTTGAGGTCATTAACTAACTCCTCCCGTGTAGTTCTAGGATGCTTTTTCACCTTTCTCAGAACCATTGACACCCCACGAGGTGAGATCTTGCGTGGAGCCCCAGAGCGAGGTCGATTGATGGTCATTTTGTGCTCCTTCCATTTTCGAACAATCGCACCAACAGTTGTCACCTTCTCTCCCAGCTTCTTGCTAATGGTTTTGTAGCCCATTCCAGCCTTGTGCAGGTCTACAATTTTGTCTCTGACATCCTTGGACAGCTCTTTGGTCTTTCCCATGTTGGAGAGTTTGGAGTCTGCTTGATTGATTGATTCTGTGGACAGGTGTCTTTTATACAGGTGACTAGTTAAGACAGGTGTCCTTAATGAGGGTGACTAATTGAGTAGAAGTGTCTAACCACTCTGTGGGAGCCAGAACTCTTAATGGTTGGTAGGGGTTCAAATACTTATTTCACTCAATGAAATGCAAATCAGTTGCTATCTTTTATTTAAAGTTATTTTTTCGATTTTCCTTTTGATGTGCTATCTGCCACTGTTACAATAAACCTACCATTGAAATGATACTGTTCTGAGACTTTTCATTTCTTTGTCATTGGACAAACTTACAAAATCAGTGAGGGGTCAAATAATTATTTCCGCCACTGTATGTACCCTAAACTAGTACCAACAATACTGCCACCCTATCCCGTCGTTTCTAAAATTGGGTCACTTTTTTGGAGTTTCTACTCTAGGGGTGCATCAGGGGGGCTTCAAATGTGACATGGTGTCAAAAAACTGGTCCAGCAAAATCTGCCTTCCAAAAACCCTATGGCTTCCTTTCCTTCTGCGCCCTGCCGTGTGCCCGTACAGCGGTTTACGACCACATATGGGGTGTTTCTGTAAACTACAGAATCAGAGCCATAAATATTGGAGTTTTGTTTGGCTGTTAACCCTTGCTTTGTAACTGGGAAAAAATTATTAAAATGGAAAAATCTGCAAAAAAGTAAAATTTTGAAATTGTATCTCTATTTTCCACTAATTCTTGTGGAACACCTAAAGGGTTAACAAAGTTTGTAAAATCAGTTTTGAATACCTTGAGGGGTGTAGTTTCTTAGATGGGGTCACTTTTATGGAGTTTCTACTCTAGGGGTGCTTCAAATGGGACATGGTGTAAATAAACCAGTCCAGCAAAATCTGCCTTTCAAAAACCATACGGCGCACCTTTCCCTCTACGCCCTACTGTGTGCCCGTACAGTAGTTTACAGCCACATATGGGGTGTTTATGCAAACTACAGAATCGGGGCAATAAATATAGCATTTTGTTTGGCTGTTAACCCTTGCTTTGTTACTGAAACAAAATGGAAAATTTGCCAAAAAATTAAAATTCTCAAATTTCATCTCAATTTGCCAATAACTCTTGTGCAACACCTAAAGGGTTAACAAAGTTTGTAAAATCAGTTTTTAATACCTTGAGGGGTGTTGTTTCTTAGATGGGGTCACTTTTATGGAGTTTCTACTCTAGGGGTGCATCAGGGGGGCTTCAAATGGGACATGGTGTAAATAACGAGATTTTTGTAAAACTTGCCAGTAATATCTCTTTCTCGCTCTTCATTGGGGGACACAGAGACCGTGGGTAAAGCTATGTCCTCTAGGAGGCGTTGAAACTAGTAAAAGCTGTTAGCTCCTCCCCTGGCAGCTATACCCCCTCCAGCCTGGAGAGAGAGCTTGAGTTTGTGAGAAGCAGTAGGAGAAGCAAGTAAACCAACGAAAAATTGTGTAACAGCAACAATGCCAAGAACCGAACCAGGTTCTAACCAGCAACAGCCACAACTGTGGCCGAACAACAATACTGGGTCGGTGCTGTGTCCCCCAATGAAGAGCGGGAAAGAGATTTTACTGGTAAGTTTCACAAAAATCTTGTTTTCTCGCCCATATTCATTGGGGGACACAGAGACCGTAGGATGTCCGAGAGCAGTCCACAGGGAGGGAAAAATCACAGACCCATGGAGCAAGCGCCCCTGCAGGCAACTAAGAACTGCCGCCTGCAAGGCCATGCGGCCCAAAAGAGCGCCCGCCGATGCATAAGTATACACCTGGCCAAATTTTGTGAATATGCGTAAGGAGGACAGTAGCCGCCTTGCACAACTGTGCGGCCGAACCTTGAATCCTCCGATCCCAAGAGCGCCCACCCCTCTGGTGGAGTGAGCCGTGACACCGAAGGGCGGGACCCTGCCCCGGGTGCAGTATGCTTAAGCAAATGCAGACGTGCAATTGCCACCCTGGAGGCCGCCAATGCCGTGCGAGGACCCTCCGGGATGACAAAAACGGAGAGTCCGTACACCAGAAGGAACTGGAGGTTGGCAAATAAATCGTTAGAGCCCTGACAACGTCCAAATGACCTAACTCCCTTTCCCTAGGGTGTGAAGGGGGGGGACACCGTGATGGAAGGACAGTTTAGTCATTGAAATGGAAATCAAAGACCACCATCGGGAGAAAGGAATGAACGGGCCGGGGAACCTCTTATCCCTGTCAGAACCAGGAGGTTCTCTGCAAGAGAGCGCCCCAACCCGGACACCCGTCTGATGGATGTGATAGCCACAAGAAAAAAAAACTACCTTCCAGGACAGGAGTGACATCTCCCGCAAGGGTACAAGGGGAGAATTCCGGAGCGCTGAAAGGACTAAGGTCAGATCCCAAGGCGGTAAAGGAGGACGGTATGGAGGAACCGTATGTGCCGTTCCCTGAAGGAAGGTATTATGGGACCCGGGTGAGTCAGGACGCTGGAAAAGGATACACAGTGCCGAACCTGACCCAGCAAGGAACTAATGGCCAAACCAAAAACGCAGGACCCCAGGATCCACCCCTGCTAAAGGGAAGCGCTCCACGGAAACGGTAAGTGGTACACCAATGCCCCCGAGCCGAAGAGGCTTGTGGGGAGACTGAGAAGCTGTCACATATTGGGACAGTGGAGGACCACGGATATATAGGGGACGCTAGGACACATGAGTGACGCTGGGCAACCCCCTGAAGAGAGAGGTTGTCATATTCATTCCCCAAACGGTACCAAAGGAAAAAAAAGACACAATGTGGAAACAGCCACAGTATCCCCGGCGGCACCGAAATACCATTAGAAGAAGAGCACAGGGCACCAGCGTGCATCAATACTCGCTACGCTCCACTTGTAGAAGAAGCTAAGGCATCTATAGCCGTGGCGTAGTTGAAGTGCAACATCCAAGATGTGTACTCATTCCCCACGGTAGTGTATCACTTGTGGAAAAGGCAATGTTGCAATTATCCCATCAATGAAAGGGGGTAATGCTTACGGCGAGCACTGCACTCAGTGGTAGTGCAAATACTCCACCATGAAGGGTGGTAATGTAGTAATGCATCTAGCAGGAACTGAATCCAAGTAGAGAGAAAACGCCTCTAACGGAAAGGGCAAGGCATAAGGAGAGTCCCGTAACAATACCCCACCTACGTAAGGGGGTAAGACATACAGTAAATACTGAACCAGGGACAATGCCATAGCGCCACCTATGTAAGAGGCTAATGCATACAATAAGTACTGTCCCCAGTGGGAAAGCAGTTCCGCCATCTAATGAAAGGGGGAATGCCTACTGCCGGCACTGAAACAGTTCTAGTGCGGTTAGACCCCAATAGAGGTAGGTAAAAACCAAGGGAGTACTGCATCCAGTAGTAGTGCAAATACTCCACCTAAGGAAGGGGGTAATGCATACGACAAGTACTGCTGCCTACCTCGGACGCCATCTTAGAAGATCGCACCGGAATCACGGCAGAGACCGATACACTGATCCTCCCTTCAGACCGAACCTCTCAAGGGAGGGAGGGTGCGTCTGAGCGTGACCCTAGGGAGGAAGGGTGGGGGTGCGTCTGGCCCACTATGTGCAATCCTGCCTCTCAAGAACTCGTCCATGGCAGCTGGAGACTGCGCCGGTGGAATCTATCAACCAACTACTTGAGGGTGGAATGGCAACGTCTAGAGGTTAACTCACCGGATTGCGCAGGCGGAGCTACATCAACCAAACGACCCCGGAGGGTGGATTGGGAATTTTCAGAGGTCCTCCATTGGTTAACAAAGAACTGCCTGTGCAACCCAAACGACCTCGGAGGGTGGATTGGGAAAGTCCGGAGATCCACCATTGGATTGCGCAGGCGGTGCTTATCAAACAAACGACCCAGGAGCCTGATGGGAAGATCCGGAGATCCACCATTTGATTGCGCAGGCAGCGCTTTATCAACCAAATGACCCCGGAGGGGGATTGGGAAGGTCCGGATGTACACAATTGGATTGCGCAGGCAGCGCTTGGCAACCAAACGGTCCCAGAGGGTAAGTGGAAAGATAGAGAGATCTACCATTGGATTGCGCAGGCAGCTCTTTATTAACCAAAACGACCCCAGAGGGTGAATGGAAAACTGAAGGGTCCTCCTTTGACCGTGATAGGACACGGGCCAAGTCTGACACAGACAGGGGGGTCCTGCAGTGATGGGGACTGAGGGGGGAGGACCCGAATGGACTTATTTGTGTTTATTTATTTTATAAAAAAAACTGGGATGCTCACCTCAATTGGGCAAGAGGCAGAGGAGTTAAGTCCCTCACCATTAAAGCCCCTCAGCAAGAAACCCATATAATCCTGTGCCAGCCTCAAGAAAAGGCTGACCAGGAAGGGTTAACTGCCTGAGGACCGAGGGCAGGGCTCTGCGAGCTACAGGGGGAGAGGAAGACAAGGCGGGAAGAATTCGCGCCAGACCGCCCCTCTCCCCGGGGATGAAGTGCGGGCTAGTAGGCCGCAAGCCGGGGCCTAACGTTATGGGACCCGGCCAACTGTACGGCTGGAGCACCGAGGGCTGCGGGGACAACGCTGTAAGACCGCGGCCGGCCGAATTGGATTGCGCAGGTGGAAGGCAGGTGATTGGGAAGGTCCGGCGCGTTCACCACACACCAGCGCATCACTGTAAGTGAATGCCGCCAGACCGCAGAAAGAATGCGCACGCATGCTGGGAGCGTGGGCCAGAGAGAAGGCGGGGCCAGATTTTATGGTGTCCGGACCCAGTGCTGGCGTTAGCTTCCTGGAGCGGCGGGCTCTTAGGCGCCCGCTTCCAGGGGATGATTATCGCTGGGGAGCAGAAGCAAGGGGCATCTGAGCGTTAGTTGCGCAGGCACTCTGCATCCGTTCTCCACACCCGACCAAAGTGGTGCGCACGGTCACCCGCTGTTTAATAGTGCCTGCGGGGGACCTGGCCATTAACCCCCTTATGTGCCCGAGTACCGACGGCACAGAGGGGGAGGGAAGGAAGACTGTTGGAAGCTGGGCTATTGATAAATGTAGCCCAAAGAGGGAACCTTTCCGTAGAACCCTTTAATAGGAAGGGAGGGTTAACATACTCACCTAGTCCCGTGTACTCACCTTATCTTCCTCCTCTTCGCTTCACCCTTCCTAAGTGGGCCCATAATGGTACCTTCTCCAGCAGAGTCACCTCCTCAGCAGCTGGCACCGGAGTGGCAGGAGTCTGGAATGGCGGGAAGGTCTTCTCTATGTCGGACCTATTGGTTGGCGGGATGCAGGGGAGCGAGGCTGCCCTGGTCCACCTTGTCTTCTGTGGGGGAGGCAGCAGTGCGGATGACCGGCACTGGCGCAACTCGACCCCGGGAGAACAGGGAGGCGAGGCGTCCACTGTTTTCCCATCTGAAAAAGAAGGAAAAAAATAAACTAAAATAAAAAATCTTCAGGAGGTCTTGCTTCCTATTGACACTAGAAAAAACTGAAGCTCCCTCTCCAGGCTGGAGGGGGTATAGCTGCCAGGGGAGGAGCTAACAGCTTTTACTAGTGTCAACGCCTCCTAGAGGACATAGCTATACCCACGGTCTCTGTCCCCCAATGAATATGGGCGAGAAAAACACGTCCAGCAAAATCTGCCTTCCAAAAACCATACGGCGCACCTTTCCCTCTACGCCCTACTGTGTGCCCGTACAGTAGTTTACGGCCACATATGGGGTGTTTCTGCAAACTACAGAATCGGGGCAATAAATATAGAATTTTTTGGCTGTTAACCCCTTGCTTTGTTACTGGAAAAAATGGATTCAAATGGAAAATTTGCCAAAAAAAACAACAAAATTCTGAAATTTTATCACCATTTGCCATTAACTCTTGTGGAACACCTAAAGGGTTAACGACGTTTGTAAAATCTGTTTTGAATACCTTGAGGGGTGTAGTTTCTTTTGGGTGGTTTCTATTATGTAAGCCTCACAAAATGACTTCAGACCTGAACTGGTCCTTAGAAAGTGGGATTTTGAAGATTTCTGAAAAATTAACATCCCGCAAAAATAAAATATCATTCCCAAATTGAGCCAAACATGAAGTAGACATATGGGGAATGTAAAGTAATAACTATTTTTGGAGGTATTACTATGTATTATAGAAGTAGAGAAATTGAAACTTGGAAATTTGCAATTTTTTACAAATTTTTGGTAAATTTGGTATTTTTTTTTATAAATAAAAATGAATTTTTTTTACTTCATTTTACCAGTGTCATGAAGTACAATATGTGACGAAAATAAACTCTCTCAGAATGGCCTGGATAAGTCAAAGTGTTTTAAAGTTATCACCACTTAAAGTGACACTGGTCAGATTTGCAAAAAATGGCCTGGTCCTTAAGGTGAAATAAGGCTGTGTCCTTAAGGAGTTAAAAAAAAATATATTCTTTGAAAAAAATTCTTTGCATCTCCATATTCTGACACCCATAACTATTATATTTTTGTCTACAGAGCTATGTGAAGGCTTGTTATTTTGTTGGACAATCTATTGTTTTTATTGGTACCATTTTGGGGTACATATGACTTTCATAACGTTATTAAATTTTTTGGGGGGGAGAGATGAAAACAAACATTTACATATAATATAAATATTCCTATATTTAATAGTTTGAATATTTTTTGACGCAGCAATACACATTATCAGCAGCACGTTCCTAAATGGTCTGTGCACATCTCTGTATCTGAATGCACTGTACTGGATGTAGATGATATATATAAATTGCATGTAATTTAGTACCTCTATATGACTAGCATTAGCAACACTGTGTGAGGTATATTTTATAACCCCACTACACCTCACTTGATTAGCTGTGTGCTCAAAATCCCCATTCGCCTAATTTTATCCCCACTGCCTTGCATTAGGGTTAAATGAGTTGTCTCACTTCAGCAAATAGCAGTGATCATGTAGAGGAAGTTAATACAAGCCACTTACTAATGTATTGTTATTATCCATATTGCTTCCTTCACTGGCTGGATTAATTTTTCCATTGCATTAAACACTGCTCGTTTCCATGGTTACCAACCACCCTGCAATCCATTAGTGGTGGTCGTACTTGCACGCTATAGGAAAAAGCGCTGGCCAATTTGGTGGCTGGGTCCGTGGGAGCACACACAGGCTACAGATTTTTCCTATAGTGTGCAAACACGACCACCATTGATGGACTGCAAGGTGGTCATAACCATGGAAACAAGCAGTGCATAATGTGGTGGAAAAATGAATCCAGCCAGCAAAGAAAGCAATATGGACAATAACAATACATTAGTAAGTGGCTTGTATTAAAGTGTAACTGCCATTTCACTACCAAAAATGAAATTCCTAACATATGTGATGCTGAAGGGAAGATATTCATGAAGCTGAATTTTTCCTTTCTGATGTCTGTATTCAGCCCTTAGCAACCATATTTCTCTGTGCCTCTATTTCAGTAACTTCATAAGATGGCCTCTGCTGCTCTTCCTGTGATGATCTGTGCCCTTCCTTGAGGCCGTCCTGTATTTCCATCACTTCCCATAAGCCCTTGCTCTCCTCACATGAACTAGCAGGACCAATCAGAATGCAGATAACTTCCCACAGTACCCAGAGCAGTGTGTATCCTCTCATACAGCTAACCAGAGACAAGCCCTGCAATTACATTAAAATCAGTAAGCATTTCTTTTAACCTCTTAATAGCCAGCTGTCCCTCATTCTCTTCCAGACTGACAGGGAGGGGGCTGCTTTAGCTGCTTATATCTCTGGTTTGGTACCAGCTAGAAATATGGGCTTTGTATTGAGCAGACATTCCAAGCTTTCAGACAATATCAGAATGACAAATCTGTTCAGTACAGGGGAAGATATCAATGATAGAAATCGGTATGCTGTGAATGAAGCTGAAAGTAAAAGCAGATTTTACCCGCGATTATTCCCGACTATTTCTAACAGTGATTTCTCCTCTGTTGCTTGGACTAGAGCTGTCATTCTGGTCTTGTATGAAAGCCTGGACTATCAACTTTCAAACAAGACCAGTTGCATATTTCTAGCTGCTACCATTGAGAAGATATCACCATCTAAAGCAGCCCTCCCCCCTCCACTTTCTGCCTCAGCCCAGCTCCAGGCTGTCAGGGCTGAGCTCCTCCGTGTTTTGTTATAATACTGAGAAGACGGACTGCACATGGCAACGCTGTGAGATGAGAGCTGCTGAATAGGAAAGTAGCATGCATTTGTGGGAGTTATTAGCAGGTAAAACTGAAAATGGTCAAATTTTTTATCACAAAAGCACTTATACAGCAGGGTGTACTATACCATTAGGGAATAAAAAATGAAACGGCAGTTACACTTTAACTTCTTCTACATGATAAATTCTATTTGCTGAAGTGAGACAACACCTTTAATATTGTGAGGAACGTGGGATTACTTAGGGTAGGACAAGACAGTAGGTGGTGAAGCAGCGACAATGCAGCTGAAGACCAAACAGCCATGCAAGCCTACTATTCATTAAAAACTATTACTTGCTTATTGCTAATGGGTGCAGGGTTTCACAAGTTTGTGCTGCCATTAACAAGGAATGGTCAATCCACTTTTAATAAATAATAAAAAACACAGACATGTCATTCACAGCCACCGTTTTTGGCCACATCCCAGTCCGATCACCACCACCCACCATTTCTGGTCCTACCCTAGTATAATGTGAGGCATATGTAGTTATTCATAAAGCAACCCCATGTATCTTGCTTCGACTGTCTGTGTTAAGCTCAGACCTTCACCTGATGACAGACCAAGGCAAATGGGCTTTTACAAAAAGTACTTGAATACCCCCTGCTGTAGAGGCTTCTTTTTCAATTACCCAGCAACATAATATATCCAAATGGCTAACTCATTCAATTTCTTTCAAAGTTTCTCACTAATTTCAACAAATATCTAAGACTTCTGATCTGTTTCCAATATATCAATATTCTCATAGTCACCTGCAGCATAGCTGCTTGTCTCTCACTTTTCACTTTGTAAATCCAGAAACAAGACAGAGGGCATTATCAGTACCTGGCAGCACACTCCTTGTATATACGCAGCACACACACTCCCCTGTATTCCACATGGTCACATGTAGTGGTAGATGTTACTGTAAATGCTCTGTAGCCTTGCTGTCTGTACTACTGCTGAAATCATGATATGCAACCTGACACCGGAGCTAACAACCCTTCTACAGACTGGGATGCTGGCTTGTGAGGTCATCATAATGAGACCGCACAGGGGAGAAGTCATCCTACATTGTGGCTACCATTAGGACATCTTCCCATCGAGTAAACAGACATTTTTTGTCAGTGTGAGATCCCGTTCTGACCTCCGCTCCTCTGACAGGATCGCACAGCATTAGGCCTCATGCACACAACTGTGGTGTGTTTTGCAGTCCGCATATCGCAGATCCGCAAAACATAGATGGCGGAACGGCATGGACGGCCTTCAATATAAATGCCTATTCTTGTCCGCAAAGCGCGGACAAGAATAGAACATGTTATATTTTTTTAGCGGGGCCACGGAACGGAGCAACGGATGCGGACAGCACACGGAGTGCTGTCCGCATCTTTTGCGGCCCCACTGAAGTGAATGGGTCCGCATCCGAGCCGCCAAAACAACGGCCGTATGATGATTTATAATGCTGTGTGACCCTGAGAGTTCTGAAATCTATTGTATTACACTGACAGGGTCAAGCAATATTATAAATCATCATAATGTTGTGCCATCCTGTCAGAGGAGCACAGGGCAGAAAGGGACTTCACACTGACATGCTGCAAGTTTATCACATTGAACTCGCTCATCTGTGTCTGGCCTAAAGGCGAGACCAGAGGCAAGAACATAATCACACACGTATTAGGATACTTTCACACTCGCGTTTGGTGCGGATCCGTCATGGATCTGCACAAACGCTTCCGTTCAGATAATACAACCGTTTGCATATGCGTATTATCTGTAACATTGCCAAAAACTGATCCGTCTTGAACACCATTGAAAGTCAATGGAGGATGGATCCGTTTTCTATTGTGCCAGATTGTGTCATAGAAAACGGATCCGTCCCCACTGACTTACATTGTGTGTCAGAACGGATCCGTTTGGCTCTGTTTCATCAGACAGACACCAAAACGCTGCAAAGCAGAACAGAGACGGAACGGAGGCAAACTGATACGTTCTGAGAGGATCCTTATCCATTCTGAATGCATTAGGGCAAAACTGATCCGTTTTGGACCACTTGTGAGAGCCCTGAACGGATCTCACAAACGGAAGCCAAAACGCCAGTGTGAAAGTAGCCTTATGCAGAAGGTAAGAAACAGAAACACTCCAACTTATCACTTAAACACAGGTTAGCTTTCAATGCCTACCATTTTAAAGACAATCATACAGCTTACCTTTCCAAGCTTGCTGGAGCATTCAGCATCCACCGGGGCCTTACCCTTTAACACAATGGTTCTTATGTGTTCTGCATAAAAAAAAAAAAAAGAAAAGACAAATGTGAAGCAAAACATGGTTTAAAAGCATTTAATTAAAGGGGTTATCTTTAGAATAGGCCATCAATGTTCGATCAGTGTGGGTCTGATTTCCAGCACCCCTGCTGATCAGCTTTTTCAGGAGCTCCATCACTGGACCCAGGGACCAGGACTACACAGCTCCTTCCTCTATATAGTGGCTGTGCCTGGTTACTACAGTGCTGGATGGAGTTGTGAGCAAACCAGGCACAGCCACTATATAGAGTAGGGAACTGTGTATTCCTGGTCCCTGGGTCCAGTGATGGAGCTCCTGAAAAAGCTGATCAGCAGGGGTGCTTGGAGCCAGACGACCACCGATCTGACCTACCTTAAGAATGGTCATCAATAAGGAATTTACATTAGGCTTCAAAATATTGATTATAAAATCATAAGACAACAGTAAATGGATTACCTTTGCTATCCTCTGATTCACTGTCGCCACTTTCAATGCTCGTGTTCCCGCAGAGTCTTTTTGCAGATGATGGTCCATTACTAACACTGTCATTTTCATCATCAGCTGTGGCATCTAGAGCAACTGCAGAAACAACGAATTACAAAACTTCATAGCTGTCGCTCCCATGGTTTTCTGCATCATCTCAGTAATTTGTGGCTCTTTCCCTTTATTCTAATAATCACACTAAAGGCAGTCCTACAGCTTACAAATAGGGATGCTGACAGCCGTTAGTTACGGCTCTGACCAGATTGCATTGGTGACACTTTTTGGAGTCTCCATTGGAGATTTTACCATATTTAATTAAAGAAAAATGTGGCATGCAGCGCTTGTTTTCCACATCAAAACAGACACTACAACAAAACCAAACGGACCCCATTAAAAGTCACCAGGGTCTGTTAACGTCCAAGATGTGATGAATGGGCTGAACACAGAAGCCACAATGCAGATGTGAACAGAGCCTAATGCACCTGCTCATTTTGCTCTGCTACATTTTCATATTTCAATAGCACATTTTTTTCGGGGGAAACAATTTCCTGCGGTCTTCCTGTTATGGCAGCACCGGAGAGTCTGAATTAAAAAAAAAAAAAAGTCCTTTCATAAGGCTGTAAAGAGTGCCAAATAACTTTAAATCCAGTTGATTAGCGCTTGTTTAACATGCCTTTGCACAGGGATGAACGATTGTTGCTACGATCATTCGCCTTTCATACTTTTCTGACGGTAGCGCATCCCTTGTTTACATGGGGAAATGTGATGCCAACCAGCAAGCATTTTCATGCTTGAATTTAAGGGGAATTTCCGGTTAGATTAAGTTATCCTCTATCCACACAACTGCTAGATTGGTGGGGGTCCTGACGCTGGGACCCCCACACCCCCCCCTGAAATGAATGGAGCAGCTGGTTGCATGTGACCTGCCAACGTGACGTCAGCAAGACAACTAACCAGGTGACATGACTAGTTTGTAAAGTTAGCAAACGGAGCAGAACAGGCAATACAACCATATTAGATATAGGTTAGTATGGCCAGGGCATGTTTATTGGAACATAAGTTTAATCCCTGAAAACACCTTTAACTAACAAGAGCAAGCAGACCACCACTGCAATAAAATACACGTTTATAACTTAAAGGCTATGTACACCTTTGGGGGCAATTATTATTTTTTTTTTATTAGTGCACAGTACTCATTAAGCTAAAAACGAGATTTTTGTATAACTTACCAGTAAAATCTCTTTCTCGCTCTTTCCTTGGGGGACACAGAAGACCTTGGGTATAGCTCATCTCCCTAGGAGGCGTGACACTAAGTGAAGACTGTTAAGCCCCTCCTCCCCAGCTATACCCTCAGCCTGGAGAGAGAGACTGCCAGTTGCGTGTCCAAGTAGTGAGAAAAGGCAAAGTCCAAAAAGTGGAACCAACAAGCCAACTACCCAAAGGGTAAAACAAACTCGGAAACAGTCAGAGAAGAACAAAGAATGGGTGGGTGCTGTGTCCCCCAAGGAAAGAGCGAGAAAGAGATTTTACTGGTAAGTTATACAAAAATCTCGTTTTCTCGCCCAGTTTCCTTGGGGGACACAGAAGACCTTGGGACGTTCAAAAGCAGTCCAAAGGGGGAGGGACCACAGCACCAAGGCGAAGCACCCGAAGGCAACAAAAAACCCGCCGCCTGCAGACCAGGCGGCCCAAGGCAGCATACGCCGAAGGCCGAGTATGCACCCTGTAGAACTCGGTAAGGTGTGCAAGGAAGACCAGTGACCACCTTACAAATGCATGGCCGAAGCCTAATGCCTCCGGCCCAGGAAAAACCGACAGCTCTGGCAAAATGAATGGTGACACCAAAAGCAGAACCCTGCCCTTGGTGCGACAACCACAGCAAGAGCCACACTGAGAAAGCGGAGGAAAGCCACCCTGGAGGCCCTCAACCCTTGCGCGGACCTCCTGGGAACACAAGAGACCGAACGTCGACAAGAGTCGGAGATCTCCAAGTAAAAAACTGCAAGGCCCAAACAAACGTCCAAATCGGTGAAGTGTCCGTTCCCGGGGGTGGGAAGGGGAGGACGACTGCCTCAATGAAATGAAGGACAAACATCACCTTCAGAAGGAAGGAAGAGACGGAATGGAGAACAGCCCTGTCCTGGGGGAAGACAGAAGGCTCGGAACAAGAAGGGCCGCCACTCAGGCACCAGTCAGAGACACGATGGCTACAGAAACCCAACCGTACAGGACAGAAGGAGTACAGAGGACTTCTGTAACGACTCCAAGGAAAAATTGGAGCGCCAAGAGCCCAGTATGTGGTTCCCAGGACGGTAACGGAGGGCAGTACAAAGGAACCCAAGAGCCGCTCCATGGAAGAAGTTCCTGACAGGCCCAGAGGGTCGGGGAACGCTGAAAGAGGAAGGACAGGAACGACACTTGATACCTCAAGCAACGGAGTCCCAGCCCCAGGGCCGGGCTGGAGAAAGACAGAACCATGGAGAGAGAAAGGCAGAGTGGGGGAACGCCCAGCTTCCCACAGAACCCCAGGTAAAGTCCTAAGTCCTACCACAGATCCTGGACGAAAACTCGGCTAGAAGCGAACACTAGCGAGCTCACTAGAGTCGCCTGGGCAAGCGGGCGAAAACCCAATGATCAGTAACACGGGCAGAACGGTCAGTAGAACTGGTCCCGTCGGCCCCGAACAATGTTGTCCCGTATCCACCCGGAGTGGGGGAGCAGACGGACAGGAACCGAAGGGTCCGCCCAGCAACCGCCCGATGCCAGGACAAGACAGGCTAAAGCCCAAGCCGATGTAGCCACCACAGGAAGACGGACTAAATGGTAGTCCTCCCAAGTTACCGAGAAGGTAAATCCATAGCAGAAACATTGCCTAGAATGGAAAAAACGCAATCTGCACCCAGCGGGAGGACAGAACGCGGTAGACCCGTTAGATAGGTACACAGCTAGTACAGTCAGTGTGGACAAGACACCAGAACCATCCACCTGAACAACCATGCTCTTCCCAGAGGGGAGGGCAGAGAAGGAACATCCTCTGAAGCGTGGCCGGAACAGAAGCCACATCGGAGAGATCCGTACCGAGTGGGAGCCAAACAGAACCGGCGAGAAAAGGCAGTCGAGACAGAGGCCGGGATAACACCCTCCAAAAGAAAGGAGGAGTGGGCATAGAGAAGCCATAGGACAGCTCAAAAGCAGGACCCCGCTACACTGAGACGCCCCGTTCACCGCTTCGCAGAAGGCGAATATCCTGAAGAACTCAAGGTGGATGTCCTCCGGACCTGGGTAAGCGAGCACCCAAGAGAAGTTGGGTGACCTTTCCCAAGAAGAGCGGCCCGAACCTGGTAGAAGGAAATAGTAGTAGGCGAGGGGACCGTAGTCCCACCAGAGCCAACATAGAATGCGAAGGGCGCTGCAGACAGCACTCTCGACCATGTGACCACTAGCGCAGGGAAACAATGCTGCGGGAAGACGAATGAGCACCGCCCAGCTCGGAGCAGTAGCGAGCAGGTAGAGGCCGTCTACTTATCTATAAGGCATTCATTTATTGTTTGTTGGACAACACCTTAGGCTTACACAGGTGGACAGAATGATCTCTTTAGAGAATAGTGCAAGGCTTGCTGCAAACACCGTCTCCCAAGAGAAAAAAATATGTCGCAGGAGGAAAGGAGGGATACGTACGAGTAGCCCCGTAAGCAGTGAGAAGGCCAACCCACCTACGGGACGAGAAGGTATACACGGCCCAACAACGCACAAAAACGTCCACTCACTGCCAAAATATCACTCAGCGAAGGCCAGCCAGAGTGCCACAGTATCTACGGAAGTGCAAACTGAAAAGGAGTTATGCACAAGACTAGTATGGTATGCGATGGAACGCAAAACTGACCGCCCCGAAAGGGGGGAAATGTACCTGGCAAACTGCAGTCGGCAAGGGTGCAAAAGCCCGCCCCAAAAAAAAAAAAAGGGGGGAATGCCCAAGGCCGTACCTACGTCAGAGAAGTAGGGCATACCATACTTCGCCCCGAAGGGCGCCATGCACATAGCCACACAGTATCCAGCAGGAATGCAGGAGGTCCACCTAGTGAAAGGGGGGCATGCACAGGGCTATCCTAGCATTAAGTGAGTGTGCAACAACTCACCCAACACCGAAACTTCGTGAGAGTGTAACTACTCCCAATGAAGGGGAACATGTGCAAGTCCAATACGGCACATACAAGGACAGCCTTGGATCTCGTGAGCGTGCAAAATTCCGCCCATGGAATGAGGGATGGTCACGCACAAGGCCAGCACGGTATCCAATGGGAGCGCAAGCGTTCCACCCATGTTAGAGGGCCATGCTCAAGGCCAGCAACGTATCCGGTGAGAGTGTAGTATGCCGCCCAGAAAAGAGGGGGGGGGGGGGGGTCATGCACACGGTCAGCATCGCATCCAGGGAGAGTGCGATCAGTCGGTGAGAATGTGTGCATGTCACCTGAAGGAGGCGTGCCCATGGCCGGCAGCGAATCCAGTGAGAGTGCGTACACCGCCCACGGAAGAGGGGTCATGCATATGGCCGGCAGCGGATCCAGTGAGAGTGCAAGCACCCCGCCATGTATGGGGTTCATGCACATGGCCAACAACGTACCGGCGAGAGAACATCACCGACCGAGGGAGTGTATGAATGCCGCCACAGGGAAAATCCAATGAGAGTGCATCATACCACCTATGGAAAGTGGTCATGCACATGGCTGGCAGTGAATCCAGTGAGAGTGCCAAATGCCGTCCACGGAAGGGAGTCATGCCTATGGGCGTCAGCGAAATCAGAGAGTGCAGCATTCCGCCTATGGAAGGGGGTCACGCACATGATCGGCAACGAATCCAGTGAGAGTGCAGCGTTCCACCAATGGAAAGGGATCGTGCACATGGCCAGCACCGTATCTGGTGAGAGTGCAGTATTCCGCCTAAGAAAAAAGGGGTCATGCACAGATCGCAACGAATCTAGTGAGAGTGTAGCGTTCCGCCTATGGAAGGAGGTCGTGCACATGGCCAGCACCGTATCCGGTGAAACTGCAGTAGTCCGCCAATGAAAGGGGGATCATGCACAAGGCCAAACCGTAGCCAGGGAGAGTACAGTATCCCGCCCAGGAGGGGGGTCCCGCACATGGCAGTACCATAACTAAAGAGGGTGACGAATGCTGCCTACAGAAAAGGCCGCATGCACTTGACCAGCGCCGTATCGTGAGAGAGGGCTAGAAGGGTAAAATGACCCTGGCAGCGCCGCAGCCGGGGAGTGCGACATGCCGCCTAGGGAAGGGGGGCATGTACTGACATGAGGCTGCAGCGTCCTGCGCAGCCCACAAGTTATATATATAAAAAAATTCTTTTTTTTTTTATATATATATATATATATATATATATATATATATATATATATATATATATAACAGAAAAGGGGAGCCACCTACAGGGGCACTGGGGGGTTCCATACAGGCCCATCTGAAGCCGGCCTGTACCCAAAGGGTTAAACAGGGATCCGGCCAGGAGGGCGGCGCTGCGATCCCCTGGGGGCAGCCATACAGGCCCATCTGAAGCCGGCCTGTACCGCGGCGCTGCGATCCCCTGGGGGCACCCATACAGGCCATCTGAAGCCGGCCTGTACCCAAAGGGTTAACAGGGATCCGGCCTGGAGGGCGGCGCTGCGATCCCCTGGGGGCGGGGGAACCTCCCGGCGGGAAGAATTCCCGCCTGGAGAAGTTCCAGCCCCCTCCAACAGAGGCCTAGTAATTGTAGGCCGTGAAGCCGGGGCCTAAATTATTAGCGGCGCCCGGCTGACCGGGGCCGCACAGTATTCAAGTACCGGCCGGGGAACGAAGCGGCGCATGCACATGCCGGCCGCGGGTGCCCACCCCGCGGGCCGGAAGAGGCGGGGACCCGGATAGAGCGCCGGGATCGCGGCCGTAAAGCCTGCGGTGCCCGGCCGACCGGAATGTTCCGACGGTCGGCCTGGGGCTGTTGAAGCATAGCGCTCATATTGCAGGCCGCGGGTGCCCACCCCGCTGCCCAGAAGCGAGGACCCTGCGCTCGGCAGCCATTTTACCCATGGAGCGGGCCCTGGCTTATAACAGCGCACCATGTGGCCAACAGCCACAACCACCTTGCCCTTGGGCCGGTGCCCGTGAGGGCAGAGGAGGGTCAGGAGCAGCAAGGCTCTGGCCCTGAAGCAGTAGCCGGTAAGAGGGAGGGGGACCCTGAGACCGGGTGCCTGTGAGGGTGGGACGCCTGCATAACCCCTCAGTCAGGGGCAGCTAGTTGCGGACCTCTGCAGCTCCCCAGGCATTCTTCTTGTAGGGAGAAGGGTGCCAATGACCTATGGAGGCCAGGAGAGAGGGAGCAGAATGTCGCCCTGCGGCAGCCCAGGGGCCAGCCTAGGTCTAGCAGGGACAGAAGGGTCCATAGGCCCAGTATAGGGTCAGGCACGCAGGAGACCGGGGGGGGACGGGGACGTTGGGCTGGAGCAGCCAATCTCTCACCATAGACGTCTTCACCCTCGGTCCGTTCCAGCAGGGTCGCCCCTTCAGCTACTGGCACCGTAGTGGCAGGACGCTGGAAGGGGGACTTGGCGTGCGGGCGACCCTTGCGCTGGCGGGATGTAGGGGAGCTGGGCTGCCCTGATCCACCTTGCCTTCTGTGGGGGAGGCAGCCGTGCGGGTGACCGGCACTGGCGCAGCTCAACCCCGGGAGAAACAGAGAGGTCTAGTGCGTCTCTGTTGTCCCTGATGATCTGGAACAAAAAGAAAAGAAAAAAGTAAAAATCTAAAATTTAAACAAGGAGAAACCAGCCCTGCAGAGCAGGGAGTGTCTTGCCTCCTTGGACACTAAGCAAAAACTGGCAGTCTCTCTCTCCAGGCTGAGGGTATAGCTGGGGAGGAGGGGCTTAACAGTCTTCACTTAGTGTCACGCCTCCTAGGGAGATGAGCTATACCCAAGGTCTTCTGTGTCCCCCAAGGAAACTGGGCGAGAAAATATTTTTTTTTAAATGGTCTTCATTAGAAATAGGGAGGCTTTTTTTCTGTACATAACCAACATGCAGCCTCTGGATTTTCCCTTTTCTGTCAGTTGGGGAGCTGAAGGGCTCCTTATCTCTGCTCTCTGATATTATAAACACTCATCATAGCTCAGTTCTTATCTTACTGATAAAATGTGGGTTAAATAAGTGTTTATGACCTCTTAGTAGTTTAGAGATAAAGGATATTAGACTGCCACAAAGTGAAAGTGCCAGTCAGTCACATGGTCAGAAAAACAGTTAACTCTTTGTGACAGAACAGCTCAATACTTTTAATAAAGGCCAATTGAAAATAGCTAAAAATGAGTAAAATGCAAATCATTAGCAAAAACTGCCTCCAAAAGGTATACATAGCCTTTAAATGCTGCTGATCTCTACAGATATTTACCACTCAGCAAACATACCAGATAAGCAGCGCTGAATCTGTCTTTCATAATGTGACTGGGTATTTTTTTGCACCATGGCTCCAAGATCAATTGTGTAAGGCTTGCCACCCAGACAAAGAGACACAATCTTGCTGTCCGTGTGCAGTGCAGTTTCCAGGAAGATAGACGTTTTGGCATCGTAGGAGATCCAGGTTTCATCATCTGACAGCCACTGCCACACAAAAACTGTAGAAAGAAATGGGCAAGCCATAAACATTAAATTAATAACCTTGTTTTTTTTAATATGTGTATCAGTTAGGGCTCAGAAGACCGCAGTGTTTTGTGGATCCACAAAACACAGATGCCGGCCCGTGTGCGTTCCGCAATTTGCGGACCGCATGTGGCTGGCACTATCATCTCTCTTATTTGCTAGGCCGTGGAACGGATCTACGGATGCGGACAACACACAGTGTGCTGTCCGCATCTTTTGTAGCCCCATTGAAATGAATGGGTCCGTTCATACGGCCGTGTGAATGTGCCCTTACTCTATTAGAGATATCCATCCGAAAGGTGATCCAAGTACTTCTATTTCCAATATACTGTGTAAAATATAGAATGTAGAAGATACAAAGTACTTCTACATCACAGGTGCACTTAACCGCCACTTATGATAAGCCATTGACATGATTTATCAATGGTAGGATGCATCAATTCATGAGGCTGCAAACATTTGGAGAAAACTGCTAGACACTATTGCTCACTGGAAAACTTATGCACATTTAAAGAGGACCTTTCACTAGAATAAAAAATGTAAACTAAGCATACAGACATGGAGAGCGGCGCCCAGGGATCTCCCTGCACTTACTATTATCCCTGGGCGCCGCTCCGTTCTCCCGGTATAGGCTCCGGTAGCTTCATATGTTCGGTTCAACTGGGTGGAGCCTGCCGGCGTCTCTTTCTCCCAGGCTGTAGCGCTGGCCAATAGCAGCGCTCAGCTCATAGCCTGAGAGAAAAAAAAAAAACCTCTCAAGCTATCAGCTATAGCCTGGTAGAAGGAGACGCCGGCGGGCTCCACCCAGTTGAACCGAACATATGAAGATACCGGAGGCTATACCGGGAGAACGGAGCGGCGCCCAGGGATAATAGTAAGTGCAGGGGGATCCCTGGGCGCCGCTCTCCATGTCTGTATGCTTAGTTTAGATTTTTTATTCTAGTGAAAGGTCCTCTTTAAACATTATTTTGGCTTGGAGACAGTGACAAGCTGGTGGTGGGTGCGATGGGTTAGAAGGTGGAACGAGGAAGAGGCAGTGACAGAGGCTAGGAGTTGGGGGGGGAGAATGACGCACAGAGGATGCTGGGAGATGTAGTTGTGAAGTGCTTCAATATCAGGGGTCGATTAGGTACACAAAAAGTGAATTTGACACTTTCCTTTGACAATTTCCTTTGTGTGAAGGTATATAAATGTGCTTTGGACATAAAGAAAAACCATGAATATAAAGCTCACATTGATCCTGCTCCTTCACAGCGAGTCGTATAGGTCGTGGGTAGCCACTCGTTTTATTCTTCTGCACCATATTTCTCAGATCCACTTGTAAGGAGATCCTGGGCTCAGGTGAGATGGTCACAGACTGTTTTCCAGTGCTGGAACAGAGTTCACACATGTTCAAGTCAACTTTAATGAATTTGTTAGGGTAATAGACAAAAGATTCTTGACATCTGACAGATTCACATGCATTGAGGAAATAAAAAATATTGTAAAAGTGTATATAGCACAATATATATATCAGGGCTCCAGATGGTGATCAAAATGGTCGCCAATGCGACTTGGAGTTGCAAAATGGCGACAAGAGTTTGTAGTCTTGTCGCCATTTGCGCCTAGACCTTCTGCAGCTCTGCCGCTTTTAGAAGAAAGGTCTTGCATCCAGCAGACACACAGCAATCCAATAACAGAGCTCCGTACAGTACAGAGCTCTGTTGTTAGAGAGGAGGCTGCTGATTGGTCAGTATCAGTGTGCTGCCGTACCATTGGCTGCTCCGCTCATGCTGAACACAGCAGCTTGCTTTTCAGTTATGAAAACGGGGAGTGCGCTCACTGCCGACTGCTCCATAGACAAGGGGCAGCTAAAGTAGACGAGTTTTTCAGTCATGCGACGCACGGAGGTGAGCGTTCTGCATACACTGCGCCATGTACTGAGGGTGCCCTGTGCCCCCCCCATGTAAGGGGTAAGTGGTGGAGAAAAGAGGGCAATGATGGTGGACAGCTGCAGTGCGCTCAGCCACACACAGAATGCCGAGTAACGCTGGTCTTTATGTCTCCTCACACTAGCAGATGAAACTGATTCCATAGCTGGTTTACGCAATTCTGTCACAGGGCCTGGTGCACTGTGTGCGCTAAATAAAAAGAAAGGAATGCACTGTTGCCAGCAAGGACAATCATAATGTAGTGCAGGGTTTCAAATCGTGACAGTGAATGGGGTCGCATTGCAACCCTACAGTTGTGAGAATTATTGGTGCAGGTCCCAAAATGACCCCTCTCACTAGTGGCAATGCTGCATTGCTACACTGTGATCTCTGGCCATGTGATGTTTGTCACAGCCAAAGGCCCCTTGCAGACTAGCGTTCCTCCCGCAGCGAGTCCGCAACGTAGCTCCCGGCCCGACCTCCCAGCGCTGCCGGGGGTTCACATAGCATTATATTGATTTATGATGCTATGTAACCCTTACAGTTCTGGAATGTATTGGATAACACTGACATAATGCTGTCCGTGTTATCCAATACATTCCAGAACTGTAAGGGTTACATAGCATCATAAATCAATATAATGCTATGTGATTCCCGTCAGTGCTGGGAGGTCAGGCCGGGTGCTGTGTCGTGGACTCGCTGCGGGAGTAAAGCTCGTCTGCAAGAAGCCAAAGTCACCATGTAGCCCCAGGCTTATCTAACCTGTGGTTATGTAATAAATGGCCATTTGGGACAACCACTTTACACCCCCCCCCTTTTTTTTGTTGCACTTAGTCCATTCTTTTTGTATGCAGAGTACGGCTGATGTGCAGGAGAGATCCAACGGCGCTCCTCAATAAAATATGGCTGTTACCAGCCAGGCTTCAGGTGGAGTCTCGACAGAACAGCAGGGTTAGGGCATGCAGCATCGCAGACATGGTGAGTGGGAGAGGTCGCAATTATGGAACTAAGTTTTATGCGAATTGACTTCGGATGTTTCATCCCTAGTCGCAATAACAACTGTAAGAGCGTCATGGATACCTGTACAGAACGTTTTTCTCCCTAAAAAATGTCTAATGCGTATGAATATGCACGATAATTTAACTGCCATTCGTGGAACAGGGGAGCACGTGCCACTGCCGACTGCTCATGAAGTGCCAGGGACAGCATGACGGGAATGGAGCCTCTGCTGAGTAAAGACCATGTGCCCAGGTGATGTCACACCAGAAGTGCCAGCGCGCCCTGCAGGCTTCTATCTGGGGGCTCAATGTGGAGGTTTATGAATGGAAAAACTAATAGCCAAGAGGCTAAAGAATACCCTGTTTCTGACTCTTGTGTTACAACAAAAATTTGTCGACTAAAAAATTTCATTTGGCTTTTAAATATTTCAGATTAGGAGCCAATGGCTCCTTGATGTTTTTTTTGGTCTGGAGCACTGTATATTGTAACATGTATACACCGCTTTCAGGTTTCTGTGCGCCCCATTGATTCCACTGGAGATTGCAATCTCATGCTTAGCTCGATTTAGGCCTCTTTAACACTTGCGTTGTCCGGATCCGTCGTGTACTCCATTTGCCGGAAGTGCCCGCCGGATCCGTAACACTGCAAGTGAACTGAAAGCATTTGAAGACTGATCCGTCTTCAAAATGCGTTCAGTGTTACTATGGCACCCAGGACGCTATTAAAGTCCTGGTTGCCATAGTAGTAGTGGGGAGCGGGGGAGCAGTATACTTACCGTCCGTGCGGCTCCCCAGAATGACGTCAGAGCGCCCCATGCGCATGGATGACGTGATCCATGCGATCACGTCATCCATGCGCGTGGGGCGCCCTGACGTCACTCTGAAGCGCCCCGGGAGCCGCACAGACGGTAAGTATACTGCTCCCCACTACACTTTACCATGGCAAACAGGACTTTAGCGTCCTGGCAGCCATGGTAACCATTCAGAAAAAGCTAAACGTCGGATCCGGTAATGCGCCGAAACGACGTTTAGCTTAAGGCCGGATCCGGATTAATGCCTTTCAATGGGCATTAATTCCGGATCCGGCCTTGCGGCAAGTGTTCAGGATTTTTGACCGGAGCAAAAAGCGCAGCATGCTGCGGTATTTTCTCCGGCCAAAAAACGTTCCGGTCTGGAACTGAAGACATCCTGAACGGATTTCACTCCATTCAGAATGCATGGGGATAATACTGATCAGGATTCTTCCGGCATAGAGCCCCGACGACGGAACTCTATGCCGGAACAGAACAACGCAAGTGTGAAAGAGCCCTTAGGTGTTGAACAAACTCAACATCATATGTGGCAGCGCAGCTATCCGACATGAGCACATTTTTCAGGGCAGACCAAGGACTGCATATTATTCTGGCGTCTCACCTGAATGCTTGGTTGATCTGGTTGTTAGGTTCATCTGCATAAACCATCCACAAATCTCCATCACTGAGCCATTCCCAGCGAGTCTCCAGTTCTGCCGATTCTGCATCCTTGTCAGAGTCCACAAGTGTGTCGCTTTCATCTTCAGTTTTCACTATGATCTCAAGACCCACCTCAGCTTTTCTTTTCTGAGATCCTGTTGGAGAGAGAGAAAAATGCTAATAAATAAGATGTACAGTGATCCCTCAAACCCCGACAGATCCCACCAGAAGATGGACATTTTGTGGCTAGACATTGGAGAGGCTGACGAATTTACATACTTTTGGCCCAAACTGGGACTGGATCCAAAAGGAACAAGAGCTAAGGAGGGCACAAATCGTGACGAAATCTACAACATACAGAACATGCTGTGGATTCCAAAAACGGCAGCACGCCCGAAAACCTGTGCTTTTATTCCCTGGATGTGAATGTGGTTTTGTAAACCTCATTCACATACAGGCAATACAATTTGTTGCAGATCTTCAGCATAATATACGCTATAAGGCCTCATGCAAGCGAACGTATTTTCTCTCAGTGTCCGTTCCGTTTTGGGTTTTTTTGCGGACCGTATGCGCAACCATTCATTTCAATGGGTCCGCAAAAAAAAACCTGAACTTACTCCGTGTGCATTCCGTTTCCGTATTTCCGTTCTGGAAAAAAATAGAACATGTCCTATTATTGTCCGCATTACGGACAAGGATAGGACAGTTCTATTAGGGGCCGACTGTTCCGTTCCGCAAAATACGGAATGCACACTTCTATATTTTTTGTGGACCGCAAAATACATACGGTCGTGTGCAAGAGGCCTAAATCTGCAACAAAACCAGTGCACGTGCATTTACCGTGATAAATCTCAATGCTAATCTCTTCTGAATCCAGTACCAGGCAGGATGGGGGACGGGGCAAACCTGCTTCCACTGCAATGCCCAATTCCACTCTGTAATCTCTAACAATAAATGATCTTGCACCCTGCTGCTGGATTTTTTTTCCCCCCTCTCAAACCCTCCCCTTCTGCGGCCTCCGTCCCCAGCTGGCAATCATTTCCTGTAAGGCTGTGTTCACACTTTGCATTTTGATGTGGTTTTGCATGCAATGATTTTTTTTTTTTTTTTTTTAAAGCCGGGTCTGGGAATGGATCCAAAGAGAAGAATAAAGCTTTCAGTTATATTTCTCCTCCCTTCAGGCTTGGCTAGGACACAAAAAAAATAACTGCACCAAAACTGCTGAGAGTGAACACAATCTATCAGACTGTGTACAGAGCCTGAGCCCAGCAGCTTTAACCCTCCGTGCTCACGACATGTCAACACATTTTATAGAATGATGCCTAAGGCTAGGGGCTACACGACGACATTTGCTGCACGACAATTTTTATAATGATAGTCTATGATGTCGCACTGGACATGACAGACGCAGTATGTCGCAGTGCGACACCATAGACTATCATTATAAATATTGTCGCGCAACATGCCCTATGTGTCGCGCGACACATGTCGTGTAGCCCTAGCCTAAAGGTCTTTTTACCAGGGCCGATAGTTCAGTCTTTGCTGTATTTTTCACCTCACGGCGGCCATCACTTGTAACCATAGAAAATCATTTTCTTCTGCAGCAGATCGCCATTTTCACAGAAGCAATGAGTTTAGGTGCCGGCTGAAGACACGATCACCTGCTCGCATTTCTACAAACACATCCCCAATATTCGGCCTGAGCACCAGTCCGTATAATTAGGCTGCGGCCACACAGTCAGGTTTCTTGATGCAGTTTTGGAAGCCAAAACCAGGAGTGAATTCAGAAAGTAGGATGCATCATATCTGTCCTGTATACATTCTCTCCTGTTATGATCCACTTCTGATTTTGGCTTCCAAAACTGCATCAGAAAACTTACTACGTGGCCGTACTCTTAGGGCTCATTCACACGAGCGGATCCCGTGCGGGTAACCCGCTGCATGAAAGAGCCAAGCCCCGCTCCAGACAGCAGAGACACTGAGCATTAACATGATTGACAATGCTTCGTGCCTCTCTGTGATCTTTTTACCAGGGCTGTGGAGTCGGTAGATAAATGGTCCGACTCCTCAGTTTTTGGTAACTCCGACTCCTCTGTATTTAATATGCAAATGTATTTTATACTATAAAATACATTTGCATATTAAATACAGAGGAGTCGGAGTTACCAAAAACTAAGGAGTCAGACCATTTATCTACCGACTCCACAGCCCTGCTCTTTACTACAAAATCACAGTAAGATAAAGTGGTCACCGTGGTTTTGTAGTAAAAAGATCACAGAGGGACACAGAGTATTATCAGTCATGTTACTGCTCCATGTCTGCTGTCCGGAGCGGGGTTTTGATGTCTTTCACGCAGTGGATTAACCGCACGGGACCCGCTCGTGTTAAAGAGCCCTTATGGCTTTCAGGCAGCCGCATGCTGTCTGCAAAAATGCTGATCCGTTTTTTTGTAGACCGTTCAGCATATCGGCAAAAAAATGGATTGCATTCCGTTTTTGTGTGGACCCATAGACTTCAATGGGGCCATGTCCTGATTTTCACTGACAAGTATAGGACATATTTCTTTTTTTTTTTGCTGAGCCTTGGAATGGAAGAAAGGGGCCCATAGAAGTGAATAGGTCAGCATTCCGTGTTTTTGCGGACAGCATACGGCCATCTGAATGAGCCCTTAAGGTGGATTTAGACGGGACGATTCTGGAGCAGATTGTCGGGATGGAAGCGTTCATTAAAGGAGACCGCACATTTACGTGCAGCGATCTTCACTGGATGGGGAATCGCTATAGCGATCCCTCGTCCTCATCCAGAATCATGGCTTCTGACCACACGATCTGCTGCCCAGAAGCCATAAATCGGTGGTGCCTGCCTGAATGACAGGATCACCCGATGAACCAGCGTTTCGCTCGTTCATTGGCGGCACCTTTACATGGGCAGATTATCAGGAGCGAGGTTCCTGACAATCTGGACGATTATTGGCTTATGTAAATGCAGCTTCAGTTGTGAAAACCATAAAGAAATCAACATAATAAGAAAGCACACAACTCCCTCATCAACACATGATGAAAACATTAGGTATACAGTTAATGTTCTCTTTTGCCACTGCCAACACCTACAAAAGTAGTTATTACCCGGTAGTTTTGATGCTTTATCTTTTAGAAAAAGCAGAAACCCATAAAAAAAATACATGTGAACTTCTTGCATTTTATCAACTTAAAAAGAATTATAACTGTGCGAGTTTTCCTGTAACAAAAATGTGCTATGTGCAATGCTATTGTGGTTTGCCGACACTTCCAAGTATGTGAAATTTGCCTAGGGGGTATGTTCACACGTAGCAGATTCCTGCTGCAGAATTTTTTGTGTCAGCAAACTGTGCCATACACCTGAAAAAGGTTCCTAAAACCTCATGTACAAGAGGCAGACACACACCTACTTCAGATGTATTGCCTGAACACGTCATAAGCAGCAATGCCGCTTCCATCACTGCTCAGTACCATCATCGGATCCAGGCCCAATGTGCATATAGCCTACGTGAAGGCACAGTCCCTGTGGCTCCATAGCTATTCCGTCTGCCACTGCACTAGGCCGCTTTCATACAGTCAGTGTTTGGTCAGTGAGCCAAAACCAGGACTGGACCAGGATTTTGGCTCACAATCACTGGCTGTGTGAA
This sequence comes from Bufo bufo, assembly GCF_905171765.1. Taxonomy (NCBI): domain Eukaryota; kingdom Metazoa; phylum Chordata; class Amphibia; order Anura; family Bufonidae; genus Bufo; species Bufo bufo. Next base: position 292,917,041 of record NC_053390.1, read on the forward strand.
AGCAGCCTTTACGGAGAAATTCCCTGGAAGCAATACTTCTGTAAGGCCTCATGCACACTCCTATGTATTTTGCGGTCTGCAAACCATGGATCCTCAAAATGCAGATACCGGCCAGTGCATGCCACATTTACCTGATAGAACGTCCCATTCTTGTCTGCAAAACGGACAAGAATAGGACATGTTCTAATATTTTAAGGAACGGCCACATGGATGACATCGATGTGCTAGCCGCATTATTTGTGGCCCCATACAAATGAATGGGTCCACGTGTGATCTGCAATAAAATGTGGATCAGACGTAGAACAGAAGTACAGTCATCTGCATGTGCTCTAATACACAATTAGGAAATCAACAGGAAACATTTCTCTGTGTAATCAAAAGGCATATGGGGGAACAGAAGGGCCCGACAGACTTGGGGTCTATTCACACGTCCGCAAATGTTTTGCAGACCGCACATGGCCGGCACGCACTATGATAGAAATGCCTATTCTTGTCCATGGCTTCGAACAAGAATAGGGCATGTTCTATCTTTTTTGCTGGGCCGCGGAATGGAAACGGATGCGGACAGCACACGGTGTGGCCCCACTGACATGAATGAGTTTGCACCCGTTCTGCAGACGTGTGAATGGACCCTTATAGGTGGTCTGGATTCAGATGTGACAATGTACACAACATGAGGTCGAAAAATGAAGGCAGAAATATAAGCATGCTCATTATGTGGATTTTCACCAGGAATTTCATTCTTTCAGAAAAATCTACATGGAAATGGGGCTTATCATTCCGCAAACGAAAATATCTGGGGGATCTGCAGCCGACCTGGCGGCTTGGGATCCACAATCCTGTGTTCTGTGAATGGCGGCTGGGCTGCACTGATGGCCGTCATTACTACTGATGCTCAGCTTCAGCTTACAGAATACTGGCTGCTCTCCGAGCTGCTGGACCCTGTTCACTGCACATTGATGACATAGGGGTTCAGTAGGACTGCAGGTGGCCGTAATACGAATGATAAAACATGTCTGGATTACATCTGAACACATCCACATGACGTTAGCCATTCGCACGTCACGCTCAGTCAGATTGTACATGGGATCAGCAGGGGTACTAGCAGCAGAAATCCGGAAAGAACAGATTAGGACCACAGGACCCGGGAGCCTCTAGTGCACAATGCTATATCATGCAACAAATCAGTAAAGCCAATTAAAGGGTCACAGGGATCATCGATAAAATATCATCCGGTTAGCTTTACACCTACAATACTTTAAAGGGGTTATCCAGAGGATAGATCATCAGTTTAAAAAAAGCTGCAGAACCACATTAAACTGAAAAAAAAAAAAAAAAAAGTAGAAAGCCGCTGCCAGAGGCTTATTGGACAGAGTGCAAAAGGATCAGGCATGTTGAAATCCAAATGCCCAATTTTTTATCTCCCCCTGACAAAAAAAATTAAAAAAGTGCTGACCAGAAACCTGACCGTTCCATTATAAGGCAACAGAGAAAATAAGAGATCCATCACGGTTCCTGTAAAAACTTTACATCTGACCAGACAAGTTACATAGACATTAAGAGGGTTTCTAAGAAATGCCATCCACATTACGTGGCCTGTAGCCATGCAGTTTCTGGGCCATAGGGTTATCAGAACCAGCAAGTGCCCATCTGGCATTCTTCTGACCATTACTGAGTGGACTCTAGGTTCACATACTGACGTTGCAGAGCAGAATTTTATTTTTTACTCCTCGGGGTTGAACGATATATGTTTTACTAAGACAATTCTATCATACCCCATAAATGTCAGATCTATGTGGACCCCATCTACTGGTCAGCAGTGGGCACAGTCAGGTAGGGATGCTGGAGAGCGCTCCATTACTCTATGGGAGTTATGGAAACTGCGAGTTCACAGCCAGATCTCAACTGGTATAAAGCAGTAATCTGACGGCCAGAGAAGTCGCTACCGTATTATATTACTGTACCCATGTATGCCTCTAATTTCATAGAGAAATAAAATCATAGCATGCGGTACCTGATGTCACATGTCCAAGAGTGATCCCCTCTACAGAACAGTTCATGATCACAAGACCCAACTGAGCATTATATGGCGGCACATACAGTACCATACCCCTCCATGTGCCAACACTAGGGCTGAAAAGGGCTGAAACGATTACTCGAATTAAGCAATTAACTCTTTTGCATCAATGATTCGTTTGTGCCATGTGACCACGGAGTGAGTGAAGAGCTTGCTATTACTCACGCTCTGTGGTCGCCAGTGAACTAAAATACTTACCTTTCCTGTAGGGGTGCTGCCAACACTCCAGAGATCTTCCATCCTCTTCTTCACGCGCTGACGTCACACAGCATCAGGTCATAGTGCACGGAAGAGCACACTGTGTGTACGTCAGGATCCAGTGCAGCGCTGTGCAGGCAGGTGACCACGGAGCGGGAGCGTGGTCACATGGCACAAACAAATCATTGATGCAAAAGAGTTAATTGCTTAATTCGAGTAATCGTTTCAGCCCTAGTGTTGGCACATGGAGGGGTATGGTACTGTATGTGCCGCCATATAATGCTCAGTTGGGTCTTGTGATCAAGAACTGTTCTGTAGAGGGGATCACTCTTGGACATGTGACATCAGGTACCGCATGCTATGATTTTATTTCTCTATGAAATTAGAGGCATACATGGGTACAGTAATATAATACGGTAGCGACTTCTCTGGGCGTCAGATTACTGCTTTATACCAGTTGAGATCTGGCTGTGAACTCGCTGTTTCCATAACTCCCATAGAGTAATGGAGCGCTCTCCAGCATCCCTACCTGACTGTGCCCACTGCTGACCAGTAGATGGGGTCCACATAGATCTGACATTTATGGGGTATGATAGAATTGTCTGTTTTAGTAAAACATATCGTTCAACCCCGAGGAGTAAAAAATAAAACTGATGGCTAGGAGGAGGAGCTGGTGGCATTGGAGGGGGAACTAGTGGCACTGCTGGAGGAGATAATGGTATTGGAGGGGGAACTTGGGGGAGCTGATGGCACTGGGGGTGGAGACTGATTCGTTTTTATAGAAAACGTTCCTTTAATTAGTTTTTTTTTCTTATTAGAGTACTCGATTAATCGGTAGAATACTTGAGTACTAAAATAATTGATAGCTGCCCTAGCCAACAGCGTGCATGAGGTCTCAGGCCACGTTCACACTTGCGTATTTTGGTGAGAATTATGCATCGTTATTTGTAAGCCAAAACCAGGAGTGGAACAATATAAAGGCCGATGCACACGATTGTTGTTGTTTTGAGGTTCGCAAACGGAGGGCAACAGAACGTCCGGCCCCTATAAGAACAGTCCTATCCTTGTCCGTAATACGGACAATTATAGGACATGTTCAATTTTTTTGTAGAATGGACATCCGGAAACTGAATGCACACCAAGTCATTTCCGTTTTTTTTTTCTTTTCTTTTGTGGGCAGGAAAAAAAACAAACACGGAACGGACATGGACGTTTGACCATTGTGTTTTATGACAAAACACGTATACCAGCTGTGTGCAGGACAGCATTTTCTCTCTCCCTTCTGTAGAAATGTCCTTGACTACAAAACGGACAAGCATAGGACATGTTCTATCCTCTTTGTGGCACAACGGCATGGGCATATGGATGCGGACAGCACAGTGCACAGCGTGAAGCCTTATGGAAACACCTCTTCTGTGTCTGGGTTACAAATACTGCTGGAAATATGCAAGTGTGAAAGCGGCCTTAGGCTACTTTCACACCAGCGTTTCGGTGTCCGCCTGTGAGATCCGTTTCAAGGCTCTCACAAGCGGCCCCAAACGGATCAGTTTAGCCCCAATGCATTCTGAATGGATGCGGATCCGTTCAGAATGCATCAGTTTAGCTCCGTTCCGCCTCCATTCCGCTGTGGATGCGGACACCAAAACGCAGCTTGCAGCGTTTTGGTGTCCGCCTGGCCGTGCGGAGCCAAACGGATCCGTCCTGACTTACAATGTAAGTCAATGGGGACGGATCCGTTTGACGTTGACACAATATGGTGCAATTGCAAATGGATCCGTCCCCCATTGACTTTCAATGTAAAATCACGACGGATCCGTCTGACTAACAATTAGACTTAGACTTTTTTTTTTTACATAGAATGCAGACGGATCCGTTCTGAACGGATACCATTGTTTGCATTTATAGGTGCGGATCCGTCTGTGCAGATACCAGACGGATCCGCACCTAACGCAGGTGTGAAAGCGGCCTTACTCACACGACGACACTAAGGCTGGGGCCACACAGCGACAGTAAATTGCATGACAAAGAGGGTACAACTATACTGCGACATATTTTATATGCTAGTCTATAGTGTCGCACCGTGACTACAATCTTCTACGGGGTTTTTGGGACTGCCAAGTTGCTGTATTATAAAAATAAGACTAGCATTATAAAATATGTTGTGCGATATTACTGCGACAAATGTCATCGTGTAGCCCTAGCCTAATTCTGCACCAAAGGGACTGGATCCAGTCATGTGAACGGATTCCCACTGGTAAACAGGGGAGGGCAGCGCAGACCACTGAGCAGATCTGGATGCCAATGTGCAATATGTGGCATGGTCTTCACCCCCACTGTCCAGGAAAAACACGTGGCCACAGCATCCACCATCAATGACATACAGCAAGACAAACGTATTACCCCATCAAGTCACAACACAACACGTACACACAATGGGGGTCATTTATCAAAAGACAGCGTTTTACAACGCTCTTTGATTTCTCCTGTGCGCTTTATGATGGCCGCAGGCCTGGTGATAAACTGGGGGCATCCTCTAGCAGCTTGAGCACCTGAATTGAAACTACTCAAGCCCCTAGATGGAGTCGATTTGAATAGCTATTTACACCAGAAAATTGGTGTAAATGTTGGTGAATTTGTTGGGAGTTGATGGCCCTGGCCCCCGCTACTCCCTGTTGGCGAGGGACCCGGAAAAGCGCTGCGTGCACCTAAATTTAGGCACATAGGTGTTCACAAAGTCGCAAAACAGGGGTGGGCAACTTCTTTACTCCAATTTCTGATTGGGGAGGGGGGGGCGTTCATAATAAATGACCCCCCCCATGTCAATAAGGCTACGTTTACACGAACGTATTTTGTTTCCGTGTCCGTTCCGTTTTTTTTAATAGATTGGATGAGAACCCATTCATTTTAATTAGTCCACAAAACATGCAGACAGCACACCGTGTGCTATCCGTATGTCTGTTCCGTAACACCGCAAAAAAAAAAAAAAAAAATAGAACATGTTCAACTCTAGTCCGTGTTGCGGACAAAGGATAGGCATTGTTACAATGGATCCGCAAAAACAACGAATGCCATACGGAACGTCATCCTTTTTTTGCGGATCCGCAATTTGCGGACCACAAAATACGCACGGTCATGTGAATGTAGCCTAATATACATAGCATGTTCACAATACATAACCGTCACCATTTCTCTGTATGCCCGTGTGGGATTAAATGAGTTATCTGGTTTCATAGGCAATCCTAAACAAGCGATCATTACTTCCCTAGAAGATCCCATACCTCCACTCTGCTTCTCTCAAGAGGACCTGTTTACCCAGCTGCAGCGGGAACATCATGTCGACAACACACAACTGCTTTGGCCAATTGATGTCCTCTTCAGTGGACCCGAGGCCAGCGATTGGCTGCAGTGGGGTAAACAGATCCCGGGCAGGAGGAGGAGTGGAGCTGCAGGATCTGGCAGGTAACTAACGATCACTACTTTCCTGCTGACAGATCCTGTGTTGTCCGGTTTCTTCCTGACCTGAGTAGATGATGGGGGCACATCTGTTCTCTCCACAATCCCTCCTACACATACAATGGCCTCAGGATAAAATGGTCTTTTCTGGGCCACCATAAATTGAAACTAGACTTAACACACAACGCCTCAGACTCTGATCCAGCCAATCAAAATGTCTGTTTCACTGGTAAATCTAGTAATAGTCCAGTAGCTCCTGGGCGGTACTACATGTCCTGTACTGCCCCATGTCTGTGCCAGGATGAGCTGCGACGCAGGTACCGCTATGTACTATGCAAGACCCTGAAGAAGCTCCTGCCTTCACAACCTCCAGCAGCTATTCCTGTCTGTTTTACATAAGGACTTGCTTTATAGGTCTTAGTTATCTGCTTATTTTTCTCACATCCTCATTTTCTCTTATCCTGGGCTTCGGGACCAGTTACCTGTTTTCCATAAAGTTATGGACTCAAGTTACAATGTGAACAGAACCCCAAGCCTGGCTCACATGACCGCATATACATGGACAGCCTACAGACTGTTTCATCGGCTTTTCTGGTTTCGTCAGCGGTCTTTGGGTTCGATGTTCTCCCAGGGTCCGGCTACAAAGAAGGTTCTAATGCATTGCTTAGGTCACCCCCCGAGCCTGACAGACCACCCAGCCCTGTAATAGGGTCCATCAGCTCCCAAGTGTCTCGGTATGACGGTAGAAATAATGCTGCACTCTGCTGTCACCGGGGCTCCATGAGATGCAGATGTGAACAGTCAGCAATGTCAGATAACATCTGCTAGGATGACTATGGACACCAGTGTGAACGAGGCCTTACCACACATTGCAGTACCTGAGGGCAAAACCTTCTCCTAGCACGCCCTACATGTAAATCATACCCAGAGGCCACTATATGACTACATGGCGGGTGGGGCAGTAGGTACAGTGGGCCTGTGGGCACTGGGGAAGCACACAGGGCAGGCTGCTGGCATGCACATCACCCCCTTCTATCACCAAGCTGCAGGAAATGGAAACATTGGGAACAGACTGCACTTTCTTTACCATAATGCAGTACTTCCGCCTGCAGTCCTATGTAAAACCACCCACTGCCTGTAAATCCGGCCAGGATGACCACAAGGCTGCAGAAATACGGTAAATAAGTAGTCAGAGCATGCACGGCTCACACACGGGTCATAAACGGTCGGATCCGCAGATTTTATTACAGCTACAAGTAAAGTAACGCGTCCTGCAACACTACACAGTCAAGCCAGTCACACTTCAGCTCTCACCCCGGGGATTGCGCTCCCGCCCTGAGCCTCTGCGCCCGGACATCTTCCGCAACCAGCTTTCTACTTCTTGCCTCTCAAGACTCCAAGCCTGGCCGCAGGCTCGCCTCTCATTGGCTGGCCGACCTGTCACTCAGCGCATAACACGTTACAGCTAAGGGTACAGAACGCCGGTGAGGAAGCACGTGATTAGGGAACGCTGTTTTCGCGGGAGATTGGCTAAGAAAAGTAGCGAGCTGATTGGCTTTTCGTTTTAAGGCGGGGACAAAACAGACGCGCGCTGGTTGGCTACGTTACGAAGGCGGCCATGTGATTGGCATTCTCTGGGTACAGCTCTGACATTGAACGGGCACTATGCTGGGCTTACGAACCCGTTTTCAGCAGCTTCGGGTGAGTCAGTCACGTGTTTCTATAACCGTTACGGAAAGCGTGTTTGCTCAGAAAACTTGGCCAGGTTAGCCAGTAAACACGTTTTCAGTAGGCCCCACCCTTGCTATTTTGCATATGACTAGCGCAAGTGCTTCTGGGATAGCTCAGACCTATAGCCTTATTACATTATACTACAGTAATTGTACTTTAGACGATATGTTTGCAGGTGGAGTGAACGCTTTATCCCCTTTTGCAGTCCAGCGGGCGACAGTACCGTGCGAGTAATTGCGTCTCTCTAAGCTAAAAATTTCTGGCTTCCCGGGCGTATAAATACTCAGAGTGACGGCGGTAAAGACGAGCGGAAGGGAAGCTCAATGCAGAGGTCACGTGCTGAGTGCGTCACGCTTGTGATGTCATCTCTATCCCACCTCCGGGAAGGTCTGAGACAGGAGCCCCTCGCCGCCCTCACAGGGCGTCACCTGATATTCGGGTGAGTGAGCCCCCAGCAACCCACGTTGGAGTGGACCGGTCCGTTATGTGGGAGAGGCTATGCAAAAGACGCCGGGCAGGGATGTGGTGAGATGGGCGGGTCACTGATTTGAGGCCCGCCTACTCTTCATCTGCGCCTCTGCCTGGTGGATGCCGCCTCCTCCCCGGACCTTGGAAGTGACTCACGGCTGGCTTACTGAGTCCAATGGCTGAGGCGAGGCAGCTGTGCGCCTCGTAACCCAAGTCAGACTACTCTCCCGCCGCTCTTTTGCAGCACACACTTTTTCATCATTTGTAATATGATACAGACGCATGAGGTGTACTATGGAGAAGCAGATACCCACAATCCCTCCGCTATATCACTGCCCTGAACCGTGTGGCCCTAGGCAGGAGCCTACCTTGCCCTGGTTTGTTCTCTTAGAAGACAGTTGTTTCTGGCAACAGTCAGCGAGGAAATGTCTGTTCTGATGAAATCTAATATCTAGTCGCTAGTATTTCTACAGAAGAGCTCCGCAAGTTTTACACTAAAGATCCAGTATGGAATGGAGGACAGTGTGAGGGCACAATTACACCACCGTGTAGGGTTGCCACCTTTCCCAACAAAACATAAATATCGCCCAAGTCAAGCGTGGTGTTAAGTCGCTGTCATACTGTGGCTCCCAATAATATAAATTCCCTCTAGTAGTATTAATGCCCCCATTAGTGCCCCCCAGCATTAATAATGCCCCCAGTGTCCCCAGCATTAGTGCCCCTCAGAATGAATATTGCCCCCATTAGCGCCCCCCAGAATTAATAGTGCCCCACAGTAATAGTAATGCCCCCAGTAATAGTAACGCCCCTAGTAATAGTAATGCCCCCATTAGCGCGCGCCCCAGAATTAATACTACCCCATTAGTGCCCCACAGTAATAGTAATGCCCCCATTAGTGCCCCACAGTAATGCCCCCATTAGTGCCCCCAGTAAGAATAATTCCCCCATCAGTGCCCCCCAGTAAAAATAATTCCTACATTAGTGCCCCCAGTAAAAATAGTGCCCCCCAGTAAAAATAATGCCCCCAGTAACAATAATTTCCCCATTAGTGCCCCCCAGTAAGAATAATTTCCCCATTAGTGCCCCCGTAAGGATAACGCCCTCCATTAGTGCCCAGTTCTCTGCTTCTGCCCAAAAAAACAAAAACCTCACCTCCTCCTCTTGCGCTGCGGTGAACGCTCACTGCTGACTGGAAGCTCAGGACAGGACCTGCACTCCAGCGTGATGACGTCTTGCAGGTCCTGTCCTGAGCTTCCAGTGAGCAGCGCAAGCAAATGGAGGTGTGTTTTTTTTTTTTTTTATAATTAACACAAGTGGGGGGGGGGGGGGGGGGAGGTAAAGGCTGCACTAATGAGCGCTCTGCAATGGAAGCGTTCATTAGTAGCAGTCCTTGTGGAAAAATACAGGCATCGAAATACCGGCTTTGCTGGTGAGATAATGGCCGGGTGGCAACCCTACGACTGCACTGTGTTTTGCAGTCCGTAAATTGCGGATCCACAAAACATGGATTCCGCCCGTGTGCATTCTGCAATTTGCGGAACGGAATGGATGGACCATTATAGAGATGCCTATTCTTGTTTGCGATTGCGGACAAGAATAGGATATGCTCTATTTCCATTTCGTCCACCATGATGGCTTAACCTGGAGATTGACCCCTTGACCTCTGTAGGGGCAGGAACACAGAGAGTTTAAAAGGCCATCACCCACTCTCACCCTCAGTGTTTCCTGTCCCTATGGGGGTACCTCACAGAGAGACCTCCTGTGGGAGGTGAAAGATATCACCCTTGTGTTTGTTATTTTTAAAATACCTGTTTGGGATCATTTATCCCTTCCCTCTGCCCTCCGACGGCTCCGTCCTAAGCTGGGCAGAGGAGGACTATGGAGTTGATCTCGTTCCCGTTCCAGCGGGGGCCTGAATCTCTCCCCAATGCGCATGGTCCCCCCTTCTAGCCTCTCTCAGATCTGCTCCTCCTACTCCGCCTGCAAAAAAAAATCTAGAGTGTCAGTTCCATGCTCCTCTGAATCAGAGGACATGGACGAAGATGCTTCCACCTCTAGACAGAACGTGGACGCACTGTCAGAGGGAGAAATAGTGGAAGACAGGAAAAAGTACTTCTTTTCGTCTGAGGAGATGGAGAAATTATTGGGCGCCGTAAGGGCAACCATGGGCATTGAGGAGGTACAAAAACCTTGTTCAGTCCAGGACGTGATGTTTGGGGGGCTCAGAGCTAAAAAATCCCAGTAAAGTATTCCCAGTAAACGAAAATATAAAGAATATGATCATGGATGAGTGGACGGACCCAGAGAGGAGGCTGGGAGTCCCCAGAGAACTCATAAATAGATTATTGTTTGATCCAACCGATATAAAAATATTTAACGAAATACCGAAAATCAACTTCCAGGTAGCGAAGGTGGTCAAGAAAACCTCCCTTCCATTTGAGGACTCCGCTCAATTACAAGATCCGATGGAGAGGAAGGCGGATTCTCTCCTGAAAAAGTCTTAGGAAGCATCCATGTTCGGTATAAAAATGAACATAGCTGCAACCTCCGTAGCTAGGTAAATATGTACCTTTGGCTTAGTGAACTAGAAAATCATTTTAAAAATAAAACCCAGAGAGAAGAAATTCTAAATTCTATCCCTCTCCTCAAGTCGGCTACAGCATTTTTGGCGGATGCCTCAGCTGAGTCCGTGAGGTTCGCCGCCAAAGATGCTGCTCTCTCAAATTCCGCAAGGAAGGCCCTGTGGATGAAATCTTGGGGAGGCAATAGAGCGTCGAAAGCAAAATTATGTTCTATCGCCTTTTCAGGGGAATACGTTTTTGGTCCCGTACTGGATTCCATCCTCGAGAAAGCAGCAGACAAAAAGAAGGGATTTCCTGAGGAAAATAAAAAGAAGCCCTTTCGTCCCTTTAACACCCAATCCAGACCCTATAGAGGAACAGGGAAAACGGGTAGGTGGAGCTACCAAAAAAGTAGGGAAAGGCAGAGGATTCCTTCTCAATCCCCAAAACAAACAGTCTGACAAACAATGACACCAGAGTGGGAGGAAGGTTGAGGAGATTTCTATCCCATTGGGAAACCATGACCCAGAACCCCTGGACCTTGGATATTTTAAGAAACGGTTACCGGATAGAATTTTCCTCAACCCCTCCAAAAAAGTTCCGGATAACCTCCCATACCCCAAAAGTTCTGGGAAGGATTTAGCAGGGCGTCTTGCAGTTAATAGTCAGGTGTGGTGGTAAAAGTCCCCTGTTTAGAAGAAGGAAGGGGTTACTATTCAAACCTGTTTTTGGTACAGAAACCAGACGGCTCCTTCCGCACCATCATAAATCTAAAGGGGTCATACACATCCATTGTATACAGAAAATTCAAAATGGAATCTATATGACCATCACTCTAATCAAAGAAGGAGATTACATGACGTCCATAGATTTGAAGGACGCTTACTATCACGTCCCCATACACGAAAACTCGCAAAAGTACGTCAGGTTTGCACTGATGGCACCAGAGTGGTAAACCACTTCCAGTTCACTGCTCTACCCTTCGGAATTTCTTCTGCCCCAAAGGTTTTCACAAAGCTAGTAGTGGAAATGATCTCCCCTCTCAGATCAGAGGGAATAAAAATCTTTCCTTATCTTGACGACTTCCTCATTCTGGGAGACTCTGAAACAGAGGCGTCCAGTCACACCAGTTACCTAATTGACTGGTTTTCAGAGTTGGGCTGGATAATAAATCAGAAAAAATCTTGTCTGGTACCATCAACCAAAATGAAATTCCTAGGAGTACTTCTAAATTCAATAACACAGAAGACGTCTCTTCCTCAAGAAAAACTAACAACCTTCATAGAAAAAAACTAAAAAATTTCAGAGCCAAGTGCTCCATACGCAATGCCATGAGTCTATTAGGAATAATGACCTCCTGCATCACATCGGTATCGTGGTCTCAGGCTCATACCAGGAAACCCAAGTCCTGGATCCTGAAAAATTGGGACAAGAAACAGTCCTCTTTAGAAAAAAGTAAGTCCAGTTGCCTTGATTTATTCTTTACAGATATCTTTAGAAAAAAGAATATCCATCCCCATTCACGTAAAATCAGATTTGAATTGGTGGATAGAAAAGAGAAATCTGTCAAGGAGTGTACTTTGGATAAAAGATCCAGAGATCCAAGTGTTCACAGACGCAAGTGGTACAGGATGGGGAGCGAGAGTAGGCTCCTCAAACTACCAAGGCAGATGGGCAGACGACATAAAAGTAAAATCATCAAACTACTGAGAACTAAGGGCGATCTGGGAGACTCTAAAAACATCCCAGAAAATGGTACTCGGAAAACACCGGAAGATACTCTCTGACAATGTGACAGCAGTAGCATACTTAAAGCAACAGGGAGGCACGAGATCTCCAAGTCTAGAAAAACTGGCGGCGAAGATATTCTTTTGGGCGGAAATTAGCGTTGGAGGAACCATGGAGAATTCCCCTCCGGGAGGACATTTTATCGCAGGGTCCGATCCTCCATCAGAATCCAGGCCTATTCAAATTGTCGGCATGGATCCTAAGGCGAGGTATTTAAAAAGCAGGGGTCTTTCCGAAAAGGTTATCAATACCCTCAAATCCAGCCGGAAAAATGTCACCTCCGCGATATATCTCAATCTGGAGAAAATACTGCAGCTGGCTGGGTCAGAACCCTCCAGTAAATTCTCCCCTGAACATTATAAAAGTTCTTGATTTCCTCCAGAGGGGGCTCGATTTGGGTCTGAGACCCAGTACACTTAAAGTACAGATATCTGCCTTAGGAGCATGCTATGAGACAGACCTGGCCAGCCATAGATGGGTAAGAAGATTTGTAAGAGCTTCCTCGAGATTAAGACCATCCATAACCCCAAGGACCCCTCAGTGGGATTTAGACCGGGTTTTGAAAGGATTAATGAAACCGCCATTTACCCCTGTGCAGGACATTTCAGTAAAGCACCTGACACTCAAGGCTGCCTTTCCTAATAGCCATAGATCCACGCGCTCTCCTGTCGGGAACCCTATCTTTCTAAATATTCCGATAAAATAGTATTGAGGTTGGATCCAGGTTTCCTTCCAAAAGTCGTTTCAGACTTTCATAGAGACCAGGAAATTGTCCTCCCGTCATTCCCTAAAGATATGACGAGTACATCTGAGGATCAATACCAACTCCTGGATGTCCGAGATACTGTCTTACATTACCTAAGGGCAACAGAGGAATTCAGGAAGCAGGATAATCTTCTCGTTCAGTTTGCTGGTCCAAACAAAGGGAAGAAGGCATCCAAGGCCTTCATTGGGCACTGGATCAAGTCCACCATATCCTGCTGCTACCAGATGGCGGGTCTTGATGGTCCTACAGATATAAGGGCCCATTCCACAAGAGCGGTGGCCTTCTCATGGGCAGAAAAAGGAGGTGTTTTCTTAGATAAGATCAGAGCAGCCACCTGGTCCAGTATTAATACATTTATTAGGCACTATCGTATTAACGTTTTGGCTTCTACTGACTTGACCTTCGGTCAGAAGGTCCTGCAAGCAGTTACCCACCGTTTTTAAATAGTCTGGTAATTCTCCCGGTTAAGCCGTCCTGGTGAACGAAATGGAAAAACCGTAATTAGACTTACCGGTAATTCTGTTTCCTTGAGTCCACCATTACGGCTAGTATATTTTCCCCCCAGAGAATTTAAAGAGGGGTTCGAGTATGAATTAATACTCCAAAAAAAAAAAAGAAAAAAAAAAAAATATATATATATATATATATATATATATATATATATATATATCAGAAAAAAACACTGGCAGCACCACCCAGAATAAAGGTATATGTAAAAGGCGGGTGCAAGGTCCAAGTATGGCAACAGGTGCTTGTATAGAGTAAAAATCGGACTGCACTCCAAACGGATCTTCAATGATCTTCAATGAAACAGTGTGTTTTTATTCACCCATATGATGGCAGAAAGCAATGTTTCGGCTCATACATGAGCCTTTCTCAAGCCTTGAGATCATGTCATCTACAGGGACAGACGATCTGTCATCTACATGATCATCTGTCCCTGTAGTTTAATCTACGTGGGGGAGACGACCATGGAGATCAGAGAGCGTATCAATAAACACAAAAGTACGATAAAGAAAAAAATGCTAGACAAGCCAGTGGCCAAACATTTCGCTGACTGTGGACACTCTGTCAGCCAATTGAGATTCCGGGTCATCGATTCGGTGCAAATTCCAAAAAGAGGAGGTGACAGGGAACGTATGCTAAAGAAAAAAGAGCTAAAATGGATTTTTACTTTACAAGCTCTACAACCTCATGGATTGAATATTGAGTTGAATGCAAATAATGTAGACAGAGTACCTTTTTAAATATTGAGGTCTAATTCAGTATATCATGTTTTTACTGGGTATTCTATGGTGTGTGTGTGTGTGTGTGTGTATATGTGTGTATATATATATATATATATATATATATAATTGTTTTACACTTCTTTATTCACAGAATAGAAATATTTATTAGCACATTACTTATATGATCATCTGCTCCCTTTTTTATTAGTTGATTCTGTGTCATAGATGTATGTTCTTGGCATCTCATTGATGACAATACCTGTTGATAATGGCAGTGTTAAGTAATCTTGTCTATACATGGATCCAGTTGGTGACTATATGGGCCTTTTACCAGACATAGTTTTATGTGGGATATATGATGGTGCTTTTTTTAGGTGCATCTATTATAATATATTAGCATTGATTATGTATTGGATCTATTGTTGTACCCTGTTCGGATCTCTAGGACCTTTTGCGTGTCACGTGATAGTCACATGATCTATGACGCGCCTGACATGTGACCATGAATAGCGTTGTCTATTGGTTCACATGCGGCGCTTGCTTGGGGAGGAGAGCGGCCTCTTGGCTGACAGTGGCGACGGCGTCCCTCCCACTCACAGATGGGATGACATCACGGACATGCGCGGTAGGACCATAGAGACGCCGACAGGTATGGCGGTGTGGAGGTGCAGCTAGAGGCTGCCTAATGAATAACAGGCACTTTTGACCTTTGAAGCAACATTTCTATTGGCAGCAACGATGGTTTTAATTAGCACACAGGTGATATTAAGCAGTATGTCTTCCTTATTGGTTATATTTTGTCACATGGGGGGGCTCATTATAGTATTTATATGTTCAATTAATTTTTTACCAGTATACTTGAGAAAGGCTACTGTGTAGCCGAAACGTCGTGTATTTGTGTGTGCACTCTTGGTCCCCAAATAAAAAGTCACACTGGATATGCTGCTGTGAAACTCTCTCCTTATCTAACTATCCTTTGGATAGGTCATTAGTATCTGATCAGTGGGTGTCCGACACCCGGGACCACCGCCAATTAGCTCTTTGAGAAGGCAGTAGCGAGATGGCCTTCTCTCTGCTTTTCCCAGGCCGAGTGACGGCACCTTCATCAGTCATGTGACCTAGGCGCAGCTCAGTTCCATAGCAGTGAATGGGGCTGGACGCGATACCAAGCACAGCCACTGTACAATGTACGGCACTGTGCTTGGTAAGCTGCGAGAAGGAAGCTTCTCAAAACAGCTGATTGGCTGGGGTCCCGGGTATCGGATCCCACCGATCAGATACTGATGACCTATCCAGAGGATGTGTCCTAGGAGCAGCTCAGCCCCATAGAAGTGAATGGGGCTGAGCGCAATATCAAGCACAGCCGCTATACAATGTGCTTGGTGAGCACTGAGCAGGCTGCGGTGCTCACAGAAGCGCTGGTGCCTTCTCAGACAGCTGATCGGAGGGGGTCCCAGGTGTCAGATACCGATGACCTATCCAGAGGATAGGTCATCAGTATTAAAATTGTGGAAAACCTTTGTAAATGTACACCTTACTAATCTCGTTGTGTTTGGTGCAACTAATCTGACACTGTGATCCGGAGGTGCATCTGACAGCGTCTGTGCAAGATTTGGAGAGAAAGGTTTGGAAGGTAAGAGGAGGAGCAGACATCAGGGAAAAGAATTTTGAAAAGTAATGTCTGTCCAGCTGGGCACTTTGGATCGGTTTTGCATATAGTTAAAAGTTCTTTTTCTGGTCATTCCAGGCACAGCAAGGTGACTTACAGGTATGATCAGATTGGTGCTTCAATGTACTACTGACCACTGCAGGTAGTTTTATTACTGAAAAATGACTAACAGACTAGCACAGAAGCAGCCAGTGAGGTCTGGCACTGCTGGACCCCCATGACTACAGACTTTCAGACGCAGGCAGTTTTTAGGAAAAAAAATTCCATTCCATACACCATGACGGCCACAATGAGAGATAACCCTTGACCTCTGTAGGAACAGGAATACACAGAGTTTAAATTGCCGTGACCCCTCCTCCCCCTCAGTGTTTTTCCTGCCCCTACGGGGTTAGGTCGCAGAGAGAGTCCTCTCGGTGGGGAGGTGAAGTTACCAGGATTTACCTTCATCCCCTGCTGCCTTCCAGCAGCAGGAGCTAAGGCTGGGCAGCAGTGGGCAACGTGGACACTCGCCCCGGCTTATGCTGGGACCTGTGCTCCTTTCTGTTTCACGGTCTCCCCTCCACTTCGGGTTGGAAGCAGACCGCTGATGCCGGATCCATGTGGGATGACGTCTCTCTGATCTTACGGTCGGCAGGCGGGGGGAGGCGGCGCCTGGGCGCAGAGCTGATGACGCGCCAAGATGACGTCAGGAACCATGAAGTGTTTAAAAAGTGACGCTAATGCAGCATGGAGCTGTACATCTTCGCCACTATGTCCACTCCTGAGGCGCCAGCATCCCGTCAGGAGGGTTCTGACCCCTCTCCGGCTGCTCCTACCGTGAGTTCCCCTAAGGGGAAAATGGTTATTCTTATTTCTATATATATTATGAAGAAATATGCTGATATTTGGTTGCTCTCCTTTACTCATTAGGGTACAAAAGATACAAAATCTAAGTCTAAATCCTTAAAGTGCGCGACCTGTGCCAGGAGACTTCCTGATAACTATAATAAGAAGTTGTGCAAAAAATGTATTTTTGACGTCTTAAAAGAGGAGCAACCATCTATCCAGTCTGAGATGAAATCATTTATCCAGGATGAAATTTAATCTTCACTAGCATCTCTGATTACTTCTAGTACGCCTATCCCGCCTGCCAAAAAACCTAGACTATCCATTCAATCCTTCTCTGAGGCCTAGGACATTGATGAGGATACCTCTACCTCTAGACGAGTACTCGAGGAAGAACTTTTCTTAGAGGGTGAAATCATAGAGGATGATAAAAAATACATTTTTTCCTCGGATAAAATGGAATATTTACTGAAAGCAGTTAGGTCTACCATGGGCATAGAGGATAATCCCAGACCTCGTACGGTACAGGACGAGATGTTCGGGGGTTTACGTACTAATAGAACTAAAGTATTTCCCATCAATGAAAATATCAAAGAAATGATATTGGATGAGTGGATTGATCCTGAAAAAAGAGTAGGGGTATCCAAAGAATTCAGGAACAGACTTCGATTCGATCAGGCTGAGTGTAAAATCTTTGAAATATCTAAGATTGATATTCAGGTGGCAAAGTTAGTCAAAAAGACAGCCTTACCATTCGAAGACGTATCACAACTTAGCGATCCAATGGAGCACAAAGCAGATTCGTTATTGAAGGCTTGGGAGTAAAAGCCAACATTGCTGCTACATCCATCGCAAGGGCCATGTACTTCTGGTTGTCAGAA
The DNA here is from genome assembly GCF_905171765.1 of Bufo bufo. NCBI lineage: Eukaryota > Metazoa > Chordata > Amphibia > Anura > Bufonidae > Bufo > Bufo bufo. Next base: position 292,934,687 of record NC_053390.1, read on the forward strand.
TTAGAAGATCCCCTAAAGAACAAAACCCCCAGAGAAGATATCATAAATTCCTTACCATTGTTAAAATCAGCAACAGCTTTTTTATCAGATGCCTCAGCTGAATCAGTACGCTTTGCCCTTTCCAATGCAGCTAGAATAGCTTTATGGATGAATGCATGGTCAGGGGATAAAATTTGTTTTCGGGCCAGTGTTAGATAAAATACTGGAAAAAGCGGCTGATAAAAAGAAGGGGTTTCCGGAGGAAAAAGAAATAAAGAAAAGGCCCTTTCATCAATTCTCTTTACAATCCAGGCCCTACAGGGGTAAAGGTAAAATGGGTCGCTGGAGCTACCCAAAAGGTGGAAGGATTCATTCTTAATCTCCAAAACAGACAGAACAATAAACAATGACGCCAAAGTGGGAGGCAGGTTGAAGAGTTTTCTATCTCACTGGAATCGGGTTACGTCAAACCCATGGGCTCTAAATATCATAGCTCAGGGCTACAGAATAGAAATCTCCAACACCTCCAGAAAAATTCTCTATTACCACCCAAAACAGAAGTGTAGGGGAATAAATTTGGCAGGGTACTCAGGACTCACTCAAATCAGGAGTAGTCATAAAACTGTCAGACTCCGAAAAGGGAAAGGGATTCTACTGAGGTCTCTTTCTAGTCAAAAAACCCGATGACACATTCCGCACAATAATAAACCTAAAGCCCTTAAACAGATCCATAACATACATAAGATTCAAGATGGAATCAATCGCATCTACGATTCCGCTGATTTCAAAGGGTGCCTTTATGACGTCAGTAGATCTAAAATACGCCTACTATCACATACCGATTCATCGGGCCTCCCAGAAATATCTAAGATTTGCAATAAAAGATCCTGGGGGACTCCTCCACCACTTTCAGTACGTAGCCCTCCCCTTTGGCATCTCATCAGATCCCAGAACATTTACAAAACTAGTGGAAATGATCGCCTTTCTGCGCAGGAAGGGAATCAATATCATCCCTTACCTAGACGACTTCCTAATAATTGGCATTTCAAAAGAAGAAACCTTCAGGACTACAGAAGTAGTTTTAAGTACCCATTCAGGTTTAGGATGGGGGATAAATCGGAAAAAATCAATACTCAGCCCATCTATAAAAATAAGGTTCCTGGGCGTAGAGTTAGATTTTGTATCCCAAACAACCTATCTACCCCAGGATAAAGTAAGATCTCTCAAAAACAAAATAAGTCGCATTCAAAAATCTCACAGGTGTTCCATTCGGGTGGGCAATGAGCCTTTTAGAAAACTTAAAGGGCTTCTGTCACCCCACTAAAATCTTAATTTTTTTTTTGGCTAGTTAAATTCCTTATACTGTGATATATAAATATATAATGCTCTTACTCACTTTCCTTCAGCAGTTTCTTAAAAAAACAGACTTTTATAATATGTAAATGAGCTCTCTACCAACAAGTAGGGCGGTTACTTGCTGGTAGCAGCCGCATCCTCCTTTCATAAAGACGCCCCCTCCTCATGTTGATTGACAGGGCCAGTGAACGTGCTCATCCTCTGGCTGGCCCCGTCTGCGTTCAAAATCTGGCGCTTGCGCCGTACTTGTCTTCAGTCGGCGCAGGCGCACTGAGAGGAGGACGCTCGCTCGGCCGCTACTTCCTCAGTGCGCCTGCGCCGGGTGTAGATGTGACGTCATCGGCGCAGGCGCATTGAGGATGGAGCGGCCGAGCGAGCGTCCTCCTCTCAGTGCGCCTGCACCGACTGAAGACAGGTACGGCACAGGCGCCAGATTTTGAACGCAGACAGGGCCAGCCAGAGGATGAGCACGTTCACTGGCCCTGTCAATCAACATGAGGAGGGGGCTTCATTATGAAAGGAGGATGCGGCTGCTACCAGCAAGTAGCCGCCCTACTTGCTGGTAGAGAGCTCATTTACATATTATAAAAGTCAGTTTTTTTAAGAAACTGCTGAAGGAAAGTGAGTAAGAGCATTATATATTAATTAATCGCAGTATAAGGAATTTAACTAGCCCAAAAAAAAATTATGACTTTAGTGGGGTGACAGAAGCCCTTTAACCGCATGCATAAACTCGGTTCCATGGAGTCAGGCCCATACAAGAATCATGGATCTTGAAAAAATTGGACAGGAAGCAGACGTCCTTAGACAGGATGATACAGGTACCATCGACAGTCAAAATGGATCTGGACTGGTGGAAGGAAGAGGAAAAGCTACTCCTAGGCATAAATTGGCTCAAAATCCCAGAGGCTCAGGTCATAACAAATGCCAGCTCTTCAGGCTCGGGTGCAAAGATAGGCAACCAGTTTTTCCAGGGAGACTGGCCAAACAACCAAAAAGGAAGATCCTCAAATTTCAGAGAACTGAATGCAGTCCTTATGACACTTACAGAAGCAGTAGACCTATTAAAGAACAGGCATCTGAAAGTCCTCTCTGACAACATCATCACAGTGGAATACCTAAAACACCAAGGGGGCACAAGGTCCGATTCACTGGGGGAAGTAGCAAAAAGAATATCTTCCTGGGCGGAAACAAATATTCTCTCTTTAACAGCAGTCCATCTAAAAGGGGCAGAGAACCTAGAGGCGGACTTCCTAAGTCGGAGGAAAATAGATCCAGGAGAAGACCTTAAACAACGACATATTTTACAAGATCACTGTCAGGTGGGGATTACCAAAGATGGATCCGTTTGCCTCCAGGGAAAATGCCCAGATTCAACACTTCTGTTTAATGAATCCAAGAGACAGACCATGGGCAATAGATGCTTTATCAATAAGATGGGAGTGGGACCTAGTCTATGCGTTTCCACGCTTACAGCTGATTCCTCGCTTACTGCAGAAATTACAGAAAGAAACAACAACAATGATCTTGGTAGCTGGCCAAAAAGAAGCTGGTTCTCAATCCTGAGACAGTGGGCATTAGAAGAACCGTGGAAAATACCCTACAGGGAAAACATGCTCTATCAGGGCCCGATAAACCACCCAAACCCCCAGATCTACAATTTGGCGGTCTGGATCCTGAGAGTGAATCACTAAAAAGACAAGGCCTTTCAGACAAAGTAATCCTTACCCTTAAAGCTAGTAGGAAGAAAATTACATCAGCCATTTATCTCAAAGTCTGGAGAAGATTTTGCAGTTGGCTAGGGGAGGAGCATCAGAACACTTCCTCTCAGCCGATTAATAAAATACTAGACTTTCTGCAAAATGGGCTAGAAATAGGCCTGAGGCCAAGTACCCTCAAAGTCCAAATAGGCCTGAGGCCAAGTACCCTCAAAGTCCAAATATCGGTCCTGCAGACAGGACCTTTTCTCCCATCAAAAATAATGGAAACATGACGGAATGGATTCAAATTAAACATAACTGATGCTAATAGTACACCACTGAAATCAGTGACATCATTCACATCTGCCTCAGAAGCTCTGTCAGGCGCCTCCATTGCATACTCTGTTCAGGAAAAATTGCAGCATCATCTTCAGTTTTTCACGCAGGGCTGGTCCATTTAAGTCAATGGGTCAGTGACATCTTTGTTTATAAGCAGTGGGTGTAGAACCACTGCAACAACAAACCTATTTGACTTTGGGCTAGCCCAAAGGGCATTATCCTGGCAGTTCCCTGGTTTTCATCATTTAACCCCTATACATAGATCTGGCATTTGCTGCAGGGGTGCCACCAGGCCGCTATCTCTTGTGGTTGGCTGCTAACCCACAATGGTCAGAGACACTAGTACAAAGCACCAAGTGGTCAGGCAATACTCGTAGCCAGGTAACAGGCAGAGGTCACGGCAGACAGCAAAGGGTCAATACGGTACACGGGCTAAGATCAGGTGAGAAAGTAGAGGGTCAGAGTTGGTAAACAAGCATAGGTCGGTGCATGGGCAGACAAACAGAACAGCACAACGTTTACTACGTACTTGCTGGCTAGATAACCTAAAGCTTAGACACCCTCCTTTAGGAGAAGGTGCCTTAAATACGCTAAGGTGACCAGCCATTGACTGGAGGAAACTAGAGTGTCCAAACTAGAGTGTGTTGGCCTTTTAAGAGCTGGAGTGCATACATGTACTCACTCTAGGGTTTTCATAATATCAAGAATAAGCCTAACAATCAAAAGGCTATTACTTAGGCATTATACTGGAAACGTGGAGCTGAATTTATCATTAAAGTATGCCACTTAGTTGTGTAAAAAAGTAAACGTTTGTGACTTTTTCAACAGCACTTGCGCAAAAATGTTTGCGCTAGTGCTGTTACTCCACCGGCCTGGCCCTGTCCACTATCCCGAAAACACATGAGGGAGGAGTTAGGGCTGGTGGCCCCGCCTCATTTACCATCTACGCTGGTTTTCTGGCGTAGAAGAACTCTGAACCCTGGGTGGCGTAGATCTCAGTTCAGGCGCATGGACTACCGGATGCTGCAACTAATTTATGATGAGGTGTACCCATTGTCATAAATCAGGGGCAGCATTTGGCAGTGTGCCTAGTTATCACAGTCCACTGTATGCTTCTGAGCTATGATAAATCAGGGCCATAGTCATTTTCTGTTAGTTGTTGATAGGGATAGATTACAGTTCAGTGGAGCAAAACAGTGGAGCAAATGTGGTTTGTTAACATTGAGTAGAATAGGAAAGGTCCTTTATGTTGCCAGAGTAGACCTTTTGTTGCATGCTAGGTTGTGTGGATGACCATAGTTTACAGTTGTGGTGGAAGGAGTAAGAGAAGGCATTTGATGCTATTACCTTTGCATAAATTTTGAGATTGACATTTAGGAGGGAAGATGGGTCTGACATTATCTGGAGTGTCAGAGGGGGGGGGGGGGCTTAAGGATAGTTAAGTTGGTAGCTTTAAGCATATCCATGGGAAACTGGTCTTCTGCTATTGCTAAGTTATGCTTACATAAATGAGGCACTAGTGAGTAGGTATGTCTTGAAATATTGATGAGAAAAGCCATCTGGCCCCGGAGACTTGCCCAGTTTAATGGATTATATAGCATTAATGACTTCTATCTCAGTTATTTGGGTGTTTTTAGGGAATTAGGTTGTTCAGGCTTTAGAGTTGGTAGCTGTATTAACCCCTTAGTGACCACCCATATGCCTTTTTACGGTGGTGACTAAGGGGCCTTAGGCTGGGCCACCGCTTTTTTACGGCGGCCCAGTCTAAGCGCTGCACAGGTACCCCATGCAGCGGGGAGCGGGGACCCGGCTCTCACATGAGAGCCGCGGCCCTGCTCTAACAGCCCGGTCTGGCAGAAGTGCCGATCTGGGCTGTTTAACACTTTACATGCTGTGGGCAGTGGCGCCAGCCGCATGTAAAGTGCTGACAGAGGGAGCGGACTCCCTCTGTCTCTCATCTACACCCCGCAAATGTGATCGCTGGGTGCCGATGTGTGTGTGTGTGTGTGTGTGTGTAAAGGATGCCTGTGGTCTGATGTAGGCCCCAGACCAGCCTTGAGTCATTTCCAGCAGGCTGCGCCTCTCTGGCGCAGCCTGCTGGTCAATGTCAGAATAGCCTTGCCATTAAAATGCAATGCACTATAGGGATAGTGCATTGCATTTTAAAAGCAATCAAAAAGCTGTCTGTTATAGTCCCCTTGTGGGACTATTAAGTGGTAAAAAAAACTAATTTATTCAATAAAAAAAACTTTTAAAAAAAATTAAGATTTTTTTTCCATTGAAAATACGCTTTTCAATTTAAAAAATTGCACAAAAAAATCTTCCCCATATGTTAGGTATTGCCGCGTCCGTAATGACCCAGAATACATAAATATCACGTAAATTATCCCCTATGGGGAATGCGTAAAAAAAAAAAAGACAGAATTACTAATTTATTCTTAGTTGCCACAGAAAAAACTTAATAACAAGCGATAAAGCTCCATGTATTTTTTTTATGAAAAATACAAGTCGTCCCCCAAAAATCAAGCCCTCACACAACTCCATATAAAAAAATATAAAAAAGTTATGGATCTTGGGAAGTGGCAATGCAAAAACATTTTTTTTCTTTAAAAAAAAAGTGTTTTATTGCAAAAAAGCTGTAAAACGTAAAAAAATCGTAATCGTACTGACCCAGAGAATAAAGATATTATGTTATTTTTACCGAAATATGAACGCCATAAAATTTATAACGTAAAAACGCAGTGGCAGTATTGCTGTTTTTCCCATCTCACTCCCAGAAAGAGTTAATAAAGTTAATCAGAAAGTTATGTGTACCCCAAAATGATGCTACAACTTGTCCGGCAAAAAACAAGCCCTCATAAAGCTATATAGACGGAAAAATAAAAAAGGTATAGCTCTTGCAACGAGACGATTAAAAAAAGGAAGAAAAACGCTTGGTCAGTAAGGCCCAAAACAGGCGGGTAACTAAGGGGTTAAATTTAGGAGAGGAAATTTTGGCTGGGGGGGGGGGGTATTTGGACTTGTGTGGAGATTTTAGAGGATGTGATAATTATTACTAAGTTCATCATCTAGCTCATGTCGGTTTGTTATTTGTTGACCTAGAATGCAGGAAAGTTATTTTGAATTTAACTTTGTCCACTTTTACTCTTTTCGCCATCAATTTACTGGTTTTATCGTAAGGACATTTTCAGTGTTTTGATTTATCAGAGGTCGTTACGTGCTTTTGTAGCAAGAGTTTAGCTTCTTTTAATTGCGTTAAAAGCTGTGGGGTGTGGATTGCCTAGTGTTGGCCCTCAAGCATAGCTATTCTCGTTAAAAGGTCATTAACTTCTCTTTGTCGAGACTTGTTCAGATGGGCTGTTTGTTGAATCAGGAGGCTCTGCTTTGTGTTCGTTCCACAAGGAGAAATAGTTGGATACAGACTGAGCATAAAGCGCAAAAAACTTCTGCAGATCAGCAGCTACTTTATCGCTAATCAGTTTGAGTGTCAGCATATAAATGTTGATTTGCCACATATGTGTTGTGGTTGGGTGACATAGAGTCAGAGTGATAGGTGCGCTCTCTTGAAAGGTCTACTAAGACCCCTGGCATTGAGTGACAACATCTTAAGCGACATTGTTACAGACTACTAGTATGCTATCTGGTAAGGCCTGTTTGGTGAAGATAAGTATTTGAACAAAGCATAACATTGCTCTATGAAACAGCACACAAGTAAAACCTAAAACCTTTGAACATTAAAGTTTCTAAAGGTCATAAGTGGAGCAAATAACCAAAATGTAGTCTAGAAACTGAGCAGTGGATGAGTCTGCGCAAACAGTTGGAGGTTCACAAGAAAGGTGTCATGAAGTACCTCACCTGTTTCTGGAGGAAGTATGCCCCTCCATAGTGGTTCTGCTTTGTAGAGGTAGTAAGAGTCAAAGACAGGTCCCATTGTTCGAGGCGGTCCAGGCCAATTTTCACTGTTGGGATGATGTGCGTGGTGCAATTTCTGGAGAGAATGATCTTTGTTGAAAAACCCCATCTATATGGGATGTTATAGTAGTAGAAAGATTGCATTATTGAAAAAGACATCTCCTGGCCTGGATAGTTGACTGGGAGAGATCTGCAAACACTGAGATTGACTTGTAAGGGTCCGACAATCTTTGTAATTTCCTAGAGACTGCATGAGTTGTTCTTTTATATGGAAAAAGTTAATGCGTGCAATAATATAAGGAGGAACACAATCTGGGAGATTCTTCGATTTTGGTAATATATGAGCCCGTTCTATAATCTTATCTGACCCAGGGGTGTGGGGAAGGACAGTGTGGATAAGCTAGTGGAACTGTTTCAAGGATGCCACAGAACTTCCAATTCAGATTCCAATTCATATGTCAGAGTAGTAAGGGTGTCCACAAGATCATTATGCACAAAATTCCCGCACCTTCCCCTCTGTATGATTAATGCGTTCGCCAAAGCTGTCAATGGTTGATGAAAAATTTGTAATGCCTGAGTATTATCCTTAAAATAGATCAGTGTAAAGCCAGCATTAACTCTTTCAAAAAAGTCTCAGAAGTGGCCTGATGCATTGTATGAATAGCTTTTAGGACATCCTCTGAATTCCCACTGCCAGTTTGTTGAATTGTGGTAAATAACAAAATCTTGGAATGCGCTTTTAAGGCTTGTTTTTTATTTGCACTTTTTTGGTGCAGTTTTTTTGAGTGGATAAAAAGAGTAGAGTCTTTGTTTTAATAACAAAAAACAGCTATAAAAACTGTGTAAAAAGGCAACTTAAAGGGGCTATCCCATGACTAATTTAAAAAAGAAAATCAGACACCATATAGGACCTGACAATCTCTTTCTAACAAAGCTAGAACCAGCCCTGTACCTCACATGGATCCAGAGATCTCCCTATTCATTGCTCTGCTAGATTGATATCAAGCTGAGAGCTCAAGGGGAGTGTCTTTTCTGTTGTAGCTAAGGAGGCGTGTCTCAGCTCTCCCTATCACAACTCTGGAGGCAGGTGAAGGATGGAACTGAGCATGTGCCGCGTTCTCAGTGAGCAGGTGAAAGAAATAAGAAAAAAACTAACTGCAGGTATAGATACATTTTATTTAATAACTCGGTGGCTATACTAAATTTTTAACTACATGTAATTACAAAAGCATTCAGATCCAGGTGCTGGTTTGAAAACCATTGGATAGCGGCTGTACTTGGTATTGTAGCTCAACCCCATTGACTTGAATGGGACTGAGCTGCACCTAGGCCACGTGACCGATGAACATTACTAGGGTTGTTTTGATACCAAAATTTTCATTCTGTTTCGATACCATAAAAAAGTATTGCGATACTCGATACCATCCGGTACCACGCAAAAAAAAATAATATTTAACACGCAGTGGCCCATAAATCGACAGTACCCTGCCTCCCTCCGCGCGTTCACAGGCGCTCGATGTAAGTGTTCAAAGTGCAATCTGGTTCACACATGCGTGGTGGCCCGTAAATCGACTGTACCCTCCACTCGCGCGTTCACAGGCGCTGAAAGTAAAATTACGGTACCCAGGTTGGTTGTTCCTCCCCTACCTGCGTGCGTCTCTCCCTCTGCGCGTTCACAGGCGCTGAATGTAAAATTATGGTACCCAGGTTTCTTGTCTGCAGGCGCCAACACGCCTTCTTTTCAGCCAATCTGGTGCCGACGATCCTCCCTCCGCGCGCGTTCACAGGCGCTGAAAGTAAAATTATGGTACCTAGGTTGGTTGTCCGCAGGCGCCATCAGGCCTTCTTTTCAGCCAATCTGGTGCCGACTTCAACTATCACACCTCATTTTCAAGCGGTACGTCATAGCGGAAGTGACGAGGGTACCAGATTTTAACAGGTACCATAATTTAACGGAACACCGGCAATGTGTTTCTGCCGCCGTCTGCATTTGTAATGTATTAAACGTTAGTTATCATTGGTGGTGCAGTGGCCACAGCCCCTCCCCTCCTCCTCCGTCCCTCTGCGCTCTCATTGGAGGCAGCAACAGCAGCATAGGGGGGAGAGAGAGACTGCTTCCTTCTTCCCTGTGCTGCTGAGGGAATATGGCGCACGCTGAGAGCAGTGCCATCCATATTCTCTGATACTGGGCTGTGTAGTAGCACAGCCTAGTATCGATAAAAGACAGATACGATATCGGGCTAAAAGTATCGATTAGGTATCGAAAGTTCGATACCCGAAACAACCCTAAACAACCCTAAACATGACATCACTGGTATAAAAAGAGGCCACGCCGCTCACTGGAGTGCTGCAGCCTCTTCAAAACAGCAGGGGTGCTGGGAGTCAGACCCTCACCTATCTAATATTGATCACCTATCCTAAGGATAGGCCATCAATATCAGAGTCTTGGAAAGCCCCTTTAAGTCACATGTGGGTTTTGCTACATAGTTTGAGGTTGTGCAACAGAAACCTCACCACAATTGCTTTGTCTGCATAGCTACGAAGTATGCCCGTACACAATGTGACTCAGCCGCAGAATCTGCATGCCGAATACTTGTACATGCTGTTTGAAACAATAGCACGTACAGGTGCTACCTGGTAATCTGCAGGAGGATCACTTGTCTGGGTCTCATCATGTAAAGAGAATTGTAGATTTCCCCTGGTTGAAATCCAATCAGGTAATCACAAGGTCATTAGTAGAAGACTACATTGAAACAAATGCTGCATGTTTTTATTTAATAGTGTGTGTATTGGGGGAGGGGGGGCATGGTGGGATCTTTTAATTGGGGCAATGCAATGTGGGTACTTGGATTTTCTAGAGGTTAATATACGGATCCTGAATACATTTATGTGCATGAGCCTTAAGGGCTATGTACACCTTCAGGGGAAAAAAAAATTATGATTGCATTTTACTCATTTAGGGCTAAAAATATTTTTTTCAATTGGTCTTTATTAAAAATATTGAGCCGTTGTGACATAAGGTCTGATCTTGCTAGTAGAGGATCTAACTTCTGAACAGAGAAAAGGACTCCATATTTAAAAAAAAGACCAACTGAAAAATAGATTTTCAGCTCATAATGAGTACAATGCACTAATTGCCCCCAAAGCTGTTCACAGCCTTTAAAGGAATGGCCCAGTTAGAACATTTTTCTTTTGTTGAATTTTTTTAGCTAGAAAACATGGCCAATGCAAAAGCTTGTGTGTCACTACTCTTTGAAAGTCTTCTGTAGCCGAAACTAACACAACAATTCAATATTTTGCACTAAAACAGGCACTTAGTTCGGTGGCCACGGCGGTGCCTCAGATTGACAACTCCTCGGATTTCCTGTCTCGAGTTCCTCATCGGAAACATCCTGGAATACTACATATGAATATGGCTCAATTGCCAAAGGAGGCTCAAGATGCAGTTCAGATCTTATTACGAAGTATGTATATTTATATACATACTTATTACGAAGTATGTATATAGTTTACGTGTGTGTTCCGCAAAATGCGGTACTTGTGTTTTGCGGATCCGCAATTTGCAGACCGCTAAACACTTAGTCGTGTGAATGGACCCTTATCCTGTGATAATGTACTTTGAGAATTTATGTTTGGTCTTGTTTTGCTTCTGTAATTGATTTATAATAATGTCTTTTAGGAAGTGCCGTCAGACAATTAGAAGAACATGTCTCCTCACTGAACAACTACTTATGGAGCCGAAAACGTCCACCTGAAGATAGAGAATTAAGAGAAAAAGCTATGGAACTAGAGCAAAAGTTTAAAGAAAACACGCACTTTGAATCGGGTAACCTCATCTGATCTGTTAGTCCAAGACCTATAATTGTTCTCACATTCACTTGAACATTGAAGGACAGAAGAATGCTGGGTTTTGCAATGTATGCACGCTGCCACATTATTATAGTAAACTTATGCTCCTGTTGGGATTGGTGGGGTCCGAGAACATTGCTGGTCAGACATTTATAGTATATCAAACTGACATGGATAGTTCAAGTAAATGCTGCAGATGTGTTCCTATCACTATTGTTATTACAACCTGGTGCATGTCTATAGCTGCCTGGTGTTACTGAAGTTAAAGGGGTCTTCCTGCAGGATAACTTTTTTGTAGAATCAGTTACTAAAAAGTAAAAAAGCATTGTAGGAATGCCCAAACCCTTCTGATCTGTGCTTGCTGGTCCTGGTTTGACACACAGGACATAGGAGGAGATGCCTGCCTGGCTGTAGCCGGGACTTACCTCAGTCAGTGAACGGCATTGTGGCCATCTCCTGTATTTTCCTGTGTGTTAAGCCTGGTCCAGGAAGTAGAGAGCAGCTGAGACCTAATAAGCGTTGGATCAGAATGGGGACTTGATGAGGTGTTTCCCTAAAAAATTTTTTTAATCCATTACGCCCCTTATCTAAAAAATTAATAAATGATTGATTCCACTGGACAACCCTTTTAATTTTCTCATGATGTGTAATTCTTTTTATGGTTTATGGTCTTTTTTTATGGTCTTTCTGTTTATTTTGCAGATATACATATTTATCAAAAAGATGAAAAGTTAAAAAATGATGTACTTTTTACTTTACGAAAGAACACTTATCACTGGCAGCCTTTAAGGTAAGCATCTGTGTGGTGCCCTGAAAAGCATATTGATTCTCTAGACATGTTCCCGAAAATTCTGTTTTATGCTAGGGCTACACGATGACATTTTGTCACACGACAATTTTTATAATGCGACATACTGCGACACTCCAGGATGGATTTTTCTGCAACTGTCGCATCGCAGCCGCAGCATGTCGCAGTGCGACACCATAGACTATCATTATAAAAATTGTCGCGCGACATTGGTGCCACATCAATGTCGTGCGACACATGTTGCAGTGTAATTGTGCCCTATGTGTCGCATGACGCATGTTGTGGTGTAGCCCTAGCCTAAATGTCAAGGAAAGATTTAACGGATATTAAAGGGTTAATCCCATCTCAGTCTTTCATGGTGACCAGAGTTATGTGTAAACGGTGGCAAGGGATGGCGTAGTTACTGAAAAAAAACTGAGTAAGGTGAGCTATGTTTTTTCTATAACTTCCGCTGGACTCTTCTCTGGCACTGTATGACTTTTTTCCACTGCACGCTGTATGCTGCTGTCACTACTTTATGCTGCCCTCAGTGAGCGCAGCATAAATGAGGTAACCATTTTCTTTTGAGTTATACTAACATTTGTTGTTACGGACAGATTTTCTGTTCGACAAATTTGATAAATGAAACCCAATTTTTTAAGGGATTGTCTTATCACACATACCGTTAAAAGGATTTTCCGAGATTTTATTTACTGATGACCTATCCTCTGGATAGTTCATCAGTATCTGTTTGGTGGAGGTCCCGGGTGTTGGATGTTCAGCTGTTGTGTGTTGCCTTCTCGTAGCTTACCAAGCACAGCGCCGTGCATTGTATAGTGGCTGTGCTTGGTATTGCAGCTCGGCACCACTTACTTACATGGGGCTGAGCTCCTCCTAGGCCACATGATAGTTGAACGCGGCAGAGCGTAGGCCGCCGGTGCCTTCTCAAACAGCTGATCGGTGGGGGGTCTTGGGTGTCTAACCCCCACCGATCAGATACTGATGACCTATCCTGAGGATAGGTTATCAGTAAAATAAAATCACGGAAAACACCATTAAAGAGGATCTCTGGGAGTTCAGCATTGATGGCTTATCCTTATGATAGGTAATCAATACCTGATTGTTGGGGGTCTGACTCCTGGCACCCCCACAGATCAGCTGTTTGAATAGACTGTGATGCTCCACGCTCCAGTGAGCGCTGCGGCTTCTTTCTAGGCCACTGACTTCACGTTCACTGATCGATGTACTAATCATTGCTTGATGAGCTGTAAGGAGGGTGCAGCGGGGCACTGTGGCCTTTTAAAACGGCTGATAGGTCATCAATATTGCACTTCTTTAAGGGGTTCTCTGCGGCAGTGGCGTGCCCAGGGTGTTTGGCACCCGGGGCGGGTCATTTCTCTGGCACCCCCCAATACTTTACCACATACCTCTTACATCCAGGGACATCTCCTGTCATGTAGACCTTCTCTTTCCTCTTCTCCTCCGTTAGACCGCCATGAGAAATTCTATCAGCCGCATCTCGTCTCTACAGAGTGTCTAACACAGACACGTTAGATTTCTCAGTTTTTCCATCAACCTCCCCATCCTGGTGTCCCCACATTGTGATCCTGCTGCCACCCCCAATACCTGTGCCCGTTGTGCCCTGCAAAGCCCCAGGTACTATACTGCTGAAAAAATAGTGACCCTAATAGACATAATTAGAGTCCTTTATCAAACTGGTGTAAAGTAGAACTGGATTTCCAAAAGAGCTGTCCAAAATGAAAGGTGGAATCTGATTGGTTGCTATGGGCAACTAAGCCAGTTCTACTTTACACCAGTTTGATAAATGACCCCAAATGTGCCTATAGTGTCTACAGCAGCTATAATGTCCCCTAGAGTGCCCCCAGTAATAATAACACCCAATACTGTGCTCCAGGCAATAATCCCTATATAGTGTCCCCAGAAATAATAGACTGGCCCCTACAGTGCCTCCCCAATAGAAAGGCCCCCATGCTGCCCCCCACACAGTAATTTCCCCCACACAGTAGTGTCCCCCACACAGTAGTGTCCCCCACGCTGCCCCAGAGGAGCCCCTCCTTAAAGAATCTGTGGGGTCCTCCTCTCCTTAGGACCATCAATGTCCTGTTCTTCCAATCCTATTGATCCACTGATCTAAGGATTATTTTTGCACATTTTTTGGATCTCTTCCCCTGATGATTTATCACCTGAAACGTGACACGTTGGGAACCATCCTATAGGGCAACATTAGGGATACCCGCCTAATCTAGGGTAAGGTATCCGGACAGGGCCGCCCCTTGCGGGGTAGGAACTCTGTGTAGATAGGCAGGTGAACAGTAGCTTTGCCCCCTTCCCCTATTAGGGCTCAATAGGGACAACGGTTCCCTGTACCAGTCTACAACCTGAATTTAGCTACGACTACATCTAACCCTCGGCCCAGACGCGGTATTTTTCCACCACGCTAGGCTGATCCCTATCAGGGGGCGTCTGAATGGTAAGACTGTTCCATACATCTTAGCCATATTTCAAGCATCTGTTTGTGGCGCTATATATTTTATATAAATTACTAGTAAAAGTTATATTTTAAGCTCTCCCAAATTCTCTATTGTTCCCCCACGCTGCCCCCCACACAGTAGTGTCCCCCACGCTGCCCCCCACACTGTAGTGTCCCCCACGCTGCCCCCCACACTGTAGTGTCCCCCACGCTGCCCCCCACACTGTAGTGTCCCCCACGCTGCCCCCCACACTGTAGTGTCCCCCACGCTGCCCCCCACACTGTAGTGTCCCCCACGCTGCCCCCCACACTGTAGTGTCCCCCACATTGCCATCCCTCCTGGGGGGGGCTTAGGGGGTGGGCGGGGCTGACTGATTCATGCGCATAACAAAACACAAGGTGCATATTAAAATATATAACACTATACTGACTATATAAACTGACTATGGTCTCTGCTGCACTGGTCTCTGCTGCACTGGTCTCTGCTGCACTGTACCGTATTATTCGCCCTATAAGATGCACCTAGTTTTAGAGGAGAACAATAAGAAAAATATATTTTTCATTACACCTCAGGTCAGACCAGCAATCAGACCCCCAATGTTAATCAGACCTCAGATTAGACCCCCAATGGCTCGGATCAACCCCCAAACCTTTAGCCATCTATCAGCCCCCAATGTCAGCCATAAACCCCCCCCCCCCCCCAATGTCAGCCATAAACCCCCCCCAATGTCAGCCATAAGCCCCCCATTAGCCCCTCATGTCAGCCATAAGCCCCCATTAGCCCCTCATGTCAGCCATAAGCCCCCCATTAGCCCCTCATGTCAGCCATAAGCCCCCATTAGCCCCTCATGTCAGCCATGAGCCCCCCTTTAGCCCCTCATGTCAGCCATAAGCCCCTTATTAGCCCCTCATGTCAGCCATAAGCCCCCCATTAGCCCCTCATGTCAGCCATAAGCCCCCATTAGCCCCTCATGTCAGCCATAAGCCCCCATTAGTCCCTCATGTCAGCCATAAGCCCCCATTAGTCCCTCATGTCAGCCATAAGCCCCCCATTAGCCCCTCATGTCAGCCATAAGCCCCCCATTAGCCCCTCATGTCAGCCATAAGCCCCCATTAGCCCCTCATGTCAGCCATAAGCCCCCATTAGTCCCTCATGTCAGCCATAAGTTCCCCATTAGTCCTTCATGTCAGCCATAAGCCCCCCATTAGCCCTTCATGTCAGCCATAAGCCCCCCATTAGTCCTTCATGTCAGCCATAAGCCCCCCATTAGCCCTTCATGTCAGCCATAAGCCCCCCATTAGTCCTTCATGTCAGCCATAAGCCCCCCATTAGCCCCTCATGTCAGCCATAAGCCCCCATTAGCCCCTCATGTCAGCCATAAGCCCCCATTAGTCCCTCATGTCAGCCATAAGCCCCCCATTAGCCCTTCATGTCAGCCATAAGCCCCCCATTAGTCCTTCATGTCAGCCATAAGCCCCCCATTAGCCCTTCATGTCAGCCATAAGCCCCCCATTAGTCCTTCATGTCAGCCATAAGCCCCCCATTAGCCCTTCATGTCAGCCATAAGCCCCCCATTAGTCCTTCATGTCAGCCATAAGCCCCCCATTAGCCCCTCATGTCAGCCATAAGCCCCCCATTAGCCCCTCATGTCAGCCATAAGCCCCCCATTAGCCCCTCATGTCAGCCATAAGCCCCCCATTAGCCCCTCATGTCAGCCATAAGCCCCCCATTAGCCCCTCATGTCAGCCATAAGCCCCCCATTAGCCCCTCATGTCAGCCATAAGCCCCCCATTAGCCCCTCATGTCAGCCATAAGCCCCCCATTAGCCCCTCATGTCAGCCCCATGTCCCCCAGGTCAGCCATCAGCCCCCAGTGCAAATAAAATAAAATAAAAAAACCACTTACCTCTCCGGCTCCTGGTCACCATCGCGATCCTCTTCATTCTGCTGTCGGCTGGCTGTGTATAGCGGCGCACAGCGTGAGGTCACAGAGAGACCTCACGCTGTGTGCAGCCATGCACAGCCGATAGCCGAGCCGAGGACCAGAAAGTGGTGAGTACAGATCCTTCACCGCTCCCTGGTCCTTCTGTACTAATGAAGCGCTTCCATAATGGAAGCGCTTCATTAGTACAGAGTTAAAGACTGCCCTGATCGCCGCGGCCCGGCTAACAATCTGCCGCGGCCCGGCGGTTGGGGACCGCTGGTCTACATGATAAATGACATTTGCTTAAGTAAAACAACCCCTTTAAATTATTATTTATGTCCATAAAAGTGCCTTCTGACCTTTCAGACAAGAAAACTTGTCTTTTTTTCAGCAGTACTTCAGTTTGGTTCCTGAATGCTGATGTTGAGGACTGAAATGTAGTGCAAAGTTGGAGGCGTCAATATTAGTGTCATCCTCTGTGGTCGCTATATGCAGACACACACATAGGGGGAGCTTTAGGAAACGGTCTAAAAGAAAAACCTGTAGCAGCCTATCACAGCTCAGCTTTCATTTCTTACAGTGCTCCTGAAAAATGAAAGTTTTGTTATGATTGGTTGCTTTGGGAAAAAGAGTCTTTCTTTTAGGCATTTTCCATAAATTTGCCCGTAAAAGCCATATCCTGAGTTTTGATGAGTACATTTTATTGACCTATTTTCAGTGAACATATTCTCAGGAAAATGCTGGCACTTGCCAATGGCATAAGCTGTAGAAAGGTTGCAGCGTTGTAACATGTAGCAGTATGTTATATATGTGGTAACTCTTTCCATAATGGTTTTTGTCACAGCTACACGGAGCAGCTTGGCTTGGTATATTTGGCCGCACGTTTTGATGGAGGATTTGCTGCGGTATCGAGAGTGCTACAGGAGGTGAGGAGACGCAAGAAAATGAAATGATGGCTAATGTGGTTTTTCACACATTTTCATTTTGGCTAGTATTTTAACTTTTAGATCTGCATTACTGCTCTAATCTTTCTTGCTTTGTAATGTTGGATTGATGCCATATAGCCTGAAGATTTCAGGAAATCCTTTGGGCCTAAAAACGTTAGTGGGGCACATTTTCCCACAAGCAGGACAGTTTTGCTCTACTACATGAGTGATACTGGTGCTAAACGATTTGCAATGCTTATTATTTGATAATGAAATCTCTTAATAAATTTGTTGCATACTCTGCCTTAGGGTCCATTCACACGTCCGCAATTTCGTTCTGCATTTTGCGGAACAGAATTGCGGACTCATGCCCGGATAAGGAATTGCGGACCCGCACTTCCAGGTCCGCAATTCTGTACTCGAAAAAAAAATAGATCATGTCCTATTCTTGTCCGCAACTGCGGACAAGAATAGGCATATTCTATTAGTGCTGGCGAAGTGTGGTCCGCAAAATGCAGAACGCACATTGCCGTGTCCGTGTTTTGCGGATCCGTGGACCCGTAAAACATGTTACGGACGTGTGACTGGAGCCTTAGAGGGAGTCTGTTACCAGCGACCTCTCTATCCAACTGTTTGCATAGACACGTAGCTATGGTTCGCCTGATTAAAACACTGTTTGTCTTTTGTTGATCTGAAGCTTTGAGTTTTCGTACTTTTTCCTAATATGCAAATTAGACCTTTGGTGCAATGAGGGTATCACCATTGCTCTTGTTGCACCCAAGCTCCGCTCATTTCTGTGGCTTGCCCCTCCCTCTCTGCTTTGCTACTGCCTGCACCTGTCAATCAAAGCAGCGAGGGAGGGTCTGGCCACATAAATGAGCAGAGATTGGGAACAGCAAAAGCAATGGTACCGCCCTCATTGCACTAAAGGCCTAATTTGCACATTAAGGAAAAATATCATAACTCGAGAACGGAGCCTCAGATCGACAAAAGAAAAATCAAGTTTTAAACAGGTAAACTACAGTTATTTGTCTACGCAGTGCGATGGATAGGGAGGTCACTGATGACAGATTCCCTTTGAGATTTGATATATGTTGCAGGATAGATCATCAGTATCAAATCAGTAAAGGTCTGACTCCAGCAATGCAGTGTAACTACAACTTCTCACCCCATTCAAGTGACATGGCATGCAGTTAAACATTGAAGAGGATTCTTGACCCCTGCAAACAGCTTATCAGCAGGGATACTGGGAGTAGGACCCTGCCGATCTGATATTGATGATATCTGAGGATAGATCACCAGAATCATGGCACTGCAAAATCCACTTTACTACCGCACACTTTTTAAAATTTGCAGCCTTTGTATGGCATAAACGGTCATAAAGCCTTTAATAAATTCTCCCCTGTGTTTGGATTTTACTGATGTGTCATGAACATGGACTGTGATGCTTATGTGTCCCACACAGATATATCAAGGCGTTCCTGAGTTCACCCCCCAGACATTGATGGATTTTGGATCCGGTGTTGGTGCGGTGCCATGGTGAGAGCACTTAAGGAGATTGTTCCGTGAGGACTGCCCCATCTGATGAAGCCCCTGATGATCATAACCTATCGCGTGGAAGCTGAAAGTGCATGAATATTTGTAAAATGCAATATCACATGGCGATCATTCAAAATAATTAGCAACCATGCAGTATATGGTTGTTTTTAAATCTGCCAGAGAGAGAGAGAGTTTCTCTATGTGGCTGGTTTCCACTATGGTTGGCGGTGGGGGGTCCTGAGTGGGGATCACTATACCCTGAGAGGGTGTAACGACAGGTATTATTCTGAGTAAACCAACCCTGCTAAGAGGCATTCACATGCAGGCATTGATGCTGATATTTTTGTGAGCGTGAGCAGCACACTGTTCTGCATGTCATTTGAAATGGTGACAGTTGCTGATAAACTGCCAGTTTCTCACCATTTAATCTGAATACCAGAGCGGCAGTTTGTCGTCAGATGCCGAGGAGCAACTGACATGTTTTTAAAATGCCATTTAGCTCATCTACGTTAAAATGGAACTGTAAAGGCAGGTTGTCCTTACCCAAATCCCTGATAATAGAAACGGAAAAGGAAACAGAACTGCTGCAAGGGGTAATGCATTGTGATTTTCTTCATCTCTGTTTGTTTTGTTCTGTTTTCTAGGGCAGCCCATGGTATATGGGGTAATAAACTCAAAGAATATATGTGTATCGACTCCTCCGCATCAATGAATACTCTCAGTGAACTGGTATTGAGGGGTAATACACTTTGACATTTTTGTTTGTTATAATATTTTTCTTTTCTTAATCTTTTTTTTTACATACTCTAGTCATTACTTGCATAACCTTTACTAGCCACCACTCTTTCTGTTTTGTGTTTCTGAGCAGGCGGGTCAGAAAAGGGCCAGATGCACATCTCTGGCATTCATTACAGACAATTTTTGCCAGTTTCACCCAAGGTAGGTCTGGCCCATTTGGCAATTTAGGTTTAAACCATAATTCCAGCTCTGATTTCGGTTCAGTTGAATAAATGTGCAGCTGCTGAAATTTCGCAGACTATAATAAAATTGACAGTTTCAGTTCAAAAGCGTTTTTTTTTTTTTTTTTTTTTTTTTGTATGCTGGTCATACCATGGGCAGCTCTACTGCTTTACCTATGGAATAAATGACAAGAACTCCACCCAGTTCTCTCACATATATGTGTGAGCAAAAAAGATGAAAGAACCTTTAAAACTTTCCACCTTATGCAGTTTTCCACTTCTGGCTCCAAAGCCATAGAGCATATGTTTAAAATGCTCTAAATGAAACCTTAGATAATTTATATTCAACAAATTTTTATTACTCTTGATGGCTTCACTTAATTTTAAGTGGATTAGTATCAGACATGAACGTGGTAAATGTGTTATCAGTATAACTGTGCTTTGCTGCTATATTAAAGGTGTTCTCCGGGAATTAAGAAAATAAAATGTCTTAAAATACTTAAATATTACTCTGTTATAAATACATTCCAAAATACCTTTCATTAGTTATAATGGCTCGTTTTGTCCAAGGAGCAATCATCCTTGAATGGGAGTGAGCTACAATAGGCCATGTGATCAATAATTTGACACCACAGGCCTAGGAAGAGACCGGAGTGCCGCGACCTGATTTGTAGAGGTGTCGGGAATCTGACCTCTACAGATCTGATATAGATGGCCTATCCTGAGCATAGGCCACCAATATAAAAATCTTGGACAACCTGTTTAATGTTTGTTTGGGTTGTTTTGCTTTTCCAGGTACAGTTTGACCTAGTTGTGTCTGCATACTCTTTAAATGAACTTCCCAACTTTGCCGAACGAGAGAAAACCATCCAGACATTATGGAGGAAAACAGGAGGTTTTCTGGTGAGTATCTCTTAGCTTTTTTATTTTTTGCTACCAGGTTCTTCATTTATTATCTTTTATAATCTCGGCCTCTAACTTTCATGATCTTCTAGGTGTTGGTAGAAAATGGTACTCGAGAAGGACATCAGCTTTTAATGGAGGCTCGGGATATAATTATAAAGGCGAGTATTACTACCTATGTTGCAAAAATGAACATCTAGATTTGAGATTCAGTTCATTTATATCACTTCCTGTGTACACAGAAAACCCATATCTAATTATTAACCATTTCCTTTATCGCTCCAACATAATTCACAGTTCTGTCCATAGTCATCACTCACTCAGTTCCTATTCTTAGTTTGGCTTATAAACCAATTTACAGTGACTGTTCAGGTTAGATTTGGTTTTGGGGCTAAGTTTATTTCCTGGAATAGGAGTAAATAGGGATTGTTGTTTTTTCTATCTAGAGGAACCTGGCTGTCCCCTATCACATTATTCATCATTCTTATAAAGCCCCTAGCTTTAAATATTACAGCAGACCCATTAATTTTGGGTTTTGGTTTTCAGCGAGGAGTGAAGAGATTGTCGTTACACACTGCTGCAATGTTGCGGAGGCATAGAATGTCATCCACAAGTATCCAGAGCATGTCATTTTCTGATGTTAATATTAATTGGTCAAAATCTGCTTTTTTTGTGTTTGGTGATTACTGTACTAGTAACATCATGAGGGAATTACAGATGTTAAAAACATTTCAGTATCTGGGAATTTGTTTTTCAAAAAAATGTGCAGGTTTATTTTTCTTTAATTGTTATTACACTTTTGGAAAGAGTGAAGACTTGGTAAGGACATAAATGCCTGCATCCAGTATAGCTATAGAGTTACTGTAC
Source organism: Bufo bufo (assembly GCF_905171765.1). NCBI lineage: Eukaryota > Metazoa > Chordata > Amphibia > Anura > Bufonidae > Bufo > Bufo bufo. The sequence goes on from NC_053390.1 coordinate 292,956,218, forward strand.
TTTCACCCAATTACATTCCATTTAATAGAGAATGGTGTAACTAGCAAATTTCTAACACTTCATTAAAAGAATATGCCTGCATCCACCTGGAAAAAAAACTGTAAACTCATGGCTGCTAGGGGTCTCACTTCCACCAAATTTGCTGTCCACTGCCTGTTGTCAGACAAGATCTGTCCCTAGTAACAGAGACACAGGAAGTAAGTGAAAGGATGTTCTAGCAGTACAGTACTGGCAGATTCAACAGAAGGGAGACACCCCTTGTTTGTGAGAGAAATGCATCTAGTTGTGCAGATGAAAAGGGGAATAATTAGGCTGATGGCTCATTCACACGAATGTAAGGGCAAATAGTGGTCCGCAATATACGGGCACTGACTGGCCGTGTGCACTCCATACTTCAAATGCAAACCCATTGTCTTTACTTTTGCGGTGCTGGGGCCCTAACCCGAAAGCCCACGGAAACGCATTCTGATGGGCTTCTGATCCATGCCTCGGCTCCGCAATAGATAGGACCCATTCAAGTCAATTTGACTGCATCAGCATGAGTGCACAAGGCCAGAGCCCATATATTGCGGACCTGCCTTTAGCGGTTCGCAATACGGGCATGAAGCCCTTACGTTCATGTGAATGAGCACTGAAAAAGGCATTGGGAAAGTCCAAAAAAAAAGATTCCTTCACAGTTATGAATGTACAAAATGCACAGCCATTATGCAAACTGTTTTTAAAAACTCAGGTACGCTTTAAGATAGTAAAAGTAGAGATGAGGTTACATGTGATGAGTAATTGCCTTATTTAAAAAAAAAAAAATACTTCTCATTATTAGAATCTATACTCAATGATTTGGAAAGTGGAAGAGAGGAGAAAAAAATGGAGGGTGAGAGGGGGAAAAACAGCAGATAATGATGTAAGGCTTTGTTCACATCACCGTTCAGCCTTTCTGTTTTCCTGCTCCTTTTAGGAGCAGGAGACCGGAAAGGAAGTATTCGGCACATAACTGAGCCGAATGGAACCTAAGGACACCATAGACTATAATGGGGTCTGTTAGGTTTCCGCTCAGAGGAAGATTTTTGAAGCGGAGACAAAAGTCGTGCATGCACTACTTTTGTCTCTGCTCCAAATTCATCTTCTGAGCGGAAACCTAACGGACCCCATTATAGTCTAAGGGGTCCTTAAGTTCCGTTCGGCTCAGTTATGAGCCGAATCCGTCCTTTCCATTCTCCTGCTCATTAAACGGATCAGGAGAACGGAAAGGCTGAAGAGTGATGTGAACAAAGCCTAACTGTCGCTCATACTGAGACGATGATCCTTCGCAAGGGGGAGCCTGCGTTGATGCTTGAAACTTACACATGCGGACGCCTTGAAACATTACTTACAAAATAAATCAGTATGTTTTTGAAGTATGGGCCAAAACTGAAGTAACCAGAGGAAACTCATGCAAACATGAGGACAACATACAACGTCCATGCTGATGCTGTAAACAAAGGAGCTCCATTCTTCAAGGCAACAGTAATATCGACTGATTATGGAGAATAATGGATCCTGTCTGTTTAAAAAGATTCTACCTTTTATCTTGGAATTCTTAAAACTTTTTTTTTTTCTTCACACAGGGAAGTGACAAAGAAGTTTGGGATCACCGTCCAGCTTGTGTTTTTGCGCCAGTAAGAAATATAAATCTTTGTTTTAAACATTTTGTAAACTTCACAAAAAACCTTACAAACTGTACCACTAATTTAATTACTTTTCAGAATATTGAGATTTTATGTATGTAATTTAAAGTTATGTTGGGTCCTCCTTGGCAACTTACAGAATACTGTCACTTTATCAGCATTCCCTGTCATTTAAGCCTCATGCAGACGTCCGTGGAACACAGTCCGTGAGATACCGGACTGGCATTGCAGGAGCGCACGGCGTTATTGGTTGCTATGACGCTGTGCGCTCCTGCAATGCCAGTCCAGTATCTCACGGACCGTGTTCCACGGACGTCTGCATGAGGCTTTAAACAAGTGAGAGTTTGCAGTAATTAGCTATTTTTAAATGGCTTGTGTCATGTCGAGAGAGACAGAGCCTATACTTCAGGCTTATCACATGAGCAATACTGCATCCAGATGCCTTCTGTTTTCCACAGAAGCCCCATTGATTTCCAGGGCTGTTTGAAAAACGCACACTTTAGAACATGCTGTGATTTTTTCCACAACGCAGAGATGAGCAGTGAGAAACAATGTGCATGTGCACAGCCTCACTGAAATGAATGGGTCAGGTTTCAGTCCAAATGCTCTGCGTTCACAAGGCTCATTTGGACGGAAAACTTGCTCGTCTGAAAGAGGCCTTAAAAGTTTACTCTCAACTTTTTGTAAATTTATGGCATTTCCAAAGGATATAGTTTTATTGTTTTATCTTAGATTACACATCTTTAGACAAGTTTACGATCTACTATAGTTACGACACAGACATTCAGCTTTCCAAAAGCCATAACTTTAATTTTTTTTGGTTCATATAGCCATATGAGGGTTTGTTTATTGTGTGACAAGCTGTACTTTCTAATGGCACCATCTAATATCCCATACAATGTAGTGGAAGGCCTAAAATAATTCTAATTGGGGGTGGAATTAGAAAAAAATGCAATTCTGCCATTGTATGGTAAAAATGACATGTTAACTTTATTCTGTGATTCAGTACGATTTACAGAGACATCAAATTTATATAGTTTTTCTTATATTTTAATACTTAAAGTTAAACTATGAAAAAACTATTTCTTTGCATGGCGATATTGTGACGCCCATAACTTTTTATATTTTCATCTTCAAAGCTGTTTCAGGGCTTATTTTTTGTAGAACGATCAGTAATTTTTATTAATACCATTTCGAGTATATATGACTTTTTAAATCACTTTTTATTAAAGTGTTTTTCATTAGCCTTTCACCATACAGGATTAAAGCTTTTATTTTCCCTTTCATCCTCCATGACGGCATACCATGAGAGATGACCCGCCTCCAACCAGGTAGGGACAGGAAGTATAAATTTGACTCTCCTCCGGCTCCTCCTCAGTGTCTTCCTGTCCCTCCAGGTAGGAGATAGGGTTTTCCCTTATGGTCGCCGACCATGAAGAAAGAAGAAGATTACCATGTGAGGAGGCAGCAGAGTCCGAACCCTAGTTGGGAGAAACGGGCTCTGAAGACCTGTCTCTTACCTGCTGCTAGTGCGGGCAGACAGGTCCACGTGGGACCGGACACTCAGGGAGTCCCTCCGGTCAGTTGCTAAGCTCCACACTGCGATCTGGCATGGCCGGCGCTCACAGTGTCGTCACCGGAAGTGGACGTGCTCCATGCGTTCCACGAAGCGTTCCACAGGCTTACTTCCGGTATGGGGCCTGAGAGCACTTCTGGCGGTGGATCGCATGCCGGCGGCAGCGGGAGATTCAAAATCGCGCAGGATTATGACGGAGGTCGTCCTCTGATCTGAGGTCTTAAGGTAAAGCTATTTAAGGGGGAACAGTAAGCTTGGTTGTTACCCTAAAATATGCTGGATCCAGGTGAAGCTACCACTCAGGGATCTGTACCTGTGAGTAATGTCACCAGGACAAGGGTAAAGGCAGTATATTCTGTTATTTAACCCTTATATGTTCTCTTTCTTTCTGTATGTGTGCAGAGTGAGAAAGAGAGTGCTCAGAAAGCTAAAACTAGTCAGAGGGCAAAAAAGTGCAGTATCTGTTCTGTTAAACTTTTTCAGATTCCTCTACTAGGAAAGTTTGTAAAAAATGCACTGACAATATTTCTAAGGAATTAGTTCCGTCCTTAAAAGAAGAACTTAAAAACACAATTAGGGAAGAAATCAGGGCTGCTATGTCAGATACCTCATTAATCCCTTCCTGCTCCAAACAGGCGCAGTGACCAGCGACAAAAACGTCTGATTCAGAATTAGAGGAAGATTCAGAATCAGGAGAACTCGGGTCCGAAGATTCTGGATCTGATTCAGAATTTAAAAACTATCTTTTTTTATCAGAGGATACCAGAGAGTTAATTAAAGCGATTAGGGCCACTATGGATCTTTCAGAGGAAAAGGTCCGCAGATCAGTCCATGACGAGATGTTCAGTGGATTTGAGCAGAGGTCTAACCGAGGCTTTCCAGTAGATAAAAATATGCACGATCTAATTAAAAGGGAATGGAGATCCCCGGATAGGAAATTGTTCATTCCTAAGACAATAAGGCGACGGCTCCCTTTTTCTAGTGAAGATGAGGCCCTTTTAACAACTTGTCCTAAGATAGACGTTTACCTATCTAAATTAGTGAAAGGTCCAAACGCCTTACCATTTGAGGATATGGGATCATTAAGGGACCCCATGGATAAAAAGACGGATCAAACCCTCAAAAAGACATGGGAAGCTTGTGCGGCCTTGTTTAAACCAAACCTAGCTGCAACATCAGTATCCAGATCACTAAAGAAATGGCTCACGCAGTTAAAATCCTTACTGAAAAGCGGAAATACATATGATAGTCTAAAAGATTCCTTTCCGCTCTTAATTAAAGCTGTGGATTTCCTATCGGACTCCACTGCGGAATCAGTCAGGATAGCTGCAAAGGCATCTGGGTTAGCGGTCGTGGCAAGAAGGTCCCTCTGGTTAAAGTCTTGGTCGGGAGAGGTCAGTTCAAAACTAAAGTTATGTACCTTGCCTTTTCATGGTAATTTGTTGTTTGGAGAAGATTTAGAATCCATCCTAGAAAAGGCTTCCGACTCAAAGAAAACCTTTCCCAGGGACTCCGGAAAAAGGAAATTTCCCTTTCGGAGGGTTAAAAAAGGGAACCCCTTTCAAGCAAAGAAAACGAATAGGGATTCGGGCTGGTCAAGAGGAAGAAACCAGAAGAGTAGAGGGTACTTGTTCTCTACAAAGAATACGGAACCGTCAAAGCAATGACGCCAGTGCTTAGGTAGGAGGGAGATTAAGTTTTTTTCTAGACTATTGGGAAAAGATTACAACAAACCATTGGGTCTTAAATATAATATCAGAAGGCTACAAAATAGTTTTCCGTCTTCCTCCTCCCTCAAATATTTTCAGGGTAACTCCAATTCAGAAAACAACCGTTCTTCAAACAAATCTGGAAGAAGGGATTCGGAAGCTACTAGCTCAAAAAGCCATAATTCTGGTTCCCCATTCTCAAAAAGGTCAGGGATATTATTCAACCGTTTTTCTAGTAAAAAAAAACAGACGGGAAATTTCGGTTAATATTAAACCTAAAAAACTTGAACAAGTTCATACAATACAACAAATTAAAAATGGAAACAATAAGATCAACCGTGAATCTGCTAAAAAAGGGAGACTTCTTGGCCTCCATAGACTTAAGAGACGCATACTACCATATTCCGGTATGCAAACAGTCTCAAAAATTCCTGCGGATAGCGGTCTATTTGGGGAAAGATCTGCTCCACTTTCAGTTCCAGGTATTACCCTTTGGAATAACCTCGGCCCCCAAGGTCTTCACAAAGGTGATGCTGGAGCTGGTGGCCCACTTGAGAAGGAGAAACATCCTGATTGTTCCTTATCTAGACGATCTACTGATAGTAGGCGAGTCAAGACAGTTACTAGAGAACAATCTCTTAGTGACCTGCCAGACGCTGTATCTAGCGGGATGGCTAATAAATTGGGAAAAATCAAAGCCAGTCCCGTCCCAGGAAATAATTTTCTTGGGCCTCTCCCTGGACACCACTCGTCAGAGGACGTCTCTTACAGAGCAAAAAGTGTCGGGAGTGGTAGAAAAAGTCTCAAGGTTTCAAAGTCATCCATCTTGTTCGATACGAGAGGCTATGAGACTACTAGGGACTTTAACCTCTTGCATCCCTGCAGTAAAGTGGGCTCAGTTCCACTCTCGAACTCTGCAACATTGGGTATTAACCTGCTGGGACAGAAACCAGAGTTCATTGGAACAAACAGTTCTGATTCCCTTTGCAGTAAACCAGTCTCTTCTGTGGTGGAAACAAGTAAATCACCTATGCCAGGGAATTCCATGGAATTCGGAAGAACAGGTGTTTGTCACAACAGATGCAAGTCCTTGGGGATGGGGAGCGCATTACTCTCATCACTATTTCCAAGGGGCCTGGGCAGACCACCAAAAGACTTTGTCCTCAAACCAAAAGGAATTGATGGCAGTTTGGGAGACTATAAAAGTTGCGAGTCAATACATAGAAGGAAAAGATGTCCAAATAAGATCAGACAACACAACAGTGGTGGCATATTTAAACCATCAAGGTGGAACAAAAAGCCAATGTCTGAGCCAAATAACAGAAAAGATTTTTTCCTGGGCAGAAGGAAATATAAGATCCCTTTCAGCAGTCCATTTAAAAGGAAGCTTAAATGTAAAAGCAGACTTCCTAAGCAGGGTCAAGATATATCAAACAGAATGGAGTTTGAAGAAACAAGTTTTTCACCAAATAACCAAAAAATAGGGGGTTCCCCAGATAGACCTCTTTGCGTCAGCCACAAATGCAAAAGTAGGTAGTTTCCTTTCCCTCAATCCAAGAGACAGAAGCGAAGGGATAGATGCCTTTTCAATAAAATGGAATTTCCATCTGGCTTACGCCTTCCCTCCTCTGCAACTAATTTCTCGAGTGATAAAGAAGATAAGGCAAGACAGGGCTCACGTTATTCTGATAGCCCCCTTATGGCCCAAAAAATCATGGTTTCCACTATTAAAGATCATGTCCATCCAAAGTCCATGGATCCTTCCTTGGGATCAGGATTTGTTGTCGCAGGGACCAGTTCACCATCCCGAGGTGGAAAGGCTGCATTTAGCAGCCTGGAACCTGAAAGGTTGATTTTAAAAGCTAGAGGCCTGTCAGATCCCGTCATCAATACTATGTCGGCTAGTAGAAAGGAGATAACCTCAAAGATCTATAATAAAGTATGGAGAACTTTTAATACCTGGTGTATAAAAGAGAAAGTATCCCCTGAAAATTTTTCAGTCCTTTCAGTTCTAGGTTTTTTACAATCTGGGCTGGAGAAAGGTCTTCGTCCCAATACACTAAGAGTCACGTATCGGCTCTTAGTGCAGTTTTTGATGAAAAAATTTCCAATCATTCTTGGGTTATCAGATTCCTTAAAGGGGCAGACAGACTGAGACCATCATTGAAAGCCATGACTCCCCCCTAAGATCTCAATGTAGTTTTATCAGGCTTAATAGAAAGTCCTTTTGAACCCTTATCATCTGTCTCTATAAAATATATAACACTAAAAACCCTGTTCTTAGTGGCAATTACGTCAGCTCGCAGGGTTAGGGAAATCCAGGCCCTGAAGATTAATGAGCCTTTCTGTGTTATTTCTTCAGATAGAATTACGTTTAAATTGGAAAACTCCTTCCTTCCCAAAGTTGTGTCTAATTTCCACAGGCAAGAAGAAATATTGGTTCCCTCGTTTTGTGACAACCCGAAAACAGAAGGAGAGGAGAGGTTTCATAAATTGGATGTACGCAGAGCAGTTCTAATATATTTAGAAGCCACGAAGGCCTTCAGAAAGACGGACTCCTTATTTGTTCAGTTTCTTGGCACAAATAAAGGGCAGAGAGCGACAAAAAATACTGTTTCCAGATGGATTAAAACGGCGATTTCAGAATCATATAAAGCGCTAGGAAAATCGCCTCCTAAAGCCTTTACAGCACATTCTACAAGATCAGTTTCTGCCTCTTGGGCAGAAAGGGCTAACGCTTCACTAGAGCAGATCTGTAGGGCGGCCACTTGTTCTAGCCCTAATACTTTTATCAAACATTACAGAGTCCATGTTGAGGCAGGTCAAGATCTAGCCTTTGGGAGGGAAGTTCTTCAAGCTATAATTTCCCCCTAGTTGTTTAATATGTTATATCTCATGGTATGCCGTCATGGAGGATGAAAGGGAAAAACCAAATTACGTACCGGTAATTCCCTTTTCATGAATCCTCCATGATGGCATAGGGGTTTCCCACCCCAAAAAAAAATAAAAAAAATAATAAAAAACATATATAAAATATATATACGTTCATAAGAATATGATAGGTCTACACATAGGTGATGGTGTGCAAAAAAAAAAAAAAAAAAAAAAAGTGTAAATGAAAAGATTCGAAAAAACACTCTCTAGGCGGTCGATCCAGAAAGACACTGAGGAGGAGCCGGAGGAGAGTCAAATTTATACTTCCTGTCCCTACCTGGTTGGAGGCGGGTCATCGCTCATGGTATGCCGTCATGGAGGATTCATGAAAAGGGAATTACCAGTACGTAATTTGGTTATTTTTTTTTAATCAGATAATTTTTATTGAAGTAAAAATAAATACAAATGTATTCAAAAAATACAATAACAAAATCCCCCATAACCCCAACATTATAGGAAGAGAGCAGCAAATTTAACATATTAGTCAGATACATTAGAATATGTGCAAATACACAGATCACAGTAATGAATTCAATAACTGAGACAATGGAGACGCCGGCAGACCCGCAATACTAAGCCCATAGGCAGGCTAGCCAAAATGGTAACAATGGTTCAATAGCGAAGGTAAGAGAAATAACAGTGAACTCCCCCCACATTTTACAATGAGTGACATTTACGGACGATGATCTTGGCCCCTGTATTCAAAAGATATCAGCCCACTCCCTGTACACCTTTCTTTGACCGACAATCATACATTATTAGTTGTAAGCACCACCCCTTCTTTAAGAACGACCTAGAACAATCCAGCTACTACAGTGCAAGGACAGCCATTGACTGCACACCCCTGACCTGTCTATCCATGGTCCCCATACGGAGTCGAATTTCGACAGACAGTTTCTCTTTAAATACGTTCCCCTCTCTAGCCTTATAACCACATTCATCCTAGCCACAAATTCTGCAAAACTAGGAGGAGACGACTGAATCCATTTAGCAGCGATGGTTTTCCGAGCTTGATACAGGATTCTGTTGATACCTGTCTTAATGGGAGATTGTAAAGACTCAGAGTCAAATAATCCGAGTATGCACATTCTTGCACTTAGTGTATATGTAGCACAGTATATTTTGTTAATCAGTTTTATTATCTTAGACCAGTATCTATGCAGAGTGTTGCATTGCCAGATCATGTGGAACAGTCCAGCGTCACCCGTCCTGCATTTCGGACATAACGAGTCAGGGCGATACCCTATCATCTTCAAAAAGAGTGGTGACCTGTATACTCTATGCAGAAGAAAAATCTTGGATAATCTAGCCGCCTCACTCATAGACAGTGTTGGAGTTAACTCCAATACCTCTACCCACTGAGCATCCGAGATTGGGCCCAAATCTTTCTCCCACTTGCTCTTAATGAATAGTGGATACTTTTCCAGATTCCTTTCCTGCATTGCCCCGTATGCTCTAGATATCCCTCCTCTGGAGGTTCCCCTCACCATCAGATTTGACAACACCCGATGGGAGGCGAGGACCACCGGTCCAATTTTTACTTGTGATCTTAAGGCATGTCTCAGCTGTAAGTATTTGTAAAATTGTCTGGAGTTCAACTCAAACTCTGTACACAATTGTTCAAATTGCTTTAACACTCCCTGGGAGTACAATTGACCCACATTCCACAACCCCTTGCGCTCCCAATCTTGGAAACCTGACAACCGAGACAACTCTTTCAATTTGGGATTATTCCATATCGGCGACAGATCGAGTAATCCCGCCATATTTAAAACCTCCCTAGACTTAGTCCACACAGTCCGCATTAATTTAAAAATTGGGAGATCCCTTACTGTCACTGCCACATCCTTTTCTAATACCATTATTGGGGGATTGCAACCAGCGACCCACTTAACCAATTCTCCACTTCTCCCTGCCCACACTATATTCCCCCAGCCTTTAAAATGCTGTAGTTGAGCTGCTAAAAAGTAGAGATAGGGGTTTGGCAGAGCCAAGCCACCCATGTCTTTGCCTCTCTGTAGGGTTTCGTACCGGATCCTACTGCGCTTGGCCCTCCACACCAAAGACCGGAAAATTCGCTGTATTTTGTAAAAGTGGTGCTGAGCTACCCAAATTGGCGAATTATGAAGAATATATAATAGTTGTGGCATAAAAATCATTTTGATAAGATTCCCCCTGCCTATCACCGACAGAGGAAGTTTATTCCATATATCTGTTTTCATTTTAAATTTGGCCAGTAATTGTATCAAGTTATCCACAATATACGCCTGGGGTCTAGTGGAAACCTCAACACCAAGGTACGATCCGCTTCACGTCCGCCCATAGGATATAAACGTCCTATGGGTGGACGTCTATTTCTGAACGGACGTTCCAGAACGTCTTTTCAGAAAGTGCAGCTGCACACTAATCGTGCAGCTGCTGATCAGGTTGCCCGCTGTCAGTGACAGCAGGGCAACCCTAAGACAAGGCAGGGACAGTGCCCAGGTGTCCCTGCCTTCTAGATCGCTGCAGACACAGCGCTCACCGAGCGCTGTGTCTGCAGAGAAGGAAGCGCTGTGCGCTTCCTGTTCCGGCCCGGCGGTCATGTGACCGGAGAGTGCAGGAGCTGTGTGAGGTCTCTCAGAGACCTCGATCAGCCCTGCACTGAGGCTGTACAGCGCTGGATTGCTGCTGTACAGCCTCTTTAGGGGTGCATTTGTCCTGTAACTGGGGCTACTATGTCAGCCCCAGTTACAGGAGAAATCAACAGTGAAAAAAAAAAAAGAAAAAGTGAAGCAAATGTCCCCCAGAGGTCTTGTATGACCTTATGGGGGACGAAAAGTGTAAAAAAAAATAAAAAAAATAAAGGGTTGAAAAAATAAAATAAAAAAAGTTTCACATGTAAAAAAAAAAAAGTTCCCAAGTAAGGAATAAAAAAAAAAAATTAAAAATAGAAAAAATAAAATAAAATAGACATATTTGGTATTGCCGCGTCCGTAAAAAACAGCTCTATAAAAATATTACATGACCTAACCCCTCGGGTGAACACCGTAAAAAAAAATTAAAAAATACTGTGTCAAAACAAGCAATTTTTGTCACCTTGCATCACAAAAGGTGCAACACCAAGTGATCAAAAATGCGTATGTCCCACAAAATGGTACAATAAAACCGTCACCTCATCCCGCAAAAAATGAGCCCCTACATAAGAAAATCTCTCAAAAAATAAAAAAACTATAGCTCTTAAAACATGGAGACACTAAAACATAATTTTTTTGGTTTCAAAAATGCTATTATTGTGTTAAAGTGAAACAAATAAAAAAAAGTATACATATTAGGTATTGCCGCGTCCGTAAAAACCAGCTCTATAAAAATATCACATGACCTAACCCCTCGGGTGAGCACCGTAAAAAAAAAAAAAAAAATACTGTGTCAAAACAAGCAATTTTTGTCACCTTGCATCACAAAAGGTGCAACACCAAGTGATCAAAAATGCGTATGTCCCACAAAATGGTACCAATAAAACCGTCACCTCATCCCGCAAAAAATGAGCCCCTACATAAGAAAATCTCTCAAAAAATAAAAAAACTATAGCTCTTAAAACATGGAGACACTAAAACATAATTTTTTTGGTTTCAAAAATGCTATTATTGTGTAAAACTTTAATAAATGAGAAAAAGTATACATATTAGGTATCGCCACGTCCGTAACAATCTGCTCTATAAAAATGTCACTTGACTGAACCCCTCAGGTGAACGCTGTAAAAATAAATAAATAGAAACTGTTCTAAAACAACCAATTTTTTGGTCACCTTGCCCCATAAAGTGTTATAATGAATGATCAAAAAATCATATGTACCAAAAAATAGTACTAATAAAACTGGCACCTTATCCCCTAGTTTCCAAAATAGGGTCACTTCTTGGGAGTTTCTACTGTAAGGGTGCATCAGGGGGCTTCAAATGGGACATGGCATCTAAAAACCATGTGGAGTTCCTTTTCTTCTGCGCCCTGCCGTGTGCCCATACAGCAGTTTATGACCACATGTGGGGTGTTTCTGTAAACCGCAGAATCTGTGTAATAAATATTGAGTTTTGTTTGGCTGTTAACCATCGATGTGTTAAAGAAAAAAATTGATTCAAATGGAAAATCTGCCCAAAAAGTGAAATTTTAAAATTTGATCTCCATTTTCCTTTAATTCTTGTGGAACGCCTAAAGGGTTAACAAAGTTTGTAAAATCGGTTTTGAATACCTTGAGGGGTGTAGTTTCTACAATGGGGTCATTTATGGGGGTATCCACTATGTAGGCCCCACAAAGTGACTTCAGACCTGAACTGGTCCTTAAAAAGTGGGTTTTGGCAATTTTCTTAAAAATTTGAAGAATTGCTTCTAAACTTCTAAGCCTTCTAACGTCCTAAAAAAATAAAATGACATTTCCAAAATGATGCCAACATAAAGTAGACATATGGGGAATGTTAAATAATAAATATTTTATGAGGTATCACTTTCTGTTTTAAAAGCAGAGAAATTGAAATTTAGAAAATTGCGAATTTTTTTAATTTTTGGGTAAATTTTTTATTTATTTTTTATAAATAAAGGTGAAATATTTTGACTCAAATTTATGACTATCATGAAGTACAATGTGTCACGAGAAAACAGTCTCTGAATGACTTGAATAAATAAAGGCGTTCCAAAGTTATTACCACATAAAGTGAGATATGTCAGTTTTGCAAAATATGGCCTGGTCAGGAAGGGGGCAAATGGCCCAGATGGCAAGTGGTTAAATGAAGATACTACTTTAAGTTTAATGTGATCCAAACATAGAGACTGAGGCAGAGGGGAAAGCGGAAGGATGACAGATTTATCCCAGTTGATATATAGACCCGACTGTCTGCCAAATTCCGATATTAAGGAAATAATTGGGTCTATCGATGAGGCCAGATCACCAATATACAGAAGCATGTCATCCGCGTATAGCGAAATTCTTTCCTCCACCTCCCCTCTCCCCATGCCCCTAATCAAGGGAGTAGACCGCATCATACAAGCCAACGGTTCAATTGCAATGGCGAAGAGGAGGGGCGACAGAGGACAGCCCTGCCTAGTGCCCCTCTCCAATGCCATCACAGGCGAAAGTCTCCCATTTATCCTGAGGCGGGCTCTTGGCTGGCTATATAGTAGTTGTACCCATTTGATGTACACTGGGCCAAACCCCAATTTCGACATGACCGCCCACAGGTAGTCCCACTCAACACTGTCAAAGGCTTTGGCAGCGTCAAGCGAGATCACCGCCGGACATTCCCCCACTGATAATGTCTGTATCTGTAGATTAAGAAACAGCCGGCGCAAATTACAGGAAGTAGCCTTTCCTGGCATAAACCCGCACTGGTCTTCATGAATAATATGTGAGATGACCGACACCAATCTATTAGCCAAAGTCTTAGCCAATATTTTGACATCTACTGTGAGAAGGGAGATGGGCCTATACGAATCTACTTTAGTAGGGTCTTTGCCGGGTTTTGGAAGAACTACAACTATAGCTTCTCTCATGGAACTCTGCAACACTCCAGTCTTATAAGAGTCCTGGAACGCAGATAACAGGTGCGGAAGGAGGACCTCCTGATGTTTTTTGTAAAATTCTCCTGGCAATCCATCTCCCCCTGGCGCCTTATCATTGGGCATAGACCTCACTGCCAATTCTAATTCCTCTAACTGAAGGTCTCCGTCTAGCATCTTCCTATGGTCATCTGTCAAATATGGCATTTGGACCGCCTGCAGATAGTTTTCCCTCTCTCCCGCCATAACCTGGAGCCTGGACCTGTACACCTCCGCAAAGTGTGCATGAAACACACCCAGCACCCTCTCATCACCCCCCACCAGAGTCCCCTGCGTATCCGTGATATTAGGGATACATGAGGGGCCTTCCTGCGCCCTGATGACTGTGGCTAAGAGGTGACCAACCTTCTCTCCTTCCATATAATATTTTTGTTGCGTAAAGAACTGTTTCTCTCCCGCCCTATGAGTTTGGTGCTCTTTTAATAATTTCTGCGCTTCTAACCAACTTACAGCATTTGCCTCTGTTGGATCATCTATATATACCTCCTCTGTAGCTTGGACTCTATTAGAGAGCTCGATATGAAACGACCTGCTATTAGTTTTTTGGGCACTAATCAGTTTAAAGGGTTTCTGTCACCCCACAAAACTCATTTTTATTTTTTTGGATAGTTAGATTCCTTATAGGGCGATATAGGAGAATATAATAGTCTTACTTACTTTCATGCGGCCGATTCTTTATAAAACGAAGTTTTATAATATGTAAATGAGGGCTCTACCAGCAAGTAGGGCGTCTACTTGCTGGTAGCCGCAGCAGCAATCCGCCCCCTCGTCGTGTTGATTGACAGGGCCAGCCGTGATCTCCTCCTCCGGCCGGCCCTGTCAGTAATTCAAAAATCGCGCGCCTCTGGTCATTCGGCGCAGGCGCTCTGAGATGAGGAGGCTCGTCTCCTCAGTGCGCCTGCGCCGATGAAATCACCGAAAGAGAAGACGTCATCGGCGCAGGCGCACTGAGGGAGTGCTGAGGAGACGAGCCTCCTCATCTCAGAGCGCCTGCGCCGAATGACCAGAGGCGCGCGATTTTTGAATTACTGACAGGGCCGGCCGGAGGAGGAGATCCCGGCTGGCCCTGTCAATCAACACGGCGAGGGGGCGGATTGCTGCTGCGGCTACCAGCAAGTAGACGCCCTACTTGCTGGTAGAGCCCTCATTTACATATTATAAAACTTCGTTTTATAAAGAATCGGCCGCATGAAAGTAAGTAAGACTATTATATTCTCCTATATCGCCCTATAAGGAATCTAACTATCCAAAAAAAAAAAAGAGTTTTGTGGGGTGACAGAAACCCTTTAATATAAATGCCCCTTGTGTAGGCTTTCATGGTTTCCCATACAGTACTGGGGCTGGCTGAGCCAGCATTAATGTTGTAGAATTCCTTCAGAGCGGAAGAGGCAGTATCTCCAGTGTCCACTAGTTGTAACCAGAATGGATTAAGCTTCCACATCTGTCTTTGTGCCCGCCTGTCTTCACCTAGATTTATTGCCACCACGACCGGGGAGTGGTCAGAGATGCTACGGGGCAGGTACGTAATCTCGCTGATCCTGTCCAGTAGCATCGGAGACCCCAGAACCAGGTCGATTCTGGACAGTGAATGATGAGAGGAGGAGTAACAAGAATACTGTCTCACCCCGTAATTTGGTTATTTTGACGATTCTGGCATTTTCTGATCGCCAATGATGTTTATTTTTATTATTTGTATCTGTAAAATGGGAAAAGGGGCTTGATTTTGAGTTCTTAATCCATATTTTTTTATATACTGCATATTTTTTTAAAACTTCACTTTTTTTCTACTTTATTTTTAGGTTCCCTAGTGGCATTAAAAATGCGATTGTTAGACCACGTCTACCATAGACTGGCAGGCCAAGAAGTCTTCAGAAGGCCAAAGGCTGCCATAGTAAATGACTGCTTAGATGTCGTCATCAGAACTGACCATTGCATCTCATGGTTGGAGTTTTCCCCAATCATGGACTCCCCTGGCGGGAGTCTGCTATGTAAAACAGCAGGCACTTGCCTGCTGTAGAGCCCGCTCAAAAAACTCTTGATTGGGCACCATCTTTAATGATCTCACTTCTCTCTTACATGTACGGCAGATGTTGATAAGGGGTTAATAATATTCTAGCTCCCAGCTTTTTGCCTCCCGTTGATTTTAGATTTCAAACTCTTTTAGGCCTCCTGCACACGAACGTATTTTTTTGCGGTCCGCAAAAACGGGTCCCGTTTTCCCGTGATCCGTGACCGTTTTTTCGTCCGTGGGTCTTCCTTGATTTTTGGAGGATCCACGGACATGGAAAAAAAAGTCGTTTTGGTGTCCGCCTGGCCGTGCGGAGCCAAACGGATCCGTCCTGAATTACAATGCAAGTTAATGGGGACGGATCCGTTTGACGTTGACACAATATGGTGCCATTTCAAACGGATCCGTCTCCATTGACTTTCAATGTAAAGTCTGGAGTCCCTTTTATACCATCGGATCGGAGTTTTCTCCAATCCGATGGTATATTTTAACTTGAAGCGTCCCCATCACCATGGGAACGCCTTTATGTTAGAATATACTGTCGGATATGAGTTAGATCGTGAAACCTCATTTCCGACAGTATATTCTAACACAGAGACGTTCCCATGGTGATGGGGACGCTTCTAGTTAGAATATACTACAAACTGTGTACATGACTGCCCCCTGCTGCCTAGCAGCATCCGATCTCTTACAGGGGCCGTGATCAGCACAATTAACCCCTCAGGTGCCGCACCTGAAGGGGTTAATTGTACTATCATATCCCCCTGTAAGAGATCAGGGCTGCCAGGCAGCAGGGGGCAGACCCCCCCCCCCCTCCCCAGTTTGAATATCATTGGTGGCCAGTGCGGCCCCCCCCCCCCCCTTCCTCCCTCTATTGTAATAATTCGTTGGTGGCACAGTGTGCCCCCCCGCCCCTTCCCCTTCCTCCCTCTATTGTAATAATTCGTTGGTGGCACAGTGTGCGCCCCCCCCCCCTTCCTCCCTCTATTGTAATAATTCGTTGGTGGCACAGTGTGCGCCCCCCCCCCCCTTCCTCCCTCTATTGTAATAAATCGTTGTGGCCCAGTGTGCGCCCCCCATTGGCCCCCCCCCCCTCTATAGCATTAACAACATTGGTGGCCAGTGTGCGGCCTCCCATCTCCCCCCCCCCCCCCCCGATCATTGGTGGCAGCGGGTTACTAGCAATAGTACAATAGTAGAAGATTCATACTTACCTGCGAGCCGCGATGTTCGTGTCCGGCCGGGAGCTCCTCCTACTGGTAAGTGACAGTTCATTTAGCAATGACACTTACCAGTAGGTGGAGCTCCCGGCCGGACACGAACATCGCAGCAGCCGGTAAGTATGAATCTTCTACTATTGTACTATTGCTAAGTAAGTAACCATGGCAACCAGGACTGTAGTAGCGTCCTGGTTGCCATGGTTACCGATCGGAGCCACAACGATTAAACTGGGACTCCGATCGGAACTCCGCTGCCACCAATGATGGGGGGAGGGGGGGAGATGGGAGGCCGCACACTGGCCACCAATGTTGTTAATGCTATAGAGGGAGGGGGGGCCGATGGGGGGCGCACACTGTGCCACCAACGAATTATTACAATAGAGGGAGGGAGGAGGGGGGGGGGCGCACACTGTGCCACCAACCTATTATTACAATAGAGGGGGGGGGGCCGCACTGGCCACCAATGATATTCAAACTGGGGAGGGGGGGGGGAGGGTCTGCCCCCTGCTGCCTGGCAGCCCTGATCTCTTACAGGGGGCCGTGATCAGCACAATTAACCCCTTCAGGTGCCGCACCTGAAGGGGTTAATTGTGCTGATCACGGCCCCCTGTAAGAGATCGGGTGCTGCCAGGCAGCAGGGGGCAGTCTTGTACACAGTTTGTAGTGTATTCTAACTAGAAGCGTCCCCATCACCATGGGAACGCTTCTGTGTTAGAATATACTGTCGGTTCTGAGTTTTCACGAAGTGAAAACTCAGCTTTGAAAAAGCTTTTATGCAGACGGATCTTCGGATCCGTCTGTATAAAAACTAACCTACGGCCACGGATCACGGACACGGATGCCAATCTTGTGTGCATCCGTGTTCTTTCACGGACCCATTGACTTGAATGGGTCCGTGAACCGTTGGCCGTGAAAAAAATAGGACAGGTCATATTGTTTTCACGGCCAGGAAACACGGATCACGGATGCGGCTGCAAAACGGTGCATTTTCCGATTTTTCCACGGACCCATTGAAAGTCAATGGGTCCGCGAAAAAAAACGGAAAACGGCACAACGGCCACGGGTGCACACAACGGTCGTGTGCAGGAGGCCTTAGGCAGAGCTTGAACTCCTTCTAGATAAGTCCCTTTTAATGTTGTAAGTTTGTCATGTATTGTATTTGCTTAATTGATTCTCGCTTAATATGCTATGTATTAATCCCCTACTACTGAACATGTACAGCACCCTACAAGTTTATAGACCTTTATAAATGAATAATAATTCAGCTGTACAACATTAGGTATAATTGTCTTTTCTTTTGTTATATGGATTGATATGTGGAACTTCACAAATGTAATGGAATCATAAAGCCTAGATCGGGGATCAGCAATAGAGATGAGCGAATCGAAGTTGACAAAGTGGAATTCCATCCGAATATCAGGAAAAATTTGATTCGTAACGAATCACATTTTTCCCTGAAGTGGCTGCTGCACATGTTAGGACATGGAGCAAAGAACTCTGGGAACAAGGCATCACCCATAAAGCCATGCATGCAGCCAATCAGCAGCCAGCCAGCCCTGTGATGTCACATCCCTATAAATAGCCTCAGCCATCTTGGATTCAGCCATTTTCCAGTGTTCTTAGTGCAGGGAGAGACGTCAGCAGGCGCTAGGGAAAGTGCTAGGAAAGACTTGAACTTTTATTTTGCTGAATAGAAGTTCAGGGAAAGAGCATTAGAAGTGTAGGGAAAGGATAGGGAGGAATTATTCCACAGTATTGAAGCAGAACAGGGTTCAATAGGGGAGTTTACAGCCTGGATAATAGGAACAATTCTATTACAACTTGTTGCACTGACTGGGGATCGAAATTGCCATTATACTGCTGCTTTCAGGTTTGCAATAGATGATACCTCTGTAATTTCAGCAAACCGTTCTTTTTATTGGGGTGCAAATGCTGTGTGATACAGCCATTGACAGGGTGTATTATTAGGAAATATTATTAGCCCTTGTGCGGTGCAGTTATATATTTTAAAGCCTTTTTTGGCATGTATTAGTGGGGGGGGAAAAAAGAGCTTATTTGCTGTTCAGCGGTGCAGTTATATGTTCTAAAGCTTTTTTTGGCATGTGTAAGTTGGAGGAAAAAAAGGGCTTATTAGCCATTGTGTGGTGAAGTGAGAAAATTACAACCCTTTTTGGCGTGTATTAATTTCCTATTTATTTATTTGATTTAACAGTATGTCAGACAGAGAAGTGACAGGCCCTGCACAGGGGAGGGGCAGAGGCCTAAATGTTTCTGGCACAGGCATAGGTCGCAGCAGAGTAAGGGGGCGTGGCATCAGGGGTCACTTCTAGAGGCCTGAGCTCCCAGTGTCAGCTAGCGGTCGTGTCTTGACCAGCAACCCAGCGGTTCTTGAATGGTTGACTCTGTCATCCACTTCGTCCCAAGTGACATCATACACAGTCAGCCAAGAGTCGGTGGGTTTGTCAGACACAACCCTTAGTTGGCATGGCCCGGGAGCAGGCCCTGTGCCCTAACCTGTCCTCAACCTGCCTCTGTCCTTTTCTGTTCCCTCAGCCAGAGAAGTATTATATGCTGTGGGCTCAGCTTCACTATACAGTGAGGACGAGCTACTAGAGGATAGTCAGCAGCTACTACCCAGCCAAGATCTGGAGGAGAAATTCGCTGCTTCCTCTGGTAGACGGGCAAGTAGTGATGAGGAGAGTGGCATGGGAGCTGGTGTTGCAAGCGGTCAGGCTCCTGGCTCAGAGACTGTTGAGGAGGACATCAGTGACGTGCAGACAGTACTCGATGATGATGTAGCCGATCGCAATTGGGAGCCGGGTGACGAAGGGGCTTCATCATCATCGGGAGAAGAGGGTGGCAGCTTGCGCGTGAGGCAGCGGCGGAGCCAGCAAGTCAGTAGCGTGGCCAGGAGTCAGCAGGGTGGCAGCAGTGGGAGGCCAGGAGCCAAACGGACCACCCGCGTTGCAGGAGCCTACCTGCCCGAAAAGTAATGGTGCAGGGTTTCACGGAGGCAGCGGTGGTAGCAGTCAGTCACTGCGTAGTGTTGGGGGTAAGATCACCTACTGTCATGGTCTTACCTTCTTGCTGTTCTCCTTCGTTTGACATGTGCTGGCGGCCATCTTGGTTTCTGGGTTTCTTGTAGCCTTCCACCCTGCGGCTCCTCCTTCCCACTGGGAGGAGCTGGATGCCTAGCTCATATATATAGGAGGTCTGTGGCTTCAGTTCCTTGCTTGGTCCTCTTGTGTTCACATGCTTCTAAGACTGCTGCTGCTTCTGGTTCCTGATCCTGGCTTCGTCTGACTACCCTGCTGGTTCCTGATCCTGGCTTCGTCTGACTACCCTGCTGGTTCCTGATCCTGGCTTCGTCTGACTACCCTTCTGGTTCCTGACCTCTGGCTTCGCAAAGACTCTGCTCGGTTTCACCATCCGTTTGGACTTTTGCTTTACAGCTTTATTTTCAATAAAGCCTTCTTATTTTCACTTATCTCTTGTTGTACGTCTGGTTCATGGTTCCGTGACATTAGGACCAAGCCATGAATTCTGACGGTACAGGGCCATCCTCGCTACCCACGCTGGTTGCCAGACTTGATCAGCAGGATCACCTGTTGGGTCGGTTCGCTGTGGCGTTGCAAACCCTGCTTTAACGCACGGCTCATTTCGCTCCCGTTGCCGATGGGTCGGTTGTCGCTCCTGGGCTCGCTCCTACTGCCGCTCCGGTTGTTGCGCCAGAGTCTACCCCGACACCTGTTGTTGCGCCTGCGGTGTTTCGGGGTATGACCGGTTCTGCCCCTCTTCCACAGCGCTTTGGGGGAGAGCCAACTCAGTGCCGAGGTTTCCTTAACCAGGTGGGCATTTATTTCGAGTTGCTGCCACATGCCTTTCCCACTGAGAGATCAAAGGTGGGCTTCTTGATCTCGGTTGCCGAGTTTTCCGGTTTTGTTGCTTCTCTTCGGAAGGTATTCGATGTGCCGGCTCGTGCTGCCTCTGCTGCGAAGCTCCTTATGTCCATCAGACAGGGTTCACGATCCGTAGCTGAATACGCCATTGAGTTTCGTACCCTGGCAGCAGAGGTGGGCTGGAATAATGAGGCTCTGGTCGCTGCTTTCTCTCATGGTCTCTCGGATGCCTTGAAGGATGAGGTTGCAGCTAAGGACCTACCAGTTGAGCTCGAGTCTCTTATTTCTTTCCTGATTTTGATTGACACCAGACTAAGGGAGAGACCTTCCTTTAACCACCTCAGCCCCCAGTGCTTAAACACCCTGAAAGACCAGGCCACTTTTTACACTTCTGACCTACACTACTTTCACCGTTTATTGCTCGATCATGCAACTTACCACCCAAATGAATTTTACCCCCTTTTCTTCTCACTAATAGAGCTTTCATTTGGTGGTATTTCATTGCTGCTGACATTTTTACTTTTTTTGTTATTAATCGAAATTTAACAATTTTTTTGCAAAAAAATGACATTTTTCACTTTCAGTTGTAAAATTTTGCAAAAAAAAAACGACATCCATATATAAATTTTGCTCTAAATTTATTGTTCTACATGTCTTTGATTAAAAAAAAATGTTTGGGTAAAAAAAAAAAATGGTTTGGGTAAAAGTTATAGCGTTTACAAACTATGGTACAAAAATGTGAATTTCCTCTTTTTGAAGCAGCTCTGACTTTCTGAGCACCTGTCATGTTTCCTGAGGTTCTACAATGGCCAGACAGTACAAACACCCCACAAATGACCCCATTTCGGAAAATACACACCCTAAGGTATTCGCTGATGGGCATAGTGAGTTCATAGAACTTTTTATTTTTTGTCACAAGTTAGCGGAAAATGATGATTTTTTTCTTTTTTTTTTTTTTTCTTACAAAGTCTCATATTCCACTAACTTGTGACAAAAAATAAAAACTTCCATGAACTCACTATGCCCATCAGCGAATACCCTGGGGTCTCTTCTTTCCAAAATGGGGTCACTTGTGGGGTAGTTATACTGCCCTGGCATTCTAGGGGCCCAAATGTGTGGTAAGGAGTTTGAAATCAAATTCTGTAAAAAATGACGAGTGAAATCCGAAAGGTGCTCTTTGGAATGTGGGCCCCTTTACCCACCTAGGCTGCAAAAAAGTGTCACACATCTGGTATCTCCGTATTCAGTAGAAGTTGGGGAATGTGTTTTGGGGTGTCTTTTTACATATACCCATGCTGGGTGAGATAAATATCTTGGTCAAATGCCAACTTTGTATAAAAAAATGGGAAAAGTTGTCTTTTGCCAAGATATTTCTCTCACCCAGCATGGGTATATGTAAAATGACACCCCAAAACACATTCCCCACCTTCTCCTGAGTACGGAGATACCAGATGTGTGACACTTTTTTGCAGCCTAGGTGGGCAAAGGGGCCCATATTCCAAAGAGCACCTTTCGGATTTCACTCGTCATTTTTTAGAGAATTTGATTTCAAACTCCTTACCACACATTTGGGCCCCTAGAATGCCAGGGCAGTATAACTACCCCACAAGTGACCCCATTTTGGAAAGAAGAGACCCCAGGGTATTCGCTGATGGGCATAGTGAGTTCATGGAAGTTTTTATTTTTTGTCACAAGTTAGTGGAATATGAGACTTTGTATGAAAAAAAAAATAAAAAATAAAAAAATCATCATTTTCCACTAACTTGTGACAAAAAATAAAAAATTCTAGGAACTCGCCATGCCCCTCACGGAATACCTTGGGGTGTCTTCTTTCCAAAATGGGGTCACTTGTGGGGTAGTTATACTGCCCTGGCATTTTCCAGGGGCCCTAATGTGTGGTAAGTAGGTAAATGACCAGTGAAATCCGAAAGGTGCTCTTTGGAATGTGGGCCCCTTTGCCCACCTAGGCTGCAAAAAAGTGTCACACATCTGGTATCGCCGTATTCAGGAGACGTTGGGGAATGTGTTTTGGGGTGTCTTTTTACATATACCCATGCTGGGTGAGATAAATATCTTGGTCAAATGCCAACTTTGTATAAAAAAATGGGAAAAGTTGTCTTTTGCCAAGATATTTCTCTCACCCAGCATGGGTATATGTAAAATGACACCCCAAAACACATTCCCCACCTTCTCCTGAGTACGGAGATACCAGATGTGTGACACTTTTTTGCAGCCTAGGTGGGCAAAGGGGCCCATATTCCAAAGAGCACCTTTCGGATTTCACTCGTCATTTTTTACAGAATTTGATTTCAAACTCCTTACCACACATTTGGGCCCCTAGAATGCCAGGGCAGTATAACTACCCCACAAGTGACCCCATTTTGGAAAGAAGAGACCCCAGGGTATTCGCTGATGGGCATAGTGAGTTCATGGAAGTTTTTATTTTTTGTCACAAGTTAGTGGAATATGAGACTTTGTATGAAAAAAAAAAAAAAAAAAATCATCATTTTCCACTAACTTGTGACAAAAAATAAAAAATTCTAGGAACTCGCCATGCCCCTCACGGAATACCTTGGGGTGTCTTCTTTCCAAAATGGGGTCACTTGTGGGGTAGTTATACTGCCCTGGCATTTTCCAGGGGCCCTAATGTGTGGTAAGTAGGTAAATGACCAGTGAAATCCGAAAGGTGCTCTTTGGAATGTGGGCCCCTTTGCCCACCTAGGCTGCAAAAAAGTGTCACACATCTGGTATCGCCGTATTCAGGAGACGTTGGGGAATGTGTTTTGGGGTGTCTTTTTACATATACCCATGCTGGGTGAGAGAAATATCTTGGCAAAAGACAACTTTTTCCATTTTTTTATACAAAGTTGGCATTTGACCAAGATATTTATCTCACCCAGCATGGGTATATGTAAAATGACACCCCAAAACACATTGCCCAACTTCTCCTGAGTACGGCGATACCAGATGTGTGACACTTTTTTGCAGCCTAGATGCGCAAAGGTGCCCAAATTCCTTTTAGGAGGGCATTTTTAGACATTTGGATACCAGACTTCTTCTCACGCTTTGGGGCCCCTAGAATGCCAGGGCAGTATAAATACCCCACATGTGACCCCATTTTGGAAAGAAGACACCCCAAGGTATTCAATGAGGGGCATGGCGAGTTCATAGAAATTTTTTTTTTTTGGCACAAGTTAGCGGAAATTGATATTTTTTATTTTTTTCTCACAAAGTCTCCCGTTCCGCTAACTTGGGACAAAAATTTCAATCTTTCATGGACTCAATATGCCCCTCACGGAATACCTGGGGGTGTCTTCTTTCCGAAATGGGGTCACATGTGGGGTATTTATACTGCCCTGGCATTCTAGGGGCCCTAAAGCGTGAGAAGAAGTCTGGAATATAAATGTCTAAAAAATTTTACGCATTTGGATTCCGTGAGGGGTATGGTGAGTTCATGTGAGATTTTATTTTTTGTCACAAGTTAGTGGAATATGTGACTTTGTAAGAAAAAAAAAAAAATTCCGCTAACTTGGGCCAAAAAAAAGACTGAATGCAGCCTTACAGAGGGGGGGGGATCAATGACAGGGGGGGGGATCAATGACAGGGGGGGTGATCAATGACAGGGGGGGTGATCAATGACAGGGGGGTGATCAGGGAGTCTATATGGGGTGATCACCACAGTCATTGATCACTCCCCTGTAAGGCTGCATTCAGACGTCCGTATGATTTTTACGGATCCGATCAGTCTATCAGTGGATCCGTAAAAATCATGCGGACATCTGAATGGAGCTTTACAGGGGGGTGATCAATGACAGAGGGGTAATCAATGACAGGGGGGTGATCAGGGAGTCTATATGGGGTGATCACCACAGTCATTGATCACTCCCCTGTAAGGCTGCATTCAGACGTCCGTATGATTTTTACGGATCCGATCAGTCTATCAGTGGATCCGTAAAAATCATGCGGACATCTGAATGGAGCTTTACAGGGGGGTGATCAATGACAGAGGGGTAATCAATGACAGGGGGGTGATCAGGGAGTCTATATGGGGTGATCACCACAGTCATTGATCACTCCCCTGTAAGGCTGCATTCAGACGTCCGTATGATTTTTACGGATCCGATCAGTCTATCAGTGGATCCGTAAAAATCATGCGGACATCTGAATGGAGCTTTACAGGGGGGTGATCAATGACAGAGGGGTAATCAATGACAGGGGGGTGATCAGGGAGTCTATATGGGGTGATCACCTCCGTCATTGATCACTCCCTTGTAAGGCTGCATTCAGACGTCCGTATGATTTTTACGGATCCGATCAGTCTATCAGTGGATCCGTAAAAATCATGCGGACATCTGAATGGAGCTTTACAGGGGGGTGATCAATGACAGAGGGGTAATCAATGACAGGGGGGTGATCAGGGAGTCTATATGGGGTGATCACCACAGTCATTGATCACTCCCCTGTAAGGCTGCATTCAGACGTCCGTATGATTTTTACGGATCCGATCAGTCTATCAGTGGATCCGTAAAAATCATGCGGACATCTGAATGGAGCTTTACAGGGGGGTGATCAATGACAGGGGGGTAATCAATGACAGGGGGTGATCAGGGAGTCTATATGGGGTGATCACCACAGTCATTGATCACTCCCCTGTAAGGCTCCATTCAGACGTCCGTATGATTTTTACGGATCCGATCAGTCTATCAGTGGATCCGTAAAAATCATGCGGACATCTTAATGGAGCTTTACAGGGGGGTGATCAATGACAGGGGGGTAATCAATGACAGGGGGTGATCAGGGAGTCTATATGGGGTGATCACCACAGTCATTGATCACTCCCCTGTAAGGCTCCATTCAGACGTCCGTATGATTTTTACGGATCCGATCAGTCTATCAGTGGATCCGTAAAAATCATGCGGACATCTGAATGGAGCTTTACAGGGGGGTGATCAATGACAGGGGGGTAATCAATGACAGGGGGGTGATCAGGGAGTCTATATGGGGTGATCAGGGGTGATCAAGGGCTAATAAGGGGTTAATAAGTGACGGGGGGGGGGGGGGTGTAGTGTAGTGGTGCTTGGTGCAACATATTACTGAGCTGCCTGTGTCCTCTGGTGGTCGATCCAAACAAAGGGGACCACCAGAGGACCAGGTAGCAGGTATATTAGACGCTGTTATCAAAACAGCGTCTAATATACCTGTTAGGGGTTAAAAAAATCACATCTCCAGCCTGCCAGCGAACGATCGCCGCTGGCAGGCTGGAGATCCACTCGCTTACCTTCCGATCCTGTGAACGCGCGCGCCTGTGTGCGCGCGTTCACAGGAAATCTCGCGTCTCGCGAGAGGACGCACCGGCGCGTCCACCCAGAACAACAGGACCGCCGCAAAGACGCAATCCTGCGTACGGCGGTCCTGAGGAGGTTAAGGAGAACCTGCGGAGGTCTTCTAACAGATTGGTGCCTACGTTTGCTGTCCCACCCGTGCCTCCCTCTCCTCCCACGCCTCCTGGGGATGACTTGTCTGGGGGTGAACCCATGCAGCTGGGGTTTGCTCGCCTGTCCGAGGGGGAGAGGGCACTCCGGAGACGCAAGGGCCGATGCATGTACTGTGGTCTCGGTGGGCATTTTCGGTTGGCATGTCCGAACCGTCCGGGAAAACGCTCGTACCTGAGATCCTGTCGGGGGCAGATCTTGGGTGGAGTCTCCTCGTCCCCGGTTTCCCGTGTTGACAAACCACTGATCACTGTTGTCCTCTCCTGGGTCGGGGGCTCGGTGACGACCCAGGCGTTGGTGGACTCTGGTGCTGGTGGTTTGTTCATTGATAGTGTGTTCGCTGCCGCCAATTCCATTCCTCTGCAGGCTCGAGGTTCCCCACTGGCTCTTGAGGCGATAGACGGCAGACCCCTTCTGCCGCCACACGTGACTCATGAGACCCTTCCAGTGGGGATAGCCATTGGTGCCGTTCACAGAGAGTCGGTCTGCCTCCAGGTTATTTCGTCTCCACACTACTCGGTGGTCTTGGGGTACCCCTGGCTCCAGAAGCATAATCCGACTTTCGATTGGAGATCGGTCGAGATCCTCTCGTGGTCACCGCAGTGTGGGGCTAGTTGCATCCATGGGTCTGTCAAGTTGCTGTGTACTTCCTCGGACTCTCTGTTGCCTCCTGAATACGAGGAGTACCGGGATGTATTCGATAAGGTGCGCGCGGTTGCCCTACCTCCGCACCGCCCATACGATTGTGCCATAGAGTTACAATCTGGTGCCGTTCCTCCTCGTGGCAAAGTCTATCCACTGTCGGTAGCGGAGAATGAGGCCATGGAGGAGTACGTGAGGGAGGCGCTTTCACGCGGACACATTCGCAAATCTTCGTCCCCGGCAGGGGCTGGATTTTTCTTTGTGAAAAAGAAGGGCGGTGAGTTGAGGCCTTGCATCGATTACAGGGGTCTCAATCGCATCACGATCAAGAACGCTTACCAGATACCCTTGATTTCCGAGCTGTTCGATCGCCTTAAAGGAGCCACGGTCTTTACCAAACTCGACCTGAGGGCGGCATATAACCTGGTAAGGATCAAGGCGGGCGATGAGTGGAAGACCGCGTTTAACACCAGGACCGGTCATTACGAATCCTTGGTTATGCCCTTTGGGTTGTGCAATGCGCCCGCAGTCTTTCAGGAATTCATCAACGATGTTTTCCGTGACCTGTTGCAGCAGTGTGTGGTGGTCTATTTGGATGACATCTTGGTATATTCTGAATCCATGGAGGCCCACATTCTGGATGTCAGACGAGTGTTGCAACGGTTACGAGAGAACAAGCTGTTCGGTAAGCTTGAGAAATGCGAATTTCACCGATCCCAGGTAACCTTCTTAGGTTACATCATTTCCGCTGAGGGGTTCTCCATGGATCCTGAGAAGGTTTCGGCTGTCTTACAGTGGCCCCAGCCCAGTGGTCTTCGTTCCCTGCAGCGCTTTTTGGGCTTCGCCAATTATTATCGGAAGTTCATCAGGGACTTTTCCATGCTGGCCAAGCCTCTCACGGATCTGACCAGGAAGGGCAGTAATTCCCAGGTCTGGCCGCTCGAGGCCATCCGAGCTTTTGAGGCCCTAAAGTCCGCCTTTGTGTCGGCTCCGATTCTGTCGCATCCCAACC
Organism: Bufo bufo; assembly: GCF_905171765.1. Lineage (NCBI taxonomy): Eukaryota > Metazoa > Chordata > Amphibia > Anura > Bufonidae > Bufo > Bufo bufo. Next base: position 292,983,960 of record NC_053390.1, read on the forward strand.
CTGGGTTGCCCTTTGTCCTCGAGGTGGACGCGTCTGAGACGGGAGTAGGCGCCCTTCTGTCTCAGCGTAGAACACCAGAGGGTCCTCTGCTTCCTTGTGGGTTTTACTCCTGGAAACTGTCTTCCGCGGAGTGCAACTATCAGATTGGTGACAGGGAGTTATTGGCCATCGTGCAGGCCCTTAAAGAATGGAGGCACTTGCTCGAGGGTTCGGTGATTCCGGTTCTCATCCTGACGGACCACAAGAATCTGACCTACCTTTCTGAGGCCAAGAGATTGACACCACGTCAGGCCAGATGGGCTCTGTTCTTGTCACGTTTTAATTACGTGGTCTCCTACCTACCCGGTTCCAAGAACATCAGGGCGGATGCCTTATCACGGCAGTACTCCGAGCTGTCCAGGGAGGAGTCGATTCCGACTTCGGTCATACCTCCGAATCAGATCCTGGCCGCCATTCGCACCAGCCTGACCTCTCCCCTGGGTGAGCAGATTTTGGCGGCTCAATCTGGTGCTCCCTCTGGGAGACCCAACGGCAGATGTTTTGTGCCTGAGGAGTTGCGCACTCGGTTATTGCGAACCTACCATAACTCCAAGACCGCGGGGCATCCTGGAAAGAATCAGCTGTCCTGGGCTGTTTCACGTCTGTTCTGGTGGCCTTCCCTACGTTCCGACATCGCCGCATATGTAGCGGCATGCTCCGTTTGTGCCCAGAGTAAGTCCCCTCGGCACCTTCCGTTGGGCCTTCTGCAACCCATAGCCACCGGGGAGCGCCCATGGTCACACCTGGGGATGGATTTCATTGTGGACCTCCCTGCATCCCGAGGCCATACGGTCATTCTCATGATTGTGGATCGGTTTTCCAAAATGTGCCACTGTGTTCCTCTCAAGAAGTTACCCTCTGCACAAGAGTTGGCCACGATTTTTGCCAGGGAGGTCTTCCGGTTGCACGGTTTGCCCAAGGAGATTGTGTCGGATCGGGGGAGTCAGTTTGTGTCCAGGTTCTGGCGCGCCTTTTGCTCCCAGTTGGGGATTCATCTCTCCTTCTCCTCGGCCTACCACCCTCAGTCCAATGGGGCCGCAGAACGATCCAATCAGGCCTTGGAGCAATTCCTTCGTTGCTATGTCTCCGATCACCAAGACAATTGGGTTGACCTCCTGCCTTGGGCTGAGTTTGCCAGGAACACGGCGGTGAACTCTTCCTCTGGGACGTCTCCCTTCATGGCCAATTATGGGTTCCAACCTGCCGTGTTACCGGAGGTATTCTCTCCCCAGGATATTCCGGCTGTGGAGGATCACCTTTCCGTCCTACGTGCTTCTTGGGTACAGATCCAGAAGTCCCTTGAGGTCTCTGCGCAGCGCCAGAGACTCCAGGCTGATCGCAGACGAGCGCCTGCTCCTTCCTACCAGGTCGGAGACCGTGTATGGTTGTCCACCCGCAACCTCAACCTTCGAGTGCCCACTCCCAAGCTGGCGCCTCGCTTTGTTGGTCCCTTCCGAGTGCTTCGCAGGGTAAACCCGGTAGCCTATGCCCTTGCGCTTCCTCCTGGCATGCGGATCTCCAACGTGTTTCATGTCTCCCTGTTGAAGCCACTGGTGTGTAATCGTTTCACTTCCTCGGTTCCTCGGCCTCGTCCGGTCCAAGTGGGCAATCGTGAGGAATATGAGGTGAGCAATATCCTGGACTCACGCCTGGTCCGCGGTCGGTTGCAGTTTTTGGTCCATTGGCGTGGTTATGGTCCAGAGGAGCGTTCCTGGGTTCCCTCCGCAGATGTCCATGCTCCTGCCTTGCTCCGAGCCTTCCACGCACGCTTCCCTCAGAAACCGTTTTGTGCTCCGCGGAGGAGGGGCCCTTGAGGGGGAGGTACTGTCATGGTCTTACCTTCTTGCTGTTCTCCTTCGTTTGACATGTGCTGGCGGCCATCTTGGTTTCTGGGTTTCTTGTAGCCTTCCACCCTGCGGCTCCTCCTTCCCACTGGGAGGAGCTGGATGCCTAGCTCATATATATAGGAGGTCTGTGGCTTCAGTTCCTTGCTTGGTCCTCTTGTGTTCACATGCTTCTAAGACTGCTGCTGCTTCTGGTTCCTGATCCTGGCTTCGTCTGACTACCCTGCTGGTTCCTGATCCTGGCTTCGTCTGACTACCCTGCTGGTTCCTGATCCTGGCTTCGTCTGACTACCCTTCTGGTTCCTGACCTCTGGCTTCGCAAAGACTCTGCTCGGTTTCACCATCCGTTTGGACTTTTGCTTTACAGCTTTATTTTCAATAAAGCCTTCTTATTTTCACTTATCTCTTGTTGTACGTCTGGTTCATGGTTCCGTGACACCTACTCGGCGGTGTGGCAGTTTTTTGTTAAGCCGCCGGAGGAGGTGAACATAGCCATTTGCAGAATCTGTGGGCAGAAGGTAAAGCGTGGCCAGGGGGCACCACGGCCCTGCGTCAACATATGCAGCGTCACCATAAAGTGGCCTGGGAGAACTATGGCTCCAACGTGTGGTCCAGCTTACCGCAGCAACCACTGAATCTCCCAGTGGCACGCACCTGATTTCAGGCAGTCAGGCCTCCACCACCTCAGCTGAAAGGGAGCTGTCTGTCATTCCCATCATCTACCGGTCCTGATGCTCCTCACCCTCCTACTCCTCGTCAGTTATTCCATGAGCAATCGATCACCGAAGCGGTTGCCAAGAGACAACAGTATGCATGCACTCATCCAACGGCGCAGAAGCTGAACGTGCTCCTGGCCAAGTTGCTGGTGCTGCAGTCCCTACCGTTCCAAGTGTTGGACTCTGCATCTATCTGAGAACCGATGGCTTTACCGATTGGGTAAATGTGGTTACTGCCCAGCCAAACCAGCAACTTGGCCAGGTGATGCCTTTTCCGCCTCAACGTTCTCACACCGTTGGTCCTGCGACAATGTCCGCCTCTGCCTCCTCATCCTCCACTGCAGGGACAATTGACAGTGCTCCTCCAGCATACCACATGCGCAAGGCACGATGGTGTCACACTCTTCTACACCTCGTTTGCCTGGGCGAAGGAACTGCTCCGTGTCCTTCATCAAGAAATCGAATCTTAGCTTTTTCCACGACAACTCAAAATCGAAACCATGGTGACCAATAACGGGAAGAATATGGTGTCGGCGCTGCGTCAAGGAGGGCTGAGCCAAGCGCCCGGCATGGCGCATGTGTTCAATCCGGTTGTCAAGCGGTTCCTGAAGTCTTCCACCCATCTGCAAGACATCCTAAAAATGGCCAGGAAACTTTGCATGCACTTCAGCCACTTGTACTGTCGGGTATATAAAGCAAATGCTTTATATAAAAAAATTAACGGATCAAAAGAAAAATTATGCAAATAATATTGATCCGCGAGGTAGACCTATATACACCTCCAAGAGTTCGATTGATAACCTAATTATTTTGTGCAATCAGTAAAACAGGGTACAAGCATCTTTGCAAAAATATAAATGGTTTATTATACAATAATTGCACAATAATTTAAAATACAATCAATAACAATGAGTATAAAACCAATGATAGAAGAAAACTGTAGTACCCAAAATATGCCACTAGATGGTGCCAACAGAACACAACTTTAACACCAAGACCAGCGTCTCACAATCTATTATTCAAACATTACAAGAATGCAATGCTGCTTAAAATTATGAGATATACACTCACCTAAAGAATTATTAGGAACACCATACTAATACGGTGTTGGACCCCCTTTTGCCTTCAGAACTGCCTTAATTCTACGTGGCATTGATTCAACAAGGTGCTGATAGCATTCTTTAGAAATGTTGGCCCATATTGATAGGATAGCATCTTGCAGTTGATGAAGATTTGAGGGATGCACATCCAGGGCACGAAGCTCCCGTTCCACCACATCCCAAAGATGCTCTATTGGGTTAAGATCTGGTGACTGTGGGGGCCATTTTAGTACAGTGAACTCATTGTCATGTTCAAGAAACCAATTTGAAATGATTCGAGCTTTGTGACATGGTGCATTATCCTGCTGGAAGTAGCCATCAGAGGATGGATACATGTTCTCATTCTGTTTACGCCAAATTCGGACCATTTGAATGTCTCAACAGAAATCGAGACTCATCAGACCAGGCAACATTTTTCCAGTCTTCAACAGTCCAATTTTGGTGAGCTCGTGCAAATTGTAGCCTCTTTTTGATATTTGTAGTGGAGATGAGTGGTACCCGGTGGGGTCTTCTGCTGTTGTAGCCCATCCGCCTCAAGTTTGTGCGTGTTGTGGCTTCACAAATGCTTTGCTGCATACCTCGGTTGTAACGAATAGTTATTTCAGTCAACATTGCTCTTCTATCAGCTTGAATCAGTCTGCCCATTTTCCTCTGACCTCTAGCATCCACAAGGCATTTTTGCCCACAGGACTGCCGCATACTGGATGTTTTTCCCTTTTCACACCATTCTTTGTAAACCCTAGAAATGGTTGTACGTGAAAATCCCAGTAACTGAGCAGATTGTAAAATACTCAGACCGGCCAGTCTGGCACTAACAACCATGCCACGCTCAAAATTGCTTAAATCACTTTCTTTCCCATTCTGACATTCAGTTTGGAGTTCAGGAGATTGTCTTGACCAGGACCACACCCCTAAATGCATTGAAGCAACTGCCATGTGATTGGTTGACTAGATAATTGCATTAATGAGAACTACAGGGTGGGCCATTTATATGGATACACCTTAATAAAATGGGAATAGTTGGTGATATTAACTTCCTGTTTGTGGCACATTAGTATATGTGAGGGGGGAAACTTTTCAAGATGGGTGGTGACCATGGTGGCCATTTTGAAGTCGGCCATTTTGAATCCAACTTTTGTTTTTTCAATAGGAAGAGGGTCATGTGACACATCAACATCATTGGTTTTAACGTAACTTTATTCTTTCATGAGTTATTTACAAGTTTCTGACCACTTATAAAATGTGTTTAATGTGCTGCCCATTGTGTTGGATTGTCAATGCAACCCTCTTCTCCCACTTTTCACACACTGATAACAACACCGCAGGAGAAATGCTAGCACAGGATTCCAGTATCCGTAGTTTCAGGTGCTGCACATCTCGTATCTTCACAGCATAGACAATTGCCTTCAGATGACCCCAAAGATAAAAGTCTAAGGGGGTCACTGGATATGCGAAATTGCTACATGATGATGTGTTTCCCTCTTTATGCACTGAAGCTGGCACGTTCCCTGAGTTTTTCCAGCAAGATGGTGCACCCACCACCACATTATGGGTGTCAGGTCTGAGCATTCCTAGATGAACAGTTTCCTGGAAAGTGGATTGGTCGTCGTGGGCCAGTTGAATGGCCCCCAAGGTCTCCCGATCTAACCCCCTTAGAATTTTATCTTTGGGGTCATCTGAAGGCAATTGTCTATGCTGTGAAGATACGAGATGTGCAGCACCTGAAACTACGGATACTGGAAGCCTGTGCTAGCATTTCTCCTGCGGTGTTGCTATCAGTGTGTGAAGAGTGGGAGAAGAGGGTTGCATTGACAATCCAACACAATGGGCAGCACATTAAACACATTTTATAAGTGGTCAGAAACTTGTAAATAACTCATGAAAGAATAAAGTTACGTTAAAACCAAGCACAGCATTGTTTTTCTTGTGAAATTCCCAATAAGTTTGATGTGTCACATGACCCTCTTCCTATTGAAAAAACAAAAGTTGGATTCAAAATGGCTGACTTCAAAATGGCCGCCATGGTCACCACCCATCTTGAAAAGTTTCCCCCCTCACATATACTAATGTGCCACAAACAGGAAGTTAATATCACCAACCATTCCCATTTTATTAAGGTGTATCCATATAAATGGCCCACCCTGTAGAACAGGTGTTCAAAATAATTCTTTAGGTGAGTGTATATCTCAGTTAATTATGCATAGAAACTCAATAAGGAAATTGAGAGATACGAGCCCTTGCTCTGCCCAAAACGATGACCAATCTTAGATTGTATAAGTAGTATTGCAATGACAAATATAAATTATCAGCTTGATATCAAACTAGGGAATATAAAGATTCCCAACAGAGGAGCTCTCTTGTTATCAATATCAGATCTTGTATTCAGTTATATGCATTTTCACTGAAGCCGCTGATACTGATGTGGTACTAACAGTATTCGTACGCAATAAGCAGGGTTTGGCTAAGTATCAAGCCAATTAATTTATACCAATACTACATAAAACGAAATATACATTACCCAAGGGTCAGGTGATGTGCAGAGTCTCGGAAGTCTGCTCTCAAAATTTTTTCCAATAATCAAGATCTTTTCCAGGGATCTCCCTTTCTTTCATTCTTTGTTTTTTGTTTTTTTCCCCCTTGTATGTGGTTTCTTAACCAAAAACTTATCAGATGAACACACCCTCCTACTTTCCAATCATTGTCAGATAGGCGTGTACATTGACAAGGAATGTGACGTCATAACACTACCCACAATGCACTTTTGCTACTGGTGTAGAGTTACCTACTCATACCTAGGTGGCACTGTTGTATAAGTCACACGCATCATGCCCTAAAGAGTTAACTATGCAAGTCTGACTTTATCTTCACCGCACACACCTGGTATTTGGAAGCTTAAATAAACGCTAACTGATTAATTTTGACACTTCTTACTAATTAAAGACAGACTCTTAGACGCCTTTTGAATGTTTCCCGCATTGTTGACTTATAAGACCGATAATATTATGAATAAACTTTGTTTTCACACAGTGATATCCGTTCATCCTCTGCTGCACCAACGGTACCACATCTTTAGGGTCCTTTCACACGTCCGTAGCATGTTTTGCGGATCCACGGATGGCCGGCACCAATAGAATATACCTATTCTTGTCCGCAATTGCGGACAAGAATAGGACATGTTCTATTTTTTTCGGGAACGGAAATGTGGACCTGGAAATGAATGGGTCCGCAATTCCGTTCCGCAAAATGTGAAACGAAATTGCGGACGTGTGAATGGAGCCTTACAGATACTCATTAACAAAGGCCATGCTTAAGCTGTTTTGAATATATTCTAGGAATATATATACACATCCCTAAAACATATATTCTAACAGATATATAAATGTCCTTAAAAAGACGTAACAATATATCCCAATACATATATCTTATTGATTTTCTTTTACAAAACAAAGGTGGATTATAAGTGTCCATAGATATCACAGACTTTCTGCTCATTAGCAAACACCAAACTGTAGATGTAATTAGCACCAGCTGCGTCCATGGAGTCTTTATCTCAGAGCTAAGAGACAAACTTTGATACATGAATATGTATTTTGAGAAACATGTAGACAATTCTCACACTGTGGAATTTATGTTTAGATAAGAAATTTAGTTAAACCTTTACTTCTGCGGGTGATGTGTATTCTAACGGTCTAAATATATAATTAATTGTTAAAATAACATTAGTTATTTTGAACAACGCAATAATCTTCCCATGGACCTACTTCGGCCTACATTAAGAATTCATACAAAATAGTGAATATAAACCAACATTGCTCTTAAAGGCAATGAATATCTATTATGACTAGAATAAGTGAATATAGTGGTTTACACTTCTGAAAAGGCATAACAGTACACCGCCAAGCACACCCTCCTAGAGCTGCAGTGGCAGAACGGGGTGCCGTGTTAGGCTTATGTGCGACGTTACCTCCCGTTGGAATTCCACCCTCCATATGTTGGACCGACTATATGAACAGAGGCCATAAACGATTTCTTGATGATCCAAGAAGACAGGAGTACTCCCCTGTGTAACTTCGATGTCAGCCAGTGGCAGCTTATGTGTGACACCTGCCGTTTGCTCAGGTCCTTTGAGGATCCCACGTTATTTGTCAGTCGCCAGGACTACAGGATTAACAACGTCATTACACTGCTTCATAGCCTGCAACAGATGCTGGTACATCTGGCTGGTCAGGGCACTGGAGACGTGGCGTCTACATCTCACGCCACATGATCCCTGTGGGGGCTAAACTGGAGGAGGAGGACATTGGAGCGCAAGCAAATGGGTGGTTTTTCTACACAGGTGACAGGAGAGGAGGAGCAGGAGCAACCGGAGGGGCAAGAAGGAGATGAGGAAGATGAGGTAGATGACCCAGACACATCATGACAGTGGAGATGGAGGCAGGGAGTCCCTACGAGTCACTTGCGCAAATGGCCCGCTGCATGCTCACTTGCTTGGGTAGTGACAGCCGAATTGTCACCATTCGGCAGAGGCATGACTTCTGGCTCTCCACCTTGTTGGACGCTCACTACCGGTCCAAAATGGGGGCCTTTTTTACACCCGCTGAGAGGGAGGACAAACTGAACTACTATAGACATCCTATGTAGTGAGTTGGCCGCTGCCTATCTGCACCATCGTCCATCCTCTCGCAGGTCTGACTAGGGTCCCTCTGCACTCTTGTTCAACTGCGATGGCTGATGTGGGAGGGTAGTAGCAGTTCCAGCTCCATCAGCAGCAACTTGAGTCTAGAGTCGCTGATGAGCAGCTTTCTTCACCCGCATAGTGAAGAAACTACTCGCCAGCAGCACCAGTTAGACCCGGAGCAGGACCTGAACCAGCAGGTGGTGGCATACTTGGACAGTACCCTGCCTGCCACCCCACATTGAAGATCCGCTGGACTACTGGGCAGCCAAACTGGATTTGTGGCCACAACTAGCAGAGTTTGCCCTGGAAAAGCTGTCCTGCCCGGCCAGTAGTGTGGCATCAGAGCAGTTGTTTAGTGTGGCTGGGCCCATAGTTACCCCAAGGAGAACTCGCCTGTCCACCCAAAATGTGGAGAGACTGACCTTTGTCAAGATGAATCAGGTGTGGATCAGCCAGGATTTCCACCCACCAATGCCTGATGCATCCCATTAGATCATCCATGCTGCCTCACCCAAACCTTGACAAAAGAGACCGGTTTCTTTGGCTACTTGCCTCAGCTACTATTCTGATGCTGCCACCTGCCTGATGCCACACATCTGATGCCAAGTGCTCCTTACACCCACCATTGTCAGCGGGTACTATTATTGCCACTCTGTGGTCTCCTGATGCTGCTGCCACCTCAACACTCAGGTCTCCTCATGCTTCTGCTGCCACCTCCACACTATGTCACCTTGCTACTCTGTGGCCTCCTCATGCTGCTGCTAAATCAACACTATGTCATTGGGTCACTCTGTGGTCTCCTCATGCTGCTGCCACGTCCACACTGTCACCTTGCCACTCTGTGGTCTCCTCATGCTGCTGCCAACTCATAACTTTGTCTATGGGCCACTCTGTGGTCTCCTCATGATGTTGCTACCTCCACACTCTGTTGTTGTGCCACTCTGTAGCCTTCTCATGCTGCTGCTTCCACCTCCTTGCTATGTCACCTTGCCACTCTATGGCCTCCTTATGCTGCTGCCACCTCCACATTTTGTCACCTTGCCACTCTGTGGCCTCCTCATGCTGCTGCTGCTGCCACCTCCACACTGTCACCTTGCCACTCTGTGGTCTCCTCATGCTGCTGCTAAATCAACACTATGTCATTGGGCCACTCTTTGACCTCCTCATGCTGATGCCACCTCCACACTATGTCACCTTGCCAGTATGTGGCCTCCTCATGCTGCTGCCACCTCCCCACTATGTCACTGGGCCACTCTGTGGTCTCCTCATGCTGCTACTACCTCAACACGATGTCAGTGGGCCATGCTGTGGACTTCTCAAGCTCTTCTCCCACCCTCCCCACTTCATGACTGGGCCACTATTTTGCCTTTTTGGCCTTGTTGACATAATCATTTATTTAACCCTTCTTCCGATCTTTCAGAAGGAAGGAAAAATGAGACGCACAACGGTTCCTGTCTGTGTAGCAGCTGTAAGGCCTGTATGGTCCTATCAGAATTTGCTTATGATTTGGTTTCCCAAAGCAGGAGTGGGTACAAAACACAGAAGACATACAAATATTTCATTCACGCGTCATCTCTGTTTTGGATCCACTCCTGTTTTTTTGGGCTTTAGCAATACTGATGGATTACTGACCAAATGCTGACCAAGTGAAGGTGGATGCTCAACAGACAGGATCCATTTTTTGGGGGGTTATTGTTCTGATAGATCAAAGTAAAGGCAAAATAATCAGTGACGTCAACACAAACTTACTGCTGACACCCTCTCCACTCTGTCGGGGGGGGGGGGCTCTACTTGTATAGGCGTTTAATAGAACAGGTTCTGTAGACAACTACGTTGTTTTTTACACGACTGTGTAAAAGGAGTGCGCTCTTTCGTGCTACAGTACTATCTTGAGCCTCTGCACTGTTCTTTATACCTGGCGCTAACATCGACCTGTAAGGCTGAGTTCACACTTGAGTTATTTGGTCAGTTTTGGCCCCGTAACTGCCCAAATAAGTGAAGTGTGCAGTGTTTCGAAGAGCGACGCCTGTCATGTGCGTGTCATACTGACTCACAGTATCGTTTCACTACCACAGCAAATTCCCTATGCGTGTTACTGCAAGGCACAGTGTTCTACACTACTATACAGTGTTACGTAGGAAGGGAAGAGTGCAGCCCTGATTTCCGCCCGCACCTCTGTCCTTACCTACTTGCACGGCCCATCCTAACTGATGGCGTACAACTTGGTGGCGGTCCCTAGCTTAGATACGTGCAGGGGCCTAAAGAGGTAGTAGAAAACTGTAACAGAATCAAGGAAGCAAAAGGTCAAGGCCAGGAGGTCACGTAGGTACACAGGGAGAAGGCAAAAACAAGTTCAATACAATCCGAAGTCAGTAGCCAAGAGGTCACATCAAATCCAAGGAGGTCACAAGGTCGAGGTCAAAACTAGCTGAGGTCAAAACAAACTTGCTGCAGAATGTAAATGAGACTTTTTAAATTATTATCGAGTGTCCGCACTGGAATTTACACATAATTTCAATGATTTTTAAATCTGCAGCATGTAACTTTACTGTATGTTGCAGATATCAGCAATGGATTTTACCCTTTTCCATGCGCAAACTACCGTATTTTTCGCCATATAAGACGCACTTCCCCCCCCCCCCCCAAAAGTGGGGGAAAAATAGCAGTGCGTCTTATGGGGCGAATGCTGCTGATTTTGCCGTATTTTCAATGATACACCAGCCGCGATGCCGTGCGGCGGGTGTATCAGCTGTGAGGGAGGAGGGGCTGGCATCTGCATTTATAATGACAGCGGGGCCCGTGCAGTGACTGTATTCTACTACACTGGCCCTGCTCACTGTATAACCCGGCCTGCCTCCTCCCTCCTCTCTGCTACCTACCGAGCGCTTGTAGTTGTAAGTAGCGCTGATTATGCGATTACATTATATACACAATTAACTATTACAGAATACAGATACGATTATACAGTGAGCGGGGCCCGTGTAGTAGAATACAGTCACTGCACGGGCGCCGCTGTCATTATAAAAGCAGATGCGACCCCCACCCCTTGTATTGAGGGTCATTCACTACAGGGACACTGTTATGGAGGGGATCTGTGGATGACACATAGCATAAGATGCTATATATGTGTCATCCACAGATCCCCCCCATAACTGTGTCATACACAGATCCCCATAACAGTGCCATCCAGAGACCCCAATAAGAGCCACCCACAGATCCCCCATAACAGTGCGTCACCCACAGATCCCCCATAACAGTGCGTCACCCACAGATCCCCCATAACAGTGCGTCACCCACAGATCCCCCATAACAGTGCGTCACCCACAGATCCCCCATAACAGTGCGTCACCCACAGATCCCCCATAACAGTGCGTCACCCACAGATCCCCCATAACAGTGCGTCACCCACAGATCCCCCATAACAGTGCGTCACCCACAGATCCCCCATAACAGTGCGTCACCCACAGATCCCCCATAACAGTGCGTCACCCACAGATCCCCCATAACCGTTCGCCATCCACAGATCACCCATAAGTGTGCCATCCACAGACCACAATTAGTTCAAAACCCACCAAAAGCACACCTATTGGTTCAAAATATTTTTTTCTTATTTTCCTCCTCAAAAACCTAGGTGCGTCTTATGGGCCGGTGCGTCTTATAGGGCGAAAAATACGGTATTTGGTGCAGATTTTGCTGTGTTGCTCTACCCTTTACTTATATACAACCCTGTTCAGCTTTGAAAATGAATCCAATTTGTACAAATATATAAACTGTCTGGCCTTGTAGCCAACAACCCTGGGGTCTTAACCTGTGTCCCTTGTGTGCTGTCCCACTACTGCCCTGTTCCTAGCAGCTTCCTAGTCCTTACAGGGCTAGGAAGCACCTTGGCCCCATGACCACTGCACAAATCACAGGCCTCACCAGTCACATTTGCTTGAATGATGTCATAGAAACATAGAATGTGTCGGCAGATAAGAACTATTTGGCCCATCTAGTCTGCCCAATATACTGAATACTATGAATAGCCCTTGGCCCTATCTTATATGAAGGATGGCCTTATGCCTATCCCATGCATGCTTAAACTCCTTCACTGTATTTGCAGCTACCACTTCTGCAGGAAGGCTATTCCATGCATCCACTACTCTCTCAGTAAAGTAATACTTCCTGATATTACTTTTAAACCTTTGCCCCTCTAATTCAAAACTATGTCCTCTTGTAGGAGTTTTTCTTCTTTTAAATATTCTCTCCTCTTTTACCTTGTTGATTCCCTTTATGTATTTAAACGTTTCTATGATATTCCCTCTGTCTCGTCTTTCTTCCAAGCTATACATGTTAAGGTCCTTTAATCTTTCCTGGTAAGTTTTATCCTGCAATCCATGTACTAGTTTAGTAGCTCTTCTCTGAACGCTCTCCAAAGTATCGATATCCTTCTGGAGATATGGTCTCCAGTACTGCGCACAATACTCCAAATGAGGTCTCAGTAGTGCTCTGTAGAGCTGCATGAGCACCTCCCTCTTTCTACTGGTAATGCCTCTCCCTATACACCCAAGCATTCTGCTAGCATTTCCTGCTGCTCTATGACCTAGTCTGCCTACCTTTAAGTCTTCTGAAATAATGACCCCTAAATCCTTTTCCTCAGATACTGAGGTTAGGACTGTATCACTGATTTTATATTCTGCTCTTTGGTTTTTACGCCCCAGGTGCATTATCTTGCACTTATCAACATTAAATTTTAGTTGCCAGATTTTTGACCATTCCTCTAGTTTTCCTAAATCCTTTTCCATTTGATGTATCCCTCCAGGAACATCAACCCTGTTACAAATCTTTGTGTCATCAACAAAAAGACACACCTTACCATCGAGGCCTTCTGCAATTTAGCTGATAAAGATATTAAACAATTTGGGTCCCAGAACAGATCCGTGGGGTACCCCACTGGTAACAAGACCATGGTCTGAATATACTCCATTGACTACAACCCTCAGCCACTGTCTAATCCATTCAACAATATGGAAGTCCAAGCTCAAAGACTGCAATTTATTGATAAGCCTTCTATGAGGGACAGTATCAAAAGCCTTACTAAAGTCTAGATAAGCTACTGCACCTCCGCGATGTCTATTGCACCTATTATTTTAGTCACCCAATCAAAAAAATCAATAAGATTAGTTTGACATATTCTCCCTGAAGTAAACCCATGCTGTTTTTCATCTTTCAATCCATGGGATTTTGGATGTTCCACAATCCTCTCCTTAAGGCCTCATGCACACGACCGTTGTGTGCACCCGTGGCCGTTGTGCCGTTTTCCGTTTTTTTTCGCGGACCCATTGACTTTCAATGGGTCCGTGGAAAAATCGGAAAATGCACCGTTTTGCAGCCGCATCCGTGATCCGTGTTTCCTGGCCGTGAAAAAAATATGACCTGTCCTATTTTTTTCACGGCCAACGGTTCACGGACCCATTCAAGTCAATGGGTCCGTGAAAGAACACGGATGCACACAAGATTGGCATCCGTGTCCGTGATCCGTGGCCGTAGTTTAGTTTTTATACAGACGGATCCGAAGATCCGTCTGCATAAAAGCTTTTTCAAAGCTGAGTTTTCACTTCGTGAAAACTCAGAACCGACAGTATATTCTAACACAGAAGCGTTCCCATGGTGATGGGGACGCTTCTAGTTAGAATACACTACAAACTGTGTACAAGACTGCCCCCTGCTGCCTGGCAGCACCCGATCTCTTACAGGGGGCCGTGATCAGCACAATTAACCCCTTCAGGTGCGGCACCTGAAAGGGTTAATTGTACTATCATATCCCCCTGTAAGAGATCAGGGCTGCCAGGCAGCAGGGGGCAGACCCTCCCCCCCCCCTCCCCAGTTTGAATATCATTGGTGGCCAGTGCGGCCCCCCCCCCCCCTCTATTGTAATAAATCGTTGGTGGCACAGTGTGCGCCCCCCATTGCCCCCCCCCCCCTCTATAGCATTAACAACGTTGGTGGCCAGTGTGCAGCCTCCCATCTCCCCCCCCCCCCTCCCCCCCATCATCATTGGTGGCAGCGGAGTTCCGATCGGAGTCCCAGTTTATTCGCTGGGGCTCCGATCGGTAACCATGGCAACCAGGACGCTACTACAGTCCTCGTTGCCATGGTTACTTAGCAATAGTACAATAGTAGAAGATTAATACTTACCTGCTGCTGCGATGTTCGTGTCCGGCCGGGAGCTCCACCTACTGGTAAGTGACAGTGACAGGTCTGTGCGGCGCATTGCTAAATGAACCGTCACTTACCAGTAGGAGGAGCTCCCGGCCGGACACGAACATCACAGCTCCCAGGTAAGTATGAATCTTGTACTATTGCTAGTAACCCGCTGCCACCAATGATCGGGGGGGGGGGTGGGGGCGCAAGATGGGAGGCCGCACACTGGCCACCAATGTTGAAAATGCTATAGAGGGAGGGGGGCCAATGATTGCCACCAACGATTTATTACAATAGAGGGAGGAAGGGGGGGGGGGGCGCACACTGTGCCACCAACGAATTATTACAATAGAGGGAGGAAGGGGGGGGAGGCGGGGGGGGGGGGCACACTGTGCCACCAACGAATTATTACAATAGAGGGAGGAAGGGGGGGGTGCACACTGTGCCACCAACGATTTATTACAATGGAGGAAGGGGGGGGGGGGGCCGCACTGGCCACCAATGATATTCAAACTGGGGAGGGGGGGGGGGGGTCTGCCCCCTGCTGCCTGGCAGCCCTGATCTCTTACAGGGGGATATGATAGTACAATTAACCCCTTCAGGTGCGGCACCTGAGGGGTTAATTGTGCTGATCACGGCCCCCTGTAAGAGATCGGATGCTGCTAGGCAGCAGGGGGCAGTCATGTACACAGTTTGTAGTATATTCTAACTAGAAGCGTCCCCATCACCATGGGAACGCCTCTGTGTTAGAATATACTGTCGGAAATGAGGTTTCACGATCTAACTCATATCCGACAGTATATTCTAACATAGAGGCGTTCCCATGGTG
This sequence comes from Bufo bufo, assembly GCF_905171765.1. Taxonomy (NCBI): domain Eukaryota; kingdom Metazoa; phylum Chordata; class Amphibia; order Anura; family Bufonidae; genus Bufo; species Bufo bufo. The sequence goes on from NC_053390.1 coordinate 292,999,349, forward strand.
ATGGGGACGCTTCAAGTTAAAATATACCATCGGATTGGAGAAAACTCCGATCTGATGGTATAAAAGGGACTCCGGACTTTACATTGAAAGTCAATGGGGACGGATCCGTTTGAAATGGCACCATATTGTGTCAACGTCAAACGGATCCGTCCCCATTGACTTGCATTGTAATTCAGGACGGATCCGTTTGGCTCCGCACGGCCAGGCGGACACCAAAATGACTTTTTTTTCATGTCCGTGGATCCGCCAAAAATCAAGGAAGACCCACGGACGAAAAAACGGTCACGGATCACGGACCTACGGACCCTGTTTTTGCGGACCTTGAAAAAAAAAGTTCGTGTGCATGAGGCCTAAGTATGGTTTTCATTAATTTTCCCACTATTGATGTCAGGCTTACTGGCCTATAGTTGCCCGATTCCTCCCTACTACCTTTCTTGTGAATGGGCACAACATTTGCTAATTTCCAATCTTTTGGGATGACTCCTGTTACCAGTGATTGGTTAAATAAATCTGTTAATGGTTTTGCTAGTTCACCGCTAAGCTCTATTAATAGCTTTGGGTGTATCCCATCAGGCCCCTGTGACTTATTTGTATTAATTTTAGACAGCTTGACTTAGAACCTCTTCCTCTGTAAAGACACATGCATCAAAAGATTCATTAGTCTTCCTCCCTAACTGAGGTCCTTTTCCTTCATTTTTCTTTGTAAAAACTGAACAGAAGTATTAATTGAGGCAGTCAGCTAGTTCTTTATCTTCTTCCATATACCTTCCTTTTTTTTTTTTTTTTTAATTTGGTAATTCCTTGTTTCAGTTTCCTTTTTTCATTTATGTATCCGAAGAATGTCTTCTCACCTTTTTTCACTGACTGAGCTAATTTCTCTTCTGCCTGTGCTTTAGAAGCTCTTATAACTTGCTTGGTCTCTCTCTGCCTAATCTTATAAATTTCACTGTCATCGTGTTTCTTTTATTTTTTTATAATTACTAAATGCTATCTTTTTGTTTTTAATGATTTTGGCCACTTCTGCTGAGTACCACAGTGGTCTCTTCCTTTTACTGACAAGCCTAATGCAATTTTCTGTTGCCTTCAATAGTGCCACTTTTAAGTAGTCCCATTTCTCCTGGACTCCAATGAAACTGTTCCAATCTGATAGGGACTCGTATACCACTAATCTAATTTTAGAAAAGTTAGTTTTTCTAAAATCTAAAACATTTGTTTTTGTGTGGTGTGACTCAGTCACTGTACTTATAGTAAACCACACTGACTGGTGATCACTAGATCCCAATCTTTCCCCTATAGTAATATCAGATACCAAACTCCCATTTGTGAATACTAAATCTAAAATGGCCTCCTTCCGGGTTGGCTCCTCAACTACTTGCTGTAGAGATAATCCCAGTAGGGAATTTAGAATATCTGTACTCATGGCAGAACTAGCTATTTTGGTTTTCCAGTTTACATCAGGAAGATTAAAGTCTCCCATAATGATAACTTCCCCTTTCAATGTCATTTTAGCTATTTCCTCAACTAGTAGATCATCTAATTCTTTGACTTGGCCAGGTGGTCTATATATCACACCTACACGAGTTACCTTATGATTATCAAGCTGCAACGTAACCCAAACTGACTAAATTGTTCTCGCTAACTTGTATTAAATTAGATTTTATGCTATCTTTCATATACAGGGCCACCCCTCCCCCTTTCTTGCCTTCCCTGTCTTTCCTATATAGAGAGAACCCTGGTATTGTTATATCCCAGTCATTACTCCCATTGAACCATGTCTCAGTAACAGCCACTAAATCTATATTCTCAGATGCCATTATAGACTCAAGTTCATTGATCTTATTCCCTACACTGCAAGCATTTGTAGACAAGACTATGAGCTTGTCATTTCTTAACCTATGTGCTACTGGCATCTTCTGGCATTGTTCCGGGGGGTAGTCGGACTGCTGGATTATTACTGATAATCCTAGTTTCCTAGTTTAAATGCTCCTTAGCAAATACTTTGAACTGTTCACTGAGGACATTTGTTCCCTTGAGAGAAAGATGCAAACCATCTTTCTTGTACAGTTCTTTTCCATTCCAACGAGAGCTAACATGAGACACAAACCCAAACCCTTGGTTCAGACACTATTCACTAAGCCATACATTGAATTCCTTAATGTGCCTCTGCCTGTCATGCTGAAGGTTATGCACAGGCAAAACTGCAGAGAATGAAACAGTCGATGCAACCTCCCGTATATCATTACCAACTGTGTGAAAAGCTTCCTTCACCTTTGAAACCTCATTGCAAGCCAGATCATTTGTCCCAAGATGGACAATAACATCCACCTCCCTTTCCTGCTTTGCTTGCCTAACAATATTAAGGATACGTCGTCTGTCCCTGCTAGCGGTAGCACCAGGGAGACATCTCACAAAACCATTTTCCTCAAACTTCACACCACTTATGATAGAATCGCCCACCAACAGCTGCTTACTATCAGTGCTCACCTTATCCTTTTTGTCTTTGGCTGCAGTCTTGCATACTTTAGGCATAGGAGATGATTGTTCCTCACCCACTGTGCCTGAGCCATCCTCCATGTTGCTCTTGCTCTCTGAAAGTGCTGCAAATGAATTATGGAGAGCCACAGGCTGTAGGACATGTCTTCTATCGGCTGATGTGCTGTAGCAGCATCAGTGTGCAGGGCAAAACTTTAACCCTTCCTGTGCAGCGATTTTCTATTTTTTCATTCTTTTTTACTCCATGCCTTCCTGGAGCCATAACTTTTTTATTTTTCCATTCACATAGACGTATGAGATCTAGTTTTATTTTGTAGACGTTGTACTTTCTAATTGCACCATTTAATATTGCATAAATTGGGAAACTTGAAAAATTCCATATGGGGTCGAATTGGAAAATAAAAAAACGTGATTCCTCCTTAGTGCTATGAGTTTTGGTTTTAAGGTGTTCCCTATGGAATTACATCATTACCTATTTTTTATAGTTTTACTTATATGAAACCTTTGAAAAGAATAACTTTTTTTTCTTTGCATTGTCCTATTCTGACCCCCATAATTTTTTTTATAATTACCTCTGAAGACCTGTATGAGGGCTATTTTTTTCCATGGCGATCTTTAATTTTTAGCTAAAATTCAAACAGTCTCTGATCTTTGTGGTTACTTATCGGCGCTGCAGATCCACCAAGCGACGTGGGTAAAGTTCGCTTCACAGTCAAAGCTCCAATAAATGTTGATCGCGCTGTTTATGAGTGTAGGATTCCAATCCCAGATTCTTATCCCAAATGCGCAGTTGTTTCACCTTGTAGCCAAACAATCGGTTTCCAGAGGCTGGTGCACTCACGTGCACCTGCACCCTAGAGAGAAGTTATAACACAATAGTGAAGTTCCACCAGGAAATTCCGCATAAAGCCGTTTATTCTACTTACAAAATAGACAAAAAAATTCAGCCTTCTAAAATCAATGTATTCTCATCACAGAAAGTCCACCCGACCCGGGTTTCGCCAGTCCAGCTTTCTGTGATGAGAATACATTTTAGGGTGAATATGTACGTCGCTGGTGGGGTCTTTAAACATGGGGCCTGCTAACGCATGCAGCGGGCGCAATAACTGACGTCTCTTCTGTTTCAAAGAGCAGAGGCCTGCAGCTAATATTCGTGACTGGCAATAATGCAGATCGCGGACATTATAACCTTTAGATGCTGTGATCATGGCATCTAAAGGTTGAAAAAACCCGAAAGCGCGTGCTTCTGGGTTAAGGCCAGCATTCCCGTGCAGCGATCCGGTACGCCGGTCATTATTTCTAATAGGATAGGCTGAGTCTCTCTGAAGAGACCCAATGTATAAAAGCTGCAGTTCCTATGTTGGCCAACATAAGAGATCAACAATTAGATCATTTATCATTTTACTTTTGGGAGTATAGTAATATTCACTAAAAAACAAACTAGTGGACATTGTAGCCTCTTAGAGGAGCTACAAAAAAATGTTAAAAAAAAATATTAAAAATTTATATCACTCCCCCTTTCCTTAAAATAAATACATAAGTAATAAAAAACATCATGGGCATCACCGCATCCGAAAACGCCCACACTATTAAAATATAAAAATATTTTTCCAATACGGTGAATGGCATAACGAAAAAAGGATCAAAATGACCGATTCAGCATTTTTTTAATGGCTTCTCTTACCCAAAAATTGAATAAAATGTGATAAAAAAAAAGACACACTCCAAAATGATATCAATAAAAAACTACAGATCATCCTGCAAAAAATCAGCCCACACACAGCTCAGTAGACGGAACTGTAAAAAAGTTATGGGGGTTAGAATATGGTGATGTAAAAAAAGAATTTTTTTAATTTTTTTTAAAAAGTTTTAATTTATTTTTGCAGTATTTAAACATATAAAACCTATACATATGTTGTATTGCTGTAATCATACTGATCCAGAGACTGAAGGTCACAGGTCAGTTTTGCCGCATAGGGTATGCCGTAGGGACAAAACCTGTAAAACTCTGGAGGACTTGTGTTTCTTTCCAATTCCACCCCATTTCTAATTTTTTTCCCGCTTCTCACTACATTAGAATATTAGAAAGTACAACTTGTCCAGCAAAAAACAAGCCCTCATATGGATATGTGAACGGAACAAAAAAATAAAGTTATGGCTCCAGCAAGGCGGGGAAGAAAAATGAAAACACAAAAATGAAATAAACCTCTGGTATCCTAAGGGTTAAAGTTGGTTTCTGTTGACCAGTGTGTTTGTGAGAGGATTGCATGGTACTTACTAATATAGCATTTGTTGAAATTCTGCACCATTTTCTATATTTTATAAGGTATGCTTTCTTGTTTATAAAGTCTTTTGTGCTGTCCATACAGATGTTCTGTCCATAAGATGGACACTGATGAAAATCACCTCCATGTGATGTCTCCTCCATTCAAACACACTGCACCTACCCTAAACTCCCAACAGAACAAGTGCAGATCAGGCTGAACTGTATGGATAGATGTATTTTTTTCAGCCTTATAAACTATGTTACTATGTAGATTGCAGGTACAGTGTATTTGAATGGAGGATGCATCATATTTGCTTTGTCACATGACCCTCCATCAGTGGTCAGCACAAAAGACTTTGTACAAGGAGACATACCTTATAAAATATAGAAAATGGTGCAGAATTTCAACAAAGGCTTTATTAGTAAGTGCCATATAATCTTCTCACAAATACATTGGTCAACAGTAAGTGGCCAACCCATTTAAACAGAGAATACCTTACTTACTGACTCCATTGCTTGACCATGCAGATTCTGGACCTTCTAGGTTCTTTCTTTTTCAGCTAACACACACTTATCTGAACTAGGGGCAGACCTAAATCCATCTCCTAGCTTCCTACAGAAGATTGTTAACCCTGACTGATCCATACAGAGGTATACTGGGTTATACAATACATTATACAACAAAAAACTATTTGCAAGTGTCATATTCTGGGGTACTGCGCACTGCATCTTTCAGGTGTGCATGACTATTCCAGTCGGTAGTAGCAGGGAATAAAGACACTAGTAGTGTATACTCATGCACAGAGGCACCTGAAAGTGCCAACAGGATCTGGGAACTTGGAGCCTGAGACGTTAAAACACATGTGACCACCAAAAGTTGTGTGGACATTATCCACAGGAACCAGATTTATAAACAACGGAGGCACTAGACTGTATCTGTATCGTACAGGCCTCTTTTCTGTTTCTCAGGTTTGAATCTTATTGTTTTCATGCATTTATAAGCAATCTTTATCAAGTTCCTAAATAAATATATTTATTAATCACTTTTTTATATTACCAGTGCCCACATCAGCTAGAATGTCCCAAACTTGCTGGAAGCTCACAGACACCATGTAATTTTGTACAACAGTACCAACCACTGAAGTTTAAATGGGTGAGAATAATACAATCTGTCCTTTTTCTTGGCAATGTTACTGTTCTTCTTAAATTGCCTAATTTTCATATGTCCTCCTTGTATGTGACAGAACCCATCCGTGCGCTGGGAGAAATTTTCCTTCTTAATATTCTCACGTGGCCCTGTGGGAGAAAATGACAGGCATTGGCCCCGTGTGGTTGGACCTGTTCTTCGTAAATCACGTCATGTTCACTGTAACACGTGCTGTGCTGATGGAAAATTGCATCATGATGTCATCACGCCCAGAAGACATGGAAAGTATGTTTATCCGCTTAAGGGTGAATTCGGCAATGTGGCAGATTTGTTGCATACATTTCTGACTAAAGATCACTTCTTAAAATAATCTGGCATAGATGTATAGGTTACTCCCTTCAGCCCAAAAAGCTATCCAAAATTTTACATTTGTAGCTTCCTCATTGGGAAAGTGCCAAAATGGCAGCAATTTCCCAAGTGGATATTGGAATGTAATAAAATTCTCAGTCGATATATGTATATACATGTTGATAATTGCGTTACAGGGGTTGTCCAACTGGAAAAAAAAAAAATCTTAAAAACGGCTCAGCGTTAAAAATATTATAAATATTGTGTAAAGAGGAACTCACTCTCTGTGTGGCTGACTTCCTGTGAACTACAGGATGACATCATCAATCATATCCTCCTGGCAGCTCTCAGGCCCCTCTTCACCTTTCATGTTCACTGTATTCTGTTGAAGAAAAAGGGAGAATTTATCATTGCCCCTATGCCAGTTTTTTCCTGCCACTTGTGCAAATATTTTTGCGCAGGTGCCGTTTCTCCGCTGCCTTCGCCACTTTGCCAAAAAGAGGGAGCGGCACATTTATCTTCTTTTACGTCTGTACATTGTGTTGCATTACGGTCTGTATCATATTACAGAAATGAATTCACAATTTGCATGGTTACGTTTGGAAACCATCAACGGTCTTGATAGAAATTCTTCCGGTAGCCAAGTCAAACTCCTATCATGTAGTGGAAAAGTTAGATTTATCAGCCTCTGTGCGGTGCCTGCTGTCAAAATGACACTTCCTAGAATGCAAATCGTCAGTTGTATTTATTAAATGTATAATTAGTGCATTTTGTATTTTCCTAGGGACCTCTACCGTTGTGCTAGGAACTGTGAGTGGGGGGACCGTCTGCCAGCAATCATTCCCAACTCTAGTCCTGATAAAGCAGAGTATGATGAGAAGGAGCCTGCTTCATAGTGAATGGAAAAGTGGATACAATGATAGGACATCTATGTCATGAGGACATACTGGGACCACCAGGATATGTGTTTTTTTTTTTTTTTTTTTTTCCAGTGTCAACCTTTTATATTTATTCTTGGAATATAAAATTGTTAATATTTTCTGACTGTGTGTGCGACTGATCATCTCCACATACTGGACCTCTGTGGAATGCTTTGGATTCTCATATTAGTGATGAACTACAAACAGCATAGTCATCCAAAGCATGCTAAAAATAAAAAATGCTTTCAAATTCACTTTTACCTGCCTGATGCACATCTATGAGAAGAGCATACATTTCTCAGTGTAGTTTCTCTGCTGATTTAATATAATATAAATTGCGATGAATAGGTTTGGTAACACTCTGTGGGAAATCAGTGATCATTGCATCATTTGTGGGGTGAAGCACAGCTTTCATTCATGGACATGTAGTGCTAAATAAATCAGAATAGTATTTTAAGAATGTATTTGTAAATGTCAGATATAGTTAAAGTGGTAATGCTGTGGTGATGCTCGGATATGTCAGTTTTAAAGGGGTATTCTCATCTTGGACATTCGGGGGATATCATAGCGATATGCCCTCAATGTCTGACAGAGGTGGGACCTGAACCTTTACTTAGAACAAAGCCCACAAAGTGCTGCAGGCTATTTCCATAAGCACCAAAGAAGTGAACAGATGAGCGCCTGTGTTTGCCTCTGCTAGTGTTGAGCTAAGCGAGCTTCGGATGCTTCATCCAAAGTCGCTTTATTCAGAATAATACTGTACGGAGATTCGTCTCCTTACAGTATTAGAATGTATGGGCTCCAATGAGCCGAAGTTAGTTATTCACAAAGTCGCGTGTGACTTAGATGAATAACTTCGGTAGTTGACTTTTAAAGTGGAAAACCACTTTAAAACTTGAAACCGAACTCTTCTTCTGTTCCAAATAGTACCTCGGAAACAAAGCAGAGTTCTGTTTCAAGTTTTAAAATGGTTTTCCGCTTTTAAAAATCAAGATTAAAAAATCTGGAAACAAACTGAGTCCCCCTATCAGACACCACATCAGAGGGAATACCATGTATCTTCACAATGTTATCGACAAACACTTGTGCTAGAGTTTTAGCATTAGGTAGACCTGATAATGCTATAAAGTGCAACATCTTGCTGAAGCGATCAACAACCACCAGAATCACAGTTTTTCCTGAGGAATTCTGCAAATCTGTGATAAAGTCCATGGATAAATTAGTCCAGGGTCAGGACGGGATAGACAACGGAAGAAGAGGTCCTGAAGGCAGAGTATGTGTCACCTTGGCACGTGCACAAGTCTCACAAGCTGACATATAACCCTCAATACATTTACACAACCCGGCCACCAGAATCTATGAGAAATGAGATTGACCGTGGATCTGCTCCCAGGGTGTCCTGTGAAAACTGTACACCTTGTGAACACCTTGTGCCGTAATTCAGAAGGAACAAACAACTTCCCCGGAGGACAAGAATCCGGTGCATTTCCCTGGGCCTCAAACACCTCTGCCTCAAGGTCGGGATGAAGGGCGGATATTACCACCCCTTAAGCTAATATCGGACCAGGATCTTACGAATCACTCCCCCCCCCCCCCCCCCCTTCCAGGAAAGCTACGCGATAAAGCATCCGCCTTGACGTTCTTAACCCCAGGGCGATAGGTGACAACGAAATTAAATCTGGTAAAAAAACAATGACCATCTGGCCTGCCTTGGGTTCAGACGTTTAGCCGACTCCAGGTAAGCCAGATTTTTGTGATCGGTAATTACGGTAATGGGATAAATTTCTCCTTCCAACCAATGACGCCATTCCTCAAAAGCCAACTTAATGGCCAGCAACTCTCTATTATTTTTTTGCAGTTGAGAGCTTCTTAGAGAAGAAAGCACATGGGCGCCATTTACTAGGTGAAGGACCCTGCGACAAGACTGCTCCTACCCCCATCTCGGATGCGTGAACTTCCACAATAAATGGCTGTGACATAAATAAATTTAAGGTAGTAGTTGGTGAACCCCAAAAATCGCATAAGTGCTTTCAGATTTTCGGGTCTATCCCAGTCCAACACAGCAAGGACCTTTTCTGGATCCATACGAAAACCTGAAGATGAGAGTAGGTAACCCAGGAATTGCACTTCCGGAACTGCAAATACACACTTCTCCATCTTAGCATACAGTTTATTCTCTCTTAGGATCCGTAACACTTGTCTCAAGTGATCCTGATGCGTCTCCATGTCAGGAGAATAAATGAGAATATCATCCAGATACACCACAACAAACCTGCCCACCAGATGATGAAAGATGTTACATAGTTAATACGGTTGAAAAAAGACATAAGTCCATGTCATTGATGAAATGTTGAAAAACCGCAGGAGCATTGGTTAACCCAAAAGGCATGACCTGTTCTCAAATGACCTTCAGGGGTATTAAAGGCAGTCTTCCCTCTTTGATCCTTAACAGATTATATGCCCCGATCAATTCCAATTTAGAGAACAACTTGGCACAGACAATGTGATTAAACAAATCCGGGATCAAAAGAAGGGGATAAGGATCATGGACAGTAATGCGATTAAGCTGACTGAAGTCCAAACATGGCCTTAGAGTTCCGTCCTTTTTATTAACAAAGAAGAACCCTGCATCCACTGGGGATTTGGATGGTCTAATATGACCTTTAGCCAAACTCTTGGTGATATATTCTCGCATGGCTGCTCTTTCGGGTTCAAAAAGACTATACAACCGAGACTTGGGCAACCTAGCTCCGGGAACAAGGTTGACAGGGCAATCATACTCCCGATGTGGAGGTAACTCCTGGTCTCCACTTTCAGAGAATACATCAGAAAAATCTGAAGTAAACGAAGGTACAACTTTAGTGGTTACAACAGAAAGCGACGTGCTAAGTTGTCTATGCAATAATCACTCCAATCAAGAATCTGTCTTGCTTGCCAATCGATGGTAGGATTATATTTACTTAACCATGGTAATCCTAGCACCAAGGGAGCAGGCAGTCCCTCCAGCACAAAACACGAAATGGATTCTTGATGGAAATCACCCACCGTTAAAAGGATGTCCTGCGCCATTTGTGACAAACATTTCTGTGTGAGTGGAACGGAATCAATTGCAAACACCGAAATATTTTTGTCTAATGCACTTTTTGTCAACCCATGCATACGGACGAACTGGCCATCAACTAGGTTAACCCCTGCCCCGCTGTCAAAAAACACTTAAATTCAGACAGGAGACAGGAGAAATTGGATACTACCGGCAAATGACAAAAGTAAATTCTCAGATTCCCCACCCACACCACCAAGAGTGAGATGAGGATTAAACTTTTTTTAATTTTTTTATTTTATTTTTTACATTTCTTGGTGGGAAAAAAAGAGTTGCAGTTAGTGGTAGGTATCTAGTTTTATATATATATATATATATATATATATATATATAAATCAATTTTAGTTAGTGTCGGTTTAGGATTTTGTACGAACGCATTTGCGTGCATTTTGCAACCACTGAGCACCGATCAGTAGTGTCCATTGCTGATCGCGTCTGCTCAGTTTTCACCGCTTTTATTTTTGTGCAGAAATTTATTAATTTTTTGCTAATTTTTGTTCTCCTACATTTATTTTCCAATTTATTACAAGTCCCTTCACATGTGAAAGCACCTCATACACACCCCACACTAAATAAAGTTTACACATTTCACACATTACACCCCAATAAAATAAAAATGGCCCGTCCGTCTCAACGAGTTTACTCAGCTGAAGAGGCATACGCCATGCTTGCCTCTGATACTGAGTCGGCCAGTGAGGGAGAAGAGGATGCCACTTTCGTCTACTCCTCTACCCCCTAATCATCATCATCCGGTGATGAGGGACTCTCTAGAAGGCGCCCCAGAGTAGCAGCAGAGACAGCCCCCCTGAATGACCCCATATGGACCCCCACTCCCTGGTGATTATCAGCCCCAAATTCCTGAGTTTGTGGGCAGCTCAGGAATTTTAGATAGATTGTGTGGGCTTCACTGAAATTAAATTTTTTTAAAATATTTTTCTCTGAAGATTTAATAAATTTGATGGTAACCCAAACAAATTTATATGCCCAGCAATTTATTTCCCAGAACCCCACATCACCCTATGCTAGACCCCTAGGTTGGACCCCAGTAAATGCAGCAGAGATGATGACCTTTTGGGGGCTCTTGCTGCATATGGGCATTGTTAAAAACACCCAAAGATTACTCCGTATTGGAGTGAGGATGTCTTGTACCACACTCCAATTTACAGTAGTGCCATGGCCCGTAATCGATTCAAACAATACTGACATTTTTGCATTACAATGATAATGCACAGTGCCCACCCCAGAATGATCATACATTTGACCGTCTGTACAAAATTAGGCCCATCCTTGACCACTTCAACGCAAAGTTTTCAGAAGTGTACACCCCAGAAAAAAATGTCGGCGTAGACCAGGGATGCTCAATCTGCAGCCCTCCAGCTGTTGTAAAACTACAACTCCCACCCTGCCCTGCTGTAGGCTGAAAGCTGTAGGCTGTTAAGGCATGCTGGGAGTTGTAGTTTTGCAACAGCTGGAAGGCCGCAGGTTGAGCATGCCTGGCGTAGACGAATCCCTATTACTTTTCAAAGGGAGGATAAGATTCCGCCAGTACCTGCCCAGCAAGCGGGCAAGGTATGGCATAAAAATTTATGAAATCTGTGAGAGTAGCTCTCGGTACACTCACAAGTTCCGGGTTTACGAAGGGAGGGACACCCGTATTGAACCCCGAGAATGCCCCCCGTCCTAGGAGTTATTGGAAAGATAGTGTGGGACTTACTGCACCCACTGCTGGATAAGGGTTACCATCTCTACGTGGATAATTACTACACGAGTCTACCACTGTTCCAGTCTCTAGCTTCCAGAGGTACTGTGGCGTGTGGCACAGTACGCAAAAATCAGAGAGGCCTCCCTAGACCCCTGGTAGGGCAAACACTAAGGCCTCTTTCAGACGGGCAAGATTTCCACGCAGGTGCGATGCGTGAGGTGGTCGCTTTAAATGTAGGGTAGTTGGTGATCCCTTGTAGCAATAAATAGTTGTAAATACAAGTAAAAGTTGGTAATAGTTTCTGAGTGTACTCTCTATAGGAGCTTCGATTCATATTTAGACCGGATCACAACCTGAAAGGCAAAGATCCCACATGGGTACCTTACCACTCCAGTGCACGATCTTCCTGTATCTTTCTGCGGCTGTCGGGGTGGTAGGTGGCGTCCTCCTCGCTGCGCGCGTGAATTACACGACTTCAGCCGCCGCGAGGCTCCTTCCAGTGACGTCACTTCCGGGTAGTGGTGTGATTTCTCGCAGTCGGCGTGTCACGTGTTCAGATCACCGCGGTTGGCGTGCCACGTGTTCGAATGAGCGGGCTCTTTGAAAAATGGCGGGTTCTTTGTGTGTTCCGCAATCCTTTAGTATATTGGCCAATATAGTAGTGAACATGGGACTTATGGCTGCTCTATCACCATACGCGTTTCAGAGCTACCAGCTCCTTCTTCAGTGGGTAGCTCTGAAACGCGTATGGGGAGAGAGCAGCCATAAGTCCCATACTCACTACTATATTGGCTAATATACTAAAGGATTGCGGAACACACAAGGAACCCGCCATTTTTCAAAGAGCCCGCTCATTCGAACACGTGGCACGCCAACCGCGGTGATCTGAACACGTGACACGCCGACCACGAGACACCACATCACTACCCGGAAGTGACGTCACCGGAAGGAGCATCGCGGTGGCTAAACTCGTGTAATTCACGCGCGCAGTGAGGAGGACGCCACCTACCACCCCGACGGCCGCAGGAAGATACAGGAAGATCGTGCACTGGAGTGGTAACGTACCCATGTGGGATCTTTGCCTTTCAGGTTGTGATCCGGCCTAAATACGAGTCGAAGCTCCCATAGAGAGTACACTCAGAAACTATTACCAACTTTTACTTGTATTTACAACTATTTATAACTATTTATTGCTACAAGGGATCACCAACTACCCTACATTTAAAGCGACCAATATCTGTATCGCCCAACGACCTGCATGAAATACCTTTTTTTGTGACTTTTATATATTTATATATTTTTTTCATATATTTTTCATATATATTTCTCATACCTTTTTTCGTACTTTTATTTAAACATTTTTTGATTATATGAACTTTTATATGGACCTTTTTTGATTATATAAACTTTTATATGGACATATAAACCTAAAAATGTTGCTAGAAAAACAACCATAGAATGCCCAATAAAAATATAAATATTTTATTAAATCATCAATTGATCAAAAATTATTTAAAGACATTTTCACAGAATTACTATGGAGAAAAATCAGCAAAACAACCTGGATACAGTAGTCCCCCCTGTCGGTGCCTCAAAAGCCCGCCAAATAGATGATATACATGTCCATGCAATATGCAGTGAGGTAATTCACAAGCAGCAAATATCAGGTAAATACCTGCTACAAGTGACTGTGATATTCACCTCACTGCACAGCCCAGTAGAGAGTAGTGTGTACTGATGAGGCCCTAAATGGTAGTATTCTAGAGCACATAATCACATACCATCCGTTAAATAATTTCAAATGAATATACCCCTAAACAACAGGTCATGGATAGCAGACTACAAAATAACAAGCTATTACACAGAAGTACCCACTGGGAACGTGAACATACCCATAGACATGATGAAGGGCTGAGACACCGAACACAGGGCAGGCAAGAACCCCGACGCGCGTTTCGCCTCAGCTTCGTCAGGAGGTTAATGAGAGTGTGGCTATGGCTCCCCCTTTATACCCCTCATGTGGCTGCACATATGTAAGTAATTGATATAACTCGGCTGATACCTGTTAACCGAGCGCTTGTGCCCGATGATGCACGCCGTGGACATCATGGAGGCGCCGCATTCATCAGGAGGAGGGGTGGAACGCAAGCATGCGTTCCAGCCCGCCTCCCAAGGAAACACAGCGGCGTCCCCACGTGACCCGGCGCACAGCGCATCCTGGCCAAGCGCTGCATCAGCTCATACAGCAGACATGCCATTGGACTCTGGAAATGTCAAACCCTCTTCAAATATATGGGAAATGGTTTTAGCCCTAAATAGAGTCTACATTGAGTGTATATGGTTCAAAAATGACAGAGGACCGCTGAATATTCAGAACTAATAGCAGAGAAGATAGAAAAGAGGGGTAAAAAAGAGAAGAGCGGGAGGGATCAGGAGGAATGAACAAAAACTCCATACCATATATTATAAAGTTAGATCATGGATACGCATATCCATGATCACATAATTATACAAGGGATCCTTAGTGTCGTACTGTATAATAGTAAATTAATACATCAGCAATAACATGATTCTATGGACAATTAAGTGCCCGGATTCCCAACAAGAAAAACTATAATTCCACAGTACCATGATTTCATACAAGATTACAACAAATTAACATGATAGATGTATACAGGAAGAATACCATGATTCCACACTATTTGAATCCCATGATTTTTAGCAATAAATTTACATATCCATGACACCATGATTACAACAATCTATCACCAACAGAGATTATGTGCATAATTATGTGATACAATATGTATTTCCTCTAAGACGTGATAAATATACATCAATTATGTACATATATATATGTAGAGGAAAACAATAATATTCCAAAAACAAAAGTGATGTTGCTCTCATACCAATATTACCAAAGACAGATTTAAGTAACCCCTCCAACAATTCATTCCATAGAGGTGTAGATTCCATTAGATAAAAATTGTGTCCTATCAAGCCCATAAAAGGGACATTTTCATAAATTCATAAATAGTGTGAAGCACCGCAGGGAATGATCGATGGACCCAAGTGCAAATGGGCCCACCAAAACATAGTGGGTCCAGTGCAGTCGGGCCCACCGTAACACCCCAGCAACACTGGACATATGGACAATATTGGTGCATAGGCTATGTCACTATAAGTTGTAATACAACTCGTATTGGAAGATTTGTCGATCACTATGATTTTTTGTATGAGTATAGATGTTTTTTTCACAATTATGGATTTGGAATAATTATATATATGTCCAGTGTTGCTGGGGTGTTACGGTGGGCCCGACTGCACTGGACCCACTATGTTTTGGTGGGCCCATTTGCACTTGGGTCCATCGATCATTCCCTGCGGTGCTTCACACTATTTATGAATTTATGAAAATGTCCCTTTTATGGGCTTGATAGGACACAATTTTTATCTAATGGAATCTACACCTCTATGGAATGAATTGTTGGAGGGGTTACTTAAATCTGTCTTTGGTAATATTGGTATGAGAGCAACATCACTTTTGTTTTTGGAATATTATTGTTTTCCTCTACATATATATATGTACATAATTGATGTATATTTATCACGTCTTAGAGGAAATACATATTGTATCACATAATTATGCACATAATCTCTGTTGGTGATAGATTGTTGTAATCATGGTGTCATGGATATGTAAATTTATTGCTAAAAATCATGGGATTCAAATAGTGTGGAATCATGGTATTCTTCCTGTATACATCTATCATGTTAATTTGTTGTAATCTTGTATGAAATCATGGTACTGTGGAATTATAGTTTTTCTTGTTGGGAATCCGGGCACTTAATTGTCCATAGAATCATGTTATTGCTGATGTATTAATTTACTATTATACAGTACGACACTAAGGATCCCTTGTATAATTATGTGATCATGGATATGCGTATCCATGATCTAACTTTATAATATATGGTATGGAGTTTTTGTTCATTCCTCCTGATCCCTCCCGCTCTTCTCTTTTTTACCCCTCTTTTCTATCTTCTCTGCTATTAGTTCTGAATATTCAGCGGTCCTCTGTCATTTTTGAACCATATACACTCAATGTAGACTCTATTTAGGGCTAAAACCATTTCCCATATATTTGAAGAGGGTTTGACATTTCCAGAGTCCAATGGCATGTCTGCTGTATGAGCTGATGCAGCGCTTGGCCAGGATGCGCTGTGCGCCGGGTCACGTGGGGACGCCGCTGTGTTTCCTTGGGAGGCGGGCTGGAACGCATGCTTGCGTTCCACCCCTCCTCCTGATGAATGCGGCGCCTCCATGATGTCCACGGCGTGCATCATCGGGCACAAGCGCTCGGTTAACAGGTATCAGCCGAGTTATATCAATTACTTACATATGTGCAGCCACATGAGGGGTATAAAGGGGGAGCCATAGCCACACTCTCATTAACCTCCTGACGAAGCTGAGGCGAAACGCGCGTCGG
The DNA here is from genome assembly GCF_905171765.1 of Bufo bufo. Taxonomy (NCBI): domain Eukaryota; kingdom Metazoa; phylum Chordata; class Amphibia; order Anura; family Bufonidae; genus Bufo; species Bufo bufo. Next base: position 293,015,815 of record NC_053390.1, read on the forward strand.
GGTTCTTGCCTGCCCTGTGTTCGGTGTCTCAGCCCTTCATCATGTCTATGGGTATGTTCACGTTCCCAGTGGGTACTTCTGTGTAATAGCTTGTTATTTTGTAGTCTGCTATCCATGACCTGTTGTTTAGGGGTATATTCATTTGAAATTATTTAACGGATGGTATGTGATTATGTGCTCTAGAATACTACCATTTAGGGCCTCATCAGTACACACTACTCTCTACTGGGCTGTGCAGTGAGGTGAATATCACAGTCACTTGTAGCAGGTATTTACCTGATATTTGCTGCTTGTGAATTACCTCACTGCATATTGCATGGACATGTATATCATCTATTTGGCGGGCTTTTGAGGCACCGACAGGGGGGACTACTGTATCCAGGTTGTTTTGCTGATTTTTCTCCATAGTAATTCTGTGAAAATGTCTTTAAATAATTTTTGATCAATTGATGATTTAATAAAATATTTATATTTTTATTGGGCATTCTATGGTTGTTTTTCTAGCAACATTTTTAGGTTTATATGATTGGTTCTGGTTGCCCTCATTTATGGTATCGTAGGGAGGCCTCTTCTTCTTTTTCGGTTCTATTTTATATGGACATAAACTGACTATATGAATTTTTATATGGACATAAACTAATAATAAACTAATACTTATCTATTTATATGGACATAAATTAATACCTATTCATTTATCTATTCACCTATCCCTTATGGAGTGCGCACATCCTAATTTTTATCAAAATCACATATTTTAAAGAATAAATATAAAACCACATGTTAACTACCATCTGGTATTTTTTAATAACCCTATTTTTACAACGTATTCTATTTTTATTTTATATACAACATACTAACAGGGTACTCCCAATGATTATTCAGGTGGTCAACTCTTTCGGTGAAGTTTTGGGTTGTGATATCAACTGGTCCAAAACTATTCCTATGCCTCTAAACAGAATTGAACCTCTCATTGAGGACCTTTCTAGTAATTTGATGATCTCTGATTCATTGGATTATTTGAGTATTACTTTTTCACCTAAGATTGAAGATTTTTTGCAGCTTAATTTAATCCCATTAATTTCTAAATTGAGATAAAAAATTGCAACATGGCTCCGACTTTCGCTATCTAGAGCTGATAGAATTTCCCTGCTGAAGATGGCGATCTTCCCCCAACTACTGTATATCCTCAGAAATTCCCCAGTATGGATTGAAGATAAGTTTTTTAAACTTATCGAAAGAATCATTAACGATCTACTCTGGGGGAGGAAGCGAGTTAGGCTCAAATTGGAGTATTATTAAAAGCCCATGGAACAGGGAGGGCTAAACCTCCCTTGTTTCAAGGGATACTTTTTAGCGTCACAGCTATGGATATATCGTGAATGGGAGAAAAGTCCACTTTGTAAGACCCTGGTGAGGATTTCCCCATATGATAACTTTTTTACTCTATTGGAATCTGGACAACTAATTAGTTCCCAACAGGACTATAGAGTCGCTGCAAAGCTATTTAGTAAGTCCTGGGGTACTATTAGAGAATGGTTAGGAATAAAGGGATGTCTTTGTTGTACGCCCCTATGGTATAATTATTACTTACAGGCCTTAGTTGAACTGGCTGCTGATCAGTATTGGTAAAAGAATAATATTTGTTATCTTACACAGGTGGTTGAAAATGGGCATATTCTTTCCTTTTTGGATTTTTCACAAAGGGAAAATATATTGAATCTGTCCTGGTTCAGGTATTTTCAGTTACGTTCTGCTCTTTATAGTATAAAAGAAAAACCTTTGTTTGATATAGATATCTCCACATTTTTGAATGATTTGATAGTAAATCCAGCACAGAGGGTTAGGATTTCTCACTGTTATAGAGCCCTACTTAAAGCACAATTTAATAATATACACTCTCTGGGGGAAAAGGGGCGGGCAAGGGATTGCCCAACGATTTAATCGGATCACTGGGATAATATTATCGGGAACTTAGGTTTAGTTTCTCATGGTTTTAATCACGTACTGGTTCAATTTAACATTTTCCATAGGATTTATATTACACCCATATGGTTACATAAACGGGGTTTGAGAAACACTTCTAACTGTCCACGGTGCGATTCATCTGAGGCCGACCATCTCCATATGTTGCTTAATTAAAAGAATACTGGGGAGCAATTTACAAATATATTATTCGGAAATTGAGAGTGGCGATTCCATTCACGGTAGACTAGTGGATTTTGGGTGACCTTTCTAAGGTTGGGTGCCATAAATATAAAAAGACTCTATTAGCAAAAATTATGTTTTTGGCTAGGCTTTTGATGCACGGACTTGGTTTTCACCTAATATTCCAACTATAAATATACAGTCGTGGCCAAAAGTTTTGAGAATGACACAAATATTAGTTTTCACAAAGCTTGCTGCTAAACTGCTTTTAGATCTTTGTTCCAGTTGTTTCTGTGATGTAGTGAAATATAATTACACACACTTCACACATTTCAAAGGCTTTTATCAACAATTACATGACATTTATGCAAAGAGTCAGTATTTGCAGTGTTGGCCCTTCTTTATCAGGACCTCTGCAATTTGACTGGGCATGCTCCCAATCAACTTCTGGGCCAATTCCTGACTTATAGCAACCCATCCTTTCATAATCACTTTTTGGAGTTTGTCAGAATTAGTGGGTTTTTGTTTGTCCACCCGCCTCTTGAGGATTGACCACAAGTTCTCAATGGGATTAAGATCTGGGGAGTTTCCAGGCCATGGACCCAAAATGTCAACGTTTTGGTCCCCGAGCCACTTAGTTATCACTTTTGCCTTATGGCACGGTGCTCCATCGTGCTGGAAAATGCATTGTTCTTCACCAAACTGTTGTTGGATTGTTGGAAGAAGTTGCTGTTGGAGGGTGTTTTGGTACCATTCTTTATTCATGGCTGTGTTTTTGGCCAAAATTGTGAGTGAGCCCACTCCCTTGGATGAGAAGCAACCCCACACATGAATGGTCTCAGGATGCTTTACTGTTGGCATGACACAGGACTGATGGTAGCGCTCACCTTTTCTTCTCCGGACAAGCCTTTTTCCAGATGCCCCAAACAATCGGAAAGAGGCTTCATCGGAGAATATGACTTTGCCCCAGTCCTCAGCAGTCCATTCACCAAACTTTCTGCAGAAGATAAATCTGTCCCTGATGTTTTTTTTTTGGAGAGAAGTGGCTTCTTTGCTGGCCTTCTTGACACCAGGCCATCTTCCAAAAGTCTTCGCCTCACTGTGCGTGCAGATGCGCTCACACCTGCCTGCTGCCATTCCTGAGCAAGCTCTGCACTGGTGGCAGTCCGATCCCGCAGCTGAATCCTCTTTAGGAGACGATCCTGGCGCTTGCTGGACTTTCTTGGACGCCCTGAAGCCTTCTTAACAAGAATTTAACCTCTTTCCTTGAAGTTCTTGATGATCCTATAAATTGTTGATTGAGGTGCAATCTTAGTAGCCACAATATCCTTGCCTGTGAAGCCATTTTTATGCAACGCAATGATGGCTGCACGCGTTTCTTTGCAGGTCACCATGGTTAACAATGGAAGAACAATGATTTCAAGCATCACCCTCCTTTTAACATGTCAAGTCTGCCATATTAACCCAATCAGCCTAACATAATGATCTCCAGCCTTGTGCTCGTCAACATTCTCACCTGAGTTAACAAGACGATTACTGAAATGATCTCAGTAGGTCCTTTAATGACAGCAATGAAATGCAGTGGAAAGGTTTTTTTGGGGTTAAGTTAATTTTCATGGCAAAGAAGGACTATGCAATTCATCTGATCACTCTTCATAACATTCTGGAGTATATGCAAATTGCTATTATAAAAGCTTAAGCAGCAACTTTTCCAATTTCCAATATTTATGTAATTCTCAAAACTTTTGGCCACGACTGTATATCTAAATCTCGTTAGTAAGATTAAAATACATGAAAATATTTTATATAAACAGAGAAACTCTGAGGATAAATGGTTTAAGATATGGGGAGAATTTAATTGTTAAATTTTCCTGCCTAGTACCTCCTTTTCTTTTCCCCCATGTGTCTTTTTTTATTTTTTTTGATGGGGGAACTGGTAGGGAATTGCGGGGTAAGGGTTAAAAAGCGGAAATAATAATTTTTGATGCGTGAATTTGTATGGAAATATTATGGTTTGTTTTTTGATAAATAAAATATTTAAAATAAAAAAATAAAAAAGTATATTTCTGTGTCAGGGGTGCAAATATGGGGCATTGCACTCACAAAAGATCGCTATAGGTCCCCCACAGAAATAACAGCCAGATTAATTATTATATTTCTGTGTCAGGGGTGCAAAGCTGGTGTATTGCACCCACAAAAAAAATCACTATAGGTCTCCCACATAATAAATAGCCAGATGAGATTCCCTCACTTCAGCTGCCTGCTTCCTGTCCCTGCACTACTCAGAGCTGATGGGCAGTGCTACACGTGATCCAACTTGTATAGAGGCTGGGTCGCATGATGCACCAACCAATAGGCATGGCTGTGATGGCTTCTAAGTGCCCACAGTTTAACAGCTTGTTAATTGGCTGCCCTGCATCCTTTCAACAAGCTTTATTAAATGGCCGAACACCGAACTCAAACCTGAACTTTTGCTGCAAAGTTTGGGTTCGGGTCCGGGTACCCGAACTTACAAAGTTTGGTACGGACCCGAACTTTGCAGTTCGGGTTCGCTCAACACTACCCATGAGATGATTTTCGGACAATGCTATATATTTAAATCACAATCCTCAATCTCTGGGTCTGGCATTTTTTCCTTCATTGCCTGAAGTTTTTCTCCCCCAGAATGTTTTTATTTTTATTTTTGCTGCTTACTCTTGAAAAATGAAAGTTGTGCTGTAAATGGTTGCTATTGGCAATGAAGACAGTCTTATTGGTGTAATCCTTGTAACACTGGTTTGTAACCCTTGCTTATTTTCGGTGCATTGTATATTGTCCGTACTGCTTACAATTAGCAATGTTGGCATTATTGAATGATATGTGGGCGGTATAACATATAGCTTTTGCCATTTAATTAATTGTAATATTTAATTTTTAATCTCTCTATGGTAGTATTTCCCTAACTTGATTTTCCGGCTTGATTTGCCTCCCCCATAATATATTTTTTATTGTTTTAACTTTCAATAGAAGGGTATGTATTAATAAAGTTTGTACTACCATTCAGGAGCGAAACTACCACTGGCCACTATGGGACATGGGCCATCATGCCTGGGCATCACATGCCAGTACACACACAGTAATGATTACTGTGTGTGTGTACTGGCAAGCAAGGCACGCCTAGTACCCCCACATAGTAGTTATGCCCCCATAGTGCCACTACACAGTAGTTTTGCCTCATTAGTGCCCCCATACAGTAGTTATGCTCCCTTACACTAGTGTTGACCCCTTAGTGCCCACCTTACAGTAGTGCTGGTCCCTATTTGCCCCCTTACAGTAGTGCTGCCCCTTAGTTCTCTCCTTACAATGATGAAGCTCCAGTAGAGTTAATAAAATAAAAAAAATATGTAATACCCACATATCCCTATTCCACTAATGAATAGAGCACATGCTCTCCCTAGCAGCAGGCTCAATGCAGTAACATCATCGCACTTGCTTGGCTGATTATGGGGGCATAATTACTATGTGGGGGTACTAAGTGGGCATACCTATTGTATGGGGGCACTACAGGGTCATAACTACTGGGCACTAAGGGAGGCATTCTACTGTGTCGGGGCAGAGAGGAGGCATAACTATTGTGTGGGGGCATTAAGTGAATATGACTACTGCATGGGGGAATTAAGGGCATCACTACTGTGAAAGATGTGACATAGCAAGGGGTTTTGTTTGTGAAGGTAGGTATTTTCCTCCCAACATGGGCGGCTGGGCTGATTTCCAGCCAGGTGAGATCAAATACCGGACCACAGTTTAAGTGCCGATCCGGGTTTTGGCAGCACCTGGCTGTCCTTTAAATAGGCAGCTGGGCTCAGTAGCTGAGTCTCTGTTTTGGGATCTGAAGCATGGTGCTGTGCTGGAAGGCTGAGAGCCGCATGAGGGCTGCACGCTGGGAAACAGGCCCCCTAAAGCCTGCTGTGAACTGCCGGGGATAAAACGGCTAGAAAGGTGACGTGTCTCTTCTATGGACTTTTCATTGTGTGAATTAACACCAAGACTGTAATAAGTCATTTTTCTTTTGCCTTTTGTGTAAATAAACACTGACATTTTGATTTATGAACTTGTTTTGCCTCTGTACTGCGTCCGCTTACCCTGCCTACCAGAGCAAATCCTCACAAAGGGTACTAAGAGGGGCACTAAGGGAGCACTGTACAATGAACAGTGCACTAAGGGGGCTTAACTATTGTTTGGGGGCAATAAAGTAACACACAGGGCCAGGGTGGCATACTGTAAAGTAATCTCTTCACCTTTTATCCTATCCAGTGCTAGTAAACATTTGATTTTCATATTTTTTAAGAGACCCAATTTCCTAGAGATCATGAAATCCTCATGTAAAACAGGGAGAAATTTATCATAAGTGGAATTTTTAAGGTCAGTTGTGCAGAAGTCTACATAGCCATGTATCATATGTTGCACACCATCTTTAAAGGGGTTGTGCAAGAATTGTCCCCACTTGGTTGGACCTGCAAAAGGAAGATTACTTACCCGCTTCCTGGTGCTGCCTCCCTGCTCCAGGCCTGCGAAGCTTTGCTGGGTTCCTTGCTGAAAACATCTGGTTTGATGGCGCCTGAAGCCAATCACTGGCCACGTCAGTGACTGGCTCCCCTTACGCCATGACAAATAGTCACATGACTTAAGGGGATCCAGTCTCTGCCATGCCCAGTGATTGGGCTGCGGCAATGTTAATGTCACGATCAGTGTGGGGCGGAAACTCCACACTGAACACAGGAGAGAAGGGGAACAGTAACTGGGTCTGGAAACTAGGGAAGAAACAGGCCACCTCCTAGACAACCCTAATCCAGGCCCTGACTACCTATCAATATGAATAGACAGTGAAGGTAGGAATATTCATAAGCAGGATACCTAGGCCCTGATTTCCCTATAAGGCCATGGAATAAGTATATCACCAGAGACAGCCCATTCCTCCCCAGATGGATGAATGGAAGTCTCTGTCTCAGGCCCAGATACAACAACAGGGAATATAACAAATACAAACAAACGCGACACTTAACTTCTGTAGAGATGGAAGAACAGGAACACCAGAGAGGATCTCACACCAGCTCAGCCAAACCCAAATGAAGCTATCAACCGCATAGTCAGAAAGGTGGGGTGAGACTATAAAGGGTAGAAGTGATGACCACTGAGCAACAACTGAGAAAAGGGAAGTGGTCATTATCCCTATCAACACTGAATCAAGAGAAATCAAGGAGGCTGTTAGATTCCTCCACGCTCAGCCAATCTCCTTGATTTCCCGACATCAGTCACCTGAGGGACCGTGACAGTTAAACCAGATGTTAAAATTACAACTTGTCCCACAAAAAACAAGCGCTTGTACGGCTGTGACTGGAAAAGTAAAAATCTGATGGGCCTTGGAAGACGGGGATGAAATAACCAAAACGAGATAATGAAAATTGTCTACAATGTCAAAGAGTTAGGAGAAACATGGATTCCACTCAATAAACCAAAATGCTACATATTTGCCATATACACTTTTAAATAATAAATTTTATTTATTGTCCTTTTCATGGCATTTTTCACCTCTTTATTCCTTAGACTATAGATAATTGGATTTACGGCAGGGGTGACTACAGCATAGAGAAGAGATACAAGCTGGTCTTGCTCCAGTGAATAGCTTGACGTTGGCCTCATGTACATGAAGCTTATACTTCCAAAGAAGATGAGGACAACAATGAGATGAGATGCACACGTAGAAAATGCTCTGCTTCTACCCACTTTAGTGTGAATTTTTAGGATGGCTGAGATTATTTGGATATAGGATACCAGAGTGAGAAAAAAAGAGCTGAGACCTAAAAATCCTCCAGCGGTTAGTATGAGTAGTTTGTTAGGGAAAGTATCAGAACATGCAAGTTTTAGCATTGGTGGGAGGTCGCAGAAGAAATGAGAAATCTCATGTGACTTGCAGTACGGTAAACGGGCTGTGAAGATAGTATGTATAATTGAGGTTAGAAAGCCAGTGAGCCAGAAACCGGTGGCTAATTTGACACACTTTTGTTTGTTCATAATTGTTGTGTAGTGCATCGGATTGCATATAGCCACATATCTGTCAAATCCCATTACTGAGAGAAGCAAACACTCTGTGCTACAACAGGAGACATAAAAATAGAGCTGAGCCATGCACCCTCTGTATGAGATCTCCGAACTCCCTCCTGTAAGACTCACTAGCAACTTGGGCACAGTCACTGAGGAATAGCAGATGTCCAGAATGGAAAGGTTACCCAAAAAGAAATACATCGGTGTGTGAAGTTTTTTTTCCACCCATATTGTTGTGGCAATGGTGAGATTTCCACACAGTGACATGAGGTATAACAGGAAGAATATGACAAAGAGAAAGGACTGAACTGTTTCATCACTTGATAAACCAGCCAGAGTAAAGTCCGTCTCTGATGTCCAGTTCAACCATTTCATTTTAATTACAAACTGCCTATGGAAGAAGATGCCATTGTAACACCATTGTTTGATAGGATTATTGTATATATGGGTTTCTGTGATGTAAAAAAATGAGACAAAGATAAATCATTTCAGAACTTTTTCCACCTTTAATGTGACTTATAAACTGTACTACTCAATTGAAAAAAAACCCCTGAAAACTTTTAGGTAGAGGGAAGAAAAAATATAAAAATAAAATAATATGGTTGCATAAGTGTGCACACCCTTAAACTAATACTTTAATTAACCACCTCCGGACCGCTGTACGCACAGACGCGTCCTGGAGGTGGTTGATTCATTCCGAGTGGACGCATATACGCGTCATCTCGCGAGACGCGAGATTTCCTGTGAACGCGCGCACACAGGCGCGCGCGCTCACAGGAACGGAAGGTAAGAGAGTTGATCTCCAGCCTGCCAGCGGCGATCGTTCGCTGGCAGGCTGGAGATGTGTTTTTTTTAACCCCTAACAGGTATATTAGACGCTGTTTTGATAACAGCGTCTAATATACCTGCTACCCGATCCTCTGGTGGTCCCCTTTGTTTGGATCGACCACCAGAGGACACAGGTAGCTCAGTAAAGTAGCACCAAGCACCACTACACTACACTACACCCCCCCCCCGTCACTTATTAACCCCTTATTAGCCCCTGATCACCCCATATAGACTCCCTGATCACCCCATATAGACTCCCTGATCACCCCCCTGTCATTGATTACCCCCCTGTCATTGATCAACCCCCTGTAAAGCTCCATTCAGATGTCCGCATGATTTTTACGGATCCACTGATAGATGGATCGGATCCGCAAAACGCATCCGGACGTCTGAATGAAGCCTTACAGGGGCATGATCAATGACTGTGGTTATCACCCCATATAGACTCCCTGATCACCCCCCTGTCATTGATCACCCCCCTGTCATTGATTACCCCCCTGTAAAGCTCCATTCAGACGTCCGCATGATTTTTACGGATCCACTGATAGATGGATCGGATCCGCAAAACGCATCCGGACGTCTGAATGAAGCCTTACAGGGGCATGATCAATGACTGTGGTGATCACCCCATATAGACTCCCTGATCACCCCCCTGTAAAGCTCCATTCAGATGTCCGCATGATTTTTACGGATCCACTGATAGATGGATCGGATCCGCAAAACGCATCCGGACGTCTGAATGAAGCCTTACAGGGGCATGATCAATGACTGTGGTTATCACCCCATATAGACTCCCTGATCACCCCCCTGTCATTGATCACCCCCTGTCATTGATTACCCCCCTGTAAAGCTCCATTCAGACGTCCGCATGATTTTTACGGATCCACTGATAGATGGATCGGATCCGCAAAACGCATCCGGACGTCTGAATGAAGCCTTACAGGGGCATGATCAATGACTGTGGTGATCACCCCATATAGACTCCCTGATCACCCCCCTGTAAAGCTCCATTCAGATGTCCGCATGATTTTTACGGATCCACTGATAGATGGATCGGATCCGCAAAACGCATCCGGACGTCTGAATGAAGCCTTACAGGGGCATGATCAATGACTGTGGTGATCACCCCATATAGACTCCCTGATCACCCCCCTGTCATTGATTACCCCCCTGTAAAGCTCCATTCAGACGTCCGCATGATTTTTACGGATCCACTGATAGATGGATCGGATCCGCAAAACGCATACGGACGTCTGAATGAAGCCTTACACGGGCGTGATCAATGACTGTGGTTATCACCCCATATAGACTCCCTGATCACCCCCCTGTCATTGATCACCCCCCTGTCATTGATCACCCCCCTGTCATTGATCACCCCCCTGTCATTGATCACCACCCCTGTCATTGATCACCCCCCCTGTCATTGATCACCCCCCCTGTCATTGATCACCCCCCCTGTCATTGATCACCCCCCCTGTCATTGATCACCCCCCCTGTCATTGATCACCCCCCCTGTCATTGATCACCCCCCCTGTCATTGATCACCCCCCTGTCATTGATCACCCCCCTGTCATTGATCACCCCCCTGTCATTGATCACCCCCCTGTAAGGCTCCATTCAGACATTTTTTTGGCCCAAGTTAGCGGAATTATTTATTTTTTTTCTTACAAAGTCTCATATTCCACTAACTTGTGACAAAAAATTAAATCTCACATGAACTCCCCATACCCCTCACGGAATCCAAATGCGTAAAATTTTTTAGACATTTATATTCCAGACTTCTTCTCACGCTTTAGGGCCCCTAGAATGCCAGGGCAGTATAAATACCCCACATGTGACCCCATTTCGGAAAGAAGACACCCCCAGGTATTTCGTGAGGGGCATATTGAGTCCATGAAAGATTGAAATTTTTGTCCCAAGTTAGCGGAACGGGAGACTTTGTGAGAAAAAAATAAAAAATATCAATTTCCGCTAACTTGTGCCAAAAAAAAAAAATTTCTATGAACTCGCCATGCCCCTCATTGAATACCTTGGGGTGTCTTCTTTCCAAAATGGGGTCACATGTGGGGTATTTATACTGCCCTGGCATTCTAGGGGCCCCAAAGCGTGAGAAGAAGTCTGGTATCCAAATGTCTAAAAATGCCCTCCTAAAAGGAATTTGGGCCCCTTTGCGCATCTAGGCTGCAAAAAAGTGTCACACATCTGGTATCGCCGTACTCAGGAGAAGTTGGGGAATGTGTTTTGGGGTGTCATTTTACATATACCCATGCTGGGTGAGATAAATATCTTGGTCAAATGCCAACTTTGTATAAAAAAATGGGAAAAGTTGTCTTTTGCCAAGATATTTCTCTCACCCAGCATGGGTATATGTAAAAAGACACCCCAAAACACATTCCCCAACTTCTCCCGAGTACGGAGATACCAGATGTGTGACACTTTTTTGCAGCCTAGGTGGGCAAAGGGGCCCATATTCCAAAGAGCACCTTTCGGATTTCACTGGTCATTTACCTACTTACCACACATTAGGGCCCCTGGAAAATGCCAGGGCAGTATAACTACCCCACAAGTGACCCCATTTTGGAAAGAAGACACCCCAAGGTATTCCGTGAGGGGCATGGCGAGTTCCTAGAATTTTTTATTTTTTGTCACAAGTTAGTGGAAAATGATGATTTTTTTTTTTTTTTTTTTTTTTCATACAAAGTCTCATATTCCACTAACTTGTGACAAAAAATAAAAACTTCCATGAACTCACTATGCCCATCAGCGAATACCTTGGGGTCTATTCTTTCCAAAATGGGGTCACTTGTGGGGTAGGTATAATGCCCTGGTATTTTAGGGGCCCAAATGTGTGGTAAGGAGTTTGAAATCAAATTCTGTAAAAAATGACGAGTGAAATCCGAAAGGTGCTCTTTGGAATATGGGCCCCTTTGCCCACCTAGGCTGCAAAAAAGTGTCACACATCTGGTATCTCCGTACTCAGGAGAAGGTGGAAAATGTGTTTTGGGGTGTCATTTTACATATACCCATGCTGGGTGAGATAAATATCTTGGTCAAATGCCAACTTTGTATAAAAAAATGGGAAAAGTTGTCTTTTGCCAAGATATTTCTCTCACCCAGCATGGGTATATGTAAAAAGACACCCCAAAACACATTCCCCAACTTCTCCTGAGTACGGAGATACCACAAGTGTGGCACTTTTTTGCAGCCTAGGTGGGCAAAGGGGCCCATATTCCAAAGAGCACCTTTTGGATTTCACTGGTCATTTACCTACTTACCACACATTAGGGCCCCTGGAAAATGCCAGGGCAGTATAACTACCCCACAAGTGACCCCATTTTGGAAAGAAGACACCCCAAGGTATTCCGTGAGGGGCATGGCGAGTTCCTAGAATTTTTTATTTTTTGTCACAAGTTAGTGGAAAATGATGATTTTTTTTTTATTTTTTTTTCATACAAAGTCTCATATTCCACTAACTTGTGACAAAAAATAAAAACTTCCATGAACTCACTATGCCCATCAGCGAATACCTTGGGGTCTCTTCTTTCCAAAATGGGGTCACTTGTGGGGTAGTTATACTGCCCTGGCATTCTAGGGGCCCAAATGTGTGGTAAGGAGTTTGAAATCAAATTCTGTAAAAAATGACGAGTGAAATCCGAAAGGTGCTCTTTGGAATATGGGCCCCTTTGCCCACCTAGGCTGCAAAAAAGTGTCACACATCTGGTATCTCCGTATTCAGGAGAAGTTGGGGAATGTGTTTTGGGGTGTCTTTTTACATATACCCATGCTGGGTGAGAGAAATATCTTGGCAAAAGACAACTTTTCCCATTTTTTTATACAAAGTTGGCATTTGACCAAGATATTTATCTCACCCAGCATGGGTATATGTAAAATGACACCCCAAAACACATTCCCCAACTTCTACTGAATACGGAGATACCAGATGTGTGACACTTTTTTGCAGCCTAGGTGGGCAAAGGGGCCCACATTCCAAAGAGCACCTTTCGGATTTCACTCGTCATTTTTTACAGAATTTGATTTCAAACTCCTTACCACACATTTGGGCCCCTAGAATGCCAGGGCAGTATAACTACCCCACAAGTGACCCCATTTTGGAAAGAAGAGACCCCAAGGTATTTCGTGATGGGCATAGTGAGTTCATGGAAGTTTTTATTTTTTGTCACAAGTTAGTGGAATATGAGACTTTGTAAGAAAAAAAAAAAAAAAAAAAAAAAATCATCATTTTCCGCTAACTTGTGACAAAAAATAAAAAGTTCTATGAACTCACTATGCCCATCAGCGAATACCTTAGGGTGTGTACTTTCCGAAATGGGGTCATTTGTGGGGTGTTTGTACTGTCTGGGCATTGTAGAACCTCAGGAAACATGACAGGTGCTCAGAAAGTCAGAGCTGCTTCAAAAAGCGGAAATTCACATTTTTGTACCATAGTTTGTAAACGCTATAACTTTTACCCAAACCATTTTTTTTTTACCCAAACATTTTTTTTTTATCAAAGACATGTAGAACAATAAATTTAGAGCAAAATTTATATATGGATGTCGTTTTTTTTTGCAAAATTTTACAACTGAAAGTGAAAAATGTCATTTTTTTGCAAAAAAATTGTTAAATTTCGATTAATAACAAAAAAAGTAAAAATGTCAGCAGCAATGAAATACCACCAAATGAAAGCTCTATTAGTGAGAAGAAAAGGAGGTAAAATTCATTTGGGTGGTAAGTTGCATGACCGAGCAATAAATGGTGAAAGTAGTGTAGGTCAGAAGTGTAAAAAGTGGCCTGGTCTTTCAGGGTGTTTAAGCACTGGGGGCTGAGGTGGTTAAGCACCTTTTGATTTTATTACCGCACTTTTTGGGTATGAGTCTATCAGCATGGCACATTTTGACTTGGCAAGATTTGCCCACTCTTCATTGCAAAAACACTCCAAATCTGTCAGATTGCGAGGGCATCTCCTGTGCACAGCTCTCTTCAGATCACCCCACAGATTTTCAATCTGATTCACGTCTGGGCTCTGGCTGGGCCATTCCAAAACTTTAATCTTCTTCTGGTGAAGCCATTGCTTTGTTAATTTGGATGTATGCTTTGGGTTGTTGTCATGCTGAAAGATTAAGTTCCTCTTCATGTTCAGCTTTCTAGTAGAAGCCTGAAGGTTTTGTGTCAATATTGACTGCTATTTGGAACTGTTCATAATTCCCTCTATCTTAACTAAGGCCCCAGTTCCAGCTGAAGAAAAACAGCCCCAAAGCATGATGCTGCCACCCCCATGCTTCACTGTGGGTATGGTGTTCTTTTGGTGATGTGCAGTGTTTTTTTTTTGCGCCAAACCTTTCTTTAGGAATTATGGCCAAAAAGTTCAACCTTGGTTTCATCAGACCATAACACCTTTTCCTACATGCTTTTTGGAGACTTCAGATGTGTTTTTGCAAAATGTAGCCTGGATTGGATGTTTTTCTTTGTAAGAAAAGGCTTTCGTCTTGCCACTCTACCCCATAGCCCAGACATATGAAGAATACGGGAGATTGTTGTCACATGTACCACACAGCCAGTACTTGTCAGATATTCCTGCAGCTCCTTTAATGTTGCTGTAGGCCTCTTGGTAGCCTCCCAGACCAGTTTTTTTCTCGTCTTTTCATAAATTTTTGAGGGATGTCCAGTTCTTGGTAATGTCACTGTTGTGCCATATTTTCTCCACTTGATGATGACTGTCTTCCCTGTGTTCCATGGTATATCTAATGCCTTGGAAATTCTTTTGTATCCTTCTCCTGACTGATACCTTTTAACAATGAGATCCCTCTGATGCTTGGAAGCTCTCTGTGGACCATGGCTTTTGCTGTGGGATGCGACTAAGAAAATTTCAGGAAAGACCAACTAGAGCAGCTGAACTTTTTTGGGGTTAATTAGAGACACTTTAAATGATGGCAGGTGTATGCTGACTCCTATTTAACATGATTTTGAATGTGATTGCTTAATTCTGAACACAGCTACATCCCCAGTTATAAGAGGGTGTGAACACTTATGCAACCACATTATTTATTAATTTTTTTTAGTTTTCTTCCCTCCACCTAAAAGATTTCAGTTTGTTTTTCAATTTAGTGGTACAGTTTATAGGTCACATTAAAGGTGGAAAAAGTAGTGAAATTATTTATCTGTGGATGACACTGTTATGGGGATCTGTTGATGACATATATAGCATCTTATATTATATATGTGTCATCCACAGATCCCCCATAACATATTCTATTACACCGGGCCCCGCTCACTGTAGTATTCATATCTAACGTGTAGGCATGGGCGCTTTGTTAAACTATAGCAATTCTTTGCAGCAGTAGAGAAATCCACTGTAGTACTCACTTGAAATTCCCGTAGCAGGCAGGCCGGGCGGCAGCGTAAGTCACTTACTACGTCACGCGCCTGCTCCGCCTGCTTCATTCATAAAGTGGGATGAGCAGGCGCGTGATGTAGTGATAGAATATCACTACGTCATAGTGTAATAGAATACAGTGACTGCACCGGGCCCTGCTGCCATTCCAATATCAGTTGCCGGCCCCCAGCCCCTCCTCCCTCTCCGCTGATACATCGCCAGTGTTAAATGGCAGCATTCGCCCCATAGAACACACTGCCATTCCCCCCCCCCACACATTTTTGGGGGGGGGGGGGGTGCGTCTTATAGGGCGAAAAATACGGTAAGTGTTATTTCTGTTGTTTTTTCTATTTTATGTAAACTATTTGGTGTCATCATGCAATCTGGCCATAGACATTAGACCTCTGTCAGTGGATTCTGCTCTGTTTGTGGTTTCTGGTCTTTCTATTGTAGATTGTAAGCTCTCACTGACAGGGTCCTCTCCCCTCTGTACCAGTCTGTTACTATGTTTATGCTCATTGGAGCTGTGTTGTTTTATATAATAATAATGACTGGGCACATTTTTGAATGCCCCCCCCCTCCCCCCCCGAAACATTTAACAACCCCCTCCTCCCATGCAACCTCCACTCCTGGGCTAGTCAAGACTGCTCTCTCAGACAAGGTTCAGCAGCCGTTCCGTCCACTTCTAATAGTGTCACTGTATATAATGTTATATTATAATACTGTTGAGGGGGCCCTGACAAAATCTTTTAGTCCTCATCCTGTGTGGGCCCCTTCTTAGTTTATGGCCCCAAAGCTGCCGCTTCCCCTGCTTCCGTTATAGATAGCCCATGCCCTTCAAGACCCTGCAATACTTTCTCAAGCCATAACTTTTTTATTTTTCGGCTCACATAGCCTTATGAAGTTTTTTTTTTTTTTTGTGGGACTTTTTAATGGCACCATTACTCTTGCATATGATGCTGTGGACAGCTGGAAATTTTTTTTCAAATGGGGTGGAATTTGAAAAAAATTTCTGCCACAGTTTTATGAGTTTTGTTTTTACATAGTTCCCTATGCAGTAAAACTGACCTGTGCCTTTCTTTTTCTGAAAACATGATTCCAATGATACTACATGTATATAGTTTTTAGGATGTTTTAGTACTGAAAAAAAAAATAAACTTTGGAAATTTTTTTTTTCCTTTGCACTGCCATATTCTGACCTTTTTTTTTATAGTTAGGTTTATGGAGCTGTGTGAAGGCAAATTTTTTTGAAGAGTTATTAGTACTTTTGATTGATACCATATTGGAGTGTCTATGTTGTTTTGGTCACTTTTCGTAAAAAATTTTATTTATTTTTCCATTACGCCATTTGCCATATGTTTTATAAATATTTTTATATTTCCATAATGTTTATTTTTTTATGGTTTAGTTTTTTTTTTATTATTCTGTGGAAAGGGGGATGATTTGAAAAACTTTAAAAACTTTTTTAAGTCACCCTAGGTGACTATAATAAGTAACCATTAGATTATAATTTGTATTCTGTAATGGATTTTATCACAATACAGAATTCAGTATATTCCAGTGCAGTACTGCCACCTGCAGGCCAGCATTGGAATAAACTAGTAATGGGCCTGGAAGCCTTGTATAGGCTCAGGTTCATTACTACTATGAAACACTTTCCTCTATTTCAGCAAGTGGGAGGCATTCTGGGATGCGAAGTGAGCAGCTCTAAGCCTTAGCACTCTTAGGTGCCATTGTCACATTTGACAGGTAGTGCATACTGTCCTCTTTCATTCCTGCATAGCGCTATAACCAAGATGAGTTCATCCCTTTTACTTCCAGCTTGAAGATACCCTGACATACACAGTCAGCAGCTCTGCTGCATGTTACTTGTCCAGATTCAATATATCAATTGGCGAATGAAGGGAATCTCAGATTAAGGGCTAATTCACACTACATTGTGTATTGGAAGTATGCGTCGGTAGGATTTCCTGGATGCCCCTGAAATATGCCACTGTAAAGGTATACCGACATGTACCAACAACACAGAGGCCAAAATGACACTTATCTTGGGAGATTGGGGCCTATGGACACTTTTGACTTATGTGACTTGAGCGAGCAGCTTGAATTAGGCCGGAACGCTGTATGTGGTTGAGAAATGACTGCACTTTACATTGGTAGAACTGTCACCATGAAAATGCAGTCCAATCTGCAGGCAGTAAGTTATAGAGTAGAAGGCGCTGAGCAGATTGATATGACGGGTTATGGGAAAAGATTCAGTATACCTTGCATTGTATTCATTAAAATCTCTGCTCATACTGAGCTCGGTAGCCAAGTTGGCACTCCTATCGATGATTGACAGTCTTTCATATACGGTATATATATATATATATATGTAAAGATAACTGACACTGATCAGACCACCCACACCGACAAAACTCACCTGGATAAGAGGATCATATAATAAACATACTTTGATTAAAAATTAAAATGTTTTGCGTAAGATACAATGTACCATCTTATTGTAAAATACAACACTTTGTTGAAGTCAAATTGTTCTGCAGGTAAACTGACCTATAAATGTACAAAAATAAATAAAAAATTTAATTCATGCAGTATTATTGACATTAACAGCAACTTCACACTATAAAGCAGATGACGCACAGATAATTTTGAAGACGAAGCAGTGCTCACACAAGTGTCTTGGCCCCTTCAAACAGCTGATCGGGTGTTGAACCCCTGCTGACTGAGGATAGGTCCCTAACATTAAGCCACTGGACAACCCCTTTAAGGAATTCAGGGATAAGATGCTCTATAAGAAAACTGAGCTACTAACCATATAAACATATATTCAAAAAAATAATTAGCACAGATTTTTAGACCTGCAAACAAAATGATATTCAAAGCTGAAGTTTGACCTCATGTGTTAGGTGAGCTATGAGAGCTACAGTACAAGGACAATAAGTGCAGGATTGGAACAGTAAGGACAATGGGGGGATTTATCAAAACTCGTGTAAAAGAAAACTGGCTTAGTTACCCATAGCTCCTTTTCCTTTACAACAGTTTTGATACATCAGGGCTAATGAGTTTCAGTATTGCTGATGCATGCTCCATAGTACACCCAAGGAACAACAGTCATATTGGCAAAAACTTTAAAGGATAACTGTCATATTTTTATTTATTTGCTAGGTTATTAGAGCTAGGCATGTATACCTGAGTTAGTCTGTCAATGATTGTCAAAAGATCTGTAACTACCTTATAATAACAGCTTTCATTAATGTCTCCTGTCCCTTTCCACTGCTCCCTTAAAAGACTGTCTGTCTCCGGCTAAGAAGATAGGAAGACGGAGAGGCGGTCCTTCACACTGCATGCCTGCATTAGGCTTCAGAGGCAGGAAGCGTGTCTCTCAGTAATCCAATCTGATTGGCTAGCAGGGAGCTGCTGGCTACAGAAAGTGGGTATGTGAAGTGAGGGAAAGCAGTTTTGGCTTCAGAGAACTGGCAGAGGAGCCATCTTGAGAAGGTCCTCATATTGCAAATGTTTAAACAGCCGTAATTAAGGGAAAAACTCAAGGAAAACAGTGGTATGTGAAGAAACTAAAGAGTGCTTTGTGCATAATGCTGCTGCAGCAGTAACATATGCTAAAATAGATTTTTTGATGAAAACATGACAGTTACCCTTTAAAAGGTAACCAACCTTTTATATAACTTTATTGTAAACTATTCTGAATGATCCATAATTTATTTTTGTAATATACTTTATTTTTACTCGGTGGGCCCCCAGTCTCCTGCGTTAGAGATAAGATGGAGGAGTAATTACTTCTCCTTTCTCAGGAGAAAGCAAGGCTGTTAAATATTTTTTTCTCCAATGTATTCACTGAGGAAAATAAACTGTCAGATGACATGCAGAATGTAAAAATAAATTCCCCATTAAAAGTGTCCTGTCTGACCCAGGAATAAGTACATCAGCGACTTAAAAAGATTAAAATAGACAAATCGCCAGGACCGGATGGCATACACCCTCGTATCCTAAGGGAATTAAGTAATGTCATAGCCAGACCCTTATTTTTGTATTTGCGGACTCTATACTGACAGGGAATGTCCCACAGGATTGGCGCATGGCAAATGTGGTGCCAATATTCAAAAAGGGTTCAAAAACAGAGCCTGGAAACTATAGGCCGGTAAGTTTAACATCTGTTGTGGGTAAACTGTTTGAAGGTTTTCTGAGAGATGCCATCTTAGAGCATCTCAACGGAAATAAGCAAATAACGCCATATCAGCATGGCTTCGTGAGGGATCGTTCATGCCAAACTAATTTAAACAGTTTCTATGAGGAGGCAAGTTCTAGACTTGACAGCGGTGAATCAATGGATGTCGTGTATCTGGACTTCTCCAAAGCATTTGACACTGTACCACATAAAAGGTTAGTATATAAAATGAGAATGCTCGGACTGGGAGAAAACGTCTGTATGTGGGTAAGTAACTGGCTCAATGATAGAAAACAGAGGGTGGTTATTAATGGTACACACTCAGATTGGGTCACTGTCACTAGTGGGGTTAGAGGATCTCACTGTAAAGTTGTATCGTGGGGTACAGCGCTAGCTTCTGAATATATTATTTATTCCATGTGCAGTAGGAGGATGACAACCATGATGTCCAGACTAGGAGGTATTTGTGGTGAGACCTAGTTGATCTGCTGCACATCTCGTCAAATCTACATACTTGGCCTACTTTCTCTAGCCATTGATCAATCGTGGGAGGTGACGTATCTAACCATCTCAGGGGGATCAGGGACCTAGCCGCCATCAACAGGTGGGTTGTTAAGTTTGAGGAGGAAGGTCTGTAATTTC
The DNA here is from genome assembly GCF_905171765.1 of Bufo bufo. NCBI lineage: Eukaryota > Metazoa > Chordata > Amphibia > Anura > Bufonidae > Bufo > Bufo bufo. The sequence goes on from NC_053390.1 coordinate 293,036,070, forward strand.
CCAAAATACAGTCTAAAAGGGCTATAGAAGGGGTTAAAGTCAAATGTTTATCTCTGAATTCATTTATCACACGCTCCACTTCACTCCAGAAGGGTCTAATCATAGAACAAGACCACCATATATGGGTGAGTGAGCCAATCTGTGTTTTGCATCTCCAGAACAAATTTGTGGGCGACAAACCATGCGTGTAAAGGAATTCAGGTGTCTTATACCATCTTGAGATAACTTTATATTGAGTCTCTTGCAACCGAACACACCTGGAATAACCATGTGAGTTTTGAAGTATGTGGATTTTATCTGCGTTTGAGAACGTGATATTTAGTTCCTTTTCCCAAGAAGCGATGTACCCTGGAATGCCAGTGTCCATGGCCTCTCTGCATGTGCGTAGTAGTTTCAACAGCTTTTTCTTACGGCTTTCAGGCGTGGATATGGATAGCTCAAAATTTGTCTTTTCCCTAAGTGGGAAGAATCTCCCAATAAATTCCTTGCAACAGCTATTAAAATGGGCAATATGTAAAAATGTGAGTGAAAAGTTTGGTAAGTATTCCCTCAGAAACGCTAGGTCAGGAACCACTCCGCCCGCGAGGAACTCCCCAACCGACACGTGGTCCAAATGTTCCCACATTGGCTTGAAGGATAGTGAGTCTTTCCCTACAACCACAGGTATCAGGCTTGCCGGAAGTAACGGTGAAAGAGAGGGGGCCAGATGAGGAGCAAGTGAGTTCCAAGTTTGTGAAGGTCCTCTAATCATCAATTCAGCTTCAGATTTGTAGTTCTGGTTGTGGTGTTGAGGGGGGATCCATAGGTCTTTGAGTGAATGCCCTTTCAGAGTGTCTGACAACTCTGCTCTGCTGGGATTGTGATTATGAGGGAAGGCCAGGTTCAACCATTGACCTAGTTGTATAGCATTATGTATGATCTGGACATCAGGCAGTCCTAATCCTCCTTTGTCCTTAGGTTTGATTAAGAGAGAGTGAGCTAAACGTGGCTTCTTCAGTTTCCACAGGTATCTTGAGAGGGTGGTTTTAACAGTCTTGAAAAAGGACTGCGGGAGTGCAATTGGGAGCATCTGTAGTTTATAAGTTATCTTGGGTATTACGTATGTTTGTATAACGTTTTCCTTCCTATCCAAGAAATTAGAGGTATGTCATATTCTGCCAAGGTTGATTTTACTTTTTTTAGCAGGGGTTTAAAGTTGGTGTCATATATTTTAGATAACTTGGGAGGGATATGAACCCCTAAGTATTTAATAGTGGACTTAGCCCACGCAAAAGGAGAGGTATTTTTGAGCAAATCTACACGTCGTTTGTTAAGTGTTATGTTTAAAATCTCTGATTAAAACATTAACCTTGAAGTTTGAGGCTTCACTGAAGCTACCAAATATCTGCACTAACTCCGGGAGACCCTTCAAAGGGTCAGAGAGAAGAAAAAGTAGATCATCCACGAATGCTAGCATCTTAAAGAGGACGTTTCACCTGGAAAAACATTGTGAACTAAGTATGCTGACATATAGAGCGGCGCCCGGGGATCTCACTGCACTTACTATTATCCCTGTGCGCCGCTCCGTTCTCCCGTTATGCCCTCCGGTATCTTCGCTCAGTAAGTTATAGTAGGCAGAGACTGCCCTTGTTCTGTGGGCGTCTCCTTCTCCTAGACTGTAGCGCTGGCTAATCGCAGTGCACAGCTCCCAGCCTGGGATGTTTTTTTCTCCCAGTCTGTGAGCTGTGTGCTGCGATTGGCCAGGAGAAGGAGACGCCCACAGAACAAGGGCAGTCTCTGCCTACTATAACTTACTGAGCGAAGATACCGGAGGGCATAACGGGAGAACGGAGCGGCGCCCAGGGATAAAAGTAAGTGCAGTGAGATCCATGGGCGCCGCTGTATATGTCAGGATACTTAGTTCACAATGTTTTTCCAGGTGAAAGGTCCTCTTTAAGTTCACCTTTGAGCGTAAGTATTCCATTTATGTTGGGGTTTTGTCTGACACTTTTAAGCATAGCCTCCATCGCCAGTATGAAAAGTGAGGGTGACAATGGACACCCTTGGCGTGTGCCATTAGTGATTAAAAAGGGGGCTGAAAGGTGTTCGTTTACTATTATAGAAGCCGTTGGTTGGGAGTACAGAGTGAATATCGCTTCCAAGAAAGGGGGTGGGAATCTCAGCTTGAGAAGGACGGATTTCAGGAACGCCCAGCTCACCCTATCAAACGCCTTCTCGGCATCTACTCCGAGAAGGACCATCGGGATATTCGATAGGTGCGCATGTTGTATTGCTGCGAGAAGTTTTACCGTGTTAGCCCTACTCTCCCTCCCAGGGACAAATCCCGACTGTTCCTCCCCAATCAGATGTGGGAGAAGCACTTTGATCCGAACTGAAAGGAGTTTTGCCCATATTTTAATATCTAGGTTGAGGAGGGAGATAGGCCTGTAGCTTCCGTATTCCACAGGATTCTTACCCTCCTTGGCAATTAGTGTGATATGTGCTTCTTGTGACTGCTTAGGGAGGGCTTCACCTTTCAGCAGGGAGTCACATAATTTGGTGAGCTGGGGTATCAGAATTTTACTGAACTTTTTATAATAAAGTAAAGGCAGGCCATCTGGGCCGGGGCTCTTACCGGGGGGAAAGGAGGAAACAACCGATTGGATGTCCTCCTCACTTACTGGTGCTAGAAGGGAACTAGCCATTGCCTGATCTAGTCCTGGCATGTTCAAGTTCTTCAGGAAGCTGTCAATTGACTCTTGCTTCGAGTGGGTCGCGTCTGGGGCCGACTCCTTCTCTAGGTTGTATAAGGCCGAGTAATATTGACGAAACGCCTCCGCCATCTCTAAGGGAGATGAGGTCATTGACCCTGAGTTATCTTTAATTTCATGGATGTGTTGTTTCGCTCTTTCTTTTTTCAGAAGGGAGGACATAAGTTTTCCACCCTTATTACCATGCGCATATAACATATAGCTTTCGCTGACTTATTATGAAGGGCCGAAATAAATTTTTCTCTCAGTGTTTTTAGCTCAGCTTGGGTACTAAGTAATCTGGTACGTTTATGTTCCTTCTCTAGCTCTGCTATCTGATTTAACAAAGTGTCTACTTCTTTTTGCCTGTCTTTTTTAAGTTTTGAGCCCCAGGAAATAAAGATGCCCCTTATAAAAGTTTTATGGGCTGCCCAAACAAACGGCATAGAAGGGCCTGAGTCAATGTTGTGGCTAAAGAAGTCTGCTAACTGGGATTTAATATCCTCCGAGGCAGCAGCGTTCTCTAGAATACATTCATTGAGTCTCCAACGGCACATTTTCCTCGGGAGATCTGTTATGTTGAGGGACAAATGTACTGGGGCATGATCTGAGATTGAGATAACCGAGATACCTGTGGTTGTAATACACGGAAGTAGAGACTTATGCACTAGTAGATAATCCAGACGCTGGTGAGAGTTGTGCACATGCGAGAAGAAGGAGTAGTCACGGACAGAGGGGTTCCAGGTACGCCAAGCATCTACAAGAGAAAGTTCAGACAATTTAGAGCGTAGCTTAGCCAAAGCTGTCGTGGAGATAGATGATCTGTTAGTAGAGGAGTCCTGTAAAGGGTTTAGCAATGTATTGAGATCTCCACCAAGAATGATTGGGCCTTCTGCAAAGAGCTGAAGCGCGTCAAGCGCCTTCAGAAGCCAGGGTACTTGGTCCTGATTAGGAGCATAAATGTTTGCTAATGTGATTTTCGTTGTGTAAATCTGTGCCCTTAAAAATAAGAGACGGCCTTCAGAATCAGTGTACTGCCCCGTTCAACGGTAAAGATTTGTGTATGGCAATTGACACGCCTTTAGAGGCAGAGGAAGGGTGACATGAGTGAAACCAATTATTGAACAGTTTCATAGGCAGCTTGGGTATTTTATTCTGCTTAAAGTGTCTTCTGTAGGAAGACTATAGAGGCCTTCAATTTCTTAGCAATGTCTAGGACATGGTAACGCTTGTTAGGAGTGTTTAGTCCTCTAACATTAAAGGAGACTATTCCCAAACTACTCATTTCCCTTCAGCACCCGATTCCCCTGAGATGGCAGACCACACCAGCAAGGGCGCGATTCAACTTTGTAAGGGTGGGATCAGTGACCTGTCACTCAAGTGTTCCGGGTTGTAATAGAATTAACTAGGTTTGTGGCTTAATGTGACGTACAACGGAAACACACAATGAGGTGCTGGGTGGATGGAAGGAAGGGGGAATGGAGAGAGAGATAAGGGAAGGTGATGGAAAGAGAGAAAAAAAAGAAGAAAGGATTTACAGAGAGAAATCAGAAATCTTGAATTAGCAAATCAGCTAACAGTAGGATGACCTAGGGAGGTCAGTTATGAGAAATGTAGATAGTGTATGATTGTATATGTTAGACTGGGGGGGGGGGGGGGTCGGGCGGATTTAATTGGTGTGCCTTGACCTGTGGCACACACTCATATAGCGCTTCAACAAGGAGCCAAGCTCCTCGAAAATGGGGTCTGTATCTTATGTGGTCTAATGAGCAAGAGAGTGTCTTAGAAGTTTAAGTAAGACTTCTGGTGAGCATTTAGAGATCACTCTTGTTTCACATGTCTAACCAGCGGGCCCTAGTGGACATGTGGCAGCATCATCCTTAACATAACACTTGCTTTTCAGTTAACTTATATAACTGGGTGATTATTTAAGGGAGTTCACCGTTCGAAGCTAACCAACTCGCTTCTCACACTGTTAAACACTCCTGCACATTTAAACGTGTCAATCAATTACCCACAGAAAAGTGACTAACATTAAAATCTGTGTCGTGTTCCGCTAAAGAGCATCAGAGCCCTAACTGTAAGGCGACTGGTGAAGACGATACATAAGAGCAAAGAGAGGCCAGTTTTTTAGAAAGAAAAGAAAAAGGTAGGCCTATTCATGAAAACATTTTTGGAGCATATTCTACCTCTCTTCAACATTTCAACATCAGTGGGAGAACTAGCAACAGTTAATAACTTATCAGCAAATATCTGACAGGAGCCACGTACTTAGGATATTGCCTGCTAACATAATAGATCTCTATGATCTACCTAAAGTGATCCGCATTAAGGGTAAAAAAGGGGGGGGAGGGGAAGTGAGGACAAGGTAAGAGTTGCATTGCAGCATATCATTTGTAATACTGTACGTGACCCAGAATTTCAAGGGTGAGTGGCTCTGCTACTTCCTTGAGTGACCCGTAGGTTATGTGCCATCCGGGAAACAAATTAGACCACTTCTTAGTAGTCATCCTCAAGAGATAATGTCCATCTCAAGAATGAGGAAAAAGAGAGAGGAACTTCTCTTTGATACTCTTTTCAGCGATGCGGTGTAAATGGAGCCCCTCTGTAGGGCTTGGATCTCTGAGGTTTAGGACGTGTCACGGTGGTCCACTCTTCTCTAGCAGGTAAGGAGGGTAAGGCAGCCACATCCATCTCAATTGACCAAGAAGGTATGTCGATCGGATCCATCTCCAGCTTCCGCCAAGCTTCTTCAAGGTCCGAGGGGGTCTTTATAACAATACGTTTATTATCTTTTAGGATCGATAGTCCAAAAGGAAATAGCCAGGAGTACTGCAAGTCTCTTGCTCTAAGTTGATCCAGCAGCGGTTTTAATATTCTGCGTTTCCGTAGTGTTGAAGGAGCTATGTCCTGGTAGAGAGCAACCTCCGCCTCACCATAGTGTATTGGTGCTTGTTCTCTTGCATTCTGTAAAATAAGTGCAGTGTCCACATATGACAATAATCCGCATATAACATCTCTAGGCGCCTCGTTTTGTCTAGGCTTGGGATGTAGAGCTCTATGTATGCGCTCGATAATGATTTTGTCTGCGCGTTCTTGGCCTAGCAGGCCTGCAAATATTTCTAAAGCCACCTTGGAGAGAGCGTCTCTAGCCCAGTATTCAGGAAGCCCTTTGAATCTTATATTTCTCCTGCGGCTTCTGTTTTCCTGATCTTCGATCAGGGTGAGGGCATTATTTACATGTACCTCTAGCTGGTTCGATCAGGAGCTAGGGTCTCTGCATGAGAGGTGAGGCTGAGGCACTTATTTTCCAAGGCCTCTGTACGAGTGCCTATGGCTTGAAGATCCGCTTTAATATCAGCGAGGTCATCTCTCACCGGCTGAAGCGCCTGTAGCAGGGTCTCTTTCAGCACCGCTGCCGTGAGTGGCTTTTCTCTGTTCAGTTCCTCATCGTCGCTTGAGGCTCTCTCCTCTTCCCGCTGTCTGTGAGTTAGCGTCCTGCGCCATCTTGAAGGGAGACGCGGGGATATGTTTGTGGCGTTTTTCAAAGAAGTCAGCGACATCCGCCTGATTTGCTACTGGTTTCCCAGGAGCTCTGCTTTCTCCCTGCTGATAACGGCCAACTTTGCCCATTTTCGGGTGAAAAATAAGGTATTCCAGGCTATATGAGTGTGTGTGAGGCGGGAGAGCTCAGACTCACGCAGCCATACCAGTCCGCGGCCAGGCTCCGCCCCCCTCTTCAATATATTTATTAATGATCTTGTAGAAGTCTTGCATAGTAAAGTAAAGTATAAATTTTCGCAGATAACACTAAACTGTGTAAAGTAATTAACACTGAAGAGGACAGTATACTGCTACAAAGGGATCTGGATAGATTGGAGGCTTGGGCAGAGAAGTGGCAGATGAGGTTTAAAACTGACAAATGTAAGGTTATGCATATGGGAAGGAATAATGCAAGTCACCCGTACATACTAAATGGTAAAACACTTGGTAACACTGACATGGAAAAGGATCTAGGAATTTTAATAAACAGCAAACTAAGCTGCAAAAACCAGTGTCAGGCAGCTGCTTCTAAGGCCAATAAGATAATGGGTTGCATCAGAAGGGGCATAGATGCCCGTGATAAGAACATAGTCCTACCACTTTACAAATCGCTAGTCAGACCACACATGGAGTACTGTGTACAGTTCTGGACTCCTGTAAACAAGGCAGACATAGCAGAGCTGGAGAGGGTCCAGAGGAGGGCAACTAAAGTAATAACTGGAATGGGGCAACTACAGTACCCTGAAAGATTATCAAAATTAGGGTTATTCACTTGAGAAAAAAGATGACTGAGGGGAGATCTAATTAATATGTATAAATATATCAGCAGTCAGTACAGAGATCTATCCCATCATCTATTTATCCCCAGGACTGTGACGAGGGGACATCCTCTGCGTCTGGAGGAAAGAAGGTTTGTACACAAACATAGAAAAGGATTCTTTACGGTAAGAGCAGTGAGACTATGGAACTCTCTGCCTGAGGAGGTGGTGATGGTGGTGAGTACAATAAAGGAATTCAAGAGGGGCCTGGATGTATTTCTGGAGCGTAATAATATTACAGGCTATAGCTACTAGAGAGAGGTTGTTGATCCAGGGAGTTAGTCTGATTGCCTGATTGGAGTCGGGAAGGCATTTTTTATTCCCCTAAAGTGGGGAAAATTGGCTTCTACCTCAGTTTTTTTTTTTGCCTTCCTCTGGATCAACTTGCAGGATAACAGGCCGAACTCAAAGGACAAATGTCTTTTTTTGGCCTTATGTACTATGTTATGTACTATGTTATGTAACCATTATGTGGCAGTATTGCACAGTGATGCAGCCTCCTACTGGTGTACATTGTACAGGAGGCCCCGCAGTATCTTCTAAACTTCTCGGGCTGCTGACAATGAAGGAGGAGAGAACAGGTCTGGCTATCCTCCTGCCCTCCCTGCTGTCAGAAAACTGTGGTTGCTGGAGAGAAGGACTCCTCTGCAGTGCTGGGCTGATTTCTCAGGTGTGTGACAGTAGTGAGCTGTAGAAGACTGTAAGGGGGAAATAGGGGACTTGTTTATAGCAGACACAGATCTATGAATGTGTGCTGCTCTCTGTAGAGTTCAGAGTGGCATTGGGGGGAATCTGCCCTAGGCCCCCCATTGCCTCTGCTTTAGGTGCACCTCCATAAGTTCCCCAGCTCCAGATGCCCCTCTAATGCCCCCACTCTAAAAGCACCCCTAATATTGAATCTTCTACAGTTGCCCCCCTAATACCCCTGCAGCTGCTCCAGGATCCCCACTATTACCCTGCCTCAGGTGACCCTAATGCCTCTGATTTAGGTGCACCCCCATAAGTGCCCCAGCTACAGATGGCCCCACTCTAAATGCACCACTAATATTGCCTCTTCTCCAGTTATCCCTGCTCCAGGATCCCCACTATTACTCTGCCTCAGGTGACCCTAATGTCTCTGCTTCACTTATGACCCTCCGTTTGTGCCCTTTGCTCACGTTGCTCCTCTAGCACCTTTGCTTGGGCTTTCTTAAAGGTTGTGACCTGCAAAGGGTGTTGAAAAAATTCTGCACAGTGCATCATATTCACCAGTATATGGTTTACATGGCGGCAGTGATAATATTCCATATTTACAGGCATCACTGCTGCCATGTAAAGAGATACTGGTGGTGGAGTGGTGGAGGATTTAAAGGGGTTGTGCAGATTTTCAAATTATCCTCTCCACACCATAGGGCATAACTATATGAATAGTGGGGTCCGATTCTGCAATGCCTCCGTTCAGGCACCATTCCGCTCTGAAGGCGGACACCAAAACGCTGCCTGCACACAATGTAAGTCAATGGGGACGGATCCGTTTTCTCTGACACAATCTGGCACAATAGAAAACGGATCCGTCCCCCATTGACTTTCAATGGTATTCAAGACGGATCCGTCATGGCTATAGAAGACATAATACAACCGGATCCGTTCATGATGGATGCATGCGGTTGTATTATTGTAGAGGAAGCGTTTTTGCTTGTGATAAGTGTCTGATTAGTGGGGTCTGACTGCTGGGACCCCCATGATCAACGGAACGTGGTCTTAGTTTATCATGTAAAGAAAGTTAATACAAGCCACTTACTAATGTGTGCAAGCATGACCACCACTGCTGGATTGCAGGGTGGTCTGTAACCATGGAAATGAGCAGTGTATAATGTGATGGAAAAATGAATCCAGCCAGCAAAGAAAGCAATATCGATAATAACAGTACAGTATAGTATATTAGTAAGTTGCTTGTTTTAACTTTCATAACTTACATAATAAATGCCTCTTACTGAAGAGAGACAACCCCTTTAAGACCCTTGTGTACATAGATTGGTAATGTAATTGAATGTCTCAGGACCCAATTTTTCATGATCAGTGGGTGTTCCAGCAGTCAGACCCCAGCAATCTGATATTTATCACCTATCCTGTAGATAGGCGATAGGTCATTATGGTAGGGCAACCCTTTTAAATATACTGTAGATTATGTGCAATCTGAGGAGGTTAAGATTTGATAAATTTCCTGCCAGGCATTTATGCTTAAAGGGGTTAAAGGGGTTGTCTCACTTCAGTAAATGTAATTTATCATGTAGAGAAAGTTAATACAAGGCACTTACTAATACACTGCTCAAAAAAATAAAGGGAACACAAAAATAACACATCCTAGATCTGAATTAATTAAATATTCTTCTGAAATACTTTGTTCTTTACATAGTTGAATGTGCTGACAACAAAATCACACAAAAATTAAAAAATGGAAATCAAATTTTTCAACCCATGGAGGTCTGGATTTGGAGTCACACTCAAAATTAAAGTGGAAAAACACACTACAGGCTGATCCAACTTTGATGTAATGTCCTTAAAACAAGTCAAAATGAGGCTCAGTAGTGTGTGTGGCCTCCACGTGCCTGTATGACCTCCCTACAATATCTGTGCATGCTCTTGATGAGGTGGCGGACGGTCTCCTGAGGGATCTCCTCCCAGACCTGGACTAAAGCATCTGCCAACTCCTGGACAGTCTGTGGTGCAACGTGACGTTGGTGGATAGAGCGAGACATGATGTCCCAGATGTGCTCAATTGGATTCAGGTCTAAGGGAACGGGCGGGCCAGTCCATAGCATCAATGCCTTCGTCTTGCAGGAACTGCTGACACACTCCAGCCACATGAGGTCTAGCATTGTCTTGCATTAGGAGGAACCCAGGGCCAACCGCACCAGCATATGGGCTCACAAGGGGTCTGAGCATCTCATCTCGGTACCTAATGGCAGTCAGGCTACCTCTGGCGAGAACATGGAGGGTTGTGCGGCCCTCCAAAGAAATGCCACCCCACACCATTACTGACCCAATGCCAAACCGGTCATGCTGGAGGATGTTGCAGGCAGCAGAACGTTCTCCACGGCGTCTCCAGACTCTGTCACGTCTGTCACATGTGCTCAGTGTGAACCTGCTTTCATCTGTGAAGAGCACAGGGCGCCAGTGGCGAATTTGCCAATCTTGGTGTTCTCTGGCAAATGCCAAACGTCCTGCACGGTGTTGGGCTGTAAGCACAACCCCCACCTGTGGACGTCGGGCCCTCATATCACCCTCATGGAGTCTGTTTCTGACCGTTTGAGCAGATTTGCACATTTGTGGCCTGCTGGAGGTCATTTTGCAGGGCTCTGGCAGTGTTCCTCCTGTTCCTCCTTGCACAAAGGCGGAGGTAGTGGTCCTGCTGCTGGGTTGTTGCCCTCCTACGGCCACCTCCACGTCTCATGATGTACTGGCCTGTCTCCTGGTAGCGCCTCCATGCTCTGGACACTACGCTGACAGACACAGCAAACCTTCTTGCCTCAGCTCGCATTGATGTGCCATCCTGGATAAGCTGCACTACCTTAACCACTTGTGTGGGTTGTAGACTCCGTATCATGCTACCACTAGAGTGAAAGCACCGCCAGCATTCAAAAGTGACCAAAACATCAGCCAGGAAGCATAGGAACTGAGAAGTGGTCTGTGGTCACCACTTGCAGAACCACTCCTTTATTGGGGGTGTCTTGCTAATTGCCTATAATTTCCACCTGTTGTCTATCCCATTTGCACAACAGCATGTGAAATTGATTGTCACTCAGTGTTGCTTCCTAAGTGGACAGTTTGATTTCACAGAAGTGTGATTGACTTGGAGTTACATTGTGTTGTTTAAGTGTTCCCTTTATTTTTTTGAGCAGTGTATATTGTTATTATCCATATTGCCTCCTTTCCATCACATTATGCACAGCACGTATCCGTGGTTTGACCACCCTGCAATCCAGCAGCGGTGGCCGTGCTTACACACTATAGGAAACAAATATTTTTTTTATTGTAACATGATTAAAATATATATAATATATATAGTAAGCCATTAAAAAGTGAAGGAGAGTGACAGAAAAAGCGCCATCCTGGCGGTGCACACATGTCAGAGAAGGTAACAAGTGTATCCAAATGTAATATAATTACCAAATATTTAGATATACGATGAATTGTACATATAAGATATATACAGGATGAGTCTCAATAACATTGGCTACATGGCTAAGGGATTAAGAACCACATGCATGTGCTAAAGTGTATAAACTGGAGTAAATTCACAGTGATGACCAGGTATAAGAAATCACCTATATCCAATGCCAGTAGGGCCAAAAGACAGGGACTCACCTAATAGTGACAGTGTGCTGTACCAACCAGGATGGCGCTACCCCGACGCGCGTTTCGGCGTGCCTTCATCCGGTACTATAGGGAAAGGCTGGAAGTGCGCACAGGCCAACACCTTTACCTAGCGTGTGCAAGCACGGCCACCACTGCTGCATTGTAGAGTGGTCAAAACCATGGACACGAGCAGTGTATAATGTGATGGAAAAGAGCCAATATGGAGAATCAGAATACATTAGTAAGTGCCTTGTATTAATTTTCTCTACATAATAAATGCCATTTGTTGAAGTGAGACAGCCCCTAAAATGTCTTGGTGTGTGCATTGCATGTTTCCTATGTGTGATAGGAACTACTTGTGTCTTGTTTCTGACTGACTTAAGAGCAGGATATCCATATATGTGTAAGGCTACTTTCACCCTTGCGGTAGCAGGCTATTCCAGTGGGGTAACAGCCTGCCAGATCTGTGCTTATGCTAGCCCACAATGCCACAGAAGGTCCGCTCCGGCCCCATTTACTATGATGGGGGCAGGCCGGAGGTCCAGCCGCAGAACGGCAAACATGCAGAGAGGCGGCCGGACAAAAACTACAGCGGACTTCCAGCGGCACAGTGGGCTAGTGTTAGCACGGATGCGGCAGGCTGTTTCCCCTGCCGGAACATCCTGCCGGACCCTGCTACTGCAAGTGTGAAAGTAGCCTAAATTCTGCCACATGTATGTTTGTGCATTTTGCTGTGAATGTCTACCATCATACTTCATCTTTAATATTTCTGTTATCACTGTAAGTGCTCATGAACACGACTGTTAGATGTTTTGAAGTCCCCAAATTGCGGATCTGCAAAACATGGATACCGGGTGTGTGCATTCCCACATTATGCGGAACTGAACAGCCAGCCCCCAATAGAACAGTCCTATCGTTGATCTGTAATGCCGACAATAAAAGGACACGGAAAAAAATAAGTTTGTGTGCAGGAGCCCTAAGGTGGGGCCCCAGAATCAGTTACACTGGTGGACTCTAGGTACCCCAGTCCAACACTGCCGCTGACATTTATTTAGTGTAGAGGTGTACGGATTTCAGAGTGCTGTAGCCATAGGACAGCATGGTGGTTTGCAGCGCTGGTCTCCAGGGTACTCCAGTTTCCTCCCATTCTCCAAACATATACCGATAGAGGACTTAGACTGTGAACCCCCAGTGGGGACTCTAGGATCAATATATAGGGGGGGCACAGAAGATACACAGTCAAAAATGGGGGGGGGGCACCAATGATTTTCCTGTATAATAATGTACCCTGATATCCCTTAGTTATATGACCCCGCTGGGCAGTGGCGTAGCTAGAAATGACTGGGCCCCACAGCAATTTTTTGAATGAAGCCCCCCTCCCCCACTAACTTTTTCGCAACCCCTTCCTTTCATGCCGCCCCCATTCCTGTGGCTAGTAAAGATCTTTCTCTCAGACCAGGCCCGGCAGCTGTTCCATCCTTTTCCTACTCTGTCTGTACTATCTGTATATTTTTTCATTGTGTAATACTGTTGAGGGGGCCCTGACAAAATCTTTTAGTCCTCCTCCTCCTGGATGGGCCCCTTCTAGGTCAGGGCCCCAAAGCAGCCGCTTCCCCGATAGCTAAGCCCCTGGCGCTGGGGTAATATAATTAAGGGGTATCAGGGTACATTGGGTGTAATATAACTGAGGAGGGCTATCAGACATTATAAAGGGGTAATATAGCTTACATTACCCCTGTATTATGTCCCTGATAGGATAGCACTCCTCAGTTATGTTACCCCTGTATAATGCACCCTGATACCCCTTAGTTATATTATATAACTTAGGGATATCAGGGTACATTATACAAGGGTAAGATAACTGAGGAGGGCTATCATGGGACATTATACAGGGGTAATGTAAGCTATATTACCACCGTATAATGCCTGATAGGCCTCCTGAGTTATATTACCCCTGTATAATAATGTACCCTGATACCCCTTAGTTATATGACCCCGCCGGGATCATATAACTAAGGGGTATCCGGGTACATAATTATACAAGGGTAATATAAGTTACTCAGGAGGCCTATCAGGCATTATACGGTGGTAATATAAGTTATATTACCCCCTGTATAATGTACCCTGATACCCCTTGGTTATATTACCCCCTGTATAATGTACCCTGATTACCCTCAGTTCTATAACTGAGGGGTATCAGGGGACATTATGGGTAATATTATAACTAAGGGGTATCAGGGTACATTATACAAGGGTAATATAACTAAGGAGGACTCAGTGCTATCAAGGGACATTATACAGGGGTCCTCAGTTATATTACCCCTGTATAATGTAGCCTGATACCCCTAAGTTATACGGGTATCAGGGTTGAGGAGGGGCTGGGCGCAAGCAGGCAGGCCATGAGGTGAGGTAGTGGGGGTACATACTTTTTTTAAAACTTTTTATTCTTACTTTGTTTTCTTCTTAGCTTGCGTAGGGGCCGGTCAGGGCAGGGCCAGGCAGAGTTCTTGGGAAGTTGCCACACACAGTCGTCCTCTGGACCTCTCCTGTCCGAAGCTGAGGCCTGGGCTGGGCACAGACAGGCTCACTGACACTAGCAGATGCAGTAGCAGAGCTGGGCAGCAGAACAGAACAGAAGCAAGCGTTCGCGCGGGCGGGCAGGCACGCAGCTTTACGTGGTGAGTCGGTGACGTCAACTCTGCGGCTGCCGCACTCCCAGCCTGCGCCCGCCCTGCACGCTCTGCCTCCGCTGGGTCCGAACGCCGCCCCCACCCCCACCCCCATCTGTCATGTCTGTCTGTGTATGTTGTCTGTGTTGTGATTTGTGAATCACTCACTCAGTAGTGCGGGCGGCCGGTCGCAGCAGCGAATCAGCGGGGTGGGAACCCGGGGGGGCAAGGAATGACCTGGGGGGGGGGGCAATTGCCCCTCCTTGCCCCCCTGTAGCGACGCCACTGTGAGCCCCATTGGGGACAGCTTGATGCGAATGTCAGTAAAGCGCTGCGATAATATAGCAGTGCTATATACTGTAAGTGCGTAAAAATTTAAATGATTAGGGCTGCAGTGAACTCTGTGCTGGCTGGAGCACACATTGCTGCGCATGCCTTCTCCACTCAGCTAAGGCCTGCCATTGCAAATTGGTACAGGGGAACCTACACTGCTGTGCTAGGCAGAGCTCTTTGCGGAGCGGGCACCGACAGGAGCTCTACATAGGACATTGCTGCTCCTACCTGTGCTCGCTCTGCTAAGCTCAAAGCTCTGCCTAGCACATCCGTGCATGGTCTCCTGCCCCATTGTGTAATGACAGGCTTTACCTGAGTGGAGTGAGCACAGGTAGGAGCAGAGATGTGTTCTGCCAGTACAGAGCTCACTGTGGACCCTTATGTCTGCAGTACTGGGAAATCTGTTCACCTGTACACCACATAAATGTCAGCAGTTTACACACCCTGAACTTCAGGGATCTATTTTTTCATTAAAACCGTAAAATACATAAATAAATAAATTATATAACAAAAATTAAATATGGGCTATTTAGAGTAAAATAAAGTTACATAAAAGCTTACCCTTTAAGAGGGACTCAATAAGAAAATGATCTAAGGCTCCATTCACATTGGCATCATAGGCTTCATGACATAGGAGAGCCATGGCAGCTACTGTATGTTGGATTGATTTTCAAATGGATTCTATTAAACTAAATAACTATATTTCCTGATGGAAACTGCATAATATAGTAGTACGGGGACAGGAAAACTGACAGCAACTGGCAAATAAAGAAAAAAAGTACATTTCTGCTAGCTCTAAATAGTATTATTAGCTACCTAAACTATCTAGATCACCTTTTTGTGAAAGAATATGCAATTCAATGTTGTATGCTCAAAGTAAAAGCCACAGTTGATGTACAGATACAGTGAGAAGACCTGCTTCCCGAGCTTCACGATGCTACGTATGTAATAATACAATACAGTATAATGAACTAGTTAAAAGGTATTATAATAAGCACAATAAACAATGAGATCAAACTGCATTACAAACGATTCACAAATGTCCATTGCGTTCTTTTTGTTTGCTACCGTATGATATATGTTTTATGAGGAATCAATCCCCAGAAGGTCTAAGCTTGCTGTGAATTCTGCATTGTGTATCTGCGCAGTCTCCCTATACCAGTGCTATTTCCATGGCCTACCTACATATCTGCATGGGTTAAATAGGAGTTATACACTATAATATCATTTTATACACTACGGTAGCTGTGAGCCGTCACGTAAAATGCCGTCAGTAGCTGTCGCACATAAATGCTCACAATTAAGGCTAGTTTCACACTTGTGATGTGTATTCTGGCAGGCAATGTCGGGAATCGGCCAGACACAAACTGCAGCGTGCAAAGGTTTGTGTCCAACCGATTCTCTGCATTGTCTGCTGGAATGCGGCAGGATCTCCGCTGGACCCCATTATACTTAATGGGGCCAGCAGGTATGCCGTCTGCAAACAGCAGTGCCAGATGCGGTGAATTCCGGCAGGCTGTTCTCTGGAGGTGTGAAAGTAGCCTAAATCAAATTAATGAAATCAATAGCAATACATGTATACCTGAGGTTTGGAACAACTGGACATGCACTGTAAAGCCAGCTAATGCAGTCTATGTGTGGTATAGAAGTACATGATGGCTGCGACAAAAGGGAAGGTATCATCCTGCCAATGCTACATTTCTACGATGCATTTTTAAGACGTTTTAAATCCCCAAAGTCTTGCATTTCTAGAGACTCCTCCGGGACAATGTTATCTAATGAGAAAAAAGAAAGTTTCAAACATAGAATATTTATCTTAACCCTTACCACAGAGAGACACAAAAGTATGTTTCTAGGCCAATATGGTCAGGGCTACAGCATATAAATTATGTCAATTTTACAGGTTTTTAAGGTTCAAAATTCTGTGCTGATTAAAGGGGTTTTCCCACCATAAGGACTTATCACCTATCCACAGGTTGGGTGATAAGTATCTGATTGATGATGGGTTCCAATCGCTTGAACGTCCGATGATCACAAGACTATGGTCCGTGGAGTGAATGGAGCAACGGTCAGGCATGCAACCTGCTGCCCCATTCAACTTAAAGGGACTGCTGAAGAAAAGATGAGCATACAGCATGGTCATCTCCGGAGTCCCATAGAGATGCATGAGGATGCACGCATGTTCACTTCATTCACTCCGGGGATTCAGGAACTCCATCATCCAGTCAACAGGTTGTAAGTTCTTATGGTGGATCAACTCCATTAACTTCCATACTGTATATATTTTACAAAGGTCAAAACTGTTTCTTTGACATGAATCTACTGCCTGCAGTCTCCAGAAAGGGGGAGGGGGGTATAATTCCTGCGGGTTCCACCATTATTACTTGATACCTGAAGCTCTTGGGACCCAATACAAAATCTGAAGCAAGGCCGTGCTATTTATAATAATGTTGTTTTATTATTTAGTGTAGGGAGGCATAGTTTTAAGGATCTGCATCTTCTATAGCTACACCCCCCATTGGGGACCACAATAGACCTGTTTCTGTAGGCTAGTTTCAGAAAACCAATAGGTATGCAACGTGCCAGTCCACAGGGGTAGAACACGTGAGGTTCACGGTGGGCCAAAATGTACATACAGTTCATCGGTTACTCACGGTTTAGCAGACGCCTCCCTGGGCAAGCAGTACAGTGAAGAGGAGAACAGCACTGGATTCTCTATTACAGGGGACACCGGCCAGATGGTGATTGAGGTGCCCTTGATGGTGAATGGGTGCTGAGTGCTTGTGCGGCTGGGCCCCTTAGGTATTGTCGTGACGCCAGCACCTTGGTGGTGGAAAATGTTGAGAATGGTAGTGGTATGAAGTTAGAAGAATGAGGCAGGTTTAAATCCAACTGTAAACTTTACTATAACCAGGTTCTTGATAACAGTTGACATCCAGTAATAAAACAGTCTCTGGTATACATGCAAGTTGGATGTGATGAATCCCATTAACAGGCTGTGCTGGTAGTAATTTGTCAGGCTAGGGTAGTTAGTTAGGTTCTCACTGATATACAGCTCCTTGCCTTGCTTCAGTCCCAGTTGAGGTAGTTCCAATCTTGATCTTCTACACAAGTGATACAACAGAACCCTTATCTGTCCTTAGAATAATGGTGAGGCTGCCAGAAGCTAAGTCCTTCACCTAGATACAAAGGCGCCTAGAGCCTAGAATAATGACTTTGTCCTTCCTTATTCTTTATCCAACAATAAACTTGACCAAAAATTCATTTGTTACTCCTGAAGAGTGAATAGTAGAATGTAGACTTTCCTCTGCCTGTCTTCCTGGCTTTGATACTGAGGTGTACGATGGCTTTTCTGGGCCGTGGAGCCCCAGAGAGGGCTGAGAGGAGAGGGGACCTCTCCTTCCCCTTTAGCTCCTCACTCCATCTCCTTCTGCTTCACAAATCCCAACTCTCAACTACCTAACTAGGCCTGAACTGCACTATATATACTGTGGTGCTATCCCCATCTAGTGGTGAGATGTATGTAATGCACCTGACAGCCTGGTAAAGAGGGATTTCACAGAATAATACAATACAGCATGATATTACAGAAGACAACAAAAAGCTTTTGCAGTTCCCACATAAGCTAGTGGGACGCTGCAGGTAGTTAACCCTTTAGCGACCACCCATGCTTTTTTTTAAGGCGGTCACTAAGGGGCCTTTTTATGGTGGCCCAGTCTAAGTGCTGTACAGGTTACATGAGAAGCACGATCCTGCTCTAACAGCCCAGCCCGCCTCATTTAAGTGGTGACAGAGTGAGCAGACTCCCTCTTTTTTCCCATTGGCACCAAGCAAATGAGATTGCAGGATGCCGATGTGTGAATAGGCAGGCTGAGACCTGGTGTAGGCCCCAAGTCTGCCTTGAGTGTTCTCCGGCAGCTGCGGACAATGTCAGTATAGCACTGACATTAAAATGCAATGCACTATAGGGATAGTGCATTGTGTTTTAAAAGCAATCAAAAGATTGCCTATTATAGTCTCCTTGTGGGACTATTAAGTGGATAAAAAAAAGTTTAAAAAAAGTTAAAAAAAACCTTTATTAAATAAAAAAAATATATAAAAAAATACACTTTTTTCCATTGAAAAACCCTTTTTCAATGAAAAAAATGCAAAAATAAAATCTCCCCCCCATGTATCATTGCGTATGTAACAACCCGCACTACACAAATATCATGTAAATTAGTAAATTATCCCCTACAGTGAAAGCCGTAAAAAATAATAATAATCAAAAATTGCAAATCTCCACCAAAAAAACTTAATATCAAAAAGTGTTATTTTACCCCCAAATATACCAATGAAAACTATAAGTCTTCCTGCAAAAATCAAGCCCTCACACAACTCCATAGAAAAAAAAAAAGTTAGGGGCAGAGGTGGATTGGCCTTAGACCTTATAGGGAAATTTTCCGGTGGGCCGATACCCAAAGGGGCCACTGAAGCCCTCTTGTCTGCTGCTGGCCAGGTAGATAATTAGCTCTCACTGGTAATTAACGCTGTGAGAATCAGAAACTCATGTATCCTACCAGTGACCACACATGCCCTCTGAATTCAATTGCTGTGGCCTGCATGTCATCTCCTAAGCCCCCTCCTCCATAGCTTGATCAGAGAAAAATGGAGGAGGAACACAGAAAATAGCATTTATTATTGTCCACAACAGGAGGACAGATTTTGGTATAATATATTGTGGTGCACTATGGTATTTGGTTCTGCTGGGATAGTATTTTGTACTAGGGTGTTGAGCTGCCTTATGTCAATTTGGACCCCCCCTACAACATGGGGCACTTATATTTAATTTTTTTCCAGGGCTACTTTAAGTTCCCAGTCCGCCCCTGGTTATGGGTCTTGGGATGCGGCGATGTAAAAAGATTTTCTTCTTTTAAAAATAAATAAATAAAAATAAGGTTTTTATTGCACAAAGGGCTCATGTACATGACCGTGTGCCAGTCAGGCCCTTGCTGCGGACCACACTCCGTAGTGCTTCTGTAAGGTTTCGTGCCTCCGTTCCGCACCGACCTTCCGGATTGCGTACCCATTCAAGTGGGCCGCAATACGGGTACGGCCGGTCAACGGCCATGTGCATGAGGCCAAAAGTAGTAAAATAAAAAATAAACGGCATGTATTTGGTATCACTGTAATCGTACTGACCCAAAGAATAAACATATCATGTTATTTATGCAGAAAAATAAGAGCTACAAAATTTAGTACGTAAAAACTCAGTGGTAGTATTACTGTTTTTCCCATCTCCCTCCCAGAAAGAGTTAATAAAAGGTAATCAGAAAATTATGTGTTCCCCAAAATGGCACCATTAAAAGCTGCAACTTGTCCCACAAAAAACAAGCTCTCATACAATTACATAGATGGAAAAATAAAAATGTTATAGCTCTTGGAAAGCAACAATGAAAAAATGAAGAAAAACGCTTGGTCAGTAAGGCCTAAAAACAGGCTGGCCACTAAGGGGTTAATACTTCATGTGACAGCATCTCTGCAGCCTAGTGACAACTGGGAAGCATTGGAGTCACAGTGCTGAATTGGCAGGGAATTAAATTGGCAAGTAATGCTTCTTTTGTTATTTCAAACCATTTCCTGCCTTTGCCCCAGTTTTTAATAATTTAAAACCTGGAATTAAAAATCAGTCTCCTGTGAATTCATGGAGGTCATATACTGCATGATGAAATGTCACATCACAAGAAAGAAATGTCAGTATTACCTATACCAGCCAATCAAAATGGAGTGTCCAAGGTTAGCAAAAAAGGTTCCCCCTTTTCTCCCAGAAACATCTATAGTTTAAGATATATGCCTTCTAATGAAGCCCATTTGAGAAGGTGGTGGTGGTTGATACATTTTTAATCCATTGTTTGTTACTCCTAAACTCTCTCTTAATCGCATAGCTTTTGCAAATGATGATGTATTCTCAACTCAAATATTCCCCAAAAAGATGGGGTGGATGTCTGATTAATAACAAACATACATATCTAAATGGCGGGGGTGGGGAGGGCGCACTTGGGCAGCTCAGCCTCTGTTGGTGGTGGACCTTGTCCCAGCCCTGGATGTGACCCTTTGATAACACTTGCCTTCACTCTGAGGGATACACGCACGATGGCCTCAGCTTCCTGGGTCACAATACTCTATGGAATCAATGTATGACAAGACGGTTTGGGAATGATACACACTAAAATAAGACAGTTCCCAAGATACCCACAGAGAATATATACTTTGCATAGCACATGCAACAGTGGGAAACAAACCAAAAAAAAAACAAAAAAGTGGTCATTGAATTTTCCCAACGAAGTACACACTTGATCTGTCTATATACTAGAATATATTCCCCTATATACCCATATTATGAACATTACTGTGCATTGCAAACATCATTCCATATACCTTCTGGTATTAGTATATGACTATACTAGCATTCAGAGAATATAGGAGAAACAGAAGTGCCTTATAAATCAAGGTTAGGCACATCAACACCTATACGAATATCTGCATTGTAAACACGGATGTAGGATTCTGTAATAAGAAAATCATATAGAAATATATTTCCCTTCTGATACATTCTTTCTAATGTTGTTAGACTGTTTTTATACCTTCCTATATTTATATATCCTCTTATATATATATTTTTATATCTCTTTAACAATTGTTCACACTGAACAACAGTGCAATGAGTTTGGTCCAAAATAATCTATAGAGGGCCTTCTAGAGGAGCCAGAGACACCTATAAGTAAAAAACGCACCAGTGCTGAAAAAACACATATATAAAACGCAATAAAACCGCAATTGAACAAGAATCCTACCTTACACCATTAGATCCATTCCAGATTTACTACAGAGCACTCTAGGAAGACATATATATAAGAGCCGGTTTGTCAGACAGATCAAATATAGCCACTGAGGAAGAAGACAGCATAGTCTTCGAAACGCGTCTGGCATATAAGATATATTTGATCTGGCACCACTATAACCGGCAATTAGACATTCAGCATCGCTCTCCTAGCCGATGTTAAAGAAAGCGCTTTCAAGTAAAAAAAAAGTCCTGAAATTACGGCAGTGATCGGCGTGCTACAGGAAGTAGCAGGAAGATGGCTCAGCTCCATCACCTGTGCAGGCACCGTCGGAGACACGAGGGACGCCAAAGACACACAGGGAGCCTCACTACAAGCCAACTCTGGGACCGCTAAAGAAGAGCAACGAAATACAGCAGTGCTCCGTCCACCAGTCATAACAGACTGCATCTGCCATACAGACCATGTATTCTTGCTAAGTGAAGTACTATCGAAGCCTTCTATTAGAGATCACAAAAGATAAAAGTCAGAGTTAAGCTTACCCTATACTCACTCCACGTGGGACGCCACGAATAGGACATCATCTACATACATGTAAGTACTGGAATAACTCTCTGCAACCGCACTTTGTATCACTGAACTTTTTGATCATACAGGGAGTGCAGAATTATTAGGCAAGTTCTATTTTTGAGGATTAATTTTATTATTGAACAACAACCATGTTCTCATTGAACCCAAAAAACTCACTAATATCAAAGCTGAATATTTTTGGAAGTAGTTTTTAGTTTGTTTTTAGTTTTAGCTATTTTAGGGGGATATCTGTGTGTGCAGCTGACTATTACTGTGCATAATTATTAGGCAACTTAACAAAAAACAAATATATACCCATTTCAATTATTTATTTTTACCAGTGAAACCAATAGAACATCTCAACATTCACAAATATACATTTCTGACATTCAAAAACAAAACAAAAACAAATCAGTGACCAATATAGCCACCTTTCTTTGCAAGGACACTCAAAAGCCTGCCATCCATGGATTCTGTCAGTGTTTTGATCTGTTCACCATCAACATTGCGTGCAGCAGCAACCACAGCCTCCCAGACACTGTTCAGAGAGGTGTACTGTTTTCCCTCCTTGTAAATCTCACATTTGATGATGGACCACAGGTTCTCAATGGGGTTCAGATCAGGTGAACAAGGAGGCCATGTCATTAGATTTTCTTCTTTTATACCCTTTCTTGCCAGCCACGCTGTGGAGTACTTGGACGCGTGTGATGGAGCATTGATCTGCATGAAAATCATGTTTTTCTTGAAGGATGCAGACTTCTTCCTGTACCACTGCTTGAAGAAGGTGTCTTCCAGAAACTGGCAGTAGGACTGGGAGTTGAGCTTGACTCCATCCTCAACCCGAAAAGGCCCCACAAGCTCATCTTTGATGATACCAGCCCAAACCAGTACTCCACCTCCACCTTGCTGGCGTCTGAGTCGGACTGGAGCTCTCTGCCCTTTACCAATCCAGCCACGGGCCCATCCATCTGGCCCATCAAGACTCACTCTCATTTCATCAGTCCATAAAACCTTAGAAAAATCAGTCTTGAGATATTGGCCCAGTCTTGACGTTTCAGCTTGTGTGTCTTGTTCAGTGGTGGTCATCTTTCAGCCTTTCTTACCTTGGCCATGTCTCTGAGTATTGCACACCTTGTGCTTTTGGGCACTCCAGTGATGTTGCAGCTCTGAAATATGGCCAAACTGGTGGCAAGTGGCATCTTGGCAGCTGCACGCTTGACTTTTCTCAGTTCATGGGCAGTTATTTTGCGCCTTGGTTTTTCCAAACGCTTCTTGCGACCCTGTTGACTATTTTGAATGAAACGCTTGATTGTTCGATGATCACGCTTCAGAAGCTTTGCAATTTTAAGAGTGCTGCATCCCTCTGCAAGATATCTCACTATTTTTGACTTTTCTGAGCCTGTCAAGTCCTTCTTTTGACCCATTTTGCCAAAGGAAAGGAAGTTGCCTAATAATTATGCACACCTAATATAGGGTGTTGATGTCATTAGACCACACCCCTTCTCATTACAGAGATGCACATCACCTAATATGCTTAATTTTTAGTAGGCTTTCGAGCCTATACAGCTTGGAGTAAGACAACATGCATAAAGAGGATGATGTGGTCAAAATACTAATTTGCCTAATAATTCTGCACGCAGTGTATTGTGAACTCAAGTTCCAGATTGCAACACTATATATGAATATCAATCAGCAACTATAAGTTACATTTTCCTGAGTAACTACTTTGAAAGTATATTACTATTGCGGAGTTCCTTCCTACAATTGGCAGTACGTACACATCATCACTCTAACTACTATTTTTCTTGATCATATTTTCTCCATTAGCACGTTCGCACTTTAGAGACTATATAATCTCTATTTTTGTTGCACTCCCCGCATTTTTTGCATTTTTTGCATTTTTTACATTGTTGGATTTTTTGTATTTTGTATTCATTTAACTTTTTATACACTTTTTTATATGCATTGGCCTGCATTTTTCTTTTTCCATTTGCACAGATTTGGACTATATTTATTATACCTATCACAAATATAGGTCACATCTCGAATTGGGTATTTATCTATATTTTTTCCACACAACTTTGCCATAAAGAAACCTGCTTACGATATCACATCTATGATCTACTTGGACCCCTTTTGCTTGAGATTGGAATGAACTCTGCCTTGACCTCAGAACCTGTATCTTAGTGGTTGTTCTACAAGCCTACTAGCTGATACCCATATTTTACTGAATAACTGCAGTGCTGCTACTATTTGGCTATATATATTTTTGAATATATCTGTTCGGACATTTTATATACATATATATTTTATTTATATTTTATACTTACACCCATTTAATAAATAATTTTTAGTGACCCACTACATATTGAGTCTATGTGATTCCACTTATAAGAGTGCAATTCACTTTTTCTTAACTATTTGATTTGGTAAACAGAGTGCGACATCAGTTTGGAGCACCTTGCCATCGCTAACCAGAGGGAGAGCCGCCCTGGACATTCTTCTACTGTAGATCCAAATTATTATATGACCATGCATTTGTTTAGAGTATTAATTGATATTAACCCCTTAAACAGGTTGTCCAAGATTAGAAAAACATGGCTACTCTCCTACTAAAACATCTCCACATGTGTCCATGAATTGTGTATGTTACAGAAGTAAAAGGTGCTGAGCTGCAATACGACACACAACCCATGAACAGATGTAGTGGAACAATGTTATTCTTATCCTGGACAAACCTTTAAGGACCTAGACATATTTGTTCCCAAGTATTAGGTTTTAATTTTTGAATGCGGATACTTTGTAATCTATACCTTTTTTTAGCAGGACAAAACCTTGGGGGTCAGTCGGTCATTGAGCCACCCATCGTGGCAAAGATGAAACTGCACTGATAGTACCAGTCCTTCATTATTTAAGTACAGTTTCCAAGGGGTAAATGACCTGCTGGTTCATCATGGTCACATGACTACAGGCCCTGCACCTAGTGGTGGGCAGCTGGAGTCCAGACATGAATTGAGCTGCAGCCTGCGGAGTAGTTAATAGAGGAACCTAGAGAGCTCTACTGACACACTCCACATCTAGCATCTTTTGAGCTCCTGGCCATTCTGGGAGAGGTTGGAATGGGGAAAGTGTTGCTTCCAGTAGAGAACGGTTGTTTATCAGAGAAACTGCCATCAGTGAGGGAGGGATGGGAATGGAGACAATGCTGCTGTCCGTAGAGGAAGGATGGAAAGGGGGACAATGCTGCCAGTGGTGGATGAGTAAGAAGGGGGGCAATGCTTCTGCCAGTCTTGGAGATGTGGGAAGGGGGTCAATGTTCCTGTCAGAGTGTGATTGGTGGAAAAAGGTTGAATGCTTCTGTAATGTGGGGAAGTGGCACAATGCTGCTGTCAGTGATGCAGGACTGTTGTGTTTGTTTGTTGTTCCTATGGAGATATTTTATGCTGTTTGTGGTATTTCTTTCCCACGTCTTAAAAAGTATTTTCTTCATCATTGTGGTATTTACTTGGCACATCTGGGCAGGTACTTTATGCATAAATTGTGGCATTTACTTGGCACTTCAAGGGAGATATTTTGTGCTGCACTGTCTCATTTGTTTGGTGCTTCTGTGGAGGTATTTTGTGATGCATTGTCATACTTGGTGGCTTTAGGGCGGTCATTTAACCCCTTCATGTCTGGGGATGTTTTTGGTCCTCGTGACCAGAGCAAAATTTCACCGTTTAGAATGCATTCTAAAGTAATTTATTTATTTTTTGTGTTTTTTTGGGGCGGGGGGTTCTCAGTCTACTCCACAATGTTTTCTTTGGAAGACACATGAGTCTCTTTCATTTAAAATTAGATTGGATATTAATGACTTTTGTAGGGCCTACTAACCCCTTAAATGCAAATGCCAGACACCCACACACAATGACTCCGATTCAAGTCATTTAACCTCTCAGATGCCACAGGCCATAGTGACTGCAGTTAGACAGCATCATGGGGCTCTGTCTGTCCTCTGATCAGAGCCCCCATGGTGAAATTGTGGGTCTTTGATCCATTGGTATGACAGCCTTAGACCTTGTGAAGGCTCCCAAATATGTCAGGGTAAGCTGCCTGGCAAGGTGTCCTGTGGCAGGATTTAACAGGCAGTCAGTAAAACTCCCATAGACTGCAATAGTATTTTATTCTAATCTATGGTACAAGCGATCAGAGAATGTCGTGTTCAAGTCCCCTAAGGGGACTAAAAATGACAGCAAAAACTGCTTTGTAGATGGAAATATTAAAATGTTTTTGTATGTCAGAATATGAAAAAAATAAAAAATTTAAGAAATAAAATAAATATAAATATATATTTTAAATAATTTTTGAAAAGTTTTTATTGCTTTTGAAAAGTGGTAAAACATAATAAAAACGATATGAATTTGGTATCAACGTAATCAGATAATTGGATTGTCATGTTATTTTCAGCACATAATGAACACCAGAAAAACAAAATCCAAAAAAAATATTAAACCATGGTTTTCTTTTTATTAATTTCAACTCAAGAACAGTTTTACCACTTCACAATACAATATATGGTAAATTAAATGGTGCTAGTGAAAAATACAACTTGTGCTGCGAAAACAAAGCCGTCATATTGCTATATGAACTAAAAATTTAAAAAAAGAGTTGTGGTTCTTGGAAGGCTGGAAGAGAAAAATGGAAACACACAAACAAAAATTACTGTAGCTTGGTCTTTTTTTTTATTGGTACAAATGCAGTGATACCAAACATATACAGTCATTTTTATGTTTTAGTATTTAAAAAAAAAGTAAAAAAAAAGGTTTTATGTGAAAAAGTCATTTATGTGTTGTTGCACTTCAGAAGGCCATATCTTTTTTTATTTTTTTTCCCCGCTGATGTAGCTATACAAAGGCTTGTTTCATCTTTTGAGATTAAGTACCATTTTGGGCTACATATAAATTACTATATATATATATATATATGTACGTACAAGATGAGGCAGCACTCCGGAGTGCTGCCTCATCTTGTACTTGTCTATAAATAGGCTCAACAACCTACAGGCTGGAGGGATTGCACCCACATCATTTTTGATTAGTGCTGCTGTCTTTTGTACTTATATACAGTCAGGTCCATAAATATTGGGACATCGACAAAATTCTAACATTTTTGGCTCTATAGACCACCATAATGGATTTGAAATTAAACAAACACGATGTGCTTTAACTGCAGACTGTCAGCTTTAATTTGAGGGTATTTACATCCAAATCAGGTGAACGGTGTAGGAATTACAACAATTTGCATATGTGCCTCTCACTTGTTAAGGAACCAAAAGGAATGGAACAATTGGCTTCTCAGCTGTTCCTTGGCCAGGTGTGTGTTATTCCCTCATTATCCCAATTACAATGAGCAGATAAAAGGGTCCAGATTGATGTTTTCTGGAGAAGCCAAAAGTGCCAAATCAGAATCATGAGCCCCAGCAAAGCTCAGATGGCGGCAGAAAACACCTTAAAGAATTCGCCAGACAAGACTCCCAACATGGCGCTGCAGCTCCCTCACCAACACGTGCGAACAGCACCAGGAGCCAGGCGGCACAGCAGTCACACTCCGATGCAGAGCCTGAGCTGGAGTTTACCCTGCAAACCTCACACCAACAACTAATGGCGGCCATAACAGGGTGCCAGGTCTCCCTGACAGGGAAGATAGAAGAGGTTAGGGTGGACTTGGGTCTCTTGCGCCAGGATGTCCAACAACTGCGCGAAAGAGTTAAGCTTACCGAGACGCGAGTATCAGACCTGGAGGACTTGACTAGCCCCTTACCAGCAAGGCTTGCTGCCGTGGAGGCGTCTGTGGAAATGTACCACCAAAAAAACGTAATTAGACTTACAATTCTGTTTCCTTGAGTCCACCATGACGGCTCTACTATGAGATTGACCCTTGACCTCTGTAGGGGCAGGAACACACAGAGTTTAAAAGGACACCACCCACTCTCACCCTCAGTGCTTTCCAAATTACCAAGTGGGTGCAGCCTTAATTTAGGCAATATATACCTATATATATTTATTTATTTTTTTATGTTTTTTTTTTTTAGTTTTAATTCATACTCAACCCCTCCTTAAATCTCAGGGGGGAAAAATCTCGGCCGTCATGGTGGACTCAAGAAAACAGAATTACCGGTAAGTCTAATTACGGTTTTTCCATTTCGTCCACCATGACGGCTCTACTATGAGAGCTACCAGATTACTAAATAGGGTGGGCAACTGCTTGTAGAACCTTTTGACCGAAGGCCAAGTCCGCAGAAGCCGAAACATTAATGCGGTAATGTTTGATAAAAGTATTTATACTCGACCAGGTGGCCGCTCTACAAATTTTGTCTAAGGAGACACCCCCTTTTTCTGCCCACGAAGAAGCCATAGCTCTTGTAGAGTGGGCTTTTATATTTGTGGGGCTGTTTAGACCCGACTTCTGATAGCAACAAATAATGTTAGATCTGATCCATCTTCCAATGGTGGCTTTGGATGCCTTTTTTCCCTTGTTTGGACCTGCGTATTGAACAAGAAGATTATCATCCTTCCTAAATTCCTTTGTTGAATCTAGGTACTGTATGATAGTATCCCGAACATCCAGGAGCTGGAGCTGATCTTGTGATGGACAATCTTTGGGAAAGGATGGAAGAAAAATTTCCTGATCTCTGTGAAAGTCCGACACTACTTTCGGCAGGAAACCCGGATCCAGACGTAAAACTATTCTGTCTGGAAAGATAGTGAGGTATGGTTCCCGGCAGGACAGTGCCTGGATTTCGCCCAGTTATGGCCACTAGGAAAGCCGCTTTTAATGATAGGTGTTTGAGTTAGATATCCTGAATAAGAGAAAATGGTGAACTTGTAAGACTTCTCATGACCAAGTTTAAGTCCCATTGAGGCGTCCTAGGGGTTAGGGATGGCCTTAACCTGGAGGCAGCTCTTATAAACTTTCTTATCCACCTATGACTGGCTAGGTCCTTATCATAGCAAGCCCCCAAGGCCGAGACCTGTACTTTAAGAGTACTTGGTCTGAGGCCCAGATCTAAACCTCGTTGGAGAAAATCTAGTACTTTCTCAATATTTGGGGAAGAGTTTACCGGAGGGCTCTGGCCTAGCCAACTACAGTATTTCTTCCATATTTTAAGATATATCGCAGAGGTGACTTCTTTCCTGCTAGATTTAAGGGTATTTATAACCTTCTCTGATAGCTCCCTGCTTTTTAGGACCTCGCGTTCAGCATCCAGGCTGATAATTTGAACAGACCTGGATTCTGATGAAGAATTGGACCTTGAGAAATAATGTTCTCCTGTGGGGGGATTCTCCAGAGTTCTTCCAGAGCTAGTTCCCTTAGTACTGGGAACCAATTTCTTTTTGTCCAGTATGGGACAACCAGTATTACTGTTACTGGGTCTGACCTTATTTTCTGCAGCACTCTGGGTATTAGCGGCCAAGGGGGAAAGGCATAGGCTAGATCCCAAGTCCACCTGATTGAGAATGCATCCGTTGCCCAAGGGTTGTCCCTTGGGTTTAGGGAGCAGAAAGGATGGACTTTTGCATTTTTTCTTGACGCAAACAGGTCTTTCTGGGGAATTCCACCCTGGTGATCTGATGGAATACGTCTGAGTTTAGGGCCCATTCTCCCGGATCTATGGTCATCCTGCTGAGAAAGTCCGCTTGGATATTTTCTGTACCCTTTAAATGGATCGCTGTGATGGAGAGAACATTCCTTTCTGCCCAGAAGAATATTTTTTCCGCCAGTTCTTTTAAGCTTGTTGATCTTGTGCCCCCTTGATGTCTCAGATATGCGACCGCTGTTACATTGTCTGAAAAGATTTTCAGGTGTTTTCCGGAGACTTTGTCTTGTGACGCCTTCAGCACCTCCCAGATCGCTAGGGTCACACAAAGCATCTCGCTGGGATCGGCGAATATATCTTTGTATCCAGATTTTTCAGCTGACCTGCAGAAGAAACAAGCCACATTCGTCTCCATTAAACAACGCCTCAGAGAGCTGAATTTCAAGTATTCAATGGCGTATCCGGCACGTTTACGTCTCGTGGACGGCGACAAGTCACTCTTCTTCTCCAACCCTGCTGAGGCGAAGGACTGGCTATCTGGGAGAACCTGCCGTTCCCCTCCCAAGTGATCGAGCTTGAAGATGAGGCCTCCATGGGCATACATAAGGGAGATGAAAAGGTTCCTGCAAGGACTGCACTATAACCACTGATTTCCGGTTACCTTGGTTCGTGGTTTGGTAACGCATTGCACTATATCTCTGTGTGGACTTGGGGACACTGAGGTTTACTTATTTGCCGTTCAATCTTGAATGTACTCATGAAAATAGCAAGTATCACTGTTTTTGGGGGGAGCCAGCTTCTCCACCTGCACTGGAATTCCACCTCTCTACACCGTGCAGGTCCCCCATGCACATGGCCATTTGCTATTTTAGCAGGGTTGATGTTCTAACAGTTAACCCAATGTTTGGGTGTTTGAGAGTATATCTTATGTTACACGCTATTATTGAAATGTCTTGTAATCAAGTAATGAGTGTTCAAGATAACATGTACCTTCCTCGCCATGGTGAACCCCAGTGGCTGTGTGCCTATCCTTATTACTTTGCCTGGACTCTACTATAGCGGATCTTAGAGTGATGTCCTGGAATGTGAGGGGTTTGGGAGGGCCCAGGAAGCGAATGGCTGTGTTTACACATGTCCGTAGTTATGCTCCACATATTCTAGGGCTGCAGGAAACACACCTTACCACGGAAACGGGAGAGTCAAGAAACCTTGGGCTCAGTGGGTGGAGAGTGCCTATGGCAATTCATACTCTAAAGGGGTGTCCCTATTGATACACTGGGCAGTTCGGTGGGAACCACATCACACGAGTATTGATCCTGAGGGAAAATATGTTTTTGTGTATGCTCATATTAATGGAATGCCGTATGTGATACTAAATATGTATAACCCTCCTCCAGCTAGTCTCTCGCTGCTCCACAGCGGCGGGGTTTGCAGCACAATTCCCATCAGCCGGGATTCTCGGCATGGGAGATCTTAATCTGCCCCTGGACGAGTCAAAGGACAGGTTCCGCAATCCGTCCAACAATTCTATCCGCCGGTCATCTAATATGGCTCTGGCGCGCCTGCTGTCTGAGCTGGGATGGATTGACATATAGGGGGAGAGGTATCCGGATCGAATCAAATTTTCTTGTTTCACTCCCTCTAGGGGAGCTTTATCTAGGATTGATTACCTCCTGGGCACCCCTGGCACCTTTATGGCAATGCGGGACATACATTATGGGCCCCAGGGTCCGTCTGACCATGCACCTATTATGGCCTTGATCACCAATCCTTACACTGCTGCTCGCACTCCTAAGCAACGCATACTGTACACCCATTCTGGCTATCTTTTATAACAAGAAATTCTCCCGTCGTAGGGAGGAGGATTTGGGCACACAGTGCAGGAATGCAGAACTTGCGTACATCACTAATCCTACAGAGGAGAACAGGTTAGACTGGATGCTGAAGGGCAGACATTACATGAACCACTTAAGGGAAAAAAGTGTTCGCAAGATGCTATTCTTGCAGCAGCAGACCTTTGAGCAGGGTAGTAGAGTGGGTAGAGTATTGGCGCAGGTAGTACGTAGGAACAATATGGCTCCACCGATATTACGCATTGCGGACAATAGTGGGATGGTGATATCTGAGCCTGAAGGCATATTAGACCGTTTTGGGGAATTTTATCGGGATTTATATAGCTCTCGGGTTCAGTACTCTACTCATACAATGGAGGAGTACCTCCAGGAGGTTTCCTATCCGCAATTATCTGCACCAGATAGAGAGCTGTTGGATGGAGAGATTACATTGGAGGAGGTAAATGAGGCGATCACAGGATTCAATTTGGGAAAGGCACCGGGACCGGATGGGATCCCGTTGGAGGTGTATTCCAGATATGTGGACATTCTAGGAGCACAGCTCCTGCGCATGTATAAGGCGTCTTTAGCTGGTGGTGCGCTCCCGGAATCACTGTATGAGGCTTCCATTGTAGTTCTGCTAAAGCCCGATAAGGACCCCTAGGAGTGCGGGTCATATCGCCCTATATCACTGTTACACTTAGACTACTAAATTCTCACCAAATTATTAGCGAACAGATTGAATAGAGTAATATCATCTATCATACATGAAAACCAGTCCGGCTTTATCCCTGGCCGCTCCACTTCTAGCAACATAAGAAGGGCACAGGTTATTGCTCAGCTTGGATGTGCGGACCGGAAATTATGGGCTTTGGCGGCGCTAGACACTGCCAAGGCGTTTGACTAAGTTAAATGGCCTTACTTGATACAGGTCCTCAGGCACTTTGGCTTCGGTCCCACGTTCATCAGATGGGTTAATATCCTTTACAGTTCCCCATCCGCGAATATTATGATTAATGGATCCCTGTCATCAACATTTAAACTATATAGAGGAACCAGGCAGGGTTGCCCTCTGTCTCCCCTTTTAATCGCGGTAGCCATTGAGCATCTGGCACTGAGGATCCGTCAGGATGTTATTTTCAAAGGTATAGCTCTGGGAAATAGGGAGGATTGGTTAGGATTATATGCTGATGACCTCATTTTATACATGGATTCAGTGGAATCTACATTGCCTAGAGCAATAACCCTTATTGAGCAGTTTGGCTCTTTCTCTGGATTATGTATAAATTGGGCAAAATCGTTCATCATGCCTTTGTGGGCCTCGGACTGGCCGTCCGTATATTATAATTTGATGGTAGTAGACAGATTTAAGTGTTTAGGTGTTATTATTACGAAAGACCCAGCTATCTCACATGAACTAAACACGATCCCCTTGGTGTCATATTTCGTTGATAAATTTAAATCTTGGAACACCTTACCGTTGTCCACCATGGGTCGGATAAACCTAATCAAAATGATTCTCCAACCTAAAGCTCTGTATCTGCTGGAACATGCCTGTGTACCAATCCCACGTACATTTTTTGATAGATTACACTCGATCATGGCGACCTTCATATGGGGCAGGAACAGGCGGAAACTGGCCATTAAATCCCTACAGAGGAGCTGGGATAAAGGGGGGGGGCGGCCTTGCCAGACTTATTTTTGTATTTATCAACTGCGATATCTGGTGCCATGGGTGACCCGGGATGTGCTTCCCAATTCTGAATATTATTTGCAGGAGTACTTGCGGCTCTCCACTCTATGGCCCGTTCTTGAAGGCCTTGCATCTGTATAAGGTTCGCTTTTACAGATCCATAGACTTGCGCACCAGGTGTGGAGAGCTGCAAAGATGCATCAATACAAGGACCTACCGGATGATATTCCACTGTGGAATAACCCACTACTTCCTCAGCTGTTACATTGTGAAGGGGAAATTGTATGGAAAGGATATGGGGTACACTATCTGAAAGATCTATATGAAAATAGCATTCTATTCTCCTTCTCTGTTACAGACCAAAGTTGGAATTTTGAGACCACATTTCTTTAGATATTTGTAGTTGAGACATGCCCTCCAGGCCCAATTACGAGCTCTCAAGAGGCCGGTCTCGGCATATCCACTCATTGGGGTTTTTAGAACTCAGGGGCCAAGGGGATTGATATCTGCCCTTTATACACACCTGCTCAATCTCAAATTCTCTGCTTCTCCCTTAGGAGCGGAGTGCAAATGGAGGGGCAACATACCTACTTTGTCAGCTGAAGAATGGAGCGAGGCCTTAGAGGCTCCAGTAGTTGTATCACCGTCCCTCACTAATAGACTGACACAACTTTTTATACCACATAGATGTCACCTTACCCTGACTAGACTTTTTAAAATGGGTAGGAGGCCCCATACGGGATGACACAGGTGTGCGCAGTTAAATGCGGATTTCTGGCACCTCATGTGGGACTGTAGTCACATTCGCCCATACTGGAGGGCTGTAATTGATGTCATATCCACCTTGATCCCAGATACTCTAGAGGTATGCCCCAAAGCTTTCCTCCTAGGAATTCTTGAAGATGATTTGCGATCACGCTATACACTCACTTTCATTAGGGAGGCTCTTTTCCTCGCCAGAAAGGCTATTGCTCTTGGGAGAGGAAAGTAAAGGGGATACTTCTGGGAGTCCAGGAGATCTCTCTTTCACCAGGAGTCTCCTGGACATTCCAGGACTGTTGACAAGTGAAGGAAAAGTGAAGGGTGGTGTCTCTTTGTAAACATCACAATAATGCCATGCAATGCGATAGCAGTATGAACGGACCATATAGGGCATTCCAGCTGTGGTGAAACTACGAATCCCAGCATGCTCCGTTCATTTCTATGGAGTTCAGCTAAGCAAGTGTACATCTTTGGAGTCGTAGATTTACCACGGCTGGAGTGCCAGAGGTTAGCCAGCACAGACCTAGGGTCTTTACTATTGTCACCAGTTTGAGTATGTAGAATAGATATTGGCATATATTTATATACCAGTATATTAGACAGTAGAAATAAAGACTATTGAAAAAAATAAGTCAAAGATTGAACTACATAAATATGGCTTTTTGAGTACATTTTATTAAGTATACAATACAATTTAAGATATATTAGATGTGATATTTTATATATGACAATCTGTACAATAGATTTATAACTATTGGTGAATGGCATAAATAACAAATGAAAGCTATGGTGTGTTTTGACTGTTTTCCTTTCAAAATGTATTATCTGAATAGACAGAAATTAACTATCAGGGGCGTACCCTGGTGCAAAAGTGCCTCCTCACAGTAAATCTTACTGTACAGACCCTAATTAGCTATAAAGCATCTATATAGACAGGACCTCATAACATGCAGACAAATAGTATTAAACAAATCCAGGTCAAGTGCAGTAAAGCTTAATGTCTGCATCCTTTATGGTCTAGGGCAGTGAAGGGGTTAATGTCAGCATTCCTGGAGTAAGGAAGGTGTTAATTTGTGTATGCCTGTGGGTCTAGGGCGATGAAAGGACAGTGAATGGGTTAATGTCAGTGCACCCTGTGTCCTAGGACCATGAGTGGGTTAATTGCAGGATCCCTAGCAGTCTTGGACAATGAAAGGGTTAATGTAAGGATCTCTGGTGGTCTAGGGCAGTGAATGGGTTAATGTCAGTAATGTCTGCTTGAAATCTATTTGTGTTATCTTTATCTGCCTTCCTCTTTACAACTCTTTCTTTCTCCTAATAAGCGTTTATGCAGCATGGCAGGGCCTGGCACAAAGGGTACACTCCTGACATTGGCCAGGATCCTGGCATTGGCCCAGCATTTTTTAGTTGCACTCCTTGTGGAAAATTATCAAAACTGGCCTTGTTGCCTTGCTAACAATCACAGCACAACTTTCATCTCTTATGGAAGCTGCATTGGTTGTCAAAGACAACACCGTTTTTGGATTAGACAGTGTTGTTAACTGGCACATTGTTTTGATGAAAAATGTAATTCTTCAACCATAGTTTGCATAATTCATTGATTTCACAAATTTTTGGTGTACGCTCTTCAAAGCCTTCTTGAATTCTCTGTTTCTAAGGCTATATATGAGGGGATTTAGAAGTGGAGTGATAACAGAATAAAACAAAGATATGATTTTATCCTTGCTTGAGAAGTATGAAGCTCTTGGGCGAACATACATGAAGATAACCGTCCCGTAAAATATTATGACCACTGTAAGGTGGGCAGCACATGTGGAAAAGGCCTTCTGGCGACCAAGACTGGATGGAATTTGGAGTATAGTTTTAATTATGTAGGAATATGAGACAGTTGTAAATATAAGTGACATCAGCACAACTACCCAAGCGAATGAAAAGAAAACGGTCTCGCTGGTGGATGTGTCTGAACAGGAAAGTTTTACCAAGGGAATATAATCACAGAAAAAATGATCTATGAGATTGGGTCCACAGAAATTCAGCAAGGCTGTTGGGATTGTCAATGTCCAACCAGTAGAGAAGCCACTCATCCAGGAGCCAATGCATAAGTAAAGGCAGACCTGGCTGTTCATCATTGTTGCATATTGTAAAGGGAAACAGATTGCAAGATATCGGTCATAGGCCATAACAGTTAATAAAAAAAATTCTGTAGGCCCTACAGAATGTACAAAGCACAGTTGGGCGAGACAACCAGAATGTGAAATGACTTTGTTTTGTGTGATCAGATAACTAAGTGTTTTAGGTATGACGGCAGTTGAACACCAGGTATCCAGTACTGCAAAGTTACTGAGGAAGAAATACATAGGAATATGAAGATGAGCATTTAGGCTGACCACCGTGATTATGAGAAGATTGGCCAGCAGTGTTAGGATGTAAATGACCAAGAAGACACAAAAGTAAAACAGCTGCATCTCGAAAGTGCCAGAAAATCCCAAAAGAATAAAGAATGTTACTTCAGTTTCATTCCAATGTGAAAGAGTCATTTTAAAAGAGTCCATCTGTGAAGGGAAGATGTAATAGGAAGAAATGTTAGGTGTTAGATTTTGGGGTGATAGTTTAGACAACATATCTATTAATGAGTCTCAATCTTGTAAAAATGGATGTTCTATCTGTATTACCACAGGCATCATTCCTCTACTATTGTGTGCACTATGCACAAATGCCGATCTAACCAATTGATTTAGATATTTTGGGATTTTTTCTGTCTTATATAAACATTTGCATTATCCTTCTACTTGGACGTCACTGTGTGCACTCTATTTGCACTGACATCAATGTAATTTCCACTCCCCTCACATTATCTCTGTACTATGACTATATTGTGCATTTTCCCTGTATGTTTAACCACTTCCCGACCGCCCATTGACTGTAAACTTCCTGGGCGGTCGGGTTTCTCTCTGATCAGACGTTTCTAAGTGTCTTTTCAGAGATAGTAGCTGCACACTAATCATGCAGATGCTGAGCTGGGGGCCCGCTGTCAGTGACAGCAGGACACCCCAAAGAGAAGGCAGAGACTGTTCCTGGGTGTCCTTGCCTTCTAGATCACTGTATACACAG
This sequence comes from Bufo bufo, assembly GCF_905171765.1. Taxonomy (NCBI): domain Eukaryota; kingdom Metazoa; phylum Chordata; class Amphibia; order Anura; family Bufonidae; genus Bufo; species Bufo bufo. Next base: position 293,072,865 of record NC_053390.1, read on the forward strand.
CGCTGATGGAGCTCTGCGTATACAGATCAGGAAGTGATGTGCCCCTTTCTGTCCCGGCCCGGTGGTCATGTGACCTCGATCTGAGGCTATACAGCATAACAACTTGCTCTACAAAAATATCACATGATCTACCCCATCAAGTGAACGGCGTAAAAAATAAATAAATAAAAATTACACCAAAACAGCTTTTTTAAGTAACCTAAAAAAGTTGTATGTAGCCCAAAATGGTAGCGATGAAAACGTCACCTGATCCCGCAAAAAACAAGCCCTCACACAAGACCATAGCCAGAAAATTTTTAAAAATATGGCTCTAAGAAAATGGCAACAAAAGAACATGATTTATTTTCTAAAAATGTTCTTATTGTGTAAAACATAAAAATAATAATAATAATAATAATAAAAAAAACTAGACATATTTGGTATCTTTGGAAGTGGTTAAGGCTAGGTCTACACGACGACATTAGTCGCGCGACAGGGCACAACTACACTGCAACATTTGTCGCGCGACATTTTGTTGCACCAATGTCGGGCGACAATTTTTATAATGGTAGTCTATGGTGTCGCACTGCAACATGCGACATGCTGCAACTGCGACGCGACAGTCGCAGAAAAATCCATCTCACCATAGACTATCATTATAAAAATTGTCGCGCGACATTGGTGCGACAAAATGTAGTGCGACAAATGTCATCGTGCAGACCTAGCCTAAGAAAAGAAACAAGTCCCAGAGTGGAGACCAACATAATCACAAGTGTACCATTATAATTTCACGGTCCAATGTGATATTATTGGAGTGAGGTCCTATTCCAAGTTTTGCAGTAGGGCCTTATGGTTACATATTATTCCCCTGGTGGTGAATATTACATATATAATCATATTCACTCTCTTAATATAATCAATCAATCAATCAATCTAATACAGATAGCAGTACTGCACCAGACTCACTAATTATTGCATTTAAGAAAATACTGAAAAACTGTACAGAAACATATCTGGAAATGCACCTTCACTCATAAATAGCCATTTAGTTGTCTTATCTGGAAAACAAAAAATTCATTTTAAATAAACCTGAATGATATTACACTGAATTTATTTTTGAGATAATATGTTTATATTTTCATAATTCTACACTTGAATTATCTTTTTCAGAATGAACTAAAAGTTTTTTTAGGGAGAGGAACGCAATGGCAGTGATTGTTTGCTATTGTAGGAAAAGTTTTACCCCCTTTTTCTAGAGTTTAAATAAATAAATACATAATTAAAAAAACTAAACATTGTAGTACAAAAACGCCCATCCTGTTAAAATCTAAAAATATTTAACCCATATGGCAAACTGTATAATGGAAAAAAAATCAAAATGGCCAATTCACCATTTTTTTGCTACTTCACCTCCCAAAAATATTGAAGAAAGTGATCAAAAAGTCGTACACACTCCAAAATGTTATAAATAAAAACTACAGATCATCCCACAAAAAAGAAATAGCTTTCAGACAGCTCTGTAAACATAACTATAAAAAAGTTATTTGGGGCAGAATATGGCAATGACTTTTTTTTCAGTATTAAAACACTAGAAAAACAACATCAATGTGGTATTGCTGTAATTGTACTGACCTGGAGAAGGAAAGTAACTCATTTTTCCCACATAGGGAACGGCATAAAAACAAAACCTATAAAACTATGGCAGAATTAGGTTTTTCCACAACTCTACCCCTTTTGGAATTTTTTTGAAAGACTCCCAGGCATGCAACACATGGATCTATATAAGCCAGGTCAATTAAGGCAGCTGACCATCTGATAATCAGATACAAACACAAGGAAACATTAACCCTATGTGAACACAGAGCAAATAAATCACAGGGAATTCACAGATACATAGAACACAGTTCACACACAAAAGGTGACAGCCAGTATGCACCACCCAAGCAACCAGCATACACGGGTCCCACAGCCAGTACACAAGGGCGGAGGCAGTTAGCACGTGTAAACCGCAAACTGTTCTGTGATCATAGAGAGTATCCATTTTCACAGGCTCACGTTCACACACAGAAGACTGCAGCCAGCATACAACCCCAGGCAACCAGCATTCACAAGAGACAGCCTACAGCCAGTACGCAAGAGCACATGCAGCCAGCCTTCATGGCAACAGTGTGAGGAACTAGACTGTGATGCAGACACAGTAGTACACATATTCACAGTTCACACACTGAACACAGAAGAGTATCCACATACAGAAGGCCCAACGTTCAGACACAGAAGACCGCTGCGGTCAGAGCACCCAAGCAATCAGCATAGATGGGTAGCAGCCTGCAGCCAGTACGCAGAGCGCATGCAGCCAGCCTACACAGCAAGTAGTGTTAGGAACTATGTAGTGGTGCAGACACGGCACCAGTGAACTGCACTGTAGCAAGGTCTGCACAGCCTGGAGGAAAATGAAATAGAAATATAAGGGCAGACTAGATGGACCATGCCATCTTTTCCTGCCTTAATTCTTCTATGTTTCTAAATATACCAGATCAGGTTGCAAAGTATATAGCCAATCTACAATGTTCGGTCCTGTCAACATCACATATTCACAGGTGATAATGATTCACTATTAATTGCCACTTTTGTATCTTTACTGTATTTATGACTAGTATGTATACCTGGAAGCCTTATGTACGCCGTTAACGGCTTTGAGTTTAACTACCCTCCGGGCCTGTCACATTTATATTTTTTTGTTATTTACTATATCTTCTGTATTTTGTATTTTTTATCGATTGCCACTTGTGTATGTTAATTGACTATGACTGCATAAAATGCTCACAGTTCCCACAATGCTGTATTGCTTGAGAATGGTCCCAGTAAGCGGACCGAAACGTCGCACAGGTGAATAAAGGGTCCCACTTTTTTTCACCAAACGGATGTGCTGCGGTGTCCTTCTTTAGCCAATCTACAATAGATTTCCTCTCATGTAGCATGTCTGCACAGTAGAAACATCAGACACATTGAGTTGTGAATGTGTATTCCATTGAACCCACCCACTGTGTATAGTCCATATTTAGGCGGTTGAGTAATTTTTTCCCCTCAAGGTTATGACCCCTTGGCATGGTCCAGATGTGGTCATGATGAAGTTAGGTAAATCACAGAAAAAATGCACTAATATCCGTTTGGTGCATTTTTTCTGTGATTTATATGATTGTATTTACATCCGCACAATGCTCCGTTTTGTGTAGGATGCCCTTGTGGTGCATGTGGACCGCGCCGACATCCTCCACTGTATGCATTTTTTGCTGGGGATAGTCGTTCGCTGCGGTCCACATGCAGTGGAGCTGCTCCCCCAATGAAAAACACGCTACAGTGTTAGGGGTTGAGCAGCTCCTCCAGTATTGCCACTATATTTCTGTGTTTTTGTCATGATGAAGTTAGGAATCACAGCATCTCATTTATCAATAGATTTTAAAGGAAATATACAGTAGGTTTCTGAGACAGACTTGTAATGATTGCACCTGTTGTACTTGCGGGCAACTATACGTAAAACATGTCCTGCTGCTTACTGCTGCTGACCGCATGGGGTATACAAATGAATAGCCACTTGCGGCATATGTTTAGCAGGTTTTACCATGTGTATCACTATTTGAAGTTAATCAGAATGCTGAACAATTGCAAAACTTCTAAACAGTTCAGTAAATAGTCCTTAAAAGATTGCGGACTAAAGATTCACTTTAAATGCATGAACATCTTTACCTGTGTAGATCTGGAATGTCCTACAGTGTCCTGTGTTTCCTCCTTGGCATTCCTTTAGCAGTTCTTGGTTACTGATTCAATTAGAGATGTTACCTTCATCTTATAGTAATTCCATCGAGTGACTGAAAAGAGAAGGTTTACCCCATGTTGCTTCAGTCATTGACATGGAATAAAATATATTTTTGATGCACGTTAGGTTTTTCACTCGTCTTGAGATAGTATCAGACAGACAAACCTAAGAGGGGAGTCTCATTTAAACACTTTAATCTCCAGTGTATTATCTTAGGGCCTACCTTTGCTAAACCTCCGTAGGTCTAATTAAGTTTAAGTAACATAAATCCCATAGGCATTTATTGGAAAACACTTTTTGTCTATAATAGGAGCTCATTCCTATGTGTACTACATAGGAAGGGTATAATGACCCTACTGTGGCAATTATAGTATATAAATATGACATTTAACCTATTTACTACCATACGCCATACATGTGTGGCGCATTGTCCAGCTTTTCAATTGTCAGCATCAATTGACTGGAAACAACACATATTATCACTTATTAATATTGGTTGTTCATCTGTAATTCCCCATTTTCCTGCACTCCATCATGGCGATGTGACATTTTCTGCTGTGTTGGTTCCCTGTCCCAATTACATTACATTGTCATCTGAGACGTGGAAAGGCATTAAGTCTCTGCCTTGTCGACACAACATCATCAGTGACCTTGCCTCTGAGAGTGGTGTTCTGCTCATTCAACAGGTCCCTGCCCTGTAGACACGTCAACAATGATGCTATGTCTTAGGCCTTATTCACACAGTTAGGCCCCTTTTACACGAGCGAGTTTTCCACGCGGGTGCAATGCGTGATGCGAACGCATTGCGCCTGCACTGAATCCGGACCCATTTATTTCAATGGGTCTGTGTACATGAGCGTTGTTTTTTTCACGCATCACTAGTGCATTGCGTGAAAATCGCAGCATGTTCTATATTCTGTGTTTTTCACACACTGCTGGGCCCATAGAATTAAATGGGACTGCGTGAAAAACGCATCGCATCTGCAAGCAAGTGCAGATACGATGCGTTTTTCACTGATGGTTGCTAAGATATGTTGTTTGTAAACATTTCGTTTTTTATCATGCGTGTGAAAAACGCATCAATGCGCATTTCACCCGCGCGAAAAAAACTGAACCACTGAACTCAATCACAGACAAAACTGACTGCAATTGCTTGCGAAATGGTGCAAGTTTTCCTGAACGCACCCTGAACGCATCCGGAGCCAATCCGTCACTCTTGTGTGAAAGGGGCCTTAGTGTTTAGTCAGTGATTTCCATCAGTGATTGTCAGCCAAAACCAGGTGTGGTTCTAAACACAGAACAGGTGCAGATCTTTCTATTATACTTTATCTCTGTGTAGATTCCACTCCTGGTTTTGGCTCACAGTCACTAATGAAAAGCACTGACCAAAACACTGATGTGTGAATAATGCCTAAAGAGGGATTTAGACTGCCCGATTTTCGGGCAGATTATAGGGAACGACAGTTCCTGCAAACGCTCCGTCCTGACAATCTGCCCATCTAAATATGCTGCCGATGAGGGGCGCATGCGCGAGGCTCACGAGGAAGACATGATTCTGTGAGCTCCGCACCGCACGCCGATTTACCCTTACTTTAGCGCCTGAATCAGGCTCCAATACGCCTGCAACTACATGCAACGGACCCCTAAGATGACCCGCTCCAAGGGGAGGTCGAAGATACCCGGTACACCCGCTCCTTCACAGACCTTACCGGAACTTTTCCGGCAGACAAGGCACACTGTCATGGCGGACGCCGCTGCTGAACCACCAAGCCCTGTCTCCTCTTCTGAAGGTGAGCCGGCCCCGGACATTAACGACCATAATGTGGGTCAAGAGGACCTTTACAAGAACATTGCAGCATTGTTCCGGTCTGAATTGTCCCAGGCGGTCACAGAGTTTTCCCGCCAGATCCAGGATCTAGGGAACAGAGTCTCTGAACTAGAGACACGCACGGATGACATCTCAGACGCCATAGGCCGCGATAGGGATGACATTAATTCACACGAGGCCCAATTAGCTGATTTGGAGCTTAAGATTGAAGACCTAGAGAATAGGTCCAGGAGAGGGAATCTGCGGGTCAGGGGACTCCCTGAATCATACCAAGATCTTCAAGCCACCCTCTCCTCCCTGTTTTCTGTGCTCCTACCACAGGAAGAAATCAACTACCTAAAGATGGACCGGGTTCACAGAGCACTGGGGAAACCCCGCAGCTCGGACTTACCACGAGATGTGATTCTTAAATTCCACCATCCAGGGACCCAAGATAAAATATTATCAGCAGCCAGAGGCATTCCGGCCCTACCGGGATTACCTTCCTCGGTCCACCTGTATGCAGACCTCGCTCCATCCACGCTTCGACGAAGGCGGGAAATGAGGCCGGTCACCCAAGCTCTTCAGAAAGCCCAAATCAGGTATAGATGGGGCTTCCCTTTCAGCCTGACATTCCAAGTGAACTCTCGCTCACATACGGTGCGTTCACCGTCAGAAGGGCTGGAAACGCTACATCGGGCCGGAGTGCAGTGTGACCTTTCTTTACCACCTAATCCCACTCCACTACCGCAGCGGCCGGCAAGAGTTTGGACCATGCTCACACCAACATCCTCCGGATCGGGCAGACCGAGGACCTCTTGACTTCCATATCTCTTTCCCATACCCAGCACACCGCTGAGGACACTAGATCCGCTTGGATCCTGCCCCATGTTTGTCTATCGACATGTGTTATGTTAATGCAAATTAGGCTTTTTTGACCTTTTTTCCTATAGGGTACCGGCGATGTGGACTTTCATGCTGACCCTAACCATGTGTTTAAGTGGAGGGACGAGGCTAGCCACAGTTTGGCTGTTTCTCCTTCTGCATCTACCAACCAAACAGGTTGTAAGTTACGGGCCTCAAAGCCCTTTATGTTATTCTTTGTTGTTGTCTACCCATTTTTATGTTGTTCTACATTTTGAGGCATTGCATATGTATATGACTATGGTGGATGTTGTTGTCCAGACAGTTGGGTGGGCGATGTGGCGTGGGGCAGGTGATGTCTGGCGCGTTCAGGTTTCTCATTTTCTCCTCTAAATTTTCAGGATGTATAACATATTAACTCATAACGTAAGGGGATTTAATTCCCCTAGGAAGAGGAAAACTGCATTCTCTTCATATCTCAGACACGCGCCGGACGTCATCTGTCTACAGGAGACCCATTTCTCACACACCTCCCACCCTAAATATCTTCACCCTCAGTACTCAAGATATTACTCATCCACTTTCCATTCTAAAAGTAGAGGTACGGCCATACTTTTGAGAAACTCCTTTCCCATAACTATTACCCACACCAGTATTGATCCAGAGGGAAGGTTTGTTATTCTGGTGGGGATATACAGAGAGGAAACCTTATGTCTGGTTAATACTTACGCCCCCAATGATAGACCCATCTCATTTCTAGAAGATGTAGGTAAAATAATTGAATCTCTTTCCTACCAAAAAATAATTTGGTGCGGTGACTTTAATATGACCCTTCATCCTACATTGGACCGTTCTGCCCCACAACCTATTCCACGCTCTAAAACTTTGTCCAGCAGAATAAACCAACTCCTTTTATCCCTTTCTTTGGCCGACACATGGAGAGAGCACAATGGCTCTCAAAGGAGCTACACATATTACTCCTCTGCTCACCAGGTTTACTCCCGTATCGATTTGATCCTGGCTTCTACATCCAATCTCCCCAACTTATCCTATTCCAGACATATTGTGTCCCCTTGGTCAGACCATGATATGGTCCTGTCAGCTTTCTCACCACCTCACCAAAACTCTACCAGAGCACTATGGAGACTTAATGAATCCATCTTAACACAGCCTGCAATTCTCTCCCAATTGCAGGAAGATATCACACACTTCTTTGCTGACAATGCTACCCCTGATATAGACCCTATGATTCTTTGGCTTACACATAAAGCTTTTGTTAGGGGTAAATTGATAAGTATTGCATCCAGACGAAAAAGAGAACGTACACAGACCCAAACTAATCTTGAGTTTAAGCTTAATAGGCTTGTATGGGCACATCAAAGAAATCCATCTCTATATCTCCTAAAAGCCATTAAGGATGTGAAACAGCAGCTAAATATGTTACTTACTAATAACACGGAAAAAGCTCTCCGCTGGACAGGTTCCTTTTATTATAGGTACGCTAACAAACCAGATAAACTACTTGCCAGTCAACTTAAAGCGAGACAAAAGACCAACCAAGTATTTCAAATTCGCACCCGGCCAGACCATGTCACATCCCATCCAGATATTATTTATAAAACTTTCCATAAATATTATGAACTTCTCTATACTCCACCAGGGGGGGATTCTGTTTCTCAGATGGACGATTTTATTTCATCAACTAGACTACCTACACTAACCCCAGAGGCACAGTCTGAACTGTGTAAGCCAATTTCGGCGGACGAGGTGACATTTGCCATTAAGTCTCTTAAACTGGGAAAAGCCCCAGGCCCCGACGGGTACACTGCTCTCTATTATAAAAAACTGGCCCCACAACTTATCCCCCACATTACTAATATATGCAACCAGCTGATGCAGGGAGTCTCGCCCCCTGAAGAATTTCTCAATGCTTCCATCACAGTCATCCCTAAGCCTAATAAGGACCCTTTGCTCACAGCTAATTTCAGACCAATTTCCCTACTGAATATTGATAACAAACTTTTTACATCAATATTAGCGAACAGACTCAATAGGTTCATTCCAGATCTCATCCATAGAGACCAGGTGGGATTCATCCCTGGTAGGGAGGCTCCAGATAACATAAGGAAAATAATGAACATTATACACTCATCTCATAAGCAAAAGACCCCGCTTGCCCTCCTGGCGCTGGATATTGAAAAGGCCTTTGACACTGTTACCTGGCCATACCTTTATAAGGTCCTTACAATAATGGGCATTAAGGGACCCTTTCTTAGGGCTATCCAAGCTCTCTATTCCAACCCTAAAGCCAATCTCAAACTCCCGACCACTCTAGCCCAACCTGTCCATATTGGGAGGGGAACACGTCAGGGTTGCCCACTATCCCCAGCACTATTTGCCTTGGCCATCGAGCCCTTAGCGGCCCGTATCAGAGCCCACAAAGACATCACAGGCTGCTTGATTGGGGCCACTGAACACAAATTGAGTCTGTTCGCTGATGTTATCAATTACTAACCCTATTATTTCTTTCCCTTCCCTATTAAAACTACTAGACTCTTTCTCCAAAGCATCGGGCCTAACAATAAACCATGCCAAATCTGAACTAATGCTTTGTAACACACCAGAAATAACAAAAACCTTACTTTTACAAAAATTCCCCTTCCAGTGCAGACCGCGGCACGTCTCCTACCTGGGGGTCTCGATACCGAGTTCACTAGAGAACACATATAAAATAAATTACCTACCAATGTATCGTAAGATACGCCAGGATCTAGCTTCATGGCAGAAACTTCCAGTATCTTGGGTGGGGAGGATTAACATAATTAGGATGGTTATACTTCCAAGACTATTATACTTATTTAGAGCCCTCCCAGTACCTGTCCCACTATCGGACTTGAGATCCCTCCAGGGAGACGTGCTTAGGTTTATATGGGCGAATAAACGTCCCCGCATTGCCAAATCAATTATGTGTAGGCACAAGTCAGTTGGGAGGCTATCTGTCCCTGACCTTTTAAAATATTACAAAGCTGCTAGACTAGCCCAAATGTTCCTAACCCACCTAGATCCGAAGCTACACCCCTTGTGGATTGAAATGGAGGCCTCTAGTTTCTCTCCATACCCCTGGAGGGCTTTGATCTGGAATGTTAGCAATATTCCACATACTATTAAATCTTCCTCACTACTATCGCACTACTCACTACTCCTGTGGAGATCGGTTAGATTTAAGAGTAATCTTCAATCCAAACCCTCCCCCCTAGTCTATCTATTAGGAAACCCGCAGTTCTCCCCGGGTCTCCAACATCGCAACTTCTCATGGTGGTTAAACAATCGATTATGTTCGCTTCACAAGTTCCTATCTAGAGGTAAATTGTTAACAATTGACAACTTTAAGTAGATCCACTCCCCTCCATCTGGGGAAAATTTGCGTCTGAATCAAGTGTTCTCCTTCTTGAAGTCATTACAAACGTCAGATAGGAACATTTCGTTCTCCCCATTTGAAAGATCAATTACATATTCCCTATATAGGCAGGGGTTACTCTCTCGTATTTATGGTTTACTCTGTTACGTACCTGAAGAGGTTAAATTACCTTATATGAGAGCCTGGGAGGAGGACATGCAACAGGAATCCTCTTTCCCCAAATGGTATCAAAGATCGCAAACCCTTACAAAAGGATCCTGGCAGGTCACATTAGCTGAAACCTCAATTAAATTACTCCACAGAACCTATATGGTTCCTACTAGACTCAATCGTATATACCCGGAGGTTTCTCCCAATTGCTTTAGAGGTTGCGGGGAAGAGGGATCTATGCTCCACATTTGGTGGACTTGCCCAATCGTTAGACGGCTATGGGCCCAAACAACTGCACTATTGTCTACAGTATTACAATGTAATTATCCTATGACACTCCCCTTGTGCCTATTGGGCGATAAACCACATTGGCTGACATTTGCCAAGTTTAAACTTTCCCAGCACATATTGATGGCCACCAGGATCCACATAGCCTTTAAGTGGCGTACCGATACTCTCTGCTTCCAAATGGTGCTTGACAGGATTAACAAAATTCTCCAGTGTGAAAAATTATCTGCCATACGCACTGATACATTCTGTTCATTTGAGAGGGTTTGGGATCCATGGCTGTCCTCCTCCTATGCCCCAGATATGCGCTACAGTATTTCCTTGTAAGCTTCTATGTCAAGCTCCACTTGATGTTTGGGTCACTATCTGATGCATGATGCCCTCACCCGGGTTTGACGGAACTTCATCTACTATGAATATACTGACATTTGAACAAACATGTATATGCCTTGAACACCTATTGTTTTTTCTGTATTTCATTTGAAATATTTTATTCTGTATGTTTTTTTGCTTAATTTCTCAAAAACCAAATAAATGTTTTTGAAACTAAATATGCTGCCGATAATCTGATGAACAAGCGAAACGTTCATCAGGTTGTTCATGATCCTGTCGTTCATGCAGGCACCATCAATCATTGTTTCTGGGCGGCAGATCATGCTGTCTAAACAGAGATCTGCTGCCCATAAAAAAATTATCCTGTATGGGAAGGACGGATCGCAATAGCAGTTAAATGTAGAGGTCTCTTTTACTGAACGAGCAGTCGGCGGCAACATTGTGCGGTGTAAACCCACCTTTAGGATTGGGTTTTTCCAGCAGGGGTTCTAGCAGGCTTGTATCTGTGATGTTCGAGAGTGAAGGGGAAGGAGAAGCAGAGACCTGATGCTACAGACACTCCCTGTGAGTTTTGTGCCCAGATGTAAACAAAGGGTGCGAGTCACAGATCGCAATTAGGCCTAATTCACACAATCGTTTTTTTTTGCGAGTCTATGGGCCGTTTTTTGTGTTCCGTATACGGTCTGTATACGGAACCATTCATTTCAATGGTTCCGCAAAAAAACTGGAATGTACTCCGTATGCATTCCGTTTCCGCATTTCCGTTTTTCCGTTCAAAGATAGAACATGTCCTATTATTGCCCGCAAATCACGTTCCGTGGCTCCATTCAAGTTGTCTGCGTTCGAGTCTCTGGCGTCCCACGTTCACTGATGAAGGGACTACGAGTATATTCGCAGAATCAATCTCCCGATCGCTCTATTCCAAACCGCTATAGTGCGGGTCACGTGAGATGAGGTAACCACTGACGTCAACACTGACAACCAGAGGCGACGCTCTCCTGCACACCCAACGTGGGACGCCAGAGACTCGAACGCAGACGACATACACGGGATTGCGAAGGGGGTAAACTAATCTACTTAAAGGTAAGAGCTGTCAAGTTTTGTTGCTAATTTGAATACTCTACTGTATGGAACTGGAGAAATACAGAGATATAGTTGTGTTCAAAATTATTCAACCCCCACTGAAATTGAGTGTTTTGGCCAGTTTGACATTGATTTTGATCATTTCAGTCATCTTGTTTACAACTAAATCAAAGAGGCACTTGTAAGTCAGACAAATATAAATAACATTTATAATGAAATAACCACAAATGTCTTTTCTGTGCTCACATCATTATCAGTTTTATTCAACCCCCAAGTGACATTTAATCTTAGTACTTAGTACAACATCCTTTTCCAGTTATAACAGCTTTTAAACGTGAAGCATAGCTTGACACAAGTGTCTTGCAGCGATCTACGGGTATCTTCGCCCATTCTTCATGGGCAAAAGCCTCCAGTTCAGTCACATTCTTAGGCTTGCGCGCTGCAACTGCTTTCTTTAAGTCCCACCAGAGGTTCTCAATCGGATTTAAGTCTGGTGACTGCGATGGCCACTTCAAAATGTTCCAGCCTTTAATCTGCAACCATGCTCTAGTGGACTTGGAGGTATACTTGGGATCATTGTCCTGTTGAAAGGTCCAACGTCTCCCAAGCCTCAGGTTTGTGACGGACTGCATCACATTTTCATCCAATATCTCCTGGTACTGAAGAGAATTCATGGTACCTTGCACATGCTGAAGCTTCCCTGTACCTGTAGAAGCAAAACAGACCCAAAGCATGATTGACCCCCCACCATGCTTCAAAGTAGGCAAGGTGTTCTTTTCTTCATAGGCCTTGTTCTTCCTCCTCCAAACATAGCGTTGATCCATGGGCCCAAACAGTTCTAATTTTGTTTCATCAGTCCACAGAACACTTTTGTGGTTTGTCCACATGACTTTTGGCATACTGCAGTCGACTCTTTTTATTCTTTGGAGACAGCAAGGGGGTGTGCCTGGGAGTTCTGGCATGGAGGCCTTCATTACGCAGTGTGCGCCTTATTGTCTGAGCTGAAACTTCAGTACCCACATCTGACAAATCTTTTTTCAGTTCCTCAGCAGTCGCACGGGGACTTTTCTCCACTTTGCGCTTCAGGTAGCGCACAGCAGTCGAAGTCAGCATCTTCTTTCTGCCACGACCAGGTAGCGTTTCAACAGTGCCCTTTGCCTTGGTGTCTCTTGGTATGTTTAACATCTTTGCAATCTTCTTATAGCCATTGCCCTTCCTGTGAAGAGAAATCACCTCTTCTCTTGTCTTCCTGGACCATTCTCTTGACTTCACCATGTTTGTAAACACACCACTAAATGTGCTGAGTATCACAGTCCTTTTAAATCTGCCTAATTGGTGCTTATTATGCTTGATTGCTGCTCCTTGACATCCACAGGTGTTTTCAATACCTGATCGAAAACACTTGAATGAACCTCTGTTGTGTCAATGAAGAAATCACAAAAAAAACATTTAATACTGTATTACAAAAACAATTGATGTCATTTTAGTTGCATTTGGTTCTTTAAAAAGTCCTTGTAAGATTTCATTATGAACACAATTACAAATGTACACTAAATTCCCTAAAACCCTTTACAGCATTGGGGGTTGAATAATTTTGAACACAACTGTATATATGCTGCTATTTGGAATCTCTATGCTGCTAATTGATTCCCTATGCTGCTAATGAGTTATTTGGTGCCTATTTAATCCCTATGCTGCTAATTTTTATTCTTTGTGCATGTTATCATATTTATTTATGTGTGAGATATTTTAATTGATATACGGTATTAAATAATACGTTACTCCAATTGTAAGTGTGCCTGCTAATAATTTATCTAATTTTATTTATTGGATTGGATGTATCAATAGCAGTTGCACCTTTACCACACTACCCTCAGTTGAGCAACCCAATTACTCCTTATTTACCCTCAAATTAAAGCTGACAGTCTACAGTTTAAACGACATCTTGTTAGTTTCATTTCAAATCCATTGTGGTGGTGTACAGAGCCAAAAATGTTAGAATTGTGTTGATGTCCCAATATTTATGGACCTGACCGTATATGTTCTAAAGCCTTTTGTGGCATCTATTGGTGGCAAAAGAAAAATATATTTGCCGTTTTGCGGTGCAGTTATATGTTCAAAAGCCATTTTTGGCATGTATTAGTGGCAAAAGAAAAATATATTTGCCGTTCAGCGGTGCAGTTATATGTTCTAAAGCCCTTAAAGGGAACCTGCCACCAGTTTTATGGTGTCCTAACTAAGGGCAACATAAATAAGTTGACTGATTCTCTTAGCAAAATGCTGGGTCACTTTCTTTAATTGACCCAGTTAATCTGCCAACATCTTGTATTGAAAAGCTCCAGCTGATAATAATGAGTCATGAATATTCATGAGCTCCTGAGTCTCCCTGCCTACCTGCTGCTGATTGACAGTTTTTTCATATGAATCAGCAGCAGGTGGGCAGGGGAGTGGCTATAGCTGTTAATTAAATAAACGCTGGACTCAATGACATCACGCTGGACTCAAATCAGCTCATTAGCATGTGGCATGTGGCATCTTTGTGTGTATATTATGAGGTAACCATCTGTCACACCAGTAAGTGAATACATCTAAGGTACTTTTTAGTAGTTAATGATTGTATATAATTAGTTAGATTATAATCAAATATCCACATGACAGGTTCCCTTTAGTGGCGCCTATTAGAGGCAAAAGAAAAATATATTTGTCGTTCAGCGGTGCAGTTATATGTTCTAAAGCCTTTTGTGGTGTGTATTAGTGGCAAAAGAAAAATATTTGCTGTTCAGTAGTGCAGTTATATGTTCTAAAGCCTTTTGTGGCATGTATAAGTGGAAAAAAATAAGGGCCTGTTTGCCGTTCAGCGGTGCAGTTATATGTTGTAAAAACCTTTTTGGTGTGCATTAGTGGAAAAAGAAAAATATATTTGCCATTCAGTGGTGCAGTTATGTGTTCTAAAGCCATTTTTGGCGTGTATTAGTGGCACAAAAAAGTATTTGCCCTTGTGTGGTAAAGTGCGAAAATTACAGCCCTTTTTGGGGTGTTTTAATTTCCTTTTTTATTTATTTATTAGATCTAAAAGTATGTCAGACAGAGAAGTGCCAGGCCTTGCACAGGGGAGTGGCAGAGGCCTAAATGTTTCTGGCACAGGCACAGGTCACAGCAGAGTAAGGGGCGTGGCAGCAGGAGTAGCAGCGAGAGGCCTGAGTTCCCGGTGTCATCTAGCGGTCGTGTCTTGACCAGCAACCCATCGGTTCTTGAATGGTTGACTCGGTCATCCACTTCGTCCCAAGTGACATCAGACACCCCCAGCCAAGAGTCGGTGGGTTCGTCAGACACAACCCTTAGTTGACATGGCCCAGGAGCAGGCCCTGTGCCCTCACCTGTCCTCACCCTGCCTCTGTCCTTTTCTGTTCGCTCAGCCAGAGAATTATTACTGTATATGCTATGGGCTCAGCCCCACTATACAGCGAGGACTAGCTACTAGAGGACAGCCAGCAGCTACTGGCCAGCCAAGATGTGGAGGAGACATCTGCCGCTTCCTCCGCTAGGCGGGCAAGTAGTGATGAGTTGAGTGGCGTGAGAGCTGGTGTTGCGACCCAGACCGTTGAGGAGGACATAAGTGACTTGCAGACCGTACTCGATAATGATAATGTAGCTGATCGCACTTGGGAGCCAGGTGAATTAGGGGCTTCATCATCATCGGGAGAAGAGGGTGGCAGCTTGCCCGTGAGGCAGCGGTGGAGCCAGCAAGTCGCTAGCCAGCAAGTCGCTAGTAGTCAGCAGTGGGATGTCGGTAGCCAAACTTGCCAGGGGTAGACCACCCGCTTTGAAGGAGCCTACCTGCACAGAAAGTAGTGGTGCCTGGGTTCATGGAAGCAGCAGTGGTAGCAGTCAGTCAGCACGTAGTGTTGGGGGTAAAATCACCTACTCGGTGGTGTGGAAGTTTTTTGGTAACCCGCCAGAGAAGGTGATCATGGCCATATGTAGAATCTGTGGGCAGAAGGTGAAGCGTGGCCAGGGTGCCAATGTTGGAATCACGGCCCTGCGTCAAAATATGCTGCGTCATCATAAAGTTGCCTGGGAGAACCGTGGCTCCAATGTGGTGGTCCAGCCTGCCGCAGCAACCACTGCATCATCCAGTGGCATGCACCCGGTTTCAGGCAGTCAAGGCTCCACCACCTCAGCCGAATGGAGCTGCCTGTCCTTCCCATCATCTAACGGTCCTGTTGCTCCTGCTCCTCCTCCTCCTTGTCAATCATTCTGTCAGCATTCGATCACCGAAGCGATTGCCAAGAGACAACAGTATGCGTGCACTCATCCAACGGTGCAGAAGCTAAATGTGCTCCTGTCCAAGTTACTGGTGCTACATTCCCTCCCTTTCCAAGTGGTGGACTCTGCACCTTTCAGAGAACTGATGGCTTGTGCCGAGCCAAGGTGGAGAGTCCCAAGCCGATATTTATTTGCTGAAAAGGCAGTACCAGCCCTGTACACACATGTAAAACAGAAAGTGGGCCAGTCCTTGAGCCTGTCGGTGTCTGCCAAAGTGCACGGCAGCGCTGACGTGTGGAGCTGTAACTACGGTCAGGCACAATACATGTCCTTTACAGCCTACTGCGTGAATGTGGTTCCTGCACAACTACACCAGCAACTTGGCCCGGTGATGCTGCTTCCTCCTCCATGTTATCATGCTGTTGGTCCTGCAACAATGTCCGCCTATGCCTCCTCATCCTCCACCGTGTCCTCAGTCCTCCACTGCAGGGACAATTCACAGTGCCCCTACAGCATACCACATGTGCAGGGCATGGTGGTGTCACGCTGTTCTGCACCTTGTTTGCCTGTGCAAACGGAGTTACACAGGGGAGGAACTGCTCTGTGTCCTTCATCAAGAAATCGAATCCTCGCTTTCTCCACGACAACTCAAAATCAGAACCATGTTGACCGACAACAGGAAGAACATGGTGTCAGCTCTGCATCAAGGAGGGCTGAGCCATGCACCCTGCATGGCACAGGTGTTAAATCTGTTTGTCACCCGCCTAGTGAAGAAACTACTTACCACCAGCAGCAGCTAGACCTGGAGCAGGACCTGAATCAGCAGGTGATGGCATACTTGGACAGTACCCTGACACCCCACATTGAAGATCCACAGGACTTCTGGGCAGCCAAGCTGGATTTGTGGCCGCAACTAGCAGTTTTCCCTGGAAAAGCTGTCCTGCCCGGCCAGTAGTGTGGCATCAGAGCGGGTGTTTAGTGCGGCGGGGACCCTAGTTACGTTAAGAAGACCTCGCCTGTCCACCCAAAATGTGGAGAGACTGACCTTTGTCAAGATGGATCAGGTGTGGATCAGCCAGGATTTCCACCCACCAATGCCTGATGCATCAGACTAGATCATCCATGGTGCCACACCAACACTGACAAAAGAGACAGGTTTCTTCTGGCTACCTGCCTCAGCTACTATTCTGATGCTCCTACCCGCCTGATGCCACACATCTGATGCCAAGTGCTCATTCTTTCATCCACCATCTTTAGATGGTACTGGTATTGCCACTCACCTCCCCACTCTGTCACCGGGTCACTCTGTGGTCTCCTGATGCTGCTATCACCGCCACACTGTGGTCTCCTCATGCTGCTTCCATCTCACCACTATGTCATAGGGCCACTCTGTGGACTTCTCATGCTGTTCCCACCCTCCCCACTTCATGACTGGGCCACTACTTTGCCTTTCGGCCTGGCTGACATAATCATTTATTTGACCCTTCTTCTGATCTGTCAGAAGGAAGGAAAAATGAGACGCACAACGGATCCTGTCTGTGTAGCGGCTGTAAGGCCTGTATGGTCTCATCAGAATTGGCTTGTGATCTGGTAGCCAAAAGCAGGAGTGGGTACAAAACACAGAAGACATGCAAATATTACATTGACGTGTCATCTCTATTTTGGATCCACTCCTGTTGTTTTTTGGCATTAGCAATAGTGATGGATTACTGACCAAAGGCTGACAGAATGAAGGCGGATGCTCAACAGACAGAATCCGTTTTTTAGGGGCTATTGTTCTGACGGATCAGAGGAAGGGCAAAATAATCAGTGACGTCAACACAAACTTACTGCTGACACCCTCTTCACTCTGTCGGGGGGCTCTACTTGTATAAGCGTTTAATAGAACAGGTTCTGTAGACATCTATGTGGAATCAGCTGACGACGGTGTAAAAGGAGTGCACTTCTTCTTGGCGCTAACATCGACCTGTAAGGAGTTCATACTTGAGTTATTTGGTCAGTTTTGGCCCCGTTACTGCCCAAATAAGTGAAGTGTGCAGTGATTCTAAGATCGACGCCTGTCATCTGCATGTCATACTGACTCACAGTATTATTTCACTACCACAGGAGATTCCATATGCGTGTTACTGCAAGGCACAGTGTTCTACACCATTATAATGGCTCTCTGCACCCAAGAAATAGCATTTTTTTTTACGCGATTCGCCGCAAATAAATTTGGATCGAAGTTAGTTTTTTCAAAAAATTCACCGAACCGGCCGAATTTTTTAAAAATTCTCTCATCTCTAATTATACTTGATGGGGAATAACAGGGGGAACTATAAGTTTTTGGGGCACTATAGTGGGCATAATATCTCCTGGGGTACTATAGGGTGCATTATATCTGCTGTTAGCCCGACAGAGGGCATTAAAACTGGGGGTAATACAAGGGACATTATATCTACTGGAGGTACTAGAAGGGGTATCATAAATTGTTGGGGTACTAGAAGGTGGCATTATAAATATTGTAGGCACTATAGGTGCATTATACCCAATGGGGGTTTAATGGAGACATTATAAGTACTGAGGGCACCAGGGGGAGTGTTAAAACTGTTAGAGGCATTATAGAGGGGCACTATAACTGCTGGTGACACTACAGGGTGCATTATAACTACCGGGGCACTACATGGTGCCATTTTATTTACTTGGGGCATTATAGGGAGCATTATACCTACTAGGGGTACTGGTCATTGTACATATTGGGAGCACAATAAGAGGCATTTTAACTACTTGGGGCACTACAGGGGCATTATGACTGGTAGGGGCTCTACAAGGGGGTCTTATTAATACCATAGAATTTTGGGAAGCTTTTTCAATACAGCGGCACCATGGGGCATCATTACTACTGTAGGGGCATTATAATTCAACACAATATGGAGGGCAATAATACTAAATAGTATGATTACTAAAGGGGGCACTATTACTAATGATGGCAATCTGGGAAAAAAATATTACTATTGGTGAGACTTCTGGGAGCACTTTGGGGACTATCTGTATCGCGCTTCATTTTCTGTAGTATAGTATTGGGGGCATTGGAGATCACAACAGGCACAGTATTGAGTGTAGTAACAGGATAACACTGTTGGGGTACCAGGAGGAGAAGGATGATAGGAAAGAAAATGTGTACATCAGAGAGGACGTTACTGGATGTAATAAGTATGTGGTGCTGTATTCTCCTGTATGTGCGATACCAAAGAATGGAATAACTATTCAAATATGACTTTAGCACTAGGGCTGAGGGCGTTGGATTGAGAATTTAACATACTGACTTGGGGCTTGAACCTCGAATCTTATAAGACCCTAGCATCTGCATATTGAACAACGTTAGGTTTAGTGGCTTTGTGCCCTCAGATACCAGGTTCTGCAGGAGGTGGGGGACAGAATAAGATGATGAGAGCAAGATGCAAAGAAGAAACATCGAGTTAGACTGAACCTCCTCAATCACGCCTCCGGGGAAAACATTAAGGGAGGAACAATCATATAAGGATGAGAGTGTTCTGCAACAAATAGAAGGAAGCAACACAAAAAAAACGAATTACAGAATAATGTAGTTATAGTCTATTTTTTTATTTTCATTACAATATTCCTCTGTCCTGCAAGTAAACAAGGGTGAAGGCACCATCATTGCGCTGCTGAGAGACATAAGTGAACCATTAAAGGGGCTATTCAAGACTAATAAATGTCCCCTGCACTGCTCCTGGTCCCCGTGCTGCCGCATCTCCCCGTTCGCGGATGAAAACATCTGGTGTCAGGGGTAGAACAGCCAATAGCAGGTGGGGACGAGCCTCCCTAGCATTGCGGGTGACGCTAGGAAGGCTTGTCCCTGTCCCCGCCTACCATTGGCTGCTCCCGCCCTGACACCGTATGTTTTCATCCGCTCACGGGGATAAGCAGCGGTGGGGACATTTAATAGTCTTGAATAACCCCTTTAAAGTACAGCAAAACACCTTATTAATAATTGTAATGTAGCCATGTGATGCAAACAGTTTCAAGACAAGTTTTTAATTTGATTAATTTCATAATTCATAGTTTTTTGGTGTTTACTATATATATATATATATATATCTATATATATACACTGCTCAAAGAAATGAAGGGAACACAAAAATAACACATCCTAGATCTGAATTAATTAAATATTCTTCTGAAATACTTTGTTCTTTACATAGTTGAATGTGCTGACAACAAAATCACACAAAAATATAAAAATGGAAATCAAATTTTTCAACCCATGGAGGTCTGGATTTGGAGCCCCCCTCAAAATTAAAGTGGAAAAACACACTACAGGCTGATCCAACTTTGATGTAATGTCCTTAAAACAAGTCAAAATGAGGCTCAGTAGTGTGTGTGGCCTCCACGTGCCTGTATGACCTCCCTATAACGCCTGTGCATGCTC
The DNA here is from genome assembly GCF_905171765.1 of Bufo bufo. Classification (NCBI taxonomy): domain Eukaryota; kingdom Metazoa; phylum Chordata; class Amphibia; order Anura; family Bufonidae; genus Bufo; species Bufo bufo. The sequence goes on from NC_053390.1 coordinate 293,093,299, forward strand.
CTGATGAGGTGGCAGACGGTCTCCTGAGGGATCTCCTCCCAGACCTGGACTAAAGCATCTGCCAACTCCTGGACAGTCTGTGGTGCAACGTGACGTTGGTGGATAGAGCGAGACATGATGTCCCAGATGTGCTCAATTGGATTCAGGTCTGGGGAACGGGCGGGCCAGTCCATAGCATCAATGCCTTCATCTTGCAGGAACTGCTGACACACTCCAGCCACATGAGGTCTAGCATTGTCTTGCATTAGGAGGAACCCAGGGCCAACCGCACCAGCATATGGTCTCACAAGGGGTCTGAGGATCTCATCTCGGTACCTAATGGCAGTCAGGCTACCTCTGGCGAGCACATGGAGGGCTGTGCGGCCCTCCAAAGAAATGCCACCCCACACCATTACTGACCCAATGCCAAACCGGTCATGCTGGAGGATGTTGCAGGCAGCAGAACGTTCTCCACGGCGTCTCAAGACTCTGTCACGTCTGTCACATGTGCTCAGTGTGAACCTGCTTTCATCTGTGAAGAGCACAGGGCGCCAGTGGCGAATTTGCCAATCTTGGTGTTCTCTGGCAAATGCCAAACGTCCTGCACAGTGTTGGGCTGTAAGCACAACCCCCACCTGTGGACGTCGGGCCCTCATATCACCCTCATGAAGTCTGTTTCTGACCATTTGAGCAGACACATGCACATTTGTGGCCTGCTGGAAGTCATTTTGCAGGGCTCTGGCAGTGCTCCTCCTGTTCCTCCTTGCACAAAGGCGGAGGTAGCGGTCCTGCTGCTGGGTTGTTGCCCTCCTACGGCCTCCTCCACGTCTCCTGATGTACTGGCCTGTCTCCTGGTAGCGCCTCCATGCTCTGGACACTACGCTGACAGACACAGCAAACCTTCTTGCCACAGCTCGCATTGATGTGCCATCCTGGATAAGCTGCACTACCTGAGCCACTTGTGTGGGTTGTAGACTCCGTCTCATGCTACCACTAGAGTGAAAGCACCGCCAGCATTCAAAAGTGACCAAAACATCAGCCAGGAAGCATAGGAACTGAGAATTGGTCTGTGGTCACCACCTGCAGAACCACTCCTTTATTGGGGGTGTCTTGCTAATTGCCTATAATTTCCACCTGTTGTCTATCCCATTTGTACAACAGCATGTGAAATTGATTGTCACTCAGTGTTGCTTCCTAAGTGGACAGTTTGATTTCACAAAAGTGTGATTGACTTGGAGTTACATTGTGTTGTTTAAGTGTTCCCTTTATTTTTTTAAGCAGTGTATTTATTTATTTTTTATTACACATACTAGAATACAATGTTAAGGTATGAGGGACAACAAGGTTACTAAAGAGGTTTTCAAAGATTTATTAAAATGAGACAGAGAGCAGTGAGCTGTGTAAAATACATTTTAAAATCCCTTTCCTTTCAAGTGTCCCGCGCCACCGTTCTGGTCCCCACTGCTCTGATCCTCACAGGGCCTGTATTGGTCATGTGCCATTCATCCTACATGTGACTGTTGCAGTCAATCACTGGCCTCAGCGGTCACCATTTGTGCACACATGATTAGTCAGATTGGTGATTGGCTGCAGCTGTAATGTGAACGATTAATAACATGTGGCTACTGTAAGTCCAGTGGAGATCAGAGAGGTGGCGGCATGGGACCAGTGGGACATTTAAACGGCGAGTTTTTAATTTATTTCAAACATCCTCCTTTTCTCTGCCCTATGTAAAGGCAGCATATTATAGCTACATGTCCCAACTCCTTGTAGGTTTATAGATGTGGACTCATAGTTAAAGGAAATGTGTCACCAAAAATTGTATCTGCCAGTTAAAACCAGATAGTGACACATGTCCTTTTTATGTAATTTTTTATTATTTTATGATTGCAGATTTTTTTAGTTTGGTTCCTGAACAGGATTGTGGGAGCAGCCATCTTACCTGAGCTCTTCTTAACAGCATTTACACAGCATTAAAACAATGCTTTACAGCAGCCCCATGGGCCATAGACACAATGGACAGGAGGGGACCTTATTGACCTCTTTGGGAGAGTTTTCTAGGCATCATTGTACAAGGAAAGAATAGATAAGATTGTACAATCACCTACTGTGAATGGTGGATCCTGTCTTAGCTATACACAGAGGTGATGTCTCCTTATCATTGCAGGTAGGTTTAGAATGGAATATAACTGCAGTAAAGTGATCTGTATGGACCAGGGATGGCCAACCTGAGGCTCTCCAGCTGTTGCAAAACTACAACTCCCAGCATGACCACTACTACTTGCAGCTATCAGCCTACAGCAGGGCATGGTGGGAGTTGTAGTCTTACAACAGCTGGAGAGCCGCAGGTTGGCCATGCCTGGTATAGACCACAAAGTGGCGGCAATTATTAGGCTTAGTGGCCAGTGCGAAAACTGCAGGATTTTATTGTTTTTGTTTAAGTATAGATGTTGACTTTTTGGCTACTTACAGGATAGATGATACATATAAGATTGCTAGGGGTCGGAGTGCTGGGACTGCAATGATCATGAGAGTGGGGATCCCTAAGTCCACTGTGTGTATGGAACAGTAGTGCATGGCCACTGTTCCATTCAGTGTCTATAGGACTGCTGACTACATTGCTCTGTTATCTCTGGCAGTCCCATCAAAGTGAATAGAGTGGTGTTCACACACGCAAGCTGCTACTCCATTTACACAGAGGACTTGGGAACCTCTGTGATCAGTGGGGGTCCCAACAGTCAGACCCAGCGATTATTCACATATCACCTATTCTATGGATAATGTTGTTTTGTTGGCCAACCCTTTTAAGGAAACAGATGGAGTTGAAACAGATGATTTACACTGCTGGACTTGCAAAATTTTCTCTAGTATCCGATCTTTATTTAGCTCCACATTTTGTTTGGCTATCTTCAAAACCTCTGTAAGCTCTGATTCATCATAAAACATATTGGCAGTAACATATTTCTTCCTAAGTTCAAGGATTTTACCTGTAAATACAAGGAACAAAATAAAAGTGAGCAGAACTTTTTCCAAAACAACTTTTGTTGTCATAGCTGCTGTTATTTTAGTTAACATGCCAAAACGAAAAATTAAAGTTCAATTTTCAACATATACTACTCACAAAAAGTTAGGGATATTTGGCTTGTGGGTGAAATTTCAGGATATGAAATTTCACCCACAAGCCAAATATCCCTAACTTTTTGTGTGCTTAGTGAACTTAATGTGACCTTCTCTAAACTTTTGAATGCGCATGTCCAACTGTTCAATATTTCAGTACAACTTTATGTTGTCTAACAAGGAGCTTAACAGCAAAATTAACAAAAGGCGTTTGATCCATGAATCGCCCAATACATTTCCTGGTTCATTTATGGGTATTTAAACAGTCCTCCTCATCATGCTGTTCACATTTTGACATCATGAGACCAAGACGGCACCTACCAATTGATCAACAGTACCTCGCCATTGCAAGCCTTCAAGCAGTAGTGTCATAAACAGGTTGCAAAAGAGATACAGAGAGACTGAAAGAGTCACAGAAAGGTATAGAAGTGGTCGTCCTTTGGCCATATCTCACACTGATGGCAGCTTCATTGTGAACAATGCTCTGTGGAGCCGGATGATGAATGCCACAAAACTCCAGCCACATTTAAAGGAGGTGAGAGGCACCCAAGTGTCACGTCAGACCATTCAAAACCATTTACATCAGTGTGGTCTGAGTGCTAGACAACCTGCAAGGGTATCTGACCACAGGCGTCATCGTCTTGCATGGGTCAATGAGTATCTAAGCTGGAAGAGGGACCAGTGGGCTTCAGTGCTGTTCACTGAGAAAGTCGATTCATGCTGAGCAGAAATGATGGCCGCCAACGATGTTGGAGACATCAAGGAGAGCTCTATGCATTAGCCACAGACAAGCCTTTGGTGGTGGTGGTGTTACAGTGTGGGCAGGTGTTTCTAGTCAATACATAACAGCCATGCACTTTGTGAATGGTACACTGAAAAGCCCACACTACTTGATCATTAATCCAGTCATTGTGCCTCTGCATGAGCAACTCAGGCCTAATTTCATCTTCATGGATGACAATGCGCCAGCTCAGCGAAGTCACATAATTAGGGAGCGGCTGCTGGAGACCTTAAATGGAGTGGAATCCTATTGAAAGCCTATGGGAGTCACCGTGTAGAGGCTCGTAACTTTGTACCCCAGAACCTTAATGATCTGAGGATCAAGAAGAGTCAAGGGTCAAGAAGAGTGGGAAGCCATGCCTCAGCAGACAATAAGTCAACTTGTGTACAGCATGAGACATCGTTGTCAAGCTGTAATTGAAGCTAAAGTCCACATGACAAGTTTTTGAGACTGACATTTTTTGTGGGGTATACCCACCACTGTTGACATTTGTTTCACTAAATTGTTTGAGATGAAGAAATCCCCATTGCATGCTTCTACTTAAATGCCTTACTTTCAAGATATAATATCACAGTAGCGTGAACTTTTCATGTTTTCTATAAATTTCACCAGAAAGCCGAATATCGCTAACTTTTTGTGAGTAATGGCTATTAAGATGTCACGGATGGTGTTGCAGAAAACTGGAAGTTATAAATAAACATCCGACTGACTTGATCCCAAACTAAGGAACATATGGGTGAGCCCTATAAAACCCCTAGAGATCTCCCTGACTGCTAAGCCCATGCAAAGATTTTTATGATAGATAATTGCATGACCTCGTACCTAGACTGTGTGACACCTGAAAACCCTATAATAGTGAGGGGACACGACCACCGGCTCCCTGCACTTAACACGGAGGGAGTCAGGGTCACCTAGAATCAAGCCAGCACGGAAACACAAATAAAGGAAAAGACTTATCTGAGGAACCAGCAGTTGCAGCCTGTAGCAGTGAACACAATCCAGGAAGTAGTATAAACTGCAAAGTGAGGCAGTATGGGAGGGAATATAAAGGGAGGCAATCAGTGTAAATAGATGACAGCTGGGAGAGGGAAAAGAGATGACAAAGTGAAACCAAAACAAAGAACATCATGCAAGAGGTACAGAAGAACGTCTGCCAGAGCTTCTCAGAGAGCTGGCGGTGACATAAGATTTCACAGAAAATTGGCATCTGCTTCGTTCCTAGATATGAAAGTAGCAGGTGCTCTTGTGAGCCATGCTTCATTTTCTAGATCTTTATTTACTGCAACTGAAGTATATGCACAATCCAGGCCCATTGCAGCGAGTAGTAGATTCAGAGTATAAACCCAGATGTCAGAGGAGCTTTCTGCTTGAAGAATCGCTGTAGGGCACAGACCCTCAACCCCATCTTCTGACATGTTTTAGTGGCATGTCAGAAAATCTTGATGTGTAAATGTGATCAACATGATGAGGTTGGTGACAACTGATTTGTGTCAATGTCTGCAGTTTCCACTTCTCCAAGACATAGCTAAATTGCCAAAACAGGGAGAAAGAAACGAGTTCTAATGCTTTAGCATGATAGTAGATCATCATCAATGATGGGATAAGCACTTTTGGCCCCCAAGGCAAAAATTTCAGCATGACTCCCCCCCCCCATTATATCACGACATTGACAACTACAGTTCTCCCAATGAAGTCACAACCACAGTTCCTAAAAAATGGTCAAAAAGTCATTAAAATACTCTCATAAGTTCCAGCTACAGTGCCTGCCATGAGTTCCAGCCACAATGCATTCAATAGAAAAACCCATAATGGCCCCATAACTGCCAAACCCCACTCTCATGAATATCAACTAAGACAATGCCCCTGCAGTACTAATTAAAGTATGCAAAAATGTAAATAAGACAATAGGACCTAGGTGGATACCAGAATGAGTCCATGACAGACTCAAATGTACACCAACCTTCACAGCTCTGCTTGTTAAAAAGAGGAAAATGCATCACATCAGGAGCCCCTTTGCCATCTTCTTCAAACACATAGCAACTTTGAGATGGCTCTTCACATTCGGAATCTTCTATGTTAAATTTGACAAAGGGAATTCCATTTATCTTGCAATATTCATTTGTGTTTTTTAGTGTCTGAAAGTAAGAACAAAATAGTAAGCCAAACAAAATGATAGACAAGTTTAGGAAGTCAAACAACATAGGACCAATACTAAAAACATAATCACTGAAAAAGAGTCTCATTAAACTATATACCAAAGTTAAAATCAAATCTGCAAATTCCACAAAGGTAAATATCATCCTATGAATCCAAAGAAACATGCCATTGTAACAACTATAGTAGTCAACAAATATAACACATAAATAAGGTAATTGTGAAGCTGCTTACCCTACCTCCCAATGTCTTCTCGGTAATGGATTAAACAGGGCTGGCTTACTGGTAGGGCAAATCCTTAAACTATATTGCATCCAGCACACAAAGTATGTTTTATGTGCTAGATACCATACCTTTTTGTTAGCAAAAATTGATAGACACTAAGTGTCTTTTTGGCAGGCCTTGATATTTTGAGTCAGCTACACTGTTGGTAATGCAAATGTGTGTGTATACAGTAGAAACAAGGTCCCTGCCCTATGTTCTATCCTTTGAAAAGCTGTTGTCTCTACAACATTGGCCCTAGTGTACCATTAAGGATGCATTTTCACTGGTGGGCACTCTAGCTTAATCGGTGGGAAAACTAATCCACACTGCCCACAAACGTCCACATAATAGTTTCCTAACAAGTATTGGAACCTGCTTTTGTTGGATAAAGATCTTGTACCTTAGTACCAAGTGATCATATATAGAAATGGGAGGAGTATTAGGGACAGCCAAGTAAAAAGCTATTTTGTCCCATCAAGACCAAGGGTTTGTGAGAAGCTCTAAGGGATATTTTTACTGCAGTGGATGTACGGCATATGAATCAATTGTAACATTCAAGAGTTTTACAAGCTTAGGTATGGGTAATATTTATTGATTTGACTAATTGTAAGTTGATGGGTGTTATATACGAGACCACCTGCCCCTAAATTATGTGGAGAAAACACATAAAGAGCTGTGACCCAGGGTCAGGGACCCCAAGGGTGGCATCATTCAGAAGGAGATACCCCAGTCTCAAAGCATATTAGAAAAATTCATCAGGATCTGTGGAAGGTGATCCAATTCAGAAATATAAAATTCATACAACTATCACCTCTTGGGGGGACTGGGATCAAACCATTTAGCAAAAAGAAGTCAGGTAGATCTAATACATGGAATCTTTATACGAGAAGGGTCTGAATGAGACCCTGAACTATATGTATTTTATCTAAGTGGATGCCAGACAGCTACTTTAATTGCTTGTCATCCTTAGGTCTAAGTAGAATCTTCTGCCTTCAAAACAACTATTGGTGTTGGGTGTGACGATTATTATTCGAATTATTATTAGAATGACAGAAAAGTTTTATTGGAACTGTCTCGTGTGTAAAAACAAAATAGGCAAGATTTTTGAATGTTTCTGCAATCCGTACTTATTATACATATTCTATGTGTATAATTTGTGTATTTTCGATGTGCTCTCCTCACTTTCTAGAATTCAATTACTTTTTTTTTTTTTACTTAAGTTATAATGGCATTGGTCCTCAATTATAAATAATACTAAAAAAACAATGGACTTTTCATCCATACGGAAGAACTGTGCAGAGCAGGAGCTTGGGACTATATTACAGACAATATTCTGTACATTATTAGTAATGTATTATACAGTAATGTACATTAATTCTACATATAAACTGTAAAAAAAATTGTCAAAGGCTGCACCCCTTCATGGATTTTGGGTGCCCTGCATTTACATATCTGTATTAAGTGTGTACACCTTAAACAGGTTAGTTAGTGGAAATCTGCATAATAATGCAACTTTACATTGAACAAATGTAGGAAAGAACATCTTAAATATTGAAGAAAACCTGCTATGGTGACTGTATGCTCTCTGAATGCACAGTATATTTTAATACTTGGAGAGCACATTGGTGAGAATCAGTCTTGTGCTTTTTAAATGAGTTTTTGGGGAATAGAATACTGCTGACCTATCCCCAGGATAGGTTAGCATTATCTGATCATTGGGGGTCCGACACCCAGCACTGCCACTGATCGGCTGTTTGGAGAGGCCATGGCGTTGTGGCTTCCTCACATCATGAACACAGCGCCGTACATTGCATAGTGGCTGTGCTTGGTATTGCAGCTCAGGCCTATTCATTTGAATGAGACTGAGTTGCACATAGGCCATGTGACCGATGAACTTAACATCACTGGCCTAGGAAGAGGCCTCAGAGCTCACTGAAGCTGGACCCCGCCGACCAGATATTGATGACCTAGGCAGAGGACAGTTCATTAAGATTTTACTCCAGGAAAACCCCTTTAACATATGGATTATAACTGAAAAACAATTACCAAGAAAGGATCTGCTTCACTGAAGTCAAAAGACAAAATAAGATCTATTTTGCGATTAGGTGGTAACATTAATGGGTATGCAGAATTTATTTCCAGTCCGGCATCAATTAGAGATAAGTACTCTTTGCTGTGGAGGTCATCGGGGATATTACCTGAAACAATCATTAACGTTATTGATATAGTGCCATTAACTTTCAGTCTTCAGTACAAAATGGAAACATAGAAATACTATAAGAAGACAAGTTCAAACATAACAGTACCAAGCTACCGCATAATAAGCCTGCCCATACATGCTAAATTATAGTGTGAAGAAGTAGGTACTATGCTAGCGGCAGTATAAACCTGGTTAGATTATGGAGGCTTTAGTGCTTGGCTAGTGGGGTGGTAAGGTTTTACACTGGTTAAAAAAGGGTAACTAAACCTCTGTAGAAAAAAAAATGATGGGGAAGAACTGCAGATCCCATATAATTTCTATGGATCCATATGCAGCAAACCAAGGGGAATGTGTGGAGGATAATGGGGGCTAATGTCTGAGATCAGCGATAATTCTTAGAATGCTAAAAATATTTTTCCAACACCGCGCAAAAATATGGCCAATATGAACATTTTTCATTGCTTCACCTCCCAACAAAATGAATAAAAGGTGACACAAATATTATCACACCTTCCAGGCTAAACATACAGCCATTATAGACAATGCAATTTACTAACAATGAACTAGTATAATATAGTCAAATATACAAATGAATATAGTCAAATATACAAATGTGATAGCAACTTTCTCACGAATACGATTAATGAGAGTAAAGAATAAAAAGTTAAATAAAAACTCACTGCTCCATTTGTACAGAAAGTTATTAGTGGTTCCCCACTTCCAATGGACAAAACATTGCAGTATATTTTGTACCAGATTCACTTTTTCGCAAAAACCTAGAAAAAGATACAAATGAAAACAGAGATGAGTCGGGAAAAGAAGGTGACTATTTGTTCTGTACAAGGAGCATCACAATCATTTTCATCTGTCATTGTGCCTTTCCTTAAGGCCTGTTTTTACTGCCATATTTTAGAATCTATACCGTGGCGACAATACTTGGATGTCATGTTCTACAGTGATCTTAGTCTGGCTCAGCAGAACAGTAGGAGGTCTATGGTATTGTGGCCACTATACAGATGTTACAATGTGCTAATATAACGGCCGCGAGTGCCTTAGGAAATAATGTGGATTTCTTTCTTTGGGAATGTGTCCTTTCGAATCCACAAGATTAGTCTTGTAAACTTTGACTCAGAATAGCAGTGTCATAATTGTGTTTTGTTTCTTCAGATGACAACTCAGAATAGTCATATAATCAGAATAGACCCATGTCTCCAGTCGATAGTAATCCTCTACTTCTTATTAAGGCCCTTTACACTGCCTGAAGTTTGGGCAGATTATCGGTAATTACCCGATGAACAGGCGAAAAGCTCATTCATCGGGTAATAAGTGTTGGTAAGGTCACCTAAATCATTGTTTACCAGTAGCAGATTGTGCCGGTAAACAATGTTTCTATATGAGGAGGAGCAATGGCATTAGTGATCATTCCTCCCCATACTGTGGAGGAGATTGCTGCATGTAAATGCAAGATTTATATTATTTTTGATAATTACAAAGTAAAGAGAGACTTTTATTCTTTTACTTCTGGCCTGAGTGTTTAAATCACCTTTCTGCTGCATCGAATCCCAAGAAGCAACAGTCTGAGGGGATACGCCGTTACACAAAATCTCATCAAGGCCACTACCACTCCCATCCTCTGCCCTGGCACCTCGGGGGCTTCCTGCACATGAGTAGCTTTCTTTAAAGAATTTGTTTAATGCCTTTACATTTAATCCTGTTCTGGCTGATCCTTACAGTTTTGGACTGCAAAACATGAATTATCCTTCCCTTTTCTCCTCTGTCTGTTTTGGATATCTTTCCTCGAGCAAGTCCAGATACTTTGTCTAGTCCCAGACTTTTTATGGAAAGATGAGATTTTTTCTGAAAGGGACAGAAAGGAATATGAGATTTTGTGTAATGGTGTATCCCCTCAGGCCTTTGCTCCTTGGGATTCGATGCAGCAGAAAGGTGATTTAAACAGGCAGGCCAGAAGTAAAAGAATAAAAGTCTCTCTTTACTTAGTAATTATCAAAAATTTCAGCTCACTTCAGAATGTAATTGCTGTGAATCAAGAGCTCTGTTTTCCACAGATGCACTTTGTGATTATTAGAAAGAAACAAAGAGCTTGTGCGGAAAACAGAGCTCCTGATTCACAGCAATTACATTCTGATGCTTAGGTAAAATCCCACCATGAGTTACCGACACCTCGTTGGAGGTACTGTCAAAGGAAGATGTTTTTTAACCAGATAAACATAACTACTGCCCACAGAAACAAAACTCCATTGAGAATATCATATAATTGAAATATGGCTGCTGTGGTCTCAGTCTCCAAGAGGAGGGAGGGGTTGCCAATCCCTTTAAACTACTTTGGGGTCTCCTGAGGGGTTTTGTGGAAATGTCTCAATGATACTGATGCTGCCAATGTCTGCATCATCGCCGGAAAGAATTCTGAGAGAGGTACTTGCTCTCACAAGACTTCTCCATGAGGTCTAACTTGAGCATTTGATTGCAAAGAGAGAGCAGCCACCTACACCTAATAGGTGGTCCTAGGTGGCTGCCTCCCAAAGAACAAATACAGAGATACACATGCTTGTGTACATATATTATATATTAATGCATTCATGCACTATGCTCACACGTAAAGGTGTTCACCGGGCTTTAAATACTGATGACCTATCCAATATCAGATTGGCGGGGGTCTGACACCAGGCACCCCCGCCAATCAGCTGTATGAAGGGAAGGCAAGCGCAGTGTGCACATGCTGTCTCCCCTCTCTCTTCCTGCTCGCTGCTGCAATGTCTATATCCTCAGGATCGGCCATCAATGTTAAAAGCCTGGAGACCCCTTTAAGAGTTTACATACACCCATACACTAGATACATTTAATAGATATACAGATACATACACTAACATCTACATATATACACTGTGGGGAACCTTTATTAACCAGATACGTCAGTTTTTTGGTGTAAAAATGTCGCACATCATGTCAATTAAAACTTTTTTGTGACAGTTCAGTGACATTTAGGAGACATGCCACTTTTCAAAGTAGTCTATGTTTAGGGCAGAAAAATGAGATCAGACCTGGATTATGGCACATGAACCCCCCCCCTGTGTGAACATGTAGTAACATCATAGAAAATATAGCAATGCTCCTTCATCTCACCTGTACTCTCCAATTTCCAGCTGTTTTTATTTTAAAAAGGCAGAAAGCATATTCATTTACTACTAAATTAATAAATTGTACATAGTGTAAAAATATATCTAAAACATTAAAAATGAATAGCAGTATAGCACAGATTAAGATAAAATCTGATTAAAGGGAACAGTGACATCTACAGGCAGCATGTTACAGAGCTGGAGGAGCTGAGCAGACTCAAGTATAGCTTTATGGGGAAAGACTCAGTAAAACTTGTAATTTATACTTTTACATTCCTGCTCATTCTGGCCTTTGAAGTCAAGGAGGCGGTCCTATCAGTGATTGACAGCTATGTGTGTATACAGTCATAGAGGGAAGGATTGTCAATCACTGATAGGACATCCTCCTCCTTGATGTCAAAGCCCAGAATGAGCAGGAATTTGAATGAATAAATTAAAAGTTTTACTGAACCTTTTCCCATAAAACTATATATCAATCTGCTCAGCTCCTCCTGCTCTATAACCCGCTGCCTTCAGTTCAGGTACCATGTTCAACATGACAGGTTCCCTTTAATTGTGTAAAGTCTGAAGACTTTTTCCAACTGATATGAAGACAAATTGGGGGTTTGTTTTTGCCTTCTTACCACATCGCTATGTAAATATAAAAACAAATCTGTTACCTTCTACATTTTTATCAGAATCCCCAAACAACATCTCCATCTTTGCATGGGTCATCTCAAGAAGATCATGGTTTGAGAGTAAGGACACCACCTTTTGGCATCCATTGCACAAGCAGGGTTCCTCTATGATAAAGAACAAAGTAACATGTTAATGGTTTCACACACAGTATTTTTTTTTTTAATTGCTACTGGAGTGTTTGATGTGTTTTTAAGCCAAAGTCAGAAGGGAATCCAGCAGGAAGTTCTTAAAGCAAAAGGATAAGATTATTGGGGAAAACTGTACAATTGAAAGGAGACTCTAGTGCCCTGCTTGGCTGCCTCTAGCCTGGATACAAGATGATATACAGTATGGTTGGGCATAGATGCATACAGATTCCTTATAGTATCCTGCAGCTGGGTCTGTAGATCCTACACCCTCGTAAGTTACTGAAGGTGGCATTCCAGCTGGTCCCATAAATTTTCGATTTGCAATAAATCTGTTGACTGTGCAGGCCAAGGAAGTGCAATCTGGCAGAGACATCCCTGGGAAACCCTTACAGTGTGTGGGCAACCATTAATCTGCTGAAAAATGCCAGTTGGCAGCCCTGCCATGAAAGAGAACATATGTGGCCACAGGATGTCCTTTACATATTGCTTAGCTGTTAGTGTCCCTCGTATCACTACTAGGGGTGACCAACTATTATAGGCAATGGCAACCCAAAACATCACACCAGCAGTGGAGGCAGTGTGTCGCTCCACAGCAAGGGCAGGATTGAAGCCCTCACAATGAAGCCTTCATACTAAAACTTGGCTTTCTTAGAATACCAGACACAGCCTGGATTTGTCACTAAAGTCTGCGAACAAAGGTGTGGGTGGATGGCTGTCAATGGCAGGACATTTAATGGGTGCTGTGATAAGCACATTTCCTTCTGCTAATCGCTTGGAAATGGTCCTGGAAGAGACAGGGTTGTGTAATGAAGGTGCTACAACAAAACTGTGCAAGCTGCTGTTGCTTGTCGGTGGAACAAACAATTCTCTATACTGGTGGCCTGTCTGAGCTGTCCCATCTGAAGCCTGTTTGCTATGTGTTTGTGCCCTTCTAACCAATGCTCCAAAGACCTCCTAACAGCTAGGTTAAAATGCTCTAGATGGCAGACAATTTGTCGAAATAACAATCCTGCTTCTCTCAGTCCAAGTATGTGCCCTCAAAGTTTATCAACTGGGTCAAAGCCTGTCACCTGGGAAAAATATTTTCAAGTGCATCACAGAGGCATGTTTAGCAGTCAATGATCTTTCACCAAGGCATAGGACAGTAAATGGGCCCTAGGTAACATACCATGCCATACAAAGTATGTATCCGCTGTAGGATCAGGCCATGGGAAAATCCATGTGGGTATGGGAGAGGTGGCGGGGAAGTCAGAGCAGGCCCGCGGCAGAAAACCTACCGCAGGTCTGTTCTAAGTACCACGCCACAGCATTGTAACAGGCTGAATTAATATGAGGAAATAGCAAAAGAGAAGACTCCTGGGAGTGTGTGCTCATACTTATGGAGCAATGTTCCAAAGTATGGGGAGGGAAACCGGAAAGAGACCAAGAGCAAACAGTATTTAATTAAACAAAACACAAGTGAGAACCTACTGATGCAAAGAATGTAAGGATATGCCAATATTTATTTACAATTCTTTTGATATCCATACTCTGGTGCGAGAACGTAGTCACACATGGGATCAGTTTCTGAATTAGTGTTTCAGTACGTAGTTTGGGTGTCAGTAGATTACCTCTAGAGATATCAGATACTTTGTGAGTATATCTATGTAGGATATGGGCCGGGAAACCCCTTACAATGAATTTAGATGAGGGGTTTCCCGGCCCATATCCTACATACACATACTCACAAAGTATCTGATATCTCTAGAGGTAATCTACTGACACCCAAACTACGTACTGAAACACCAATTCAGAAACAGATCCCATGTGTGACTACATTCTCGCACCAGAGTATGGATATCAAAAGAATTGTAAATAAACATTGGCATATCCTTACCAATAATTTTCCTAATATCTTCAAGGAGATGCCCCTAATGTCCTACAAAAGGGCCCAAAACATTAGAGACCTACTGGTAAAATCTGACCTTGGGAGCAGTAAGGGCACCCCCATTCAGACCACCATCACAGGTTCTCCTATTAATGGCACTTACCCTTGCCTCTCATGTGCCCAATGTAGCAATGTCACCAAGGGCCCTACGTTTACCCACCCAACGTCAGGCAAAACATATAATATCCAGGGCCACTTCTCATGCCAGACCAACTTTGTAATTTACCTCATTAAATGCCCCTGTGGGCTTGGCTACGTTGGTCAGACTATTCAGAAAATCAAAGAACGGATCTGTCAACACAAGTCGAATATCCACACCAAAAAAAATGACGCTCCCCTAGTCGAACACTTCACGGAACACAAACACGCCATCAGCCAATTACGGTTTCAGGTAATTGACTGGATTCCTCCTCTAAGAAGAGGAGGAGATCGCCAGGCGGTGCTGCGGGAGAGAGAGATGTCATGGATTCGCCGGTTGTGTACCTTACAACCAATTGGACTTAATGAGGATTACCTGTAGGATGATTAGTATTAAGCATGGCTTTTACATATATTCTGTATGTAACTAACATTTCTTTTATCTACTTCCCTTACAGCACCAGAACTGTCCAGTAACGGGTGGTGACATCCGTCAAGCACATTCTACGGTCCCAGCTTCCTCCATGGTCCACCATTGTGTTAAGCATCCAAGGCGCCAATTCAAAGTGACCTACTACTTTTGTAGAATGTATTTCATACATACGATAGTGCAGTTCTCTTAATTTTTGCAGAGAAGACCCTTGGTATTCTAGCCCTGGAGTTACATGTATTGATTAGTGCGTCTTGTATAACTCCACGGCCACATGATTCTTTATGTTCCAATGTCTTCCTCTGTTTATGATGGCCCTGGAGCTATATATTTTTGCATATGCTTTCATCAATATGTGGTTCCACGGTTATATATACACACACCACAAGTTTTGACACTGATGTTTTGTGTTTACTATAAGTCTCTCCTGATGCCAGTAACCTGCCCTTTTGTAAGATGGCTGCCCTTGAATGTTTTTGGGGGGTAGCGCATGCGCCATACAGGTATAGCCCTCCGTTTTTTTGTACCCCATATTTCTTATTCTAATATGGGGCAGCATAGCATATATATATATATATATATATATATAGCGAGATGTCCACCGACAGCTGCTTTCCTGTACGTATCAGTGGTCCCACCTACCGACTTTTCTGAGGCGCGGTCATGTGACGGGTTTGTCATGTGACGCGCACGTCACTTCCGATCACATGACGCGCACGGCAGATCCCCGTTCCGCTAGCCAATGCGTCCCTAGCCTCTGTTTGGGCATAGTACCGCCCACCGAGGACATCACGTGCTGCGGAACCACCAATGAAGACCCTTTTACCGCTACTTAACATGGCGCCTCGCATTCCACAGCAAGCGGCGGCTGTATACTCATTGTGGTCTCGATAGTGGTGAGTTTCTCGATATTTCTTACATTCTTTGCATCAGTAGGTTCTCACTTGTGTTTTGTTTAATTGAATACTGTTTGCTCTTGGTCTCTTTTCGGTTTCCCTCCCCATACTTTGGAACATTGCTCCATAAGTATGAGCACACACTTCCAGGAGTCTTCTCTTTTGCTATTTCCTCATATTAATTCAGCCTGTCTACAATGCTGTGGCGTGGTACTTAGAACAGACCTGCGGTAGGTTTTCTGCCGCGGGCCTGCTCTGACTTCCCCGCCACCTCTCCCATACCCACATGGATTTTCCCATGGCCTGATCTTACAGCGGATGCATACTTTGTATGGCATGGTATGTTACCTAGGGCCCATTTACTGTCCTATGTCTGTGGACCCTGTTTCACTAATCATGTTCTTAATTTTGAACAGACGCAGTATAATCATGTCCCATTGAACGCTGAATAGCTTATCAACTACCAATGTATGTACTAGATGGCATACTATGACATGTGGGGCTCAACCTCCCCTTTTTTATACTTTGTCTTACCAATCATGCTACATTGCTGTACGGATCTTATTTTTAACTATATAATCATGTCAAATTTTTTTACAAAATTGTATAATCATGTGTCATGTATTTATGATGTATTTCCATCCAGTGAACCCTCTTTTGTATATTATGTTTTGTCAGCCTGATGAAGCGCGTATGCTAGCCCGAAACGTTGCACGCAACTGATATACCACTGACCCGGCAGAAATTATATGAAATAAATCACTATTTATCATCATCACGGAGTGCTGTCTAAATATTTGTGCGATATCTACAGTTCTTGAGGTGGAGCTACAGAACACAAGAGTGCTGTGGCCTATTTATTTGAAACCGCTTTCACCAAGAGGTACACTACCCAAAAGTAGTCTCTGGGAACCTTTTTTACAGGATAGTAGGGCAAGCATTTTTACACCCTTGTGACAAGACCTAGTGTCTAATCAGACCACACCTGTAATAATTTACATATCTGCCTGAGATATTACAGAGACATTTCTATTTTTTTTTAAATCAAGGAATGTATGGCATGGAAAACTGCTGCATGGCTTGTCTCAGCATCATCAGTCCCATTAAGCTATGCACAATGCCTGGTAGGGATGGCCCAGCTTATTAAAACTATATATTTCTTCCCCAGATGAGGGTGGTCCCTATCCACTTTGTGAATCTTAGCTCCTGCACTCCAAGACACTCCACCTTCCACTTGATTGACAGGCCCTAGAGAGGTGGGGGAGTCTCTTCGGAAGCAGAGCAGAAGAGCTAAAAAGGAGCTTAAAGGGGTTGTCCAAGTTATATTTATTGATGACCTATCATTTCAATGGGACGGATGGTTCCCATACACTTGTATAGAAGCGATCCATACCATTGAAATGAATGGGACGGCTTGGGTGTAATTACACCTGCTCACCACTGCAGATGCAACGGCTAGAAGGTAAACAGTGAAGAGGAGGCAGCATTGGAACGGCGCGCGCCTTCTCTTCAAACAGCTAATCGGCGGGGGTGCCGGGTGTCGATGACCTATCCTGAGGATATCGATGAGGATAGGTCATCAATAAATATAACTTGGACAACCCGTTTAAAGCCTAATTTGCATATTTATTTAACACTTGATTTCTCTTAAAGTGTCACAAAGGATTGGGGGAAGAAATGCATGGTTTTAATCAGCTGAGAAGCCCTATCGGCCATTGTACTTGGTTTAATAAGACATAACTTTTTTTTTTTTACTTTTCTTGTCATATACCCATATAAGGGCTTGTTTTATCATGTACTGGAAAATGGGAAGAAATTCAGATTTAATTTTTTTTGGAAAAGGACATTCTTTCATTTTTTCAATACAGATGTGAACTCACCCTAACAGGAACCCCATCTACTATTTCAAGAAGTGCGACTTTTATTTCTACACCCCCTATAGGTACTCCCCTGCAATTATGGCTATCGCTTCTACCTGATCAATGTGTGCAGGCAGAAAAGTGGCAGCAAAAAACCTACGTGCCGAAATAGGGTACATTCACACTGTGGCTTCGTAAGCGGTATTTGGCGCTGACAGTCGTGCTGAAATTCCACTGAAAACCTGCCGATGGCTGTGTTCTCTCTGTCTCCCATACATCTCAATGGAAGACAGCACTATGGATCGCGGAGCGGCGGCTTAAAGCCCTGGCGAGAAAGGACATGTCCCTGTATGAGAGGAAGAGAGGACACCGCCCCGGGGGGGGGGGGGTTTGGTGAAATTTTGGCACGGTTGTACTCACCAAAATGCCGCTGAAATAGCCTCTGTGTGTACGTCCCCTATGGGTGGATTCACAAGTAAGTATTTCTGGCATTTTTTTTTTATCTTTCTGGCTTCTTTTCAAAAACACAGCATGTCAGAGCCCTTGGCATTTTTTTAACATCACCTCCTGTTTAGGAGAAAAACACCATATGGAGAATGCTAGTTGGCAAATGCACTGGGAGAGATTTATCAAAACTGGTGTAAAGGAAAACTGCCTTAGTTGCCCATAGCAACAATCAGACTCCACCTTTCATTTTTCAGAGCTACTCTGAAAAATGAAAGGATCAGTCTGGTTGCTATGAGTAACTAAGCCAGTTTTCCTTTACACTCCCACTGTTTGCAAAAATTGGCCAAAAAAACTGAGAAAAAATGACGTTGGGCAAAAAAAAAAGGCATGCAGTTATTCTGGAATTAATTTTTACAGCCCCCACCCCCCCAAAAAACAAGACAAAACAAAACAAAAAACGCAGAACAAATTTGCACCTTTTTTAGGCAATCCTTTTTCTTTAGGATGCCGGTGTTTGACTTCTCTACATCATTTTCCAATTGTGCTTATGTCCATATGTACTTTAAAATCATGCCTACTTGAGTTTGTTCCTTACATTGACTTTTTTGTCCATCCATTGTGGTTTATACTCCTCCAATTTAAAATGGCGATTTGTGTATTTCAATGTATTGAAATAAAGGATGTGTATATTTTTATACATCTCTTTCAGATTATTTGTTGTGGGTATTCACACCAGCATTCGGTGTAGGAATATATAATTTTTTGCTGTGAAGGACTAATTCATTGTAGGTGGATTAACTATCCTTTGGATAGTTCATCATTAGTAAAGTCCGGAAAAAAAAACACTTCAGAAATCTGAATTAAAAAATAGAGGTCCCACACACAGGAGGTATCTGTTTGGGTGAACAACACCAGGGCTTACATAATACAAGTTGCTCACAGAGAGGTGTATCGCAGGCACGGCCCCTGTGTATAGTTGCAGCAAATAATCCATCGCTTGGCCACAGCGGAAAAGACAGAAAAGGACAGAAAATCCAGATCTTGCTGCTAAAAATTGTAGTCTTTTTTGTTCCAATAAAAAATAGCAAAACAGTGCACTTTAAAAAGATCCCATAATGCTGTTGACACCCTTCACACGACATTACCCGAACTTAGTGATAACATGACAATAAACACTACGGTTAAGGCTATGCCTACACTGCGACTAAAAGTCGTAGACGTCCCATGAAATCACGCTCGCAATTAATTAGTTATTCCATATGAAATTGTGACTGTTGTAAGATCTACAAATATTTCAGAAATGTTGATAGTCACAAGGCTATTTGCCTTACATACCTGAGTCCTGTGATCCTTCAATATTTGATAGCTGACGAACCTCACTGCCGGACCCTGAAGAAAGTCAAGATAATAGTGTATGTAAACATATATACAATGTTACAGGCACATAAACATTACAAATATAAAAAAGTAAAAGGTGGAGCAAATTTAATTCCCCAAGAATTATAGCTTGAGGGAAACTGGTCTATTTGGGATCTAAAAATAATAGATCTCACTGTCCAGGCTAGAGACTATTTAAAAGGGAACCTGTTACCAGGAAAATGCAGTGTAATCTGCAATAAGAATATTATAGACCAGAATGAGTTAAAGGGGTTGCACGGGTTCAGAGCTGAACCCAGACACATCCCCCATCTTCTCCCCTCCGGCCCCATTGACATGAGCATCAGGGCATGTTTTTTAGATCCGGTGACGTTACGGGCTCTCTATGGGGACCGCTAGGCGGTGGCTTCCGCTTAGCAGTGAGCCCAGTGATGTCACCAGCACTAATGGGCCGGCTTTAGCACTACCCTAGCCTGTAAAGCGGCAAGGGAAGCGCTAAAGCCTGCCCGTCAGTGCTGGTAATGTCACGGGGCTCACTGCTAAGCAGTAACAGTGTGAAAAACATCAACAAACAGCCCTTACCCTGCACTATACAGTACAGGGTAAGGGAGAGCATCAGAGCATGAAATGCTGCGATGCTCATATTATAGGGGCCAGAGGGGTTAAGATGGGGATATGTCCGGGTTCAGCTCTGATCCCGGACAACCCCTTTAAACAGATTGATATATAATTTTTGTGCTCATTCTGGACTTTGACGTCAAGGAGGAGGTCCTATTAGTGACTGACAGCCTTCCCTCTGTGACAGTGCAGTCAGTAACTGATAAGACAGCCCCCGTGACTTCAACATGCAGAAGTAACAGGAATTTAAATGAATGAAATACAGGTTTTAATGAATCTTTCCCATAAAACGATATATCAATCTGCTCAGTTCCTCCTGCTCTATAACATGCTGCCTGCAGATTGCACTGTAATTTTATGGTGTCAGGTTCCCCTTAAAATGTATAATGTCCTTGAAATTGAGGGACTCCTAATGGGCTTTTCTAAAACCAGATATTCAGTGTAAGGGTAGCTTCACCCAAAGTTTTTAGTGGTGTTTTTCTACACTTTTTTAGCAGCATTTTTTTAACCTGGGTTTTTTGGTGTGTTTTTTTTTTTTTTGCAGTAAAGATTCTAGCTCCAGATATTAGCCGAAAGTATATGGAAAGTACGAAACCCATTTTTTTTGCTCAGTCAGTGTCATTTTTATGTATTCTGAAAAAGGCAGCATGCTGAATGTTTTGGTGCTTTCTTCTGGCATTTTGCGAGCTCCTTCTCTTTAGGAAAAACACACACACACAAAAAAACGTGGTTCTCGCAGTTGTTTTGAGAAAAAAATGCTGCTAGAAAAGGCCATGAAAACTATACGCAGTATGGAAAAAAAAAGCAAGCGGGACTTTTTTGTGGTAAAATATGCCAGTGCAAATTAATATGTGTAGGGACCCAGCATGGTTTCAAACAACTTTTTGTGGCAGTATTTAATGTAGTTTTTGAAAAGTGGATCCAGCAGGAAGAAGAACTGTAAGCCTTTTCTCTCATACCCTTCCAACCCACATCATCCTTTGTCTCAAAAACTGCAACAACAGCTGTGTGTGACTTCACCATGTTTTTAGTAGATAATTCTGGTGTTTCTTACCTTCATTTGTAATATTCGGGAAAAGTTTATGAATTCTGTCTGTTAAAAGAAAAACATCTTGGTCTAATGAAGCAATACATTAACATTGCACACAGACTGCTCTATATATGTCACTTGTTGTGGTGCTGCCTTCTATATAACAATAAAATTACAGAGACCAGAAAACATACGTAGTAGTAAAACTTGGACGTTAAAAGGCAATGAACACCTTCAGAGGCAATTCTTGTTTATGATTGCATTTTACTCATTTTGGGCTAAAATAATATTTTCAATTTAAATTTATTGGCCTTTATTAAAAATATTGAGCCATTCTGTTACAAAGGGTTAACTGTTTTTCTAACTGTTTGACTGGTACTTTCACTTTGACTTTGTGCCAGTCATCTAATAAACCTAGGGGTGGACATACTGCCTGTGCAGCTGGTTCAGCTGCACAGGGGCCCAGCATGCAATGGGGCCCATACAGCTTGGACTGGTCTACTGGAAAGTGGGGCCCCCTTCCTGAACTTCAGACTGAAAGATAATGTGCTTCTCAGGGGCTGATTCATAGAAGGGCTGACAGGTTTTAGTGTAATCAGCATTCCTGGTCAGTAAGGCTGTGTCCACAGGGTCTGAATTTTATAAAATTGCAGCAAAAAAAAAAAAAGAATTTTGCCACGATTTTCTCAAAAATAGGACCTTGTGGACCCAACCTTACTGACTGGAAGTGCTGATTGGTCTAAAAACTGTCACTCAAAAGCACTGGCAGGCTATCCTCCAATGGGCCAGTTCTGCTAATCAGTGAGGAAGGAAAGAAGGACCCACTGCTGCTGTGTGGAGACCAAGCCCTGCTACTGAGAGGGGGAGGAGCCTGGCTAAGGACACAAGAAATACAGAGCCAGGAGGTGAGGAAGGGATATGTATGTAATGTAGTGTAAAATAGTTCTTGCATGTGTCAGTGTGTGTGTGTGTATGTGACAGTGCCTGCATGTGTGACCGTGTATGTGAGTGACTGCATGTGTGACCGTGTATGTGAGTGACTGCATGTGTGACCGTGTCTGCATGTGTGACAGTGTATGTGAGTGACTGCATGTGTGACAGTGTATGTGTGTGCCTGCATATGTGACAGTGTATGTGAGTGCCTGCATATGTGACAGTGTGTGTGTGAGACAGTGCCTGCATATCTGAGGATGTGTGTGTATGTGACAGTGCCTGCATATGTGACAGTGTATGTGAGTGCCTGCATATGGGACAGTGTATGTGTGTGCCTGCATATGTGACAGTGTATGCGAGTGCCTGCATATGTGACAGTGTGTGTGTGAGACAGTGCCTGCATATCTGAGGATGTGTGTGTATGTGACAGTGCCTGCATATGTGACAGTGTATGTGTGAGTGCCTGCATGTGTGAGGATGTGTGAAAAAGAGCGGTTGCAGTATGTGTGTTAGGGCTCATGCAGATGGCTGTATGAAGTAGTCCGCATCTGTTCCGCAATTTTGCATTATATATGTTTACGTCTGTATGTGTGGTTTGGGGAGGGGGGGGGGGGGGGGCAGGCACATTCTTTGCACAGGGGCCCTCTGCTTTCTGTGTGCGCCCCTGATAAACCTTATCTCTAAACTACTGAGAGGTCATAAACACTTATTTAAGCCACATTCTTATCTTATGATAAGAACTGAGCTATAATTAGTGTTTATAATGTCAGGGTGCAGAGATAAGGAGCCCGTCAGCTCCCCAGATGATGGAAAAGACAGAAAATCCACAGGCTGCTACTAGAGCATCTCAGTTTTGTAAAGAAAAAAGGGTTCCATATTTTTAATAAAGAACAATTGGAAAAATGATTATAGTTCAAAGTAAGTACAATGCAATAATAATAAAAAATTGCCCATAAAGGTGTACATAGCCTTTAAAGCTATACTCTGTATTATAATGTCTGTCGTTTTCCCTCCTCTTCCCCGAACGTGTGCAGTACATTAGTCCAGCTCTCAGCAGTAGATTCCTAAAATTCAGAGGCATAAAGGGAAGCTCCTGGGCCTCAAGGCGAAAGCGTTAAGGCGCTCTGTTCACATCTGCGTCTGAGGCTTTGTTGCATATTCTGTCAAATTTGATAAGAAAAATGCAGCACTATTCTTCCTCTCAAAATGGCGGACACCATGACAGAACCTGACAGATCAAATTATAAATCAATGGGGGGCTTAGATAAAGCTGGTGTCGATCACTTGATGGATTTGGCCATTTTTCTATGACTAAATAGGAAATAGAAAATTTCAATACAGATGTAAACTCACCCTAATAGGAACCGCACCTACCATTTTAGCAAAGTGTGACTGTTACTTCTACACCCTCTATTGGCACTCCCCTGCAATTATGGCTAACGCTTCTACCTGATCAATGTGTGTTATCAAATGTATAATGCTTTATTCCTTGTTATAATACTTACCTTTGATGAAATTTTTAATTGCATTATTATTTGCAGGCGCACTGCCCCACATTCCTATGGATAAAAGAAAAACATGAATTGTACTGTATATGGGCTAGTAAGCAGTATTATAACAGACTGTTTGTTTATACAGTGTATATGGCTATCCCATTTGTTCTGTGCTTGAAATGCATACTCTACTACACAGGCAGGTTTAATGGAACAAGTGAAAACACATTCCAAGCGTACAAGCCCTGGATATAAGCCATAAATTTCCACCGAAACTGGGCAATTGTTAACTGAAGTATACAAAATTCTATGGAGCACCCTTACCACTATGGAAGCGAAAACTGCTGCTATAGGGCCAGTAAGCTGAAGGGAGCCGCAATGTCCCTTTATAGTCAGACAATGTAGCCAGCTGCAATATGAACCATCAGACCCACCGGAGATAGGTTCCACCATGCGGACAACTTTTTGCTCGTATGACAAAGGATTTTCAGATGTTGGATATCTTTTGGTTATTAGCTGGGCACCTCTCAGAAAGAGGTGACATCAGACAACATAGCCAGTTCCAAAAATCTAAGCAGTTAAAATCTTTAAGGATGAAAGGCTTAAAGGATTAAAAGAGATGATTATCATGGCCCTGGACCACTAAGAGATGAAAAATAGGCAATCGATCACCAAGGATAAGAAATGGGCTACTAGGCTGTGATGCGTGAGAGCAGTATACAGGACAGGATGACTGTTGGGCTACATAACCTTGGGATGCCATCTAGGATCCAGAGCATCAGGAGTCACATTACAAATATGCAAGATCAGTATGAAGGGTGTATATCTCATGCTGCTATTACAGTGGCTCTGTATGTAATCTCAATATCTTGCAACACCCTCCAGCTACTTTTTATTCCACTAGATGGCACAAGAGGAAGAGAAAAAAGAGGCACCAATGATCACATTTCTGGAGTATTGAGCATTCAGAGGCATGACTTCAATCCCGTGGGCCCCAAGGTAAAATCTGTAACAGAACTACCCAACTATTATATGGCATATATTGTATGCACCTCCCATAGCTATGGTGCTGAAACCACACCATAAATGTCTGGTGTATGTTTACTTGTAAAATCCCAAAAAATTAATGTGCAACCACTAGTAATTAGCAATATATTTATAGTAGCTGAAAACTAATGCTCCTGGTTGTTTGAGATTTTTGTATTTCCTAATCTTATAGTTTACCTTGGAGATAACAGATGTCCCACTCTGGATAATTCTTCACTAATTTCCCTTCACTGAATTGACTGCCCAGGAGCTCAGTTCTGACAAATGAATTGTATGCTGGGAATCCAACCAGGTGAGGTGTAAACTCGACCCAGGCCCCTGTAATAAATTTCACAATTACCACAATCATAAATAAAGTCACTGTGTAACTGGGCATTCATGAGCTGCAAAACATTCTATTACTATATAATAGTTCCTGTCATACTCATATATAGAGATATACACTGATCAGCCATAACATTAAAGGGAACCTGTCACCGGGATTTTGGGTATAGAGCTGAGGACATGGGCTGCTAGTTGGCCGCTAGCACATCCGCAATACCCAGTCCCCATAGCTCTGTGTGCTTTTATTGTGTCAAAAAAATGATTTGATACATATGCAAATTAACCTGAGATGAGTCCTTTCCCCGACTCATCTGACGTACAGGACTCATCTCAGGTTAATTTGCATATGTATCAAATTGTTTTTTTTTGACACAATAAAAGCACACAGAGCTATGGGGACTAGGTATTGCGGATGTGCTAGCGGCCATCTAGCAACCAATGTCCTCAGCTCTATACACAAAATCCCGGTGACAGGTTCCCTTTAAAGGAGTTTTCCAGGTTCCTGATATTGATGTCTGATGATATCCTCAAGACAGGTAATTAAAATTTAATCCGTGAGGGTCC
Organism: Bufo bufo; assembly: GCF_905171765.1. NCBI lineage: Eukaryota > Metazoa > Chordata > Amphibia > Anura > Bufonidae > Bufo > Bufo bufo. The sequence continues at coordinate 293,118,817 of NC_053390.1, forward strand.
GACACCCCTATTAGCACTTTGAATGGAACAGAAAGCACAACTCAAAGTTCAAAATGTAGTAGCCGTGCCTGGTTACTGCAGCTCAGCTCCAATTCAGATTAGCTGCAGTAACCCAGCATGGCCACTACACTTTGAACGGAGCTGTGCTTTCAGGTCCATTCAAAGTGCTAGTTCCGGTGCCGGAGGATGCAGGGAACACCTGATTGGTGGGGGTGCGGGGTGTCGGAGTGTCACCAATAGTATATTAAAGAGGTTATCCAACACCAAAAACTTTTTTAACTGACCTCTTCAGTGGCTGGACCCATAGGGGTGTTTATACTTTTCTGGTCCCTGCTGCTGGATTCTGGCTGCATCACTGCATAGCTGCCTCCACAGGTCCCGGGACTCTGTTGACTGGCATCACATGCATGACTGCTGCATCCAGTCACCCATGCAGTACATCACTGGGCCACATGCCACACGGGTCATAACTCACGGCCAGTGATTGGCTGCAGCGGTCATGTGACACCCGTCAACCAGATGTTGATTCCCAGAGACTGGGGACCTGCAGAGGTGGCCAGAGAGAGATGCAGCTGAAATCCGGTGGTGGGGACCAGGTAAATATGAACCCCACCAAGGGTCCAGCCACTCTGAATGGGTCTGTTAAGAAAGTTAAGTGTTGCATAACCCCTTTAAATACCTATACTGAGGGTAGGCCATCAAAATCAGGAGACTGAAAAAAACTTTTAAAACCTAATATTGTGTAGGCCCCTCTCATGATAACCAAAACAGCATTGATCCATAGAGGCATGGATTCCACATGAACTCTGAAGTTGCCCTGTGGTATCTGGCACCAATATGTTAGTAGCAGACCTTATAGGATGGATTGGATTTGTAGGCATAGTAAAAATCTTGAATTTTTTATAATGTTCCTCAAATCATTCCTCGACAACTTTTGTAGTGTGGCAGGGCACATCCTGCTGAAAGAGGCAATGGCCATTAAGGAATACTGTTGCCATGGAGGAATCCTTAAGTAGGTGGTATATGTTAAAGTAAATTACACATGAATGGCAGAACCCAAGGTTTCCCAGCCGAACATTGCCCAGAGTATCACACCACTGGCTTGCCTGCTTCCTATAGTGCTTTCTCAGATAAAAATGACACATTTCCACAATATGTTAAAGAAACATGAATGAACACCTTCTTTCATTGCCCTATGGTTCAGTTCTGATGTGCTCATGCTCATTGTAGGAGCTTCTGGCTGTGGACAGGGGTCATCATGGGATAGCCTTAATGGCTCTTGCATATCAATGAACCATAAGCACCAATGATACTGCTACAGATTCACTGATTATTCTTATTACTTGGACCACTTTTGGAAGGTACTAAAAACTTGAAGTTGCTCTAACCCAATCACCTAGCTTTTACAATTTGACACTTGTCAAAGTCACTCTTTGCTCTTCAAGGAACTTGTCATTAACTTTTCACTCGCTGCCTAAAATAACCTACCTCTTGATAGGTGTCATTTTAACAAGATAATCAATGTTTTACCTCGTTATACTGTCATTTCTGATCCATGTATTATTGATCTTACCACACATTTTATGATAGAATGAATAAAATATTTTTGCCTGTATAAAGTACCCAAACTTTCTAACTTTCATAACAAATATTAGTCATCTATCATTTATTAGATATTAGACATATTAAGTAACAATCCCCTATACAATTTGAAACACTGACAAACACCACAACAGATTTAGTAGCTGCCGCATGTCAACTGTTGGCTGTATTGTGGACCAAGACAGCGAGGCTGTGCAGATTACTTACAGAGGACCTTTCTAAACTAAACTAAGCATACAGACATGGAGAGCGGCGTCCGGGGATCTCCCTGCACTTACTATTATCCCTGGGCGCCGCTCCGTTCTCCCGGTATAGCCTCCGGTATCTTCATATGTTCGGCTCAACTGGGTGGAGCCTGCCGGCGTCTCCTTCTCCCAGGCTGTAGCGCTGGCCAATCGCAGCGCTCAGCTCATAGCCTGAGAGAAAGAAAAAACCTCTCAGGCTATGAGCTGAGCGCTGCGATTGGCCAGCGCTACAGCATGGGAGAAAGAGACGCCGGCAGGTTCCCCTGGGTGGAGCCTAACATGTGAAGATACCGGAGCCTATACCGGGAGAACGGAGCGGCGCCTAGGGATAACAGTAAGTGCAGGGAGATCCCTGGGCGCCGCTCTCCATGTCTGTATGCTTAGTTTAGATTTGTTATTGTAGTGAAAGGTTCTCTTTAAGACAGAAATGCTTACTCCTTCAGTTTGTAAATGGCCCCATAGTTTATTAAAAACCTTGAAGCCATCAACAAACTGCAGGGAATTATCACGGCTGTGAAGTGGCGGCTATGTGTGGTACCCTGGATGGACATGGCACCATGACCAGGGCCCCACAGCAAATTTTTGAATGGGGCCCCCCTCCCCCAGTAATTTTTTCGCAACCCCTTCCTTTCATGCCTCCCCCATTCCTGTGGCTAGTAAAGATCGCTCTCTCAGACCAGGGCTGGCAGCTGTTCCATCAGTTTCCTGCACTGTCTATACTGTCACTGTATATCATTTAATTGTGTAATACTGTTGAGGGGGCCCTGACAAAATATTTTAGTCCTCCTCCTCCTGGATGGGCCCCTTTTGGGTCAGGGCCCCAAAACAGCCTCTTCCTCTATAGCTACACCCCTGACCATGACATATTTTAATAATAATATCTAGGGCTGTAGGGAATTCACTGTGGTTACCTGGCTGACCTTTTAGCAGATATGGAAAACATAAGGGGGTTTCCAAGACTTTAATACCGATGACTATAAATAGGGATGGCTTAATAAGGAGGATTATTACTGTGGGTGCTTAAAGGGCATCTGCACAGTGATAAGTCCTAGTAAAATTCCAATGGGCCTTCTGTTCAGACTCCACTTAGGCCCCCACAGTAATAATCATCCTTATTAAGCTGTGAGATGGGGAAACAGCTCTCATTGTTTGAACACTGTTTGTGTGGATTAAATTAAATGTTCTGGACTAACATTCTGCTGTTTGGCCACAAGATGCCACTGTTTCCTACAGCCTGTATATATATATATATATATATATATATATATATATATATATATATATATTCATGAGAGAGGTGGGGTTTTACACAGAGTCTGGAGAGAAGGAGTAAAGAGCAGCCATCTTAGAGGGAGGTGAAAACTAAGGAACTGTGTGAGCAGAGAATCTGAAGGCATCCAGGTCTGAGAGCATCCCTCAGTGACCAGAACTGCAGCTAAGTGAAGCTGATCGTGTCCAAGACCCTGATCCTGTCCAGAGGAAGGAAGATCGCTGCCAGGAATGCTGATGAGAGCAGAGGAACAAAGCAACATACACTGCGGTACCGCATGCTTGTTGGAGAGACATTTGTTCTGTTCAGAGTCACCAGCGGATGCAAAGCAGACCCGGGTCGGTAAGACCGTACACGCACCTCATTACAGTGTTGGCAACTACAGACTGAGACCAGGCCTGTAGTTAGTTAGTTAGGGTTTCTGTTTGTGTCAGGCCACAAGTGTTACTACTGTTCATTGCAAGGACTCTGTAATTTAAAGTGACATTTCACATTGGAGAGCTGATAAAATTCTTTACATGATACACATGTCTACCAGCTCAACACATCTTCCATGTTGACCGAAATGTCACACTTTCACTTTAAGTTGCTTTACATATGAAAAATTAAAAATACACCTTGATATTACCATATTCATTGGAGTTCTGAAGTTTTTATATTGATACTTTTGAGGGCTAGGAACCCAGCACCCACACAACAAGGACGAGAGTGCCGCGCCATTCTATCTACTTACAACTGCTGGTCATCATAATGTCCACATGGCAGATGTTCCGTGTGGTTAATAGGCTAAAGGAATTGTATTGTCTTCTATGACCCTGTGAATATTAATTATGCCCCTGCATATACTGTAATTGATGTACAGTGGGTCTTATCAAACATAGTCAGCTCTTCGAGCTATAAAAGGGCAAATTTGGCATTTTATCACCCGTTTCCATTTTGTTCTCAAAGTTACCTACCAATTTTTGGACCTCACCTGGCTGAAATTTATTTAGAGAGTCCTTTTCTATAGCAGCATAGACAGGATAAGGATTTTCTCCAATCTCACAAGATGTCTGATGATTGGACAATGTTTTTTCATTAATCTGCAGAATCAAAACCAGAGGATAAATATAATTCAGTAACAATAGTTAACCTCACCCTACAAATTAGCTTCCACATGTGTATGGGGGACTCCTAACCATCCAATGACAGCAGAAGTTGGGGGGGAAATGGGGCATGTTGGTATTCAATTTGCCTGATCTATTGCACTGTGGAAGGCAAGTCAAGCTTGGCCAGGTGTGTTTATAGTGGGGCTGTGTGAAATAGATGTTAACTATAGCCAGGATTTGGCTATATTCACATAAGAAATATGTGCGGCAAATACAGTAGCTGGTGTTCTCCATCCAAGATGGTTAAGGACACAGTAGGTGAGGGTATAAGAAAATACAGAAACAAGGAAAAGGTTTCACTACCCGGTCTAATTAGTACAAAACATATAGCTGATATACTTTCCCTTAAGGCCGAATGCACACGGCCATGAGCGGTCCGTGGTATCCCGGCCTGGATTCCTGCTCGCATGATCTATACGAGTGTATTACTGTAGTGCAGCGGCGGCATGAAGCGCGCGGCGTCATAGCAAACAATGACGCCGTGCGCTCCTGCTCTCAGCAGGATGCCAGGCCGGGATACCACGGACCGCTCACGGCCGAGTGCATTCGGCCTTAAGCTGACTTACCTAAAATAAATGCTCATCTTGTCTCCACCCTAATGAAATGACGCTGTATGTATAGCATGTGTAGAACACATTAATACAGTAGAACATATTGTATAGTGTCAGTGTATGTTACTTACTTCACTAATGACTTTATGAACAAACACGTATGCCCAAAAATCAGTCAGTGAAAACATTTCTTCAGAAAAACTCCGTTTTAGCTTTTCCCACATTTTTTCCAAGTTCATTGAGGGATTTAATAGACGCTCAATTATCTGATGCTCCATCTCAACCATGCATGATGACCACTTTTCATTATTATACAGGGTAGACATAGTCCTAAATATAAAATAAAAGGCATAAATTGTTAATGTATTGTAATATCATATTGCATTTTGTAAATCTAAAATATATTTTCTGTATAAAAATAACTGGGACATATACCCTACTTCCTTTTGTAGGTGCCACAGAAGGATCATCGGTGAACTAAAAAAAGGAAAAAAAATTCACAGCAGAGGCAGCCGGAAGTTTTAGAAAATTTTTCAGATTGTACTTCAGGATGACTTTTCATCTACAACACAGCCCTGTTCACTTGAATGTTTAGGCAGAAGAGTTAAAGGCTATGAACACCTTTGGGGATTTTTTTTTTTAATGATTGAATTTTACACATTTTGGGCTAAAAATAATTTTTTCAATTGGTATTTATTAAAAATATTGAGCCGTTCTGTCACAAAGGGTTAACTGTTTTTCAAACGGACTGGTACTTTCACTTTGTGCCAGTCATCTAATAACCCTTATTTCTAAATTACTAAAAGGGTCATAAACACTTATTTAAGCCATATTCTTATTAGTAAGATAAGAACTGATCTATAATGAGTGTTTATAAGGTCAGAGAGCAGAGATAAGGAGCCCGTCAGCTCCCTGTCTGATGGAGTAGAGAGAAAATATAGATCCCACTAGTACAGGCATGGCCAACCTGCGGCTCTCCAGCTGTTGTAAAACTGCAACTCCCACCATGCCCTGCTGTAGGCTGATGGCTATAGGCAGTCTGGGCATGCTGGGAGTTGTAGTTTTGCAACAGCTGGAGAGCCTCAGGTTGGCCATCCCTGCACTAGTAGATAAACTGAAAGCTGTGCAGGGAAAATTGCTCATCATTTTTAATAAAGACCATTATAAAAAAAGATTTTTAGCTCAAAATGAGTACAATGCAATAATTTAAAAAAATGGCACCAAAGGTGTACATAGCCTTTAAGATGAAGCTGGCCATACATTTTAGATAGCAGCTGTCTGGATACTCATTCATCTGACAGTTATTTATTCTGACCCAACCATACATATGATCGCTTTACTGACTGTACATGGGCTCTAAATAGGAAGAGCGAAGATTATGCTGCTGTCGGACACCCCTGAAATCCAACTGTCCAATCCTACAGGAATTTCAGTTGTACTTTGTGCTAATTATAAAAATGGAAGACATATATTTTTCCATTTTTTAATACATATTCCAGGGTATAAAAAATGTAAACAAATAAAAAAAAATTACAAAAATAATATAATCACTGAAAAAAGGCACAAAAATATTCACATAACCAATGTTACTTTAAGGCTACTTTCACACTAGCGTTAATATTTTCAGTACCGGAAAAAACGCATGCTGCAGTTTGCTTTCTGTCCTGGTATGCGGAGCAAGACACAATCTGACACAATAGAAAACGGATCCGTCCCCCATTGACTTTCAATGGAGTTCATGATGGATCCGTCTTGGGTATGTTAAAGATAATACAACCGGATCCATTCATAACGGATGCAGATGGTTGTATTATCAGTAACAGAAGCGTTTTTGCTGAACCCTGCCGGATCCAGCAAAAACGCTAGTGTAAAAGTAGCCCAAGTCTATAGTAAAATATTGTAAAGGTTTCATACACAGTGTTATGGCTTGTGGCTTTTTTGCTGAATTTATGGAATTTTTTAATGACAACATAGCATACTAGGAACGATGCTGCTTCTGTCATTTTTCTCCATAGGCTTTTCATCAAAAATACACACAAAAGTTAGCACTAATTTAAAAAATCCCACCAAAAATGCCATTAAAATGGCTTAAAACAAAGGAAGGAGGATTAACACTTTGGTCTTTTTCTATATTGCACATTAGTTGAATGTGAAATAATTTACCAGGTTGATCCAGAGATGCCACAAATATATGTAATAACATCCAGAAGACCTTCTCTGGCCAGTTCACCAAGGACACCAAGAAAACCAACCATGGCACGAAGTCCACCACCAGATCCCAAAACAGCAATTACAGGAGGCTCTTTATCCTACAGCAAAATCAGGAATTTAAAAAAATGGTACAAAAAAAAAAAGATACAATTTGCTTTACATCAGTGGCTAAATCCAGAAATCCATAGAGAACTAGAGTTCATTTGGATGATATCTCTTAAAAAACTGACCCCTTTCAATTAGGGCATCTATTAGATGCTAAGACACATAATTACCTCTGGTATAATAACATTAAATTTTTTAAGTGCTTCCCGCACTTTTTTCTGCCTAGCTTTAATGGATGTCAATTCTCCTTCCGACCTTAAAAGAGCCTCTGGAACTTGTGTAGCACTAAAAAATATAAAGAAAACATAGATCACAAAATTGCCATTACACATAGGCTTCATGCACAAGACCATCATGCACATGGGGTTTCAGCCTGATCCTTGATAATCGGATAGCTTCCGTGTGCATTATGTTTTTTTTTCACTCGCATCAATAGGGCTATTCTCTTCCACATAAAATGACAAGAAGCCAGTGCAAAGGATGAGAGTAGTAGTGGACCTAGCAAGGTGTTGTGTCCTAGTGTCTACCACAGGCCGTTGCTCCCTGGGGATCGCTGCAGATGAAAGGCAGTTTAAAGAATCAGGCCAGAAGTAAATGTATAAGATTCTTTCTTTTTAAAAGGAGTCTGTCACCAACCTGACCGGTTTTAAACCGATCACATAGTTCAGTGGGACACAAAGACGTGACACAGATGTTACCTTTGTTTCCTTTTGTCAGATCATCCAAATCGCCCAAAAAGTAGTTTTTATGATATGCTAATGAGCCGTCTCAAGTGCCCAGGGGCGGAGAGTTTGCTGAAAGTGCCCATGTTCCCCCGCCTCACTCACGCCTAACTCCGCCCCTCAGTAAGCTAAGGCCAGCCATGTGGCTCTGTGACATCATACTTCCCTATAGGCCGTTCGTGCATCGCAGAGGCACAGAGATATGCAGTGCGCATGCGCCGATTTTACGCCAGTAACTTGCGCATGCACACTGCATATCTCTGTGCCTCTTCCCACTGTGGGTAGAACACTGCGCATGCCCGGGCACGGCAGCGATGCGCGAATGGCCTATAGGGATATATGATGTCACAGAGCCACAGGGCTGGCCGGAGTTTACTGAGGGGCGGAGTTAGGCGCGAATGAGGCAGGGGAACTTGGGCACTTTTAGCAAACTCTCCGCCCCTGGGCACTTGTGACGGCTCATTAGCATATCATAAAAACTACTTTTTGGGCGATTTGGATGATCTGAAAAACAAAACAAAGGTAACATCTGTGTCATTTTGTGTGGCTGTCATGGCCCATAAACAGGTAGGAACTAGTGTTAGGGACCACTCAAATAGAGGCGACCTTGACCCGGTGAGTGGCTTATTACGCTTTGGCCAAAATGTACACCAATGCCTCATCCAGCATGGAGGCAAATTGCTGGATGTAGAGTGCTATCACATTTGTATTTTTCGTTTGTATATGTATTTCGCCATAGTGATGTGCACCACATACAGGTTGTGCTGACCCAATTCCCCACATCTGTGTCATGTCTGTGACCCACTGAATCATGTGATCGGTTTAAAACCGGTCAGGTTGGTGACAGACTCTCTTTAATGCAAAATATAATTTATGGTACATCCAGCAGTATTAAGTACAAAGTGCAGTTTCTGGCACTAGATGAGGAGGTATTGTGATTGGTTGGATGGCAATTAGCACTTGCAGGCACTTGTCGATAAAGGGGTCCACTGTGTGATACAGGCTTGCTGTTTGTCAGGGTGATGGGTGTCTGAGCCATATTCCCTCACCTTACAGCAGTGTTTGTAAGGCCTCAAGCACACGACCGTTCCGTTTATTGCGGTCCGCAAACCGCGGATCCGCAAAAAACAAAAGCCGCCCGTGTGCCTTCCGCAATTTGCGGAACAGAACGAGGGCGGCCCATTGTAGAAATGCCTATTCTTGTCCGCAAAACGGACAAGAATAGGACATGCTAAATTTTCTTTGCAGGGCCACGGAAAGGAGCAACGGATGCATCTTTTGCGGCCCCATTGAAGTGAATGAGGCCACATCCGAGCCGCAAAAACGGCGGCTCGGATGCAGACCCAAACAACGGCCGTGTGCATGAGGCCTAAAGCTGAAATTTCACTGAACACTCTGCTGTCCTGTCACACTGATACTTCCTCAAAGCAGTGTTCTTGAAGATGATGATCTCTGTAGAGTGATGGTCCCATAGGAGAACTGGATACGGTTTCTAGGAGTAGAAGCTCTTACATGTGCTTCCTTCCTCCTTGCTGTCTACTCAGCAACTACCCATCCTGGCACTAGGCAGTACTAGCCCGCTTCTGCCAAGGGGGTTGGAACAGCTTGGTTGGTGCTGTTCCTGCCAGCAATTACTTCCTCTGCTGGAATGAACAGCCAAACCATGAAAATACATAACATTACATGATAATACATAATAAACATTTGCAGATACCCTCAGGTATGGGGTAGTGCAGATATTGAACACTGACAGGCCGACATAATTTATATCATGCATCTTTCTTTCTTCCACTTGGGTATCAGAAAGAATATTTCCTAAGCTGACTCTCCAGTGGCTCATGACAGTATGATGTGCAGTGTGGGGGGTACTGTTACCCCAATAGGTAAGGGAATTCACAGACACAAAAGCCCAAATGTCTTGTCGAGCGAGTCGGAAAAAAGGTGTGAATTGCTCTAAAATTGTGCCACTTTTAGACAGAATTTATGAGCAGACAAATTCGTAAATGTGGGACCAGATGTTTTGCAGAATAAATACTCCAAAGAGGCCTAACTTTAATATAAGTGTTGTGTTGCCAGTTGTCATTTATGCCATTATAAACGCCGTTTGGCATCTTGTAAAATACAAATACTCTTTTACAGATTATAGCATTGTCCAATAAATAACGCAAGTTATGGAATACTTACCTTGAAGGATCACACTCATGACAGACAATGTCGATTTTTTTCTAAAGAGAAAAAAGTGACAAGGTTTAAAGTACTGTAACTGTAGTAATACTAAATGCAGATACAGACACTGGAGACCATGTCTAAAAATTACTGGTTGTGGTAAATGGGATTCAGCCTTTAAAATGGGGCATATATTGAACCACATGCATAAAAGCTGTTTGAAAGTGATATATGATGTACAGACTCAGCAAACTATATTTTTAAAGGGCTTCTGTCACCCCACTAAACAGTTTTTTTTTTTTGTGGTTACTTATAATGCCTATAATGCGATTTATGCATACATACTGTAATTAATCATTTTCGTTCAGCAGATTCTGTTAAAAACGTACTTTTAATATATGCAAATTACCTTGCTACCAGCAGTTAGGGCGGCTACTTGCTGGTAGCAGCCGTATCCTCCGATCCTAATGACGCCCCCTCCGCATGCTGATTGACAGGGCCAGCGGACGGGACCTTTCTCTGCTGGCCCTGTTTGCATTCAAAATCTGGCGCCTGCGCTGTACCTGTCTTCAGTCGGCGCAGGCGCACTGAGAGGCGGACGCTTGCTCGGTCGCTCCTTCCTCAATGCGTCTGTGCCGGGTGTAGATGTGACGTCATCGGCGCAGGCGCATCGAGGATGGAGCGACCGAGCGAGCGTCCGCCTCTCAGTGCGCCTGCGCCGACTGAAGACAGGTACGGCGCAGGCGCCAGATTTTGAATGCAAACAGGGCCAGCAGAGAAAAATCCCGTCCGCTGGCCCTGTCAATCAGCATGCGGAGGGGCGTCTTTAGGATAGGAGGATGCGGCTGCTACCAGCAAGTAGCCGCCCTACTTGCTGGTAGCAAGGTAATTTGCATATTTTAAAAGTACATTTTTAACAGAATCTGCTGAACGAAAATGATTAATTACAGTATGTATGGATAAATCGCAGTATAGGCATTATAAGTAACCAAAAAAAAGTGGGGTGACAGAAGCCCTTTAAGCGTCAGAAATGTATAAAATAACCAAAACTTCAGGTGGTTTTGCCACAATTTTCACTTAGCAGGTATGGTGTCTTTGAGCCATACCACATCACTAAAAGTGAATCTGACCTAAATGCATCTAACAGTAAAGACACATACTGCAGCATCCACATGCAGCCAAAGCCTCGTCCACATATGTTGACCAATGGCCACATGATTTTGTGGATAAAATTTAAGTATTACCCTTAAAGGGGTTATCTCATAATTAATCTAAGACATCTCCAGAGATCTCCCCATTTATTGCTCCAATTAATTTTTTCAAGCTGGCAGCTCAGCAGTGTGTGTCCTTTCTCAGGGGTCATGTCCTTTTTGCTGCAGCTGGTGGCAGTTGAAGGATGGAACTGAGCATGTGCGTCCACCTCAGTGAGGTGGACAGAGAAATTAGAAAAAGAACAAACAGCAGGTTGCACAATACAGATGGATTTCATTGAATAACTCAGTAGCTCAGGGGGCGTCTTGCAGCTGATGGCAGTTGAAGGATGGAGCTGAGCATGTGCGTCCACCACAGTGAGGTGGACAGAGAAATTGGAATAATAACAAACAGCAGGTTGCACAATACAGATGGATTTCATTGAATAACTCAGTAGCTCAGGGGGCGTCTTGCAGCTGATGGCAGTTGAAGGATGGAGCTGAGCATGTGCGTCCACCACAGTGAGGTGGACAGAGAAATTGGAATAATAACAAACAGCAGGTTGCACAATACAGATGGATTTCATTGAATAACTCGGTAGCTATAATAAATTAATTACACGCAGATGCAAAACCATTCAGATCCAGGTGCCATTTTAAAAGAATATGGAATATTTTTAATGGAGGTTTGCAGAACTGCTGCAACATGTGTTACAATCATAAGGGTCGATTCACACATGCAATTTTAATGCATTTTTTATTTTTTTACGGCCAAAGCCAGAAGTAGATACAAAAGAGAGAAGGTGTAATAGTCTGTTTATAAGGTCCAACACTCAATAAATGGTGTAAAAGTAGAAAATACATGGCGGGGACTGGAAATGGTAGGGATAGGAGATGTGGAGCTAGAACTGGGACACTAAATATGGTGGATTTTTTATAGTCCATACACAAAGTCAGAGTTTTCACCACATTCTATGCAGAGAATGTTTAACGTTGACTGTGTTTTTGGGGATCATTTATCAGGATGGGTGTTTTTAAGCCGGTCTTGCTTTCCTCGGTGCTGCTAGAGGATGCCCTTAAACGGGGTGTCTTCTTTTTACTGTTGATGACCTATCCTCAGGATAAGTCATCAATATCAGATTGACGGAGGTCCAACTCCCGACACTCCCGCCGATCAGTTGTTTGAAAGTAGGTAGTGCTTGTTGCAGCAATTGCAGTGGTGAGCAGGTGGAATTACAAGTATGGTGTCCCATTTACTTCTAAAAGACGGCTCTGTTCAAGTGAATACTACAGAGCCGTCTCATAGAAGTGAATGGGGCACCATACTTGTAATTACACCTGCTCACCATTGCAATTGCTGCGGCAAGCAGGTAAACAGAGCAGAGAAGGCAGCACTCGTACAAGCGCTGCCTTCTCTTCCAACAGCTGATCAGTTATTGATCTGATATTGATGACTAGAGATGAGCGAAGTTTTGAAAAATTTGATTAGGCATCTTTGCCAAATTTTGAAAAGAAATTAAATTAATTATGAATGACATTGTCACGAATCCCTTTTCATTGTATGGAGTGGGTGCAATGACGGGGAACGGGGATCACGCCCCCCCCCCCCATCATTTAACCCTTTAGATGCTGCATTCAACACTGATGACTCACATTCAGCTGCTCAGGGCTTATTCAGGGGTTAAAAAATATATATATTATACTCACCTCATCCAATTGATCGCAAAGGGGAAGTCTTGTTTAAAGAAATCTTGCCAAAGGAGCGGCGGCGGGCCTGATGAGGTCACCACATAATCACGCTGGGCGCGTCCGGTGGCTTCATCGGTGATCACTCCACTTGCGTCTAGATTTAGTCTCAAAGGCATTTTAAAAGTTGCAAACCATGGTTTGCATTTTTATGTATGCCAAAAAAGTGGGGATGGGGGGTGTTAAATATCACCTTTGTCTTCAATGATTAATATATAGACAACTGCATATAGACATATTGCATCCTCTGTAGTGATGAGCGAGCATGCTCGGCCGAGTACCGATTTGGCTTGAGCATCGCCATGCTCGGAAGATCCGAGCACTTGGCCGAGTACCACATGTGCTCAAGCGCCATGCTAGAGTCTCCTCTCCGCACATTTGCCGCCTTCTAAGCAGCCAATAAACATGCTGGTAAGTATTGCCATCACTGTAATGCCATTAGCCATGTTTTCTACTAGCATTACAGTGACTGGCTGGCCGGAACACATAATCGGGTGCTATATAGCACCCGGTCACGCGGGTTCGGCTCCTTGCGAGTCAGGGACAGCTGCTGTTAGGAAAGGGACAGACAGTGTAGGGAGATTCTGAGCAAATTACTCTTTCTCAAGACGTTTCAAAGACCCAAAAGTCCTTTTAAGGACTACTGTGTGTGTTGGCAGCAATTTAAAGTGCAGATCTACACTACGCTTCATTAGCTATCTTAATAGAAGGTGTCGGCAGTGACTTCTGGCACCTGTTCAATACCTTCTGTGTATCAGGGGCATAGATAGGAAGAATATCAGTGAATACAGCACCCAGTTTTTTTTGTCTGTGGCAGAAACCGTTTATCGCAGCGCATTGCATTTCTATACCATCTGAGTGTTAAATCCCATATATTGGGAAAAAGTGAAAATCAATATATATATACACAAAATTTCACTGAATCAGCACAGTTTTTTTTGTCTGCGGCAGAAACAGTTTATCGCAGCGCATTGCATTTCTATACCGTCTGAGTGCTTCAATCCCATATATTGGGAAAATGTGAAAATCAATATATATATATACAAATTTGGCCTCATGCACACGACCGTATTTTTTTGCGGTCCGCAAAACGGGGTTCCGTTTTACCGTGATCCGTGACCGTTTTTTCGTCCGTGGGTCTTCCTTGATTTTTGGAGGATCCACGGACATGAAAAAAAAAGTCGTTTTGGTGTCCGCCTGGCCATGCGGAGCCAAACGGATCCGTCCTGAATTACAATGCAAGTCAATGGGGACGGATCCATTTGACGTTGACACAATATGGTGCCATTTCAAATGGATCCGTCCCCATTGACTTTCAATGTAAAGTCTGGAGTCCCTTTTATACCATCAGATCGGAGTTTTCTCCAATCCGATGGTATATTTTAACTTGAAGCGTCCCCATCACCATGGGAACGCCTCTATGTTAGAATATACTGTCGGATATGAGTTAGATCGTGAAACCTCATTTCCGACAGTATATTCTAACACAGAGGCGTTCCCATGGTGATGGGGACGCTTCTAGTTAGAATATACTACAAACTGTGTACATGACTGCCCCCTGCTGCCTAGCAGCATCCGATCTCTTACAGGGGGCCGTGATCAGCACAATTAACCCCTCAGGTGCCGCACCTGAAGGGGTTAATTGTACTATCATATCCCCCTGTAAGAGATCAGGGCTGCCAGGCAGCAGGGGGCAGACCCTCCCCCCCCTCCCCAGTTTGAATATCATTGGTGGCCAGTGCGGCCCCCCCCCCTTCCTCCCTCTATTGTAATAATTCGTTGGTGGCACAGTGTGCCCCCCCCTTCCTCCCTCTATTGTAATAATTCGTTGGTGGCACAGTGTGCGCCCCCCCCTTCCTCCCTCTATTGTAATAAATCGTTGGTGGCACAGTGTGCCCCCCCCCCCTTCCTCCCTCTATTGTAATAATTCGTTGGTGGCACAGTGTGCGCCCCCCCCCTTCCTCCCTCTATTGTAATAATTCGTTGGTGGCACAGTGTGCCCCCCCCTTCCTCCCTCTATTGTAATAATTCGTTGGTGGCACAGTGTGCCCCCCCCTTCCTCCCTCTATTGTAATAATTCGTTGGTGGCATAGTGTGCGCCCCCCCCCTTCCTCCCTGTATTGTAATAAATCGTTGGAGGCACAGTGTGCCCCCCCCTTCCTCCCTCTATTGTAATAATTCGTTGGTGGCACAGTGTGCGCCCCCCCCCTTCCTCCCTCTATTGTAATAAATCGTTGGTGGCACAGTGTGCGCCCCCCATTGGCCCCCCCTCCCTCTATAGCATTAACAACATTGGTGGCCAGTGTGCGGCCTCCCATCTCCCCCCCCCCCCCCCCCCCGATCATTGGTGGCAGCGGGTTACTAGCAATAGTACAATAGTAAAAGATTCATACTTACCTGGGAGCTGCGATGTTCGTGTCCGGGCGGGAGCTCCTCCTACTAGTAAGTGACAGTTCATTTAGCAATGCGCCGCACAGACCTGTCACTTACCAGTAGGTGGAGCTCCCGGCCGGACACGAACATCGCAGCAGCAGCCAGCAGCAGGTAAGTATGAATCTTCTACTATTGTACTATTGCTAAGTAACCATGGCAACCAGGACTGTAGTAGCGTCCCGGTTGCCATGGTTACCGATCGGAGCCCCAGCCATTAAACTGGGACTCCGATCGGAACTCCGCTGCCACCAATGATGGGGGGGGGGGGGGGGAGATGGGAGGCCGCACACTGGCCACCAATGTTGTTAATGCTATAGGGGGGGGGGGGGCCGATGGGGGGCGCACACTGTGCCACCAACTAATTATTACAATAGGG